>NC_064871.1:29304215-30029840 GCF_943734695.1 Anopheles maculipalpis | reverse complement strand
AATTTCCGCCTTTTTGCTAGCGATACTTTCACGTAGAAGATTCATTTCGCACAGTATCAAATTTGCCGTTGACGAGGTGATCGAGCTATTATCGATCGAGGAACCACGCGACCGTTGCTCTTCCTCATCGTCCTCATGCCGACGGCGCCGACCATTCTCTTCCTCTTCATCATCCTCTTCCTCGTGGCTTCCGTCCGTCCCACTGCTCACACTGCTTACCCTCAGCGGATGGATGCCATGGCGGATGTCAAAAATTTCCGTACGCATGCTACTACTTTTGCTATTGCTGTTGCTGTTACGGTTCCGATTCGGCAGGGCTAGCCTCAACCGATTCGATCCGGGCGTGCCTCCCGTCGATGACATCGTCGTTAACGTGGTGCGTTCCTCGTCCGAATCGGACGATTTGTGACGCAATCGAGGTGACTGTTGGTTCGCTTTCAATACCGCATTTCCATCCGTCACGATCACGGTCGTCGTTGTGGTGGGCATGTTTTTACCACCGTACTTTGGGTTGGGCGTGGATGAGGTAGCAAGTAGTAGACAGTGATCGTCCGACTGAAAGAGCAGCTTAGCCGTACCGTTTACAGCGGGTTCGTTCTGCCTGTCAATGCTACCCGTTTCACTTTCGTTTTCATCCGCTCCCGTGTGTAATGGGGCACCCGGATCGGTGGCTTTATTGGTTTCGAAGCTAACACCACTATCGCTCATACCGCCTTGAAGCATGGTGCCACCGTTCGATGTGGCCTCCTCGTAGTCTCGATCACCCGTATCGGATTCGGTACCGTCCTCCGTTGAGCTGGGCGTCGGTATGAGTTGATTTAACGAATTTAATGCGGGTGTGTTGAGTGCGGACACAAAGGAGCAGTCCGAGTTGGCCGTGTGGAATGTGTCACACGTTTCCAATGTTCCGCGATTGACACTCAACAGAGTTCGTGCATCCGTTCCTTCACCATCGGCTTCTCCGTTTGTGTGCGTAAGATTTAATGTCATCCTGAAGAACAGAACGGGAAAAGATATGATTAGTTTAATTGAATTTCAATTGTTTGCCTTACAACTATACAATGAACTTAAACCTAACTAACCCTAATCTAAACTGTAATGCAGCTCAACCTGGGAAAGGATGAGCTAGACGGGAACGAAAAATTGATAACGAAGATTGATTGTCATCAAAGGTAAAGGCAAGCAACAGAGTATCTTTGCGTCGTATTGCAGTGCAGTGGAGAAAGAATAGAAGAGGGCGGATACGAAGGGAACGAAAAGGTGCATTACCACAATGCAGAAGGAGGTAGACAATGGATCGGCGTGATTAAAGGGAGCTTCCACGCCATGCCGAGCTTCGAACAGCGTAACGATCTTGCGAACAGCAAACCTTGTGAAAGAACTCTGCACTCTCTCGATACGGTCTATGTGGATCCTAGCCAACGGCGACCAAATCACCGTGCATTACTCCAGCAACGACCCGACCAACGAGCATAATAGTACCTTTAGGCAGGTCAGGATCAGTAAAATCGCAGTAACCATGCTTCCAAACTTCCCGAGCTCTGGTAACAAAGGAGTCGATGTGGTAGGTGAAGGGTAGAACAGCATCCAGCCAAACAACGAGGTCCCTGACGACAGAGACTCAGTTGACAGAGATCAGGTCGATGGTAGAGGGATAAAAAAAAGGCGAAGCAGGACCGGGTAAACTTTACATTTACTAGGACTCAGGACAAGCACATTGACAACACACCATATAGAAAAACGATTAAGTATGTTTTGGAGAACAGAACAAGCGCTGAGAAAGGAGACAGAATAAAAGATTTGAATGTCGTCAGCTCTAATATAAAACAGAGCAGGCAATCATTAATGAAAAGGACAAATAACAGAGGACTAAGGACACAACCTTGCGGTAGCACCAGTGATAAACATAAACCGATGACCGCTTGTCAGTACTTACGAAAGCTTTTTCTGTTGAATTTGTTCCAGCTCCTGCTGGGTTCGCTGTTGCAGCAAATCCCTGTTTTGCTGCTCCAGCTCCTGTATCTTTTGGTCCAGATCGGCAATCTTCTGTGTGCTTTCGGACAGCTGTTGCTCTTTCTCCGATAGCTCCATCTCGTATTTGCTGATCTCATCCCGCTGAAAAGTTATGTAAACGACAAATGTTACAAAATGTGTGCTGCTATGTGGGCCACCAGGATTTCGCCAAGAATCGATTATCCATAGACTTACATTTCGGCGAACAAACTCCCTAATGTACTGTTGCGAATAGTTGTCCAGTGAGCGAGAGATTTGAAGCAGTATTTCCGAATAATCTTCCGTCTGGGGAGCATTTCGTATCAGCTCACTGCTTGCCTATTGTAGACAATGAAACAGGAAAAACAGGAGGGAGTGTTAAGATACGTAAAAAATAGTTATTTGTTATAAAAAATAAAGCGAATTAAAAATTCAAAAGGAAACTAAATGTGCTAAACGAAATAAGGGCTAGCGTTTCTCTACCTCGTCCAGACGGCCACAGTCCTGCAACTCTTGGAGCTCTTTCGCGACGTACTCATAGAAATCGCGCTTCTTCGTGTCCAGCTGCGTTTGCAGGGCGGACAGCTGCCGCACCAATATGTCCACCTGGACAAATCATGGAATGTGAAATCATACCGGGAAACGGAAACGATGAAAAGAAGCGATACACAACAGAAAAAGTTGATAAAAAATTAATGAAAAATAAATGAAATAAGAATAATTAATTAAACCAGCGATACACAACTAACTAAGGACCACTTAATTCATTTAGCATAAAAAATAAACCCATCTCTTACTTGCGTCTTTTCATTGCTTTTCTCCCACAGCACCATCTCCTTGCGTGCCATTAGCTCCCCAATTCGGCAGTCTAAAATCGTCAACCGGTCCCGCTTGGTACTTTCCAACCGCTCCAGCTCTTCGGTGCAGAGCCGTATCTTATGCTTAAACTGTTCGTGCATACGCGTACGCTCCAGATTTAGCTGGCGCAGCGCATTTTCGATCGTTTGCAGTATTTTGCGATGCTCGTCCTGCAGCTCGGCATCCTCCCTGCTCGGTGTGTACTGCCGAAAGCGAAGTGCGCTTTGCGGTGAAGCTAATCCGCCAGCAGCACCACCACCGAACAAGCTCAACGACGACCCACCACCAACACCATCATCGTCGCTCAGAAAGCTGGTACACAGGTTTTCGCGCGAGGCAGCAATTAACGAGAGGCGTGACAAATCGAGCCGAGACGATCGCTGCTGGTGACTGTTTTCTTGACGCATTTTAGCCGCCTCCGCCGGATTGTTGTAGCGGAACATGTTCGTCCGGCCAAGCAGCAGTATATCGCCTTGACTGATAGCTGTCGGTACTTCGATCATGCTCGCATTTAACAGACAGGTAGCGTTCGGATTAGGATAAATCGTTGCATTGCCGTTCGAAATTACGATGCGACAATGTTCCGGCGCAATACCGATACCGTTGAGCGAAATGTCCTGCGGATAGGGGGCCTCATCCGTACCGATCGTCGTTTCACCTTCCTTCAAACTGTACAACGTTACGCCCGTACTGATATCATCGTGAATACCGATCAGATGTGGCATCTCCGAGTCGAGCACAACACCAACGCCCGATTTGCGCAAACCCAGCGATCGCTGTTCGCGCAAAATTGTTTGTGCCTCGCGCCACTTCTCCGCCCACTCTTCGGTCAACACCTTTTCCTGTGCTTCCTTTTTGTGCAGATCTTCCAGCACCTTGAGCTGAGGCTCGAGCGCAGCGCCACTATCGCTCGATAACATCAGTTTCAGTTTGTAGATTTCGTCGCGCAGCTCGCGTATCAACTTCACATTCGGATCCTCGTTGATCGTCGGCTTGTTGATGATGTTCTTCGCCCGGTTCGCGTACCGTAGTGTACTAAGCGTTTCACTGTAGTTCACATCGGCCGGTGAGATAGCCGCTATCATGATCGTTTTACTGTTTCCACCTAAACTGTCCTTCAACAACCACGTCAGGATAGAGTCCCGGTACGGGATGTACAGCACACGCTTGTTGTTGGTCGGATTGGTTTGTTCGGCCAGGGCGGAGATAACACTCCCTAGCGTCACCAGCGATTTGTTAATGTGCGCACCCTCCTTCAACCGTTGTCCGGTCGCACCGGTTGCATTGGCTCGCTCGCTACCCGCCAAATCTACCAGATGAATCTTGGACACGGTTTCGCTGGGCAGATCGTTGAGGTAGCGTGCCTGGACGAAGGTTATGGTGAAGATCGCATGGCTTCGGCTGCTCGTATCGTTCATGTTCGTACTAGCTGTCGTTCGCTGGATGTTGCCCTGAATCATACAGTTCTGTATCTCCGAGTAATCCGACACCGGATGCTGGGACAGGCTTTCCACGTACGGTCCAAGTGTACGGTGTTCGCGCACACGCAAACCATGCCCAGCACTGCTAGGTCCAAGCAGATCCTTTACCCGTTCGTTGTAAATTTCCAGATAGGAACACTGCGTTTTGTAGCCTGTACCTTCTTCCTGCCCAAGCTTCATGCGGGCAAACAGTGAACGACATATTCGCGGGATGAGTCCTTGTGCTTCCGGTGTGCCCATCATCGTGAATGTTTTGCCACTACCGGTCTGCCCGTACGCGAACACGCAAGCATTGTACCCCTGGAAGGCGCAGTCCACAATCTCCGTACCGAGATCGTCGAAAACGGTTTCCTGTGGTGTGAAGTGGGGATCGCGTTCGTCCACCGACCAGTAGGAGTGATCGAATGTGAAGTCGTTGAATGGGTCCTGGGCGGCTCGGGAAGCGAGATCGCCCCGTATACCATTGCCGGTGCCAAGTTTCGGTTTCAGCAGGCGCGTCTTCTTGCCATCCATCTGCACGATGAGCTTTGCGCCGAGTTCATGTTCCCTGTGGAATGAAACAATATACCATCGCATTAGTACTTCAACTAATCGAAACTTTCTTAGCCTTTACTTATTATAAATCATGGTCAAAACCAAGTACGAAAAAGAGATTAAAATGTATATAATATAGCATATAAGCTTTATACAAGAGATACTAGAAGACTTTCAAAGAAAATTCCCAAAGCGAAAATTATCGATTGATCAGTCCTACATCATACTGCAAAACTAGGAGCGATTGACAAAGTGTAGGCAATAAATTTCGACCAAATTTTTCATGTTTGGTTGTACGATAATGTCCAACACTCAAGTTCCATTGCTACCACCAAAAGCCAAGGTAATTTCTTCTTTTTCTACGACCAATCTAGCTATCGCGTGATCAGTAAACGAATAAGCATAAAGAACGTTCAACGTTCATCAAGACTCCCAATCGGTATGTATACTTTATATTTCCAACATAATTTTACACATCTCTGTTGGATCAATCCTCCTATAAACATTCTTTCATCTGATCAGAAAAAGTAATATCTACGTAACTAGCTAACTTTAGCAACCAAAGGGGGCGTAATTGATATTTCATATCTGTCAACGGATCAGCCTCAGGCCAACAATCTTAACTCAGGCAGACAATTGAAAACGGGGTAAAAAATCCATCCAAACGCACAATCAACAGCCTAACGAAGCATAAGAGAGCTTAGCCTGATTTAGCGATAATTCATTACTGTATCATATTTCTTCTTTTTTTGCTGCTGCTTTATATTTTCTCTATGATTCACTTCCGCCATAGGAAATGAAAAATATACACTTACGACTGCCGAAATCGCCCCTTATAAGACTGGCTGAAGTTGACGGTGCAACCTCACCAATCATAATCATAAGTCAAACGCCGATAATCATGCTGCTGCGTTCCGTTTTTTTTACACTTGCCTGATAACAACACTATAGACAGTTGGGCAAAGTGAAACATTGCTGAAAGAGAGTTGTTTAAAAGTGCTGATCTCATAAACTCCCCGTTAGTAACCTCCACATTGCTTTCCAAATGCAAAATCAATAATTTTTGTTTGTGTCTCTTAACATTTTGGGATGACACATGATGCCAACTGTTGTCGCAATCAAGAAAAAAAGAGCAAAAACTGCGATAAGGAAAAACATATCGCTCGACTACCTCATCTCAAGGGAATGACATAAGCTTTTGCTAATGTCGAATACCCACTATCAAAAGCTGCTTGATGGAGAGGATTTTGAGGTTCCTTCCCATCGATAAACAGTACCGAAAATTATTGAAATTATAGCCAATAATCGCGAACCAAATCACGGAAGTAACGACTGCAGCACACCGCATCCGTTTAAATGGTGATTTTGCTAAACGCAAACGAGTTACGTTACGCTCGTCTTGGGCTTGTCGATGTAAGTTTGCCACTACTATCCACCACCGCGATGGGTGCCTAGGACGGTGCGGCAGAGAAGCAACCGAAGGAGTTGCATCATGCGTCTGGCGGGTGTGTTTTGCCGACTGTCGGTACGATTGTCCGAAAACCGCAACTCTCATTACCAAGCCGGCTTATGGTCGGGCCGGTGGATTCATATAATCCTCATATAAAAAAATTGACCTATAGATAGCGAAAGAGCAAGCAATCATGCCCGGGAACGATTGACTCACAGTTCGAAAGTGAATGTGAAACTGGGAACTTAATGTATATTAATTAAGAAACAGATTGTTGTGTTAGCTTATTGTACGTAGCTTATCTTTTGGCAAGACTCATACGCGTGTTGCTATCAATCGTAATAAATATGTTTGCTCTGAATTCAATACAGGAAAGAGAAAGGGGAATTGTAGTTGTTTGATTTATGTTAGAGAGACTTAATTGTTGATTAACTTTTTTTTTACAACAAATATCAATGATTAATCATGTTTAATGGGCGGTTCGGTGGTGCGGCAGAACCAGCGTTCAAATCCCATCCGGACCGTGATCCCGTAGTGAGGACTAATTCAAGTCTAGTAAGCCATTTGATAGCCAGGGTAACCTTCGAGGTCGTTAAGCCAAGAAGAAGAATCATATTTTAAATATTTAATTATATTTCCCATATCTTCCCAAAAAAATTTAAACCATTTTTTTTAATAAAAGGACATTCAAATTAACCTTAGAATTGACAACCAAATCTACACATGTAAGTTGGCAACCGGCATACCCGGGACGATTCCATACGTTTTGACGTATCCATTTATTGGTTTTCGTAGGTAAACAATGCTTTTTTCCTTTTTTATATTTGCGAATGCGAGTATAAAATATTTTATATTTGCGAGTTATTTATCATTTATTTATTTATTCTAGACTTTTTGTTGCTTTCGTATAGCTAAAATCTATTTCATCCATTAATTATGTTTTTTTTTTTCATGTTATGATAAAACTAACGATCCATTTGAAATTTCAAACGAATAGAACACGAATAGAAGATAAACGTCATTCTCCATACAATATGTATGGAATACCCAATCCCAATCCTCATTTGTTGCCGCACTTCTCCTGGATTGCATCGTTGCCTCAGCTTTGCTCATGAAAATCCCTCTATATGTTCCCTCCCGCGCCCTTCGAAATCGTCCCCCAATTTTTGTTGCCTTACGCCGCTCTACGGTGGGCCGTAAATATCCTTTCCTTATTGCCATTAAAATGTTTAATTCCTCGTCCCATCACTTTGATTTCAACATATCCCTACCTGCTTTCCGTTCTAGGTTGTTATCCACTTCCTAATCTTTCCTTCGCTTCCCTATTTTCTGTTTTCTTTTTTCCCAATGGTGCAACTTTTTCTGCGTACTGTTTAGTTTTAGATTAATTTAAGATTAAATATTAGACTACTTCTATAACCAAGGGCAAACGTATGAAATACATGAAATGAAATACCCGCGGTTGCCAACTTGCGTGGTAAAGTTTAAAATAAATCAAAATAACACACTTACTGCTTGTACACTATAATACACTTACACTTACAATGCATACACCAAAAAATCGAAAAAGAGTTGGGAGGGTTCTGAAATTTTCAGGCCAATGAATGAAATGTTATTGCAGTTTAAAGTTGAAAAAAATATCCGAATATCCGGTTGCCTGCTTGAAGGTTAAACTTTTATTCACCCACTTTTATTCACAATTATTTTAAAGTTGTATAAAAATTCTCTGTTCAATAAAATGGGTTATCTGATGTGTGTATATTTTGTCTTTTCTCTTGTGGTAACGAAAATTTGATCGATAGGGAATGAAAACTCAAATATATTCTTAAGAAGTGGGTTCAAAAGAGTTTAAAAATAGAAGAAAAAAAAACATATTTTTGAATCAAAATTCCATCGAGTTAAGTTAAAATTAGTAAGAGTTTAGAGACATGTCCGGCATGACCTTACAGCTCTTTAAATCAAAAAGAGAAAGAGCAGAATGTACTATTAAACATGTACATATTTTGCTGCAATAAAATCCCATAATACAAACCAAGAGTACCAGTTTTATTTGTTCATGATTTTTTTTTTAAATTCCGATAGAACTGCCTGGCCTTATTAATATAGTTATGTAAATAATGTTCAGAGAATTTGTTCAGTTACAGTTCGGTTAGGGATCTTTTCATTTGTTTAGTGTCATTTAGCAGTATGTTTCATATAATCTTTCTTGAAACAATTATTCGTCTATCGTTTCAAACTACTACTTCTGAAGTTTATAATAATCTCCTCCTTCCATCACTAGATCTAAGTTGTGTTCATGGTTCAACACACGTACCTAATGTCTGCTAGTTTATGAACACAAGGCAATAGAGAAAAATTGAGTAATGTCTGTTTACGTCCAAGTGTTACGTCATTTATTGTTCGCTAAATTGTGGACGGTATATAATAGGTGACGAACATTATAAACATAAATGTTTCCCCGATTGCACTTTAATGTACGAACCGCAGGTCTAGACAAGAATGCTCACTGTTAGAGTAGCTCACCGCACAAAAAAAAAAATACAGCATACAATCCAACCATGTTCCAGTTCCATGATTCTTCCCATCCCCTTCGAATGAAACAGTAGCCGCTCGTAGCCAATCTTTGCACTTTTGGTTGCAATACAATCGCGTTGCATAAAGCAATCGCAACAAAAGATAGACAGAAAAAAAGACGCATTGGAACCGAGAACGATCGAAGAATGGCAGCACGACCGGGAAACGTGGTGCGGTACCCCCCGTTCCGACTGACCGACTAACTAACGTTGACCACCCGCGACCGGACCAGATGATGGCAAAAGACACCATTGAACGAAAGCAAAAGAAAGCGTACCAAAAAAAAAACACAACGTCCTCGCCAAAAGGTACAAGAGCGGACAAAGAAATTCAACACCCGTCTGGTTTGTCGGTCACACTAAGCCAGGGTTGTTTCTTCGGTACCGTCAACCCGTACGACACACAGCCATTTGCTTCCCCGCTTACAACAATATCGCCTGCTGGCTGCTTCAAGTAACCGTCGTTCCGGGAGCATAGTTGAAGCCTACTGTCTGCCACCATATTGCATTTCCGCATTAAGGGGAGGGAACTTGGGGAAGTTAAGAAATCAGCGAACTGAAACCATTGGCCACAAGCCCCGAGCCATCGGTGTTTCACGGTGCCATGCTAACCTACGGTGCAACATTAATTATTGAAGAAAGGGGGGCAAAAATCACTCGCTCCACGGTGTGTAGTGCCCTGCAATTGTTACGGCGATTGATTTTCCACAAGATACATTTGCACTATGAATTTTAAATCAACAGCCACAGGCCACAGCAACAGGCTATGCTCGATGTTTGCTGATCAAGGTTGATGCAATTGTAAGAATAAAAATCACTGCCTGGAGGGGTTCTGATTGTTTTATAACCAAAGTTAACGTTTACTGATTGCTGACTTTTTGTTTATTGTTGTTGAATTTATATCTCCATTTTGCTTCTTAAGTTGTGCGATTTTTCTTTAGGTTCCCTGCATTGCACCTAGTGTCACTCAATAACAATCCTACCTGAATATACTGAGGACTCTCAAAGTGGTTAAAAAATGGTAGCTCCGACCTCACTAGGAAGCTCTAGCCTCACTGTGAAGCTCTACCTGCAGCAAATAACATTGACCTCACTAGGAAGTTCTGTCCTGATATATTAAGTCTTCATTTGCTATGAAACTTTGAACTCACTTAAAAGTTCTACCCTCATTACGAAACTCTACCGTCACCAAGTAGAGTATCCCTGACTTTGAAGTTCTATCGTCACTGGGTAGGTCATCCTTCGCTAGGTAATTGCACTGACATAGGAACTCTTCCTTCACTAGGCACGTTTCTAGCTCTTGATTTTCAGTGGGATGGTCTTACCAGTCGAAACCCTTGCCTCCTTTTTGGCACTTATGTACTGCAAAAACCATCCGAAAATAGGATAGGACGAACATAATAAATGTTTGTTTGAAGCAACTGTAGAATTTGGTAATTTGTTTTTCCTTATTTCAAACTAATTAAGTTTTACAATGTGCTTCATTTCAAACTACACCTTCCAAGTTTCATACACACAAGTGATTAGGAGATTAGTACGTAAAGTGTCATTCATTTATAATTCGGTCGCTCATCACGACGCAGCAGTAAAACGATTATTTTTTTTTACGTAAAAATATAATTTCTACATCAAACGAAAGGTATTTTTTATTGTTCTTTCATCATGAAATTCAAGAAAATTTTATTTGTTTATGCAAGGATGAATTTAAGCAACTTTCTTTTGATACTTCTCATAAGCTGGTTTATCCACTTCAGTAGCTGTTTTTTCCCAAAAGTATGCATGTTGTGCAGTTGGCAAATCTGGCCAGAGCTTGATTGAGCCTTTATGAGCTTTAACAAAAAGCAAAACACACTTATCCAGGCACTGATCTTTTTAACTGTCCAGTTCGCAGATTGATTTGTTATAAAAACCCGTGTTTTGTGCTCCCACAGCTGCAGATGGCTTGCCGTAGCATGAGCGAACCTTAATTTGTTGGGAACATTGCCCCGTGCTGTGGCAATTTTTGGCCAAAATCCTGCCTCAAATCTATTTTTATGCACGTTTCGTCATCCATAAGAACGCAACCCGCGTACCTCGTTAGAACCTGGGCATACAATTTTTGGAACACATATTTTGGCGATGTAATTATGCTTCAGAGTTCTGTTTGGTTGCTTTCCCCCATCCAAAAGTTCAAGGTAAGCCTGTAACGTTCTCAACATCTTCCAGTTCAGCTGACATTGTTCCTGTACGACGATTTTGTTCAACCATTCTAGCCACGCTTTGACGTTTCCGAAACCGTTTTAAAACATATTCAAAAGTAGAAGACGCGTTTTTTAAGGAATTTTCCTATTTTTCTACGTTAATTAATTACACAATCACACAATTAATTATCTACGTTGCAGCTCCATCGTTAATATTACGAACATGCCAAAACCACTCCATAAGAGGGAAGAGTCCTCCAATATCTGCTCATAGGTGTAAAGAAAATTCCATAAAGCACCGCTGGGGGCTCTACTATACATAAGTTAGAATGACCAAGTTCTAAATGAACAGTACTTTACCTCAACGTCTTGCCATGTTGCCCTAAAGATTGATACGTTTGCCTTATCGACCGAAAACTCCCATACTAAAGCTAGCAAAACCGATTCCAATGCTTTTTATAATTTTCAATTTCAAATTCAAGCTGGGTTTCCTTTATTAGAAGGTAAAAATTTTTTTATTCATGAGAGTCCTATGGTTAAGAAAAGCTCCAACGCATCGCTTTAAATCATAATTAGTCAGATAAACAATAACTATAGTTAAGAATGCATTTTCACTCACTATCCCCTATACAGCAATCAGCAAAGTTGGGGAGGTTCAAGTAGTAGAAATTTAAGCTGCTTGCTAATCGCTTTTATTTTATCACACACATATGCATTGCACGTTAAAATTCGCTTTCAACTAGACCCTCTTTCTCTCTCTTTTGACATCCAAATATCCAACACTACCCTGCTGTCTGTCGGTGTGGTGAAAAGTGAAAATTTATATTCATAAAAACAGCAGTAGCAGCAATCCAGCACGTCCATTTGATGGTTTGTGCCGTTGTTGCTGCACCGCACGGACAATGCATAGCTTATGCTTCGCATTACAGCCACGAAAGTTACAAATAAATGATTTACTTCCACATATTGGTAGCCAGCAGCAGTCCAAAGAGAGTTCGAAGGAAAGATGGGACGAGGCCAAAGGCAGGGAACACATAAACGCCCACTAATCGACCGCTCGCTACCCACCACAGTCAGTTATGCTTCTCAAATGCTCACGAGCATGAAAGTGTTTTTGTGTCTTGTGTAAGGTTGTTGTTGTTGTTGCTTCCACCCAGCCAAAACTTTTTGTGGAGGCCGCTGCTAGGAAGTATCAGCAGGCCAAAAAAAAAACACCCCCGATTTCCGTTTCCAATTCCGTGCCTTATCTTGTCAAAACTGTTTCACACTCGAGAGATGCGCTCTGCTAGAGGAAATAGTTTCCCGTCCCGTTGATCAACCGATCGTTTCGCGGTGATGGAGCTGGAGGGTGGGGAATGCTTATCGTTAGAGGAAAAATAAACATTCCATCCGATTGGTAAACATTCAATCAAGTTGCTAGGCCGTTAAACGGTGATAATTGGAAAGGTATAAGAATTGTATGTTGCTCAAATTTTGATTTACGCTCTCCGTGTGTTTGGTTATTTATTTACACACGCAGCGCAAGTGTTGCTATGGGGCTTAGCCATACTGGGAATGCAAGTAAAGCGTTATTTTATAACAAATGTTTCATTATAAAGACCTAACCGTGGATCTTCTCTCTTTATGACCGTTGATTTTCAACGATTTTTTGTTTTGTAAAACTTAGTAGAAAATTTGGGAAAGCAATCCTTTCAATAAAACAATAAAAATAAAAATGCTGAGTCTTGTTTTACCTTTCTGAAGGAAATACAACCAAAACATGTTAGACGGTAAAACAAGACCGTTTATCCGTCCGTATACCGTTTTGAGAATCACCTCTTTCAGCTTTCCAAACTATAGTCTTACCTATGGGACGGACCTAGGGGTTTTCGAATCCCATTAACACAATTGGCCCTTCCACGCAATCGAGATGGAGTCAATCATCACATTCCCGCTATTATCACAACAGCGTTCGGTAAGTTGCTGAGCAGGGATGTCTAAAACTCGGGGCTCAGCACATCGTTTGTGCTGGAAGTCCCCCGAATATAGGCTCCATTGCCACGACGTGCCTCCGTGCCTTCGGGCGGCAATCCAGCAGCTCGCATAGCCCAGACTTCCAGATTCCAAAGAGGCTATGGAGATACATTCTACGGACCTGGAAAAATGTTACCAGCTACAGACTATCATCCGACCAATACTGTATTTACTTGATACTGTATTTGCTGAAGCACAACCAGATCTGACACGGACTGCTTCTCGACAGAATGAATTGATCTCCTTCAGTATGCTCCCAGATAGAAACTCTGGAGCACAAGTTTGCCCTGTGCGCTAGGTTATCTAGTGCTTGGAGCATACTGATACAGACTATGGAAGCCATTGTCCCAAACCACAACATCCACTTCCCAATCAATATGAATTGCTTTATTTTATTTTGTATTGTTACACAAAGATCTGAAAAAATTTAGGAGTAGGACTTTGAGTAGGACACTCAAAGGAAACAATAAAAATAATGGAAAATTGTAATATCTCATTTTCTTCTCTGTAGATCTTATGTACTAATGACTCCATGTGTTTCTATAGTAGAACATTTAATTAATCTGCAATAAAACGACACTAGCGCAGTCTGTTTAAGTTCAACGCTGTGTCGATCTTGAACTCAAAGCGTCTATGAACTCAAAGCGACTCAAATGCGACTATTCTGGATGAGTTTGGTGACACTCAAACAACGAGAAATTATCAAAATGAACTCCATTACGTCATTATTATATTCTAACAAATGTAGACTAAAGACTCTATGGCCTTAAGAAAAAGTTTACCCTTGGCTTAACTTTAAATCTTGCATTTTTACTTAGCTGCTCATCAGGATCTACAAGGCTGGCAGACAAAATACTCGATACTGCTCACGATTTAGCAACGTAGTTTGCCGCTTTCCCATCTGATTCGTACATCTATAGGATTTCTATAGGACAGGTCATTTTCAAGAGTCAACCTTATTATTTCTTTCTGTAAATGACTTTTTTCCTGCATTCCCAGGGAAATGACTGGATTCCCTGGGAAGCTGGTACGGCTGCTAAAAGCCACTATGGACGGGGTGCAGTGCAAGATGAGAGTTTCGAGAATGCTGTCGGAATCGTTCTCTCCTGTCTGTTGTTCAATATCGCTCTGTAGGGTGTCATAAGAAGCGAGGACTTCGACATCCGGGGCACGATTTTCACCCGATCTCTTGAATGCCTTGGCTTCGCGGATGACATCGACATAATCGGACGGACAACTGCCGCGGTGTGCGAGGTGTACATCTCACTGGAACGCGAGACTAATAGAATTGGATTGAGGATCATTGCGACGAAGACAAAATACCTGCTTGCCGGAGGCTCTGACCGTGATAGAGCCCGCCTCGGAAGCAGAGTATCACTTGACGGCGACGATCTCGAAGTGGTAGAGGAGTTCTGCTACCGTGGTGCGATCGTAACTTCGGACACAAACTCCTGCGATCCAGAAGACTTCAACCGTTATTACCGCACCTTGATAGTCCGGTAGTCCTCTACGGGTACGAATCTTGAACTATGCTGACGGAAGTCGCCAATGCACTCCCCATTTTCGAACGGCGGTTACTAAGGACTATCTTTGGCGGTGTGTGCGAGCAGGTCGTGTGGCGAAGGAGAATGAACCACAAGCTAGTGGAGCTGTTTGGCGGTGCTGATATCCTGACGGTAGTCAAAGCCGGAAGGATTCGTTGGCTGGGGCACGTGATGAGGATTCTGGACTCATGCCCCACCAAGAAGGTACTCGTCAGCGAGCCATTCGACACGAGGCCTAGAGCGGGCGTAGGCACAGCCAGCTCGTTGGCTTGATCAAGTGGAATCAAACCTGTCGGAGATCGCAGCCCTAGACCAAATTTCTTGGAAACTGATTGGAGACCTGACCATGTCGACGCGACGTGCTGAATCCTGAGCAGGCCAAGAATGTTTGTTTGCCTTAGACATGAAATCATGTTTAGCTGAACAGTCCACGGTTCATTTACGTTAACATATGTGAAGGCATCTATGTGAACAACGACGATTATTGCCAAGTACAAGACCTAGCAAGCAATCCGACACGTATAAAAACTTGAATAAAGTTGTAATAAAAATCGCGCAAGACGTAAAATTAGGGTTACGGTTAGAGGAAGAACAATTAAATCCGCAAAACATTTCATTGAATATTGAACTTTTTTCCAGGAGGACGGCCTGGTCGTATCGCTGATCACTTACATTTTTTAAAGTATTAAAATAACCCCAAATTTAAACTATATGAAAATATTATCCAAATAAGCTGAAAATAAAAGAAAAACTCGTCATACTTTCCATTTACCTTCATGTCTAGAGCATATGGTGAACCTTTGATTGGCTTCGTTCCGACAAAGCCCTTTTCTCTTTTAACAAAATCAAATACTACATTTCCTAAAACCAAATGAACCAACGAGCCTATTGAACGTGAAGGAAAACGATTCTTGTTTTCAATCGACCACCGATCATTAAAGATGATCGATCATCGTCCAATGTCGATGGTTCATGAGTTGGGAAAGGGAAAAGGCACGTACGTTACCAACGGAGTGAAATCGCAACCTTCAGCAATACATCACAATGCCAGACGATACACACACACACACACACGCGCACACAGGCTCATCTTTCCGTTACAAACAGCAAAACCGCCATCCGTCTTCGCGGTGACCTGATTTTCGGCAGATGCCGCGTTCATGTAAAACTCACCTTGATCGGCACCGGTCCGTGTAGCCGCATGAACTTTGCACCGAAATTGTGCATGCGAAACGCATAAAAAAAAACCGTTCCATGGTCCACCGTGTGACGATAATGACAAAAGCCCACCAGCGAAACCACCTTCGGTTTCTATCCAGCGAACCGTTACGATGCCGGAAAGCGGTTAAATCAAATTCAAATAAGAAAAAAGGCAACACAAAAGGTGGAAAAAACGGAAGGAAATAGCACCTGACGCTGATGTTTCGCCTTCAATATGGTCCTACTTCTTGATGCGAAGGAGTAAAACACGCAAACACTCAATACTGGCGAAGCTAACACAAGCTGAGCGAGCGCATAAGCTTATGGTGGCAATCGTTAATTCACGCAAAGCTCTAATAATGCAATCCGTCAAGCTAGGCTTTTACTGGCAGTCACATTTAATTCGATCATTTATTCACGTTTATTCGGTGCAAAATTAATAAAAAACAGATTGCATTTTTAAACCGCCAACCGAACGCCATCCATCTTCAGTCCATTTCCGTTGGCATTAAATGATGGGCCCAAAACACCAAACATCCCTTTGCTGTGGTTTTTTCTTGTCGTCAAATGTGCAGCTGTCTGACAAGAGCATTGCATTTGACATGAAACCGTATCCGATGGCTGTGGTTTTGGTCACATCAAACGACATGGTCGTGGGTACGTTTTGATGTGTCTCCGACAAAAAACACAACCCCCGACCCGATGGTGTCAAATGTTTCGCTGATCCGTGTTTCAATTTAATGTCAGCGATCAAGTGGTGTCTAAAACTTCAAAGTTCATTTCGGTGTCGAAATTGTGACGACCCTTAGAGCCCTGGCCCTCGACACACACAACGACAAAAGTGAAAGTGGTGCGCACAATCGAACGGAAAGACCTTGGTGTCGATGATCATTATGATCCAATCCGTTCCGATGATTGGTGTCAGAAAAAAGCCGCCAATTACCATTTTATTTCTGCGCTCCCAGGGAAACGATCAATGTAATGACAATTTTTACACAAAATGTTCTCACCACGGGCGCACAAAGAGCAACCCGACAATGAGATCCGGAAATGGGCAACCATACGAAACTTTCTCAATTCTAGGCGAGAGAGAGTGTGTGCGTTTCAAACAAGGAATCAACGTCGTCAAACGTCGTTGATGGGTGGAAAGAATTATGAATAAATTTTCTCCACAAGCCTTCTGAGCAAGGGCGAACGGTGGGTCTTGTAGATGGCGGGGAAGGAAAGTGTCAACGTACGTCTGAGCTCACACGATGAGTCATCTTATGGTGAGGCATCAGACCATCAGCCATCAGAGTATTTGCTTTTTCAGTGTTTCGCTCGAACAGGCGACATTAGACTCGACCAAAAGGGACAGAAATCAAACAAGAACTGAGCTCTTGATAGGAAGCCGTTATCAGCATCGGCTACAGTAAAGTCATCAGAAACGCAATACCGGAGGATTGCGGCACATTGCTGCTGGTAATGAAAATTCTAAACTCCCTTCCAAGAACGTCTACGATTGTTGAGGAATTGATGTCTCAACAGAGGATGCATTCATGTTAAGAAAGATCCAGAATTAACAGCGCCGAACACTATCATTAGCTGCACATTTTACACGCGACGATTGCTAACGATCTTGAACGGCAGATTATGATCCAGAAAAGACGCTCCGAAGTCAGAATTGATTCAAGCCTTGCAAAATACGACTTGCATATCAAGCACTGACATGCTCTTTAAAGGCAAGGAAAGTATTAGAAAGGAACTTGTCTGAGGTTTGGTTTATGGCATGCGTCTTTTTACTCGCAAGCGCGCACAAGTTCCACGACACATTCATAGTACGTCAAATCAAGGCCACCCCCGTAAATTGCATTAAGTCACAGCAGTACGGATACTGCAGGCTTACTGGTAAAACACCTGTTTTGTTGTTAAATGACTTTCACAAAAACGGAAAAGGAAGCGCAACCACTTTCTTAACTGTTTTTCTGCCTGCAAAACTAGCCCACCGCCCGTTGGAGGACGCTTGTACAGTTGTATAAGATGATTATACGCTGATAAGCTCGCAAAATGCTGTCGTCTTACGAATGTTAACTTTCTGGTACGACCTACACTGACGCACTGAGGCAAATGAGGTCATTTCGTTGCGCTTGTAATGAAAATACTTAGCCAGTTTAGAATGTTTGGCGAAACTAGTTTCCACTAGAAAGCAGATATTGAAGAAAATGAGAATAATAATAGCTTAAAAGCTTCCATTAGGCGAAAAAAATACAAACACCAAATTGCTATGGTTTCGTTCTAGTTACCAATGTGTTGGTAAACAACATTTTAAATGCTAAATGCTATCACAGAAAATAATAAACACCCGCCGCCCGGAACCATGGGAATGTTCACGTGAGAAATAGGTTGCTTCGTCTAGGCGGTGGAAAACGCACAACAGTCGAACGCTCGTAAACGAATTCGTAGGAACGCAAAAAGCCAACCAAAACCATTCCCATCAAACAAGGGGGCCTTTTTTGTTGTCTAAAACATCATCATCGATTCTGCAGTACACTTTTGCAGTTTGCATGCGGAAGAACAATTATGTGGAAGTGCACCAGACGCAACAACTAGCTTGGTTGGTTTATTGATGACCTTCAACTGTGTGCACAGGTGAGGATTTAAGTACAGCCGATCGAAAGCAGTACCGTTGTTGAAGAGGTTTCCGCTGACGTTGATACAGCTTGGTTTGAGGTTAGCTCTATGTTTGCGTTTTTGTATCGCATACGACCATCTCAAGTGTTTTTTTTTTCAATCATGACCTAGACACTTCATTTATAGTAGCATATGTACAAAGGTTCATCGTGAGATAGAAGTCGGCCTAAGTCATTTTCTAGATTAATTTTCACTTAGCAATTATGCGAAGCTTATCCAAAGGGATTCCCATCCTGAATTATCCGAAGCTTTTAGGGCTAAAAAGTAATATAGGCCCACAAGATGCACCCAAAGCACTCACGTGCAAGCTCCACAGTCGTTTATGAACATGACTGAGCAAGACATATTGAAAATATTGAAAGGAGGAGGAAATGCCTTATCAATGTGATTATAAAATTTATTCAACACAAGCGGTGTTGACAATACGGCACTGGACCATCATAACTAATTAGAAATTAATAAAATAAATAAATAGTCATTTAAAATGAAAATAAGGCTCAGTACAGAATTATTTTCATTACAGTATGATCAGGCACGTTCAAATTTCACTAACTGATTACATAAGTTAGTGAAACTTTTTTATAAATTAATCTTATACATAAGCTAGCTTTTGCGACACTAAACAATAATTTCAAATACCATTCCTCATTTTAATAATGATTTATTTAAATAACATTTTTATGTTCTACGCATAATGGTCACAATCTACCGTGATTTTTCTCACAAGCTCCCGCACAACTTGTAGGCCTTTATTACTCTTTATCCAAAAGGACCGCTTATAGGTGGGCACAAAAATTAATATAAGTCCCCTAAATGTTGATCTCTAATTTGTAAATTTTTCTTTAAGGTTTCACGAACAAATTCTAGTTTTTTTACAAATAAAATCGATTCCAGGACATTGCAGGCCACAAGTTTACTGTTTGGACGAGTCGCACTCATATCATGTTTTGTGCATCTGATTTAATCGATTGGAAGTTTTCCGAATTCAAAACCCTCAAAACTTCTAATATTCTTTGAGAAACAATTTACAGCATTTAACACCGTTTTACTCGACTCTTGGTAAAGTTGACGATGAGTATTACGGCTCTACGCCGTATTGCCAACATCGCCTGTGATTACTTAATAAACAAACAAAAAAATATTGATAAGGGATTTCCTCTATAGTATGTGCCTTATCCCGGACATACGGAAATGCGTTCTTGTCCACGGATTGTCAAGCTTTGTACTTCTTCTTTGTTGGCAGTACGTTTTTCCAGAGTTCTCAGTCATCTATTTCTGGATTCTCTGACTTGATTGTAGTTGGACAGTCTGTTTTGCGTATGGAGATACGATCCAATGCTCGCTTCCACCGAAGTATGAAGCTCTTGGAGCGTGCCACAAATACTCTGCTTGAGATTTCTTTGGAAGAACTAATGCACGTGTCCTTAAAATTCTTTGTATGAGTTATGACTTTACGGGCCCGAAAGAAGCCATGCTAGAATCGGTGCATGCATCGATGCTCCTTTAAAAAAAGGGCACAAACAACAAAACACGTGCCACCAGCTTCGTTCGAAAAAAAAAAGGAAAAACTTTACACATGGCGAAAGCGTAAGCGTGTGCCACACACGCCTGCCAACCGCAACCGGCGAGGGAATTCTTCAACAATCAAAACGTTGGAAACGCATGAAGATGATCATCATCAGCAGCACGATTTGCGTGACCTACTGGCATGCCGACCAATCAAGCTGGATGGGAGAAGCCTACGCGTGGCTGTCCTGTAGCTGCAATTTTCACGCGGTCATTAGATGATGCACCTCCAATCGATAGAAAACATCAAACTTCGCGGCATAACTTTAAACGGCCACCGGTCGCACGACCGTTGTACCGCCACCATCCCCACCCCCTAGCCACCGGGCACTTGCTGTTTGCCTTTTTGCCGTGCCGTAATCCTATGTAATGGAATAATTTGGATAATTCCACCTGCTTTGCACATTGTGCCTCTTTTTCTCCTGCCACAAACAAGCATGGAAAATAGGCCACCGAAAACGAACTTCGTACATCCACACGATGGATTCGTTTCGGGTTTGGAGGGTTTTTTTTGTTGAGGTTGTTGGTAATTAAACATGTGACGCAATACGCAACATAAAATATTCGAATTACGTTGCCAAAGTGTCTGGGTTTAATTATTATTTGTAATTTCTCAATCTTAGGCAATTTATTTATTTATAAACGAATAAACGACTTCAAAAGTTTTGTAGATCTCTTTCTGAGAGATTGCAATATGAATGTCTTCGTCTCAGGAGGCTTTGAAAGAAGGATTCAAGACTCGTAAAGATAAGGGCATTACATCCTAAAAACTTTATATTCTCTAATATTTTCTGTTGTTTTGGGAGGACCCTGCAACACTGTTGGGAGTACGGTACGTCAATTATCTCGGAGCTGTTTTAACAGGTCGCCACGATGTATGTGAATATTTGCAACATCTTTGCTCAAAGATATAATTCGTATATTGCAAAAATCTTCAATTAGAGTTCCGGGACTGTTCTGACCGATAAAGGCTCCAATCCAACTGTTAAGATTGCCACGTTGATAACAAGGTCAATCCTTAGTCCAAGGACGTACTGAAGTTCCTTGCTAAAATTGGATAAACTAATTCATCTTTACAGTGAGCTTCAAGAGCTCTACTCTGGGTAAAGTTTTGATGCTAAATGTATGAAAATGACTCCACAAGGACTGAAGTTCCGTCTTTTTGCTTGCATTGCTCGTTACATGATCCTGTGTGCGACCTCGTCCTTTACGGATTCGATATGCAGTCGTATTTTATGGTTCTTTCTTCATCGTGCGGTAGGTCAAGTCCGTTACTACTAACACACAAACGCTTACCTTTGATTGAAGGGACGAACTCGTACAGCAACCTTCAACGATGCCATGGTTGATTACCAAGAGCACACACACGTTACAGCACTATGCCGAAGAAGTTTCCTTTGGCGCCGCCAGTCGGATGGCCTTGCATGCGGTGCTTTACCGTCAAACCAAAAGCGACTGTACTTCAAAACTGTTCCGGAATTAATCTCCCTCTTTTTTTGGGGGGGAGGGAGGGAGGCTCACAATCACCAACCACCACCCTTCAGCAGAATTTCGTTTGTTGTGGTCGCGCACTGCATCGAGTGTGCAATGACATCTTTCTGTCAGCCAGATGACGGTTCTCACACTCACGCGCTCTCTATGCAAAACGAAGCGCAACGCACCGAGCATCCATCACATGATGCTGCAGCTATAACTTCCGTACCGAACCACAACTTTCCACGGCTAGTTTTTCACTTTTCACTGCACGTCGTCATTTACAAGCAGAAAACACTCACGCCTACTTTTAAGAACACGCACACACACACACACACACATATATATATAGAAAGCACTCGCACACACAATTAGGCTATAAACAGAATAGCGCCGCTGAAGAAAAATAGAACACACTAGAACCGGATGAAACAAAAAAGCACCAAATAGAAAATGAATACAAAACGCAAAGATTATCACAGTTGGGGGGTTTCCACCACCACTGGATGGAAACTCCATAAGCACTAAACATTTTATTATTTCAACATCGCACTCAACATCCCTCCCCGTTATGCTCATTACATCCCCCCTAAGAAACGCACGCACGCACACACATGGAAGGTACACATGCACTCACACATGATGGTGAAAAATTCTTGAAACACAAACCAAAAATCAACACACTACTTCAAGCACTTTTTCTCCGTGGTTGCGGATGGATTTCTTAACTTCCTCTAATGAGATGGAAGCTTCTCTTCCACCACGGCCAAAGCAACAAAGCAACACGGGAAAATGTGAAGTGATGCGAGCTCCCCTTGCAAGCAGGCACGTTGCTACCGCCTGCTATGTGTTTTTTTGTTTGGTTTGTACAATGATGTTGCTGCTAGCCTGCTGCTCATGATGCTGATGATGATAATATAGGTGAGTAACAACAGAAGGTGGCCAGCCCGATGGTTCTTCAATTGTACTCACTACTCAAGTACACCTTTTTTTGGGGTGGGTTTCTGCGTATCTATTTCTTCGTTCGCATTTTCACGCTGGTCAATGAGGGGAAAAAAGTCGTATATCCTACTGGGACTAGTTATCGTTCATTATTTAGGCCGCGCACCAACAGATCGCGCATAAAAGGAGGACATGGAGAGAGACGCTTACTACGACTTTTTGCACATATAAGCACACACACACACACTGCCGCGAAACATGAACCAGCACAGCTGTGTTGTTGTTTTGCGTGATGAGGGCTTGTGCATTGCTGGATGCCGTCACCACCTGGTCGAACTTTTGACTGCATCGGATCTCGGACATGCAGGCCGTTCGCTTTCGCTCGCACTGGGTTTGAAGAGCATTACTTTTTTTTTTAACTCCACTATGGTTTGAATGGTGAAGTGTTGGAGTGCATATGTAGGCACGCATCAAAGAACGAGATACCTGGTGTAAACATACACCAACTACCAACTGTTTCACTGAGCACGTACGGTAAGAAAGGGAGGGCCTTTCACAGATTCACAAGGCCAACACACGGAGCTAACGGTTGCGAAGAGTGATAAACATTCGCTAATTTTGTCGCGATTCACAGTGGGGGGTATTGTAGCTGGGTAAAACTGCATAATGCAGCACTGTTTGTGCCGTTGGTCGATTGAGGGAAAGACATATTCTTTCCACCTTCGAATCCTCGATATTTTCGTATTTCACTGCAACTGACCACACCATCTAAACTATCCACCCACACGAACGCTCTGTAAGCAGGATAAATATCGTACGGCGCAAGCACCTCTGCTGATTTGACTTCTTTCTCTGCGATATACCTAGAATAACGGTTTACCAATGCAATAAAATTATGCTAGCTCGCAAGTAGCACCACCGACCATTCCGATAGAAAAACAACAATGAACTAAACTCAAAACATCAATGTTCGATGAGGAAAGGGTGTCGGGAATTGTATCGTTTTGACAGCTCATGTCAAACAATCGGATTGACAGTTGGCTTCCTGCTGTGAGCAATATTATATGTGGATTATTTTGCACATTTTTACTCATTTTTACTGCTTTATCACCTTTCTCGGATGTATTACAATTATTTATAATACATCACATATAATTTGTATGATGATTTGTTGAAGTTGTCAACAAGAGCTTATCTATTACACTGCACGAACTGCGTTGGTTATACAAAATCATCCCATTCTTGGAAAAAAAACCTGTTGAAGTTTTAACTTAATTCGATAGTTATCAGATTTTCAAAGCGAACGTTTAATTATTTATATAAATTGCAATTTGTAACATCTTCTAGCAAACATAACAGCAGTATTTGAACACAGGACATAGCGCTCTCTGACGGAATAAATAGTAAACACACACCACATGCGAAAATAACAGGGTGCATTAATGAATGCATCAATACTGCATTGTAGTCCACAAATATCCTAGAAATGCGATGTAATTTCTTTTTATAAGGTTATTGAAACGTTTGAGGAAAATAATCAACACATTCCGAACTATTCCCTCCCAAAACAATACTTAAATTTAAATCCTGCTACAGTACACCAACCGTCACCGCGCTTGCTTCAAGTTTCGAACTATCGGCTTAAAACCGGCCACATATCGCAGCATAAAAAGCATAAACCCCGAGCATAAACTTCGATAGGCTGGGTTTTGTTTTGCACACCGAAGAAGACGAGAACACACACAACCCGCGAGGCGTCAACAACGGTAGCCAAAAGTCGCTGAAGTTCATCGGTGAAAAAAAAAACCGTGTGTCCGGGTAAAAGGTGCAAACAAAGTGCAAGCAAAAGAAAAGGGTTGGTGTTGCCCTTTTTCCAAGACACCATTTTCCAAGTGCAGTGAAATTCGTTTGCCTACATTTCTCCGGGGAACGGAATTCGCAAAAGTGCATCGTCGCCGTACCGAATGGGAAAGTGAGCAGATGAAAGAAAAATCGCACTAATCGCCTCGTACGGAGAGTGTTGTGAGCGGTGGTGTTACGGTGTGTGAGCCTCTGTGTGCGCATTATTACGAAGAAAAAGAAACAAACCCACAAACACATACACACGCACGGAACCCCTCTAGAGTTCTTTCTGCAGCACACGGGAGGGATTGATTTTTCTTTACCCTTGTGTATGCTGAAAACTTCATCTTGCAGCCCTTCTTGCCTGACCGACGGATCGGGCCCGTTTGTCTGGGCCCCTGTTTCCCTCGGTCCAGAACTATCATCTTCGGCTGTTACGTGCGTGTGTATACGGGGTTGGAAATAAGATTGTTTTTTCAAGGGTGGCTGGGGATGGAAAAATTTTCCCTCAAGCCAATGCTAGCAGCTAATGGGAAGGCTTTGAGTATTGCTATGCGTTGACCCTCGCGCTGGAGCTATTGCGAAAACGCTGCTGTTGCTGTTGCTCCCCCTATTTCTGTGATCGATTCGCGTGCTTCTTTGGAAGGTTGTTAAGGTGGAACCAGTATAAATCCACTTTCCTTCGCTAGGTGTGGAAAGTTATTAATCCTGTAGAATATTTGTTTAACCTAATTGTGGCAAATAATTCACTTCCAAACTACTAAGAGTAATTTTAAACTATATTGTGTGTTTTTGAAATAATCAAAATGCATCATCGCTAGCTATCGTTGAAATATTAATGACGCCTGCTGTGATCGTTAGCGCACGCTTCAGGCAGGTGAATGTTTTGAATTTCAATTTATCCAAAATGGAACACCAAATTGCCTACATTCCGGCGCAATTCAAATCCGTTCAATCATAATTTCATAAATACATAAATCAGAAGAATTACTGCTTTGGGTGCATTAATCTGGTGTCCATTAGAATGTGATTTATGAAAATGTATGTTTATAAATGTTAATGTATTATTGCAGTACAGTGTGTTTGTGTGTGAATCAGTGCGCTAGCCAGTGAAGTGGGGATTGTGTTCGAGCGACATTATCCGATGTCTTGTGTTGTACGTGCTGTATTAGTGAAACCAAAAGAATAAAAAAGGGGCAAATCTATAATATTTTAGATTATAAAGTGAGCGCAAGCGTGTGAAAGCATTTACAGTAAAACGTAAATTTTGTGCATTATTATCACGTACAGTGTGCATTTACATCCACAGAACAGCAGAGTACCATATTAGAGAGTGTGTGTAGTAGTTGGTGCATGCCAGCTGTGAATGTAACTTTGTGTGGTAAAAACGGCTCCAACCACTTCCTTTCTGGCTCTCTCTTTCTCTCTATCTATCTATCTCTCTGTCTCCATCACTCGTGCTCGCGCTACTCTCTTGCCTTGCGAACGATCCTGCAGCAAAGACTGTTTGGTGGTTTGGCTAGCTAGCTTCTGCGCCCAACAAACAGAAACGCCAGCAGCACCAGCAGGTTGAAAACGCACCAGCAGCAACGGCCCCACAGTAAAGCTGGACCGGAACGCAACGGCCACGACGATGAAGACTCGCCTGACGACGCTTACGTGGCGTGGATCCGCATCAGTCGATCCACGGTTTTCCGCCGCAATGCTACCGTGGTCCATCGCCGACATTAGAAACCACGAAAGTTATGTAACGGTAAGTGAATTCCCCCTCTCTCCCGAATAATGGTCGTCTTCTTCGGTGACCAAAACATCACCAGATACGAAAAAATCTCGACAAAGCAACACCAACTCCGATCACTGTCCTCAGTAGCTTTAAAGCGTGTTTCACATTCGGTGACCTTCTCCCTAGACAGCATGCTGCATGGAAGTGCTTAGGCAAAACAGTTTTTATTTTGCAAAACAAGCAAACCAGCAAACTCCAAATGCTTGGTCCCAATGGGGAGGATATAAAACTACCCCCAAACACACACAAACATACCAAAACCGGAACACCGCCTTGGGTATGGCTTTGGGCAGTCATACACTCCAAACGGACCAACGCTCAGCCAACCGTCAAATCTGAACATCCTTGTCCCGTCATTGTCCGTTACAGAATTGCTCCCGCGTGCATACCATCGGGCGCAATCCTCCCATCCTGTCCCTGCCCGACCCATCCTTCCAACGTCCTTTTCAACCGTCCGTCAGCGCAACATCCTTCGCCGATTTGAGCGTGGAAAATATCGATTTACCATCGGAAATGCGTTCGCAACACGGGTACGCATTTCGCGATTGAATTGTTTGACGGTTTTGTTGGGCTCCCCCTTTCGGTCTGTATGTGTGCAGAAAGTATGTTTGCGCGCGCTGGCGTGTGCGTGTGTGTGTGTGTGCGTATATACTAGAAACAACAGTTGAAGATGGCGGAGTCAACCAAAAACCCATCCATCCGCCTAACGAGATTACGTTCTCATCAATTATTAACAAGTCAAACAGGGCCCGCCAAATCCGGCCTGAACTGTCGACGTCGACGACTACATGGGTCGCGGTTGGAACATTTCATTGGGGCGTCACTGGAGGAAAGTATTTTTTTACGATAGTGCTAGCACATCCTTTATGTGTCGGGATAATACGAGTCAACCGATTACTTTGTATCTTCTCGTACGACATTTATCTGTAAAGTGGGAACAATTTGACATTTTGCGCCATTACTTTGCTGAAGGTATGCAACGGAGGACTTCCAGTTGTTTACAATCAGAAAAATGTTTACCGCATGTTATATTGAATGAACCTTAGTACTGGTGGGTAATGTTGATTATCTACTAAGTCATGCTAGGTCTGCTAAATTAATTTTGCTATCCATTCCACGTAAACGAATGGCTGATGTCTGCTTGAAAAAAAGTGTACAGATGTAAGGCATCCAAGCTGGACATACCATAAATCATGATTTGGCTTTGGTACAACTTCAAAACCCTTTGGCCTTTTGGCTACTGACTTCCTTAACTTAGCTGGATAGGACTACTGGACATTACGTACGAGAAACCGGTCTAGACGGAATTTGCTTCCGTTCCTGCCGTACAAAGACTATATCTGAAGAATATTTACCTCAAGTTCTATTTGAGTATAATACTTGCTGATAATGTTGATGATCTCCTCAATCATGCTCGATCTACCGTAGTAGATTTGTTGGCTTGTTGGATTATTATTGTATAAAAGCTTAGAGTGATTAGAGTTTATTCTTTCCTTTAAGTAGATTTGTAATGCATACTTCTTAAACGTTTGTTTCGTCTTATGTTAGAATCATGTCCCTTAGAATCATGCCTTAGTTCATAGTAATTTTACTAACTTCGTCATCGTTCTAGTCAGCTACAAAGCCTTAAAGTAACCATAAAATTCGTAAATTTTGGTAGCTTCTTTCATACATATATATTTCATCAAATAACGCGATTTCATAAGTTATGCTAATAAAGCAAAACTGTCTCTGTAATCAAGACAGTAAATGGCAATAATGTTGGATTCAAATTATTATTTTAATTACATTCTTTCGTCGTCTTTTGGGCACAACAAAAAGCTATCCAAACCCTATAAATATTCAACAGCAAAGATGAAACCTCCTTACCTTCTTACTTTACACTACTTTTCAAAGCAATTTATGCGCTGTTTGTTAGCTGTCGAGTTCCGAGGGTGTGACATAAATATTACACGCAGACAATTATAAATTCGGTAAATAAAATTTGCATAAATTAAACACGGCGCTGTAAACTGATTTCTCCAGCAGCATGCGCACCATGTCCATTGTGTCGTGTTAATTGTGAGCTTTCGTTGGCTTTCTCCAATATGCTTTAGCGTTGTCAGATTGTCTTTGGCGAGTAAACTAAGTTTCATCGAAGTTAATGTAAGTACGTTAACGTAAAGCAAACTGTCATCACAACTTGCTGCCAGGATTTAATTAAAGGTAAATCTTGCAGTTTCTTGTGCGAGAGAGTTCGCACTAGCCAGCCTCATGCAATACGGTTAGGTTGGAAATGTGGTTAAGAGTCCCTCCATTGAAAGGCCTATCAGTTGGTGACTTTTCTGAGCTAACGAAGTACGGTTAACTAAGTTAGACACGTTGAAAATGATCCTACTATCGTGGGTCTGCTGAAAGAGAGCTCTGATGCAAGCAGAATGGACAACGGAACGATGCACATTCTTTGCATGCCGAAAGGCACATTTCGGTCTACAAGCAAGTATGTGTCTTCCAGCTAGACAAAATTTAAACTATCTACCAAATTGAGTGACCCCACTAGAATCCAAGCTTGATGAAGGGTTTCAGTTCGTTCGTACAGAGAAGAAAATTAATTACCGACAGGAAAAGCCTTCATTTGCGCTAACTGCCATTAAAATTGCGATAAAACGGAAGGAGCTGGTGTACCATTTTCTAAAGACTTTGGAAGGTCTAGCGTCTAATATCTGTTAGTGACATGACAACATCAGCATAGATGGACGAGGTGTCAGTGTTCAACTGTCACGTTAAAACTCAAACCTTAGAAAGAGAGCTTTCAATAATTTAATTTTAAATAATTTCAAAAACTTTAATATGCCGTAGCATGCGCCAGTACATTCCAGATATTCCCATTACAATATGTTTCCTTTAGGTCCCAGCTCAGCTTCATCTCTCAGGCTGCCGCCTACCCTGGGGCTATTTCAGTACAATACGTGTTTTGTGCATTACACAACCTTGCTTTGGCGGCCTTAAAAAACCCCGCTAGTTATGGCTTCCTTCCCAACCAGATGAAAAACTTTGCAAGGCATATGCCTCTGTTCTGCACTGTCTCAAAAATCCTTTTTCCTTTTGACATCCTTTTCTCTTGGCTGCTGTCTATCTAGCTTTCGTTACACTTTCAAGCCGTTGCCTTTTGAAGTGAGTGGATTTATTGTCCTCGTGGGAGCCACCCGTTTCAGAATAGGCCGCACCACACCGAAAGCAATCCAAAAAGCTATCCTTGCTGGGTGAGGCTGGTGCAAATGGCGATGAGTCTTCTTTCTCCGTGATGGGAATTCGCACCGAGAGTATAAAAGGATGGTTTGGAGTAGTTTCGTTCTCATGCCGTCTCCCTTTTTATCGACAGGCTTGGGGAAGCGTTTTCTTGCTGGCTGGAGGACACAGTCCTCCAGTTCCAATTAGTGCCGGAGAAGAGTTTTGTGCGTTGGTGTTGTTAAATTGGACCATGTCCGGATGTCGCTGCTTCTGGCGGGTAATTCTGACCACTTCGGGTTGTAAGCTGTGTAGTAGTTAGTGGGCTAGCACATTTTTTCACGGTTGGGTTCTGAAGAAAACTCAACAAAAAGATAAGGAAAAAGCTTCCGGACTGTTACGAACGAGAATAGGTATTTTTCCTCACTATAAATGTCTTCGTTATCGACCGGTTAGTACGGTAACCGGTCGCATTACTGTCGAGCCACATTAGGCGATATCTTGCCTTCTCGTAAAATCCCACCAGAAACTGGGCAAAAAAAGAGTAGCGCGAGAAGAAACGTAAAATGGGGTTGTTTTTGAACAGTTATTTGAAGAGCAGCTCAAAAAATGAGACATCCCATGGATAGAACTGGCTGTCTAACCTTTGACAGCTTAACTGCACACAGGCACACTTTATCGTTGCTCGTATCCATAAAGTTTTCCGCCGGATTAGCTCCGACAAGCTGCCGTTTGGATCCTTTCCTTTAGAGTCCGAGCACAAGAGGCGCAAGAGTGCCAGAAGAAGGGGTCTTACAACAGACACTTTAAATTAAACTTTTCACCGGTACAACTGAGTAGAGTGTGTTCTATGGAAAAAGCAAAACCAAGAGCTTTATGGACCGTACACCCTCTCATTATAAGTCTTTTCGTTATGAGCGCAAAAGCATATCCGGTGAGCTGCAGTATGGTTCAACATTTGATGGAGTTTATTGTACAGATGTTAACAATTCCCGTTGACATGTGTTTCGCAGATTAAAGTATGATTTTTATTATTTAATGTGGATTGATGTTAGAACTTTAGTAGTAGAAAAAGTTGTATAGAAAAGCATATCTATATGTGGAATGAAGTTCTTGGCAAGGAACGTTATTAGATTAATATATCAAAACGTCGGCCGTAGAACAGTTGGACGTGGAGATTGGAGGAGCATGGAGACGTAAAATTTTGCAACAAATCATGTCCAAAATTATGGATGAACGTGTGAAAATAAGAAGCTTATGTGAACAGAATATATTGAAGTATGTATAACACAATTTCGCATATAAAAGCGTTCATCTTCGAACGATACTTGTGAACTATTGCTTTAAAGCTCTCTAGCCAAATGCTAACGAGGACACAAGATTTTTCGTCACTAAAAACTAAAGAAACTTTCCGCTGCACACCTTCGCTTTAGTCTAGCCGCAACCGACGATCAAACGAATCATTTTAACACCCTCCGGACGTAGTTGTTCGTTTCCGGTGATCCAGACGAGATTGTCCTTTGGGAGTTTATCATGATTTATCGTTTCCAGCACTGCTCAACATCAGCACACGCACACAACGATGATTTGATTTCATGTGCTTCGCACACTAACCAATATCTGTTTCTCTTTCTTCCTTTTCTGCCGGTTTTCCCAGCTATCTGTCGGTGTGGAGGATGGAGTGCTGGCAGCATACAACACGGACTTTGAGCTACAGTTCGAGCACAAGCTCAAGTACATTCTCGGATATTGCAGGTAAGGACAACTGCCCCAGAGCTATTCGCCAGTGTGAGGGAATGAATGGAATGATAGCAATTTCTTGAATTTTCATTTTCTTTCCTCCATTTCTATTCGCTCCAACGCCCGCCAGAGTGATCGTCAAGCAGGAAAAGGGCAAAAAGAATTCCGACTTTCTAATACCGAAAGCGGCCAGCACACGACCACAACCAATCACGATCGGCAATGACAGTGTGGCGGAAATCTTTGGACCGGAGTTTGGGCTGGTGTATCTGCTGAAGAATCCACAGGATCCACTGCTGCACATACACTTTTACGAGTGTGAAAAGTACGAGCAGGTAAGTTTTGTTGGTGTTTTGAGGCTTGAAGAAACCCACTTGTCTTGCTGAGAGTTGGATAATTTGTCTTGGAATGCGTCACAGTTCTCTTGTTGATGTAATATTTAATTTAGCTAAATAGCCTAGGCTAAATAGTATCCGGAACTAATCAAATACAACAGCAATGAAGTCAACTTGGCCTAGGCAAAGACAATAAAAGAATAGGTCAGTGTTGCTTGTTGCCGCGTTGCCCTTGCAAGGTTTGGACCACGCACACCCAACCCGACAATATCTCGGTTAAAATTTATCTACATAAAGACACGCACATAAATACCACCGGTTTTCATAGCCCATGTGAAGCTTTCACTCGGTTTAGCTAACCGCGAAAGAGGGTACGTTAAGTGCAAACGTTACGCGGAAACTATCGGTCTGTGTAGGGTGCTACACGTGCTTTCACACAATCATCGTCGTTAACCGAGGCTATTTCCTGTGGAATGCAAAGCTTAACCGGTCAGGTGCTAATGATACACAGCGCGCAACATTCTTGGGACGTACAATGTTCATTAAGGTACTATTCGTATGTTAATTATCTCATTAGGTAAGCTTGTGTCTGTTGTGCGCTCTCCCAATGCGAGAAAGCTTGTTGATCCGTCTGTCAATACACCATAAACGCCAGGATGACCATGGTGTGAGATAATATTTCGTCCCACTGGTAAATTGCTTCATTAAGCGAACGCAGTATCAAAGGGTCGCCTGTATGTGTGTTTATACTGATCAATTTCTGCACGAGCAGTTGAAGCAATCCTGGATCAGCAATTTTTGTCCATTCACCGCACGTTTACGTTTTCTTCTTTTGTGTATTAAGAGTACACAAAGTGGTGAAGCTAAACCAACAGAATCCACCATCGCTTGCTTATTTTTGGGACCATTTTTAGCAAGGCGGTCACGACAAAGGTAGGATTATTAGCGCCCCATGTTGGTGATTATGGTTCATGCTACCGCCCAGCAGAGGGCGGTTCACAATCAACGAAACAACGCGGGCAGGTAGATTGTTGTATCAACAACAGGCAAGAGAGATTTGGCTCAACAAAGTCAACAGTGCTGATGATGTTCATTCGTCTTTCACCGGCAGAGTTTTTCTTTATCGTTACGGTGATAATGAATAATGATCTACCGTTTACGAAATGGTTCTTCAACTGGCGACGGTCATCGGATGGCGACGGTGGGCCGTTTTATCTATCCCTCTTACCATCCGAGAGTCTACAAAGAAAAATCCACCACTGGATATGCGGCATACCGGTAAATCATCAAAAATGCCAATCGGCACGAAATCCAGCTTTGCTTTGCGTGACTACCACCGTGTACTTTTTGACGTAGTCAACTTCTGCACAGTTCACCATAGTCTACGTCCCCACCGACGTTCTTTTCGCATTTGTTGTACCAAAAACACAAAAAAAGAGAGGACGAGACAAATAGACGAACTGACGAAGGGACAGCGATACGAGAGAGTTTGCCACAACCGCCGTTTGAAGTGGTTCCAGTACTGTGATTTGTGATATCGTGTCGAAGCCTGAAGCCCACCACCGGTAGAGCTTATGGGACGCCGACGGTAGGCGAATTCACCTCTGCGTGACTAGAACTTTTTTTCGTGTTCCCGCGAGAGAGTCCCAAAACTAGTAGCGGAAGGCAGACCTTTTTTTTTGGAGATACCTCGCGAACTCTGAAATAAATCTGACCAGTGCTGGTTTACGCACGAGGGTGCCTTTGTTGTTACTGTGGTGAGTCAATGTGTCATTCCGTACACTGTCAGCGACTGGCACCAAGTAAGCCAATCCTGAACACGCAGCAGCAGTAGCAGATGAAGAGATTCGAAAGTATTCCAATTGTTCTTTGCAATTGATGCCATAAAGTGGTGTGGCTGGTGGTGGCGTTCGTGCAGAGAATGAATTGTGCCGAAATGTCCTTGGGGATTGTACGATGAGAAACTTTAAAGCGGACGGAAATTACAGCATTACAGGTGTAATTGGAGTATGGTCACCGCATGCAACAAGGTCTCTAACGATCTCTTGTGTATCGGTCAGCAAATATGTGGCCTCATTTCTTGCGGAGCGTTGCTAGAAGTTGTTAGAATTTGATCAAAGATTACAATTATAAGCCTAATGAAAATTTGATTACAAATCAAGCCACATTAAACATTACTTTGGTTGAAGAGTATCGGGAGGAGGAGGAGTGATGATGGCCGAGACGATAGTGACGCAATTCTTTCACAATGCAAGAATGGGTAGAAAATCCAATCTGCAAACTGTCGTCCGTGCTTAGGACTGACTGGTTTATTTCTCCTTCTTCGTCTCGGTTTAACGACCTACTTGGGTCACGCCGACCATCTAAACTTGCTAAACTCAAATACATCAAATGGCTTGCTAAACTTATCAATACATCGTAGATGAATAGTCAGTCCTCAAACTACGGGGGAACGTCCCGGACGAGACTTGAACCCCAGTCTTGTCATGTGAAGACCGGCGCCTCTCCCGCCTTACCACTGGGCCAATTTTGACCTATTTTGGTTGTTCTTCTTAGCTTAACGAACTCAAAGATCACGCCAGCCATCGAATGGGTTACTAGACTTAAGTCAACACCAGAGCCAGAAGCCAGATATTCGCATGCCTAGTCCTTCCAAGGTTGTAGTGCCAAAAGAAGCAGAAGGTGAATGACTCAATTATTAAACAAATTAAAAATAAAATCCATCTTCGTCACTATTTGCCCGATTATTCTCATTTCCACCGAGCACACGTGCTTTCTCTACATACGCCAATGTATTCACCATCTTCTCACCACCGAGTAATCCGTTTTCCTCACGCTACAAAGGAAACATTTCGGTTCGTATGACTGTAGGAAACACTATGGTACAATACATGCAAACACGGGCACACGTAAACCGTTGCGGTCCGAAGTTTCATCCATCGATCGTCGCCATTACAACTACACACAGACACGCGAATCCTGCAATACAACACGCCGCTGGCGCATGATGACGGTTGGGATGTATTACGTCTATGGCTGTGGCCATATGCATCGCATCAGGTATGTGTTGTGTTGTTGGGCCATTTCGTCATCGTCATCAGTAGAAAAACACACATACCGAAACACACGACGAAGTCTGTCTGTCAACGAAGTGTAATTCTGACAGCTGCTCAACGTTTACGATCGTGTCGCCATCGTCGACTGATCGTGTTGCGCGCTTCGGTGTATGCCTTTCTTCCGGATGTGCCACATGTTAGTTGAATTTTTCCACCCGATCCTAACACATTCACCGCGTCGAAATTGTGTCGAGTCGAGTGTGTCGAACAAAAAATTAGGTTCCCAAAAACTACGGTCAAGGCAAGGTGTGTGCAAGCAAGCAACATAAAAATCACTGTGTCCACAGTGCGAAGAACAAACGTGAAGTTCGAGAGTGTTCTTCGATTCGGTTACCGGCCCGCGGTTTCACTGCAAGCATTGCAAAGCTTGGTGGAAAACAAACCAATCGCGAGTGGCAAGAGAGTTTTCCCGAAAATAAAAATGTTACGATAATTTTCGTCGACAGGAAAGTGTTATGATAATGAGCTACCAGTGGTGTATCTGTCTCTGAATGCTTACGTTAACGAGGAGAAAACTAATCACGCTAAGTGCGTTTTGGTGCACGGTGCCTCCGTCCTTGAGAGTGTTTTTTCGGTGTCACCTGTTACGAAACCGGATGGGGTGAAGTGTTGATGCGATCGCTTCACTTCCTTCCGGGAATGGTTACCATTTGGGCGGGCATAGTTCACTCACTTTATCCTTGTGTACCAGGTCGCGAAGCTGTTAAGCATAATTTATTCACCCTATGTGTGACTTCATTTGTTCGGACATCTTTCCCGCTTGGATGAACTTGTTAAGATAATTTACTACCTCTAACAGCATAATCGCTTATCATTTGCGTGATTATTGTTTTGTTTTGCCATACTGCAACGTTTCAAAGAACATCTTAGAGAAACAAATGCTTCATTCTACGCCCAACTTTAATACCCAAAACAATGTAACGACAACGGCTCCATCCGTACAGCATTGATCTTCGGTCGTTGTGTGGATGTGAGCGTTCGCTGCCTTTGGTTGTGAGAGTGTCTATTTTCACGTTTCCCTTTCTTCCCCACGATACAGAGACTTATTTTTAAACAAAGTCAATTAAATCAGGCCAACACTCCGCGCCATGAGACTGTGCCGACTTTTGCCGACTCGTATCTTACTGCACACGGTCGGGGCAGAGCGATACGTGTGTGATTTGACCTGCGTAGTTTTATTTGGGCAAGAGTTTCATGTTGTCAAAATTATTTCATTCTGTGTTCTTTGATACTTGCTGAAGAATTTAGTTTGTTTGCTAAGTCTTTTGTTTTTATCATAACTTTCACGACTACTTTTTGCTACAAGACTTCATTGACTTACGGTTTTCACCACACGCAACAAGATTTTGTTTACTCTCCCGAGAACCCATCCATCACTCTGGTCTGACATTATCTGGCGAGCGAGAGCTAATTTGTCCGGGTTCTTTTGCAAATGCTTCTTACCGGTTTACTGGAAACATCCTTCCTTTAGAACGCCGAGCCCTATACGATACAAACGAACTTGTCTTAGTCCAAGCAGCATCGAAGCGCCAACATCGTTCCAAAGGCGTGCCTTTGTTCAATCGACAAATTGAAAGCCATCGTCCGTGCGCGACGTACCATTCGCAATAGGACCGGTGTAGCGGTAGCGGAGCGGCCCGACTGGTCGAAGTGGGGGAAGCCGTAACAAATCAAGTGCAATAGAAACGCGACCCGACCATCGGGTGCCCCGAAAACGATTGTGCACGGGGTAAACAAATCAATAAAATTGGCATCAACTCGGTAGAGAGCGGACCACCACCGACGGTGGGTGGCTCAAAGAAGCGCCCAGTGAAAGAGTGTTGCTCTTAATTGGAAGCAATTGGTGCTGATTGAGTTCCGGGACGGGTTAGAGTGTTTTTGGAGCGCGCGTGTGTAGTGACGATACACCTTCGAAGGTGTGTGTGTGTGTGTGTGTGTTTGTGGAGTTGGCGTCAGTTTGTCCTTTTGCCAAACAGCTGTTGAACCCGTCTGTAAGAAAGTGTAAGAAGAGACACGAACAATGTTTACCTTGCCACTGTATAAGGACAGCGTCATGGTCACCTCCTGGAGTGATGCTTCGTCCTACCGGATGAAGAAGAACGTAAGTAGCACTCGTGTGTTTGTTTGTGTGCGTTTGTATGTGTGTGCTGTCACGTGTCACACCTTACTGGGCGCTTCCATCGCCATTCACCAGGCGTCTCCATCGACATACACTAGGCGCCTCCATCAATGCCAGAGCGGGCCCACCGGTACAAAGGTTAATGCTGATGGAACAGAAAATCGAACAAACTGATATTGGGGCCACAATCGATGAGCATAATAACGCTGCGGTACTACCCGCTGACTGCCATTTGGGGGGCAATAAAGCTCATCTCCTTGTACGGGCCACTCGAAACGACGCGCACCATTTTCATACACATCTGCATCTCCCTTTCTTCGTATTCGTCTCTCTCTCTCTTCCTTCCTTGTCCATTTCGCTATTATAGAACGCTGTTCCCTCTAATTTTCCACCAAATTTTGGTCGGCAATTTCGCGAAAGGTTTCAAACGCTATCCTCCCTCTGGTGGATCATTGCGAAGCTGGTGGTACCTAAACCGCTCCAAAACCAGTATAATTTATTCATGAACTCGGGCCGTGTGAAACCCCAGTCACCGATACATGTGTGTGGCTTTCAGTTACCTTTTTCGTGCGTTGGAACTTTTTTTCTTACTGTCCAACCTTCTCTTCTTGGGAAGCTGTGGCTGTTCATCGTTCGGCTCATAATCGTGCCTTATCCCGTCGAAAGATAAAAAGAGATTGCTATCTCGCTTCTATTTAGTGGCGAACAAATCCAAAACTGTTAGCTAAACTCATGGAAGAGCGTGTACATGAGCGTAAGAGTTGGATGCCTTACATGAGCTGTTTGGTGGCAGCAATCATGCATCTGGGCTCATTTTATCGTAACCAATTTATCTTACACCAGCAGCGGCTTATTACTAACGGTAGAGCAACATCAGCTGAGCACGAATATTTTATTTTCTACAGCTGCACACCGGCAAAAGAATCGTTGGTGTGATTGACCCTGAGGAGTTAATCAGTGGTTTACCTGGAATGTTGATGATTCCATCTCAGCATGCCGGTGATGGAAAAACTATTTCGGAAGAAATATTATTTTTTGGCCAACAAAACATGGAGGGCGAGGGCGTCATTAAACGAATCACTCCAAGGTATTGGACGCTAATTGGTTTTTAGTTTTTGCTGCTGCAATTAAATACTGATAAAGCAGCGAATAATAATTTTGCCATTTCGGTCATTTTGTAGCCCAGCGTAGCAACAAAACAGCTGTTTGGAAGATCTTTTTCGAATCACTTTCATTCATTCTGTTTAGTGACATAAGCAATTGTAGAGCTTAGTTTGTATCCCAAACAAATTTGCTCCTTCTCTCTCGCTCTCTCTTTCTTGGTCTGCAAGAGTCATAGCTCTTCAGCTAGACGGAAAACGATCGTCTTCATTACGAGCTTGTCAGTCAAAATGTCAGCCCAAACCGAATACGGGGTAAAATTATCTGCACACTCTTTCCACGCCAAGTCGCCGTTTATGATTAAGCAGTGTGTTGATGGATTTGTACGAGTCTTGGAATGTTTTGTGTCTCCATAATTTTGCTTCGTTTGATAATGTACCGTACTCTAGTATTGTTCATTGCTTTGAAGGTTTTCCTACCACGCAGCAAATACTTTCTATCACCACTACACAACGCTGGAAATGGTTGGTGTCGTTCACACATCAGCGCATTCGTATTTCTCCAGAAGCAATTATGCACACAATATACGAAAATTCCTGTCACGGGATGGAGTGTGAAAGCAACGAGCTGGAAATTCTCTTAATCCGAGGCTTTCGTTTGAAATGGACAATGTGGACACACATAGCACGGCACACAGCACTTCGTTCGCATTACACACAGACCAGCAGTATGGTATATGTGTACTTCGTTGCCGGTACAGACAAAATGAACGAACGGACGATGTTTAGGATTATGGCTTTCCACGACTGTTCGTTGATGGTGCCTAGTTGTGTCAGTAACTAGCAACGTAGTCGACACGTTTTTCACACTATTGTGCTGAAACGGTTAACACACCAACACACACCGTCGGGGATAGAAATATCGTGCCTAGTGACCGTACAATCCTTGTTGCTCTGTGCGATAATTAGTTCAAAATTGTATTCTTTTGTCGTTGTATTGCGGACCTTATGTACTTGAATGTAATAGTTTTATAACTGGTTTTCTCTATTTTGTTACCTAAAATTTGTTTAAATTTGAAATACATGAAAACAGGAGATAAATAACACTTGTATGCAGTTTCTTGAACTCTGTTTGTCACTATTTAATAAGTAAAAATACTCAAGCCCAAGCAAGGGTTTGCGTTGTAAACAGACCCGCCAGTTGAGATGAGATTCGAATTCACAACTTTCCGTGAGTGAAATGAAACCCTTGGCCTCGGATATTGAATCTTTGGAAGCATTTATTGAGGCTGTCATCAAAAAAGCTCGACTAGAAATTCTTGCTCAGGTCCGGAAGGTATTGGATACTGGGTCCGATCTTTTATACGGCTAGTGTCGGTGCCTCTTGGCTAGCGGATCACTCTGTAGCATATACTTACTTAATTACTTATCGGGACGAACCGATGTTTGAGGTGATCACGGCAGAAACAAGTATCGTATCCTATCCGGAGCATTTTCCCGCAGTAAGGACTGCCATTCCAATATTTCTGTCTTTATCAAAGGTGCAACAACACTAAGGATGGTGTCCTGAATAGGTCCTGTTCTATGCATGTGCTAGGTTTATCCAATTCTTATCAAATATCAAATCCTTAGCGCCCGGCTAATATGATTAGCTTTTTAATTGGACGATCATCATACGACTGTCAATATTCCAATGGCTCCTTATCATTATCCTTTTGAACGCGTTGTAGAGAAATTGGTCTATTTTAGATAGAGTCCATGCCTCAGAGTCGTATGTGCGCACTGATAACCATAATGTTCTATACAGTCGCATCGAGGGATGGGTTTTCTCCAATGATTCCCCCTTTCTACCACATGAGAAGTCCACGAGGGAGGTTCTTAGCTGCCGGTAAGAGCCGAACTATTTTTCCCTTTAATCCTCTATCCCTCATAAACGTTTGGCCTTCCTTCATCTACCTCCGGTTCTGCAGCGACTAGGGTGCGGCCACATTCGCCTCGATCGTTCAGGCTTCTTCTACCAAGATTATTCCGTCAGGTCGATCGCACGATATGTTTATGGAGGAAGGGATAGACACCAGGATCACTGAATGTCTCCATCTTGAATGACCTCCGACCTTCGTCCATCTAGTTTTTGTTGGTGGCAGTCTACTGCAACTGCGATTAGAATTATATCTCTCACGAAGCTCTGATAGGATTGGCTCAAGGTGCGCAGCAAGATCCGCAGACACTGTGCCCTCTCTTCGTTTCTTTGATACAGGACTTTGGCCGTGATGCGACGTGTGGCATGCGTGAGTTGCGTGGATGTTTGTATCTCAATGCTACCGAGACTGCCGGACGCCAATGTCAAGTAACACACGTTGCGTCTTCTACTTGTGGTGGAGATATACCCTGACTTGGTACGATGTAGAGGTAACAGTCTTTACGCGTGTTTAGACGGAAGAAACAGGGAAGTACTGACTATTATACTACGTGATGTCAATAAGTCTCATAATCCATTAGAAGGCCGGCATGGCCAGGGAGGTCGTTAAGCCAAGAAGAAAATACTGGAAAAAAGTTATCCACAAAAATGTTAAAAATTTCATCATCAAACAAGAACAAACCTATCATCATTCCCCAGACGAGAGTATCATTTAAAAAATCCCACAAGCGATAAGCTCACCTTTATTGATTGTCTGTAACCGTAAAAGCGTAAAGAAAATAAACCTGTCGACAGTTGCGCTTTTCTTTTCTTTTTGCTATCCCTTAATCGAATGGTCAGCTCCTGCGGTATGCTGTGCCGTGTACTGCTCACCCTCACACTGCATTAAGGAACCGCTTTGCTTTTGGTATTACGGTTCGGGGAAACGTTTCCGATCTAAAAATAATGATCTCACCTTCGTATAAGCTTACATATCCGAGCCATCCGAGAAGTGTTTCAGTGCTTTTATCGTTACGAGAGCGCTCCCGTTTTTCGATCGGAATAACATGAATTTCTCGAGTCGCAAATCTCATTTTAATGGCTATCGAAGATAAGAGTGGAAGATCATATTTGCTTCATGTTTTTGACTGAGGAATCGTTAGGGAATGATAGTAATTGTTTAAGGTGGGTTGGCGTACAAGGTGGGATTGGGTTTTGCACCAGAAAAAGCTATTTAAACGTACAAACTAAGCCGTAGAGTTCTGGATCTAATGGTTTGCTCGATTGGCCGTTGTTCCTGGTGTACCATACTAAATGCATTAAAGTGCGTAATATTATTCATATAACATCCTGTAAAAACTTGTTATATGTTAATAACTACATTGTACACTGTGTTAGCGTACTCATTATCCTTATAATTCAACTATCATAAACATAAATAATATTCCAGAATGCACGCACGCAACCATCTAATCAGATGTTTAATTATGAACCTTCGCTTATTTTATCCCTCATCTAGTTTAACTTTTAAAAAGTTTGACCCAAAAGCGTTATAATGAGCAAGCTTTATATTTTTAAGATTATGCATTAAAAACTTGCTGTTAATTATTGGGTTTTTTTGTTGCTATCGATTAAAAAGGAAAGAAAAACGTTTGCAAGTTCATTATCCATTCATTAGGTAATCGGAAAAGTTGAAAATCCTTCGATTTACTGCCCAAGTTTATCCAGCTTCTTTCTGCTTCGGCTTCTGCTTGCGAACGATCTATTCAAAATCTATTGAAAAATGTTGGTCTGGGGAAATTGTTTTAAAAATCGGGACACTTTTACGACATCAAGAGGCGAATGTAGTATTAAAGAATCAATGCCCCTACAAATAAATGAGACTTATTAACAAACTTCTTCGACGTGATTACGTCTGGTTCATCTCGGACGAAATAAAAAGAACAATCTCGCTTTTGAAACACTTAGCATTAAAGTTCAGTGTGCTATAATTCCTCAAGCTGGAAGCTCCAATAGCCAACAGTACTTTAATATATTGGATTTAATGAAATTACGTTCAATCTCTCATCTGAATTGCTCCGTTCCTTTGCAATCTTTCTTTCCTGGACTAATAGGCACCAAATATTACATCAACGTTAAAACTTTCATTTTGCCGTTCCAAATGACCTCACCATTCTCGTCACTAATGTGACCCTTTTCCAATAGGTTGATGGTGGGCACTATTAAAAGCGAATCTAAATTTCATTCCATACCCGGCAATTGCTGGGGCAACTCGGTAGGTTCTTTTTTTATTCTTTGGACTTTCTCCCCATCATATGTAATTTTACCACTCATCATAACGTCACCAGGGGACTAGTAATTGAGGTCAAAGGCGATGTTTTCTTTGGTATGGGTGGGGCAGCGTGGGAAAGTAAGCTAAAAAACACTATTTACAGCACTTTGATCGACACCAATGGTTAAACATACGGTTACGTGAGCGTTGTACAGAAGTAATCCGGACCAATATAAAATATTGACTGACGGACACTGTAATGCACACTGGCTGTAGTTCTAAGTTTTGCCTTTCGGTCGGATGTCCAACCAACACACTGCTCAGGAAATCTGCTCAAAATTCGTCCAAAACTACGTATGAAGCTACCAGCTGGCATGGGAAAGCTATTAGGGACGGCACAACGCTCACAATGTTCTGCTCGCAAGTTGTCATAATATCCCCAAGCTCACAGCACACCGTGTATCACACTTCCGGTGTACTGTGCCAAGCGAGTGTCCTGCCGGTGTTTAGGCGATACGACCATTTGCGAATGATGAAAGCTTCCAGAATTGGAGGCCAGCAGTGCTATAAATAAACGAACCGATATTTATGTATTTTTTTTTTTGTGCTCTTCTCTTGCATCTTTTGCTCCACAAATGGACCTTTATGCCACCGTCCCGGTAATGGTAGTCTCGTGCATGATTGATTCTTTCGAGGGTGTGAGATGTGAAGGCCATTTCCTGGCCGCGCAGAGAGCGTAGCCCAGATGACGATGTTGGTGGCTGGGTTGGAGCTTTCCCACGTGTGTGGTTGCCTCAAATGAGGGAAACCAGACACACACACACACACATACAACATGCTCACAAGGGAGATGGTAAATCGAATGAACGATATCAACACAAACCGGAATTTAATTTCGTTTCATACGATACGAAACAGGTTAGCAACCTGCAGCAGGCAGTGTAGTGAAAAAGGGCGAACTACACGTGGTTCCTGGAGTGGCCAGCGTGTTTGATTTGTGCTGTGGAATTAAAAATTTGCTAGCGATGATGATGGGAAAGCAAATGAATCCTTTTTTTTCCCCACTTGAAGAACTTTTTTGTTCCTTGTGGTGAAACTTTTAACATTGTCGGATAACGACAGCAACGGACACCTAATCTCGGACCACAGTTTATGGTTTCTTTTAAGATGTGAAAGATCTGAATGTGGTTTTTTGTTTTTTTGCTGTGTAACTTAAGCTTGGGAAATGCTTGGAAGGAGTAAAAGAACAATAAAACGGTTGAAATGTAGGAAAGTTTTAAAAAGTTTCTTGCTTTTCATATTACTTAAATGCGAGTTGGCGCTCGAGCTGTTCAGAACTATGCACAAGCACTCGCTGATGGATAATCTTCAGAAGGATAGGTCTTTAATTTTGAGCACGTTCTCTACGCCGAGTGGTTCAAGTGTTTTAAATACGTTGTGCTTTCCTCAATGAGCATACTTTTTGCAGAAATGCTGTTCCACGTCCACTCTCAATGTCTCGTTTTATAAACATGTTAGAAGGGCGTCTAGTCCAAGATACCCTGTGTACTGACCTTAAGACACTATTTGATAGTATTCCTATTGACCTTTTACTCACCAAACTAGATAAATGCGCACAGGATGCCATATCTTGGTTGGGATCCTATCTTCGAAATGAATTCCTATCTATACATTTCAGGTCTTTTCGTTAATAATTCTGGTTTTACTCATGAGTGAACCCTCTGGGTGATTCCTTTTGCTGTTCAATGACTATGTAAATGTGCTGCCCACCGATATTGTCCTTACGCATGCTGGTGACCTCAACATTTGACTTTCTTGCCTATTTGGTTTTGCCAATAGACTGTTGGATTATCCGAAGTAATAAGTACTCCTCTCTGTATTACCATCAATTTTACGTGTTTCGTCAAGAATCATTCTTCCCTTAGAGCGCAAGATGCATTCAAGAATTCGCATTATCTTTTGTTGTTTTACTTGTATCTCTTTTTCCTTATTTTATTATGGTTAATTTTATTTTTAAGACACTATTTTAAGGCTGTTCATGGAAATTGTTTTTAACAAATAAAATTAACATAACATCTTCTCATGTACCTTAAATATGGACAACACTCTACTAGCATAAAACGGCTTCTGCTAACAATGCTAAATAATGCTACAGGCAACAAAAACGAAATTTAACAAAATGTTCCAATTTAATATCAAAATTGATGCTACCATACCACCATATATTCGCAACCATATGAAGCAATGGAAATTCAATTTGGCCTAATTAAATCACAAGCATCTCGCGCACATCCTTGAGAAACCTTTGCCGCCGAAAACCCGCCCATTGTTGTAGGGCGATCCAATTTACGCTCAATTTCTCCAACGGCTAAAGATTTTCTTTGCACATTTGCACCACGCTTCCCAGTTGCCCGGTAGTCTGACAGCGTAGCATCGAGCTTCAAGGTGTCACCTTTCCAGGCAATAAAAGTACGGAAACGTTTAGCGTCTCCCACGACGCGGAACCGTCGTAACAGCATCACAGGCACACGAAAAAGTCCACCCATATCTTTCAAGAGGAAGACTTTAAACATGTCGCCCTTGATTGTCGTTGTGTTGCGAAAATTCGACGGTGTTTCGACGGAAGCTAATGGTTGAGAACCGCACGCGACACACAATCATAGGGGAAGGTTTTTTTCCAGAAGAAGGGAACGATATTCCCGTCTATTCTTGGTAGGTTTCAATGAGCTTTTGTTTAAGCAAACCGAGACAAAATGAAACCGTCTTTTTGTCGAGTAGTAACGAACGGATAAGCGTTTTGTGGAGAAAATCTATTTCGGTTCACAGGCACGCACAGAATATGCACGTAGCAGCAAACAGTGCGTGGGTTTAGGAGCGCAAATGGGGCATATTATTTTTGGATTAATCATACGTTGCGCTTGTCAGAGTTCTGGTTCCCGTTTCGCAACGTCAACGATTGCAAAAATTTTGTTTGTTTTCAATTAAAATACATGTATCTACTTATTGAAAATCTTTGTGTTGCAAGGTTATTAACACGTTCGGTACCATGTCACCCGAATTCGGGTGATACTCCCAACTGTGGACAATGCCTCTCATATGAATAATTGCTTTCTTTTGCATGCAATTAGAATTCTCAATTGTACGAATGTGATGCACTATCACGTTTATTGTTCGTGAGGAAGAATCGGAAGAAAAATCCTTGGTAACGAACGTGTTCATATAACACGATTGGACCGAATTGTAAAACCTTAAGCGACTGTAATTACCCTTAAAAGTCATTGGTGCAGTGTAATTGACTAGAATAAATGTCTGCGGGTCAAAGTCAATCACCAATTCAAGTTCAATCCTTACGATCATTGGATCATCTCTAATTGCACTATTTTACATCACTACAACTGGTCCGATATTCGAATTTTTTAAGTGGAAGCAATATCAGTTGAATTTGTTGTTTAAAGTTCAATTGCTGCTTCTTCTCCTTGGCTTGCTCAAGGTTAAGGTCGTTGCATAGACATGGCCAGATCGCCAATCTGTTTCCAGGAAACTCGGTCTAGGGCTGCGATTTCCGACAGGTTTGATTCCAATTGATCCAGCTCGCTGTACTCCTCTACGCCTCGTGCCGAACGGGTCGCTGATGAGCACCTTCCTGGTGGGGCATGAGTACGGCATCCTTATCACGTGCCCCAGCCATCGTATTAGTCCTTAGCACGTGCCCCAGTCCTTAGCACCAGCCGTTCGAAAATGGCGAGAGCATTGGTGTCCTTGGTCAGGATAGTCCAGGACTCGTACCCTTAGAGGACTACCGGATGTATCAGTGCATTTCGTGTGTTGTTGGAGTCTTCTGGATCGCAGGAGTTTGTGGAGTCCGTAGTAGGCACGATTCTCCTGAACAATACGCCTTCGGATTTCGCTGCTTATGTTGTTGTCCGTAGTTACGATCGTACCAAGGTAGCAGAACTCCTCTACCACCTCGAGATTGTCGCTGTCAACTGATACTCTGCATCCGAGTCGGGCGCTAGCAATATCAGTTGAATTTGTTGTTCAAAGTTCAATGGCTGCTTCTTCTCCTTGGCTTGCTCAAGGTTAATGTCGTGGCATAGACATGGCCAGATCGCCAATCTGTTTCTAGGAAACTCGGTCTAGGGCTGCGATTTCCGACAGATTTGATTCCAATTGATCCAGCTCGCTGTACTCCTCTACGCCTCGTGCCGAACGGGTCGCTGATGAGCACCTTCCTGGTGGGGCATGGGGCTCGAAATCATTTGACCATCACCTATGCTACCCTAGATATAGAAAAGGCTTCTAAATCGAAACCAAAACTAATCATTACCTTGCTACGAAAAGTAGAGTTAACCTTCGTTAATGTGTTACTGACTCCACGCGAATTGTTGCTACAATTATTAAACTGCTCAGCGTCCACAAACTTAGCTGCCAAGATCGCGACGCATCATCAACCCTCCCCCATACAAGAAGAAAGTAAACATCGCTAATGTGTAGTTTACTGGGGTGGGCAAGTCACAATTACGTGTCATCATGATGTGCTTCCGTGCCGGAGGCCAAAAATAAATACCTTGCGGATCGAACATGTCATCGATCTACTTGATCTATGAGCAGAAGCGAAAAGGTCTGTATGTGTGTGCGAGAGTGGGCAAAAGATGGTAGTAAAAATGTTGTTTGTATCGAAAGATGAGGTGCTAAATGTTTGATTTACGACTTAACTTCGCTCGAATATAAACACTGGCCCGAATTCTATCCAATCTCACGTGTTTGGGTCACAACTCTGGTGGAATTGTTCATATCTTCCCGTTCACGAAACCGGGCGTATCGCTTCGATTCCCGCGAACAAAAGCCATAAGTGCATCGCGCGCGTATAGGAGGTGCAAGCTGCGCTACAATCCCACATCGTATGCATTTTTCTTTCTTTCTACACACGTAGTACGCACACATACACTTAGGCCCTAATACGTTGGACAACAAACGCTTTGTAATGGTCTCTCCATCAAACGTGAAGTGACGAAGAGTTTGTGAGGACACAGGAGGGTGCACAAAGTTTGAAAGGGGTGCACTGTTAATTAAACAGCAAACCTGTGTTTCGCAGTCAACAGTCAGATGCAGTTACGCGCTGCAGCTGCCCAACTGTAGTAATAACAATCGTAAACGGAGCAGTACAGTGTGTTGCGATAGCTATTTTATCAAACTATCTTTTCTACTGTTCGCGGGTGTTTTCGAATTATTGGTGACATTCGTGTTTCTGTGTGTATGTGCGACATTTATCAGAAAAAAAAACTGTGAGTTACTCGATATATTCTTATGCTACTCGGTTCTCTCGATTCCATTCCAGATGGCGGAACTGATGCAGCAGATGCGCGATCCGGCTACGATCGGGGGCGGCTCGGTTGGCAGCATACCGCAGAGCATCGTTTCGTCCAGCGCGAATGCAAACGATCTTCAGAAAGCACTCCGCAATCAGGGCATCCATTCGACGCCCGCTTCCAATTTGAAGATCTCGGAACAGATGCGCCACGCACAGCATGACAGCAGCCCCACAGTGGCGTATCATCAGCAACACACACAACACCAACCACCACATCCTCACCCGCAGCAGCAGCACCAGCAGTACCAGAATGGGACTCCGAATCGATTGGCCACGTCGAAAAGCTATTCCGGTGGTTTAAATCATTCGGCCGGCGGTGTGAATGGTGGTGCGACTGGTAGCAGTAGCATCTCGTCCAGCCTGTCCTCACTGCCGGACATATCGGCAAACAATTCACACTTCTTCGAGGTGCTGTACGTCGGCAAGATCAAGGTGTCGCACAAGCGCGTTCCGTACACCTTCATCGATGATGCATTGCCCAAGTTCAAGGCGTACGACGCGGAGAAGTTACGCCAGCAGCAGGAAGCCACGCGAAAGGTAGTAGGGTCAATTTTATCACCTTTCGCCCATCATCTTGTCACGTTGATCAATCTTTCTCTCTCTCTCTCTCTCTCGTTGTTCGTACAGCAAAGCACACATGTGAGTGAGGAATCGTCTACGGAAGGTGATAGTCCTCGGCGCAACGAGTCCGATAATACAGGCACGGAGTCAACACCACCGGCACCGGATGATCCGCCCGAAGTCTTCCAGGGTCGTCGTGTCAGCACGTTCGATATTCCAACGAAGAAGATGTAAGTAAAGGGATGGGGAAATCAAATGGTTCCACGATCGTGTTCATCGCTAGTGGAGCGACTAGTTGCTCATGAGCAGGTTTTGTCGGGACCGTATATTTAACGAGAGGTCACAGCAGATCATGGTCATTTCTACTCCAGGGCGAGTTGATGATGGTATATGGTACCCACGTGTGTGTTACAATGTGTGATCCAAGCAATATAGTATTAGTATCACTCAATAGTTCGCGGGAAACACACTCAAACACAGATCAATTGCACATTCACCACCTCACCCACATACAACTATCATCATCCACCTTACCTAACCCATCCACATCGTCCAATTTACGTTCATCTTCAGTGAGAATGATACCGTGGAAGATAGCAATGCGTCCGGCAGTGGTAAAGAAGAATCTAAGGTGGAGGAAAATGGCTCCGCAAACATGCAGCAAGAGAAGCAACAGCAAGAGCAGGAACAGCCGCCCCAGCCCACATCAGTAGCAGCTTCCATAGCAGTAATCACCAAAGAAACTAAGTCAGCATCACCCCAAGAGGAGGAGTAAGTGTGGCCCTGCGAACCATACGGTTTTGTTTAGTTTCACCGTTGATTAGATATTTCGATTAGAGCTTCTCGGAGCTTCGGAGTTCCGAACGTTCCGATGCTTTTGCATGTGTGGGCCAAATCAGGCGATCATTCTCTCTCCCTCTCTATCTCTAAAGGGCGCGCGAGAAGAGGAAGTGCTGTAAAAACTGCTTCTAGTGCTGCTGAATTACAAGTTTTCATCGTTACAAACTTCATCTTTTTTATCTTTATTTATAATAGAAACTTAACTGTACTTCTTTGTTCAGCGTTGTTGTTCTGTGTATTGTTTATCCATGTTTGCATTGAAAAATAGGCTTCCTTTTGGACGACAACTCTGTTCGAATTCTACGTTCAAGCATTGCGCTAGGTCATGGCTGTCTAAAACATAAATGTTTACCTTTCGCCAGTTCGTTCTGGTCCTTTGTAAATACTTGCAACTTCATCTTGACAATAGAATATTTGTAAAAAAAAATCCTCCATTAGAGGCTTACTCATAAAATTCTATTGGTCGCTGATGAGATAAGGTAAGTATCTTCAAACGATGACGACGGCCTTAAAGAAATTTTTCACGGGCGTCGTCAGCCACTCACTCTGATTGATTGTCACATGGACGCTTCGTTTCAGGGCATGTACTTTGAGTTTTGTACAGCAGTGTCCATCTTGTCTGGTCTTGTATTGTTCACAAATTATTTAATTGGATGCGTTGGCTTCTGGGTACAAGTTCTTTAACTTTTTAGTGAACAGGTGAACAATTCTTAAGGACACATAACCCTGCAAAACTGGGATCAGCTGATATTGATCATCCAACGTTTTTGTTCATAGAGTTACAAGTGTTAGTAAAACGAATCTCAGATTGCAGTTCCTGGGCTATATTTAGGCCATAGTTGCTCTAAAACAGCTGATAACTCTGGAATATTTATTCTACACCTTGAAGACATGATTCAAAAGATAGTTGGGAGGACCGTTGCATGTAAAATCTTTAAAATCAGTCTATTTTTTAATGCAAACTTTATGTGGTGTTTTAAATGTCAAGCGTTTAAATTGTTAATTTTTCTATCGTTTTTTAACATCTCTTGTCCGGTAATTTTAAACCGTTAATCGTCTAAAGTGACATAAAACTACCGTATGATTTTAATTACTAACGTATATGTTATCAATACAATAGTTCGACTCGTAGCTACAATTTCCCAATTGTAAACGCAAATACTGAAATATTTGCATGTTAGTCTTGCTTCTAGAACATTGCCACCTAATATCAATACACTAATTTATCCGGGTCTCATTTTTCTAACCCATTCTTCTGTCATAGTGCACCAATACGGCGCGACCGTTCCGCTTCCATTGGATCAATACCGGTAGTTGAGCAGAACCGGACAATGGTATTCCTGATCGGACAGTCCGATCTGCGACTGATCAGCCCGGACCGCAAGCAGGTGCTGCTGCACAAAGCGTTCCGCGATGTGGCCAGCTGTGTGCATGGGCACAAAAATGGCGACCACTTCGGTATCATCTGTCGCGATATGAACAACGACGGTTACATCGGGTACGTGTTCAAATGCCAGTCCGAGCAGGTTGCGGACGATATCGTACACGCAATCTCGCAAGCCTTCTCGGCTTGTTCGGAGCAAGCAAAGCAGAAGGACAAGGCCGCGTCACAGATATTCTCCTGCGAGCACTGTCCAATGCTGTGGTACCATAAGCTGTGCATCGATACCGAGGGCCTAAGCGACAAGAAGACACAGTACATGATCTTCAAGCGTATCGATACAACGCTCACGGAGGACGAACAGCGGCTGCTGATGGAGAAGTACCGGGGAGCGGAAGAAGCGGCCGGCAGTAGCTTGGGAGAGCAAAATCAGTTTCTGATGATGTTGCTGAGGGCACACTGTGAGTCAAAACAGCAGCGACACGTGCATGATACGGTTGAGCATAGGACGGAGTTCCTGAATCAGTATCTCGGTGGCAGTGGTATCTTTATGAAGGCGAAACGTTCGCTTACCAGCTCGTTCGACCATCTGCTGAAGAGGCGTACCAGCAGGGATGATTTTGTAGCAGGAAGTCTTAAGGATTCAAGCTCGACAGGTGAGCTGAAGGATGGTAGCTTTGAACCGGTAACCCGAGCTCGAGCATCGACGATCGGATCAAGCCCTTCGATGGGACGCAAGAATTCGGACGTCGGCAATGGGGCAACGCCACAGCTAAAGTCACCCATGATGGATATGTAAGTAAAGCGAACAAATAGAGTACAAAAGTCGATGTCTAACGATGTTTTTCGCTTCTTTTAGCTTCATCAAGGTTGGCAATAGTCCTCGAGATCATGGCCACGCTGGATCATGGCGGCAGGCGATGCTGCACCGCGTAGTGACCCCATCGAAGAATATGAAAGCTGGCCCAGAAGAATATATGTCACCACTACGCTCGGCCGGCACACCAGCCAAGAAGCGTACTCGAGAAGAGCTGCGAGAACTTTGGCGCGTAGGCATCAAGCAAACAATCATCTTGAACCGCATGGACAAAGAGAACGCCCATCTGCAAGCCCGCCAGCACGAGATCAAATCGAACGAGATACGGCGCGTCAAGCTGGAGTACGACGAAATAACGGTGTGCGATAAGCGGTCGGCTGAACAGTGGGACACGCTGCTGGACAACTGCGCTGCGGGTTCAATCCCAACCAATCAGGCGCTTCTGTATCAGGCGATGAAGAATGGTGTACCACGAACGAAGCGGGGTGAAATCTGGATGTATCTGGCCGAGCAGCATGCGCACCATCATCCGGCCCCGATCGATACGACCAACTTTCCGAACTTTAACACACCGTACCACGTGCTGCTGAAGAACTTGACCGAACACCAGCACGCCATCTTTATTGATTTAGGTTAGTTTCGTCATCGGAATCGTACAATGAAGTAGTGTGAAAATAATGAATCAATTGTTTGTGCAGGTCGTACATTCCCGGATCACAAGTACTATAAGGACGCACTGGGAGTCGGACAGTTGTCGCTGTTTAACCTGCTGAAAGCGTACTCCATTCTCGATCCGGAGCTGGGCTACTGTCAAGGATTGGGATTCATTTGTGCCGTCCTGTTGCTGCACGTGAGTAACTTCAGCGAGTGTCCGTGAGTGCGTAACTTCAACATCTATCTAATTCTCGATTCTTTTCTCTTCCTGCGCTTGCTAAAATCAGCTCGAAGAAGCTGATGCATTCGAGCTGCTCAAGCATCTTATGTTCCGACGACAAATGCGCGCCAAATATCTTCCGGACATGAAACAGTTTCAGCTGCAGCTATACCAACTATCCCGTCTGTTAAAGGATCACATACCCGAGCTGTATGAATGGTTCGACCAGCACGACATTTCACCCACCCTGTACGCCGCCCCCTGGATACTGACCGTCTTCAGCTCACACTTTCCGCTCGGCTTTGTGGTGCGTGTGTTCGATCTGCTCTTTCTCGAATCGTTCGACGTCATCTTTCGGTGTGCGATAGCGCTGCTGGAAGCGCACAAGGAAGCACTGCTGCAGCGTGACAATTTCGAGGACATTATGGATTACCTGAAGAACGTCATTCCCAAGATCGATGCCGAGGTAATGGAGAAGGTTTTTCGGAATGTGTTCCGGTCCGATTTCTCGCGTCAGCTGATCGAATCCCAGGTCGAATATAATGTGCTGCAGGAGGAGATGACGTCGCAGAATCATCACCGGGAAAGCTACAACCGACTGAAGGAGGAGTACCAGCAGCTCAACACGCAGCTTCAGTACTCGCAGTCGAATCTGATGCAGCTAGAAAAGACGCGACTGTTGCAGCAGGACCAGATACAATCGCTGCAAACGCAGGTCCAAACGTTGGAGAACACCGTCCACACGCTTGTGCGGTTCATCGAGCAAACGGTCGATGCACGGTCGGACGCTGTGCTGCCCAATGATGTGTGTCGCATTGTGCAACAGGTGCAGGATCTGCAGCAGCAGCAGCAGCAGCAACAACAGCAAAAGAAACGCTCACCAATATTCGTCGATCGGAAGATTGGCAAATCGATCTCGTTCAACAGCAATCTGGGCCTGGCGCTGAACGTGCTAGAGGAAGGGAACGAACCGGACGGTCCCGGTACGCCAACTAAGAAGAAGCAACCCTACTTCCAAAACTCCTTCACCCAGATCCGCCAGCAGCAGCAGCGGACCAGCCTTTGGCTGCACAAGCTCGACGAATGTAACAGCACCAGCCCGGAGCATGGCGTCGGTAATAGTGTAACGGGCGGCAGTACCGGTGGACTATCGTCGGCCAGCATGAAAGCACTGTCCGGCAACAGTGACGATAGTGGTATAGCGACCCCAATCAGCCCACAGCTGCATGCACCCTCGACCACACCAATGGTAGCCGAAAGCCGACCGCTAGTACCGTTCGAAAACCATCCACTCAGCAGCTGTGGTGATGTAGCGGTACAGTACAACGGTACGACACAGCTAAAGACGCTGAAGCCACGGTCCCAGTCACGGCACGGTTCCGTCTCATCGATCGTAAGCGAAACGGGCAATGAACCACGGCCCCAAGTTGTGACGGATCGAAGTTAACGGCCTTGGCGTGCGATGCCACAGCAATCAAACCAACCGGACATTACATCACGCGTAGCATAAGTAGAAGAAAGACAAATGGGACGGACTCCGTGACGGTTCAGCCGTTCGTTAATGCCAGTCGAAAGTGCAACCGATGTGTTCAACGTGTTCTCTGATACGTTCTTCCATCACCGGAAAGTTGGTTTCCGTCGCACACCGCACACGGGAATGTATCCTGCCCGAACCGTGTAAGGATACTCTCGTTTCTTTGTAATCGTGATTAATACTGCTTGCTCCCTGGCTGGAGCAGCAGTCTAAAGTCTTTATAGACATCAAAAGCTATTCCTTCCTTGATTTGCTGCGCAATCTAGCTCGCGTGTTGTGGGATGTGTGGCAATTGCTTCACAGCATAACGCCAAACAGCAATTACCAGCTGTTCGATCGCTTTCCCCACTGTTAAAGGGGATAAAGATATTTATAGGTAAAGACAGAATCAGAGTAAAAAAGATTCCAACAGTATGGAATTTTCGAAAGCCATCCACCCCGCAAGAGAACATTGCTTCTTGGTTCTGATATACAAAAAGGGGAAAATAACGCATGGTCGGCATTACAAAAGAACACAAGCAAATATTACTGCACTACTTATCTGCTTTTTTGCAAAACAGCAACGCAAACGCAAATGAGTAAAAAGTCAACTTACAAAAGGAGAACAAAACAACAAACAAACAAAGCTACAAAACACAGAAACCAAACCCAACGCCAGTAAATGCTTCGTACAATTTGTGAGTGTGAACGTAGTAGTTTGTAGTCTGTAGTTTGTGTGTCTGTGTAGGGATGATCTTAGGATCCTTACTGTGCAGCTGTGTACCTACTATTGTTATAGAGTTTTTAATTCTTTTTTTAAATTTCTTTGCTAGAAGGGCAAGAAAGGCAGCTAAATCTTATCAGCTGAGTGGCAATTGTACTTAGTAGAGGGAAAGATGATTAGGACAAAAAAAACTGCAACAAAACCGTTTGTTGTGTATATTTTGGTAACGAATTTAAATCTCAGCTTCCCCGCGGCTCTTCATTTACCCTTAGATAACTTAGAACGCTTTTATCGAAATCGGAAGAGCAAATTGCATTCGCATAACACCAAAAGGCACCCCAGCTTCACAGCGTAAAGTCAAGGTAAGTTTGCTTCACTTCAACTCTTGTCACCGTCGTCAATCTTGCTTCTTCGAGGGATTCAGTTTAGCTTGGCCCTTGACTAGTTGCCTCCTTGTTGCAGCATCAGGCGCTTACACATCTCGCATTATACTGGGAACCGGGCTTGTTGGGTCCTAGACAACGATATCTGGATACAATGTGTAGCTTAAGCTGTGCAAAAACAAAATCCAACCACTAACGCGTAGCGTATCTACTGAAGCGAGACAACCTGGTTTTTGGTCAACCATTAAGTTCTGATATTACTTATTACGTCTAGAATTTTCCGTAACACGTTCTCGAGCTTTTTTCGGAGGCCTTTCTTCTCTCTCAGTAACTTTACCCGCCAAAGCCTTATCAACACGTGGGGCTTTCTTGCCGTCTTTTGCTGTTGCTATTGTACATAAATGTAACTCGTTCGGTTTAGAGCAAGGTTATACACGGATAGTTCTGTTGCGTTTTGTTGTGTTGTTTACTGTTTAGTTGATACACTTAGTTTAGCCTTTTTTTGTTGTTGTTCATATTATTTAGTTTTCAGCTTTTTGCTTATTTCAGTACAAGGGAATAAGACAACAAGAAATAGCTAATATATATAAATCTCTCTCTATCTATCTCTCTGCTTTGGTGATAACAAAAAAAACAAGCAAGCAAAAGAGCAAGAAACATTTGTCATGCTATATGTATATGTATTGTATAACACCACTACGATTACCATCACCCACACACACACGGCTGCAAATAATGAAGCATCTAAGGTTATTACGACAAATCGCGAAAGGAAATAAAACCCAATATATAGCTGAATAGAGCTAATGGTCTAAGCTAGTTGTTCTTTTATGCATGCTCGAGCTGAATGATTGATCCGAAAGATGAAAGACAAGTAAGTAATCTTCTTCTTCCAGGCCTTACGACATTCTTCTTCAGACTTACTAAGACTTACTTACTTATCAAGCGCTACAACCGCTTCGCTGTCTTGGCCTACTGCAGAAATCCTCTAAACCGCTCGCAGTTTAGGTAAAAACACTTTACGTGTTGGGTTGTCCGGTGTCATTCTAATGACATGACCAGCCCACCGAAGACCAGCTAATCTATTTCACTGCACGATTATGAGTTCATCGGACAGCTCGTATAGCTCGTCATTATAGCGGCTCCTCTATTGTTCTTACGTACGTACGTACTTGGCCAAGAATCCTTCTTTCGTCAGTTTTAGTTAGTCCCAGCTTCGATAGTCGGGAACAGATGTTTTGGGTAAAACAGTTCCTTCAGACAGTACAAAGACCGGTTGGCAGCCAGCACCCTGGCGCGTATCGCAACATCAATGCTGCTGTCGGTGCTGACTTTTACTTACCGATGGTTCGATAGTCATTCCTCACTACGGAGGAACGGTCTCTGGATGGGATTTAAAGCCCCGGTCCTGCCGTGCGAAGACCGGCCCTCTCACACCGTACTGCCCCGAAAAAAAAAATCCGCCCCAAAAGGGTACAATTCGTTCTGCCTCTCCAGTTAAGCTTTAAAATAATGTGACGTTGCAAAAATCTCTTTCGTGCCTCCAACCTATTGCTCACAATGCCTTAAAAACTAAACTTGGAAATGACTACAATAAAGTACTTTTATGCATAAAAGATCGTCAAACCCGTTGATCATCTGATCATCGCTCATCGGTCTTCTAATGCTCTGCTCATCGGCGTAGAGGTTTTCTCCTTATGTGTATGTCTTATAAAAAGCGATTATTTTGTACTCTTGTTTGTGGTACTTTTTAATGCGGCTGACAACTTTTCGGAGGTTCCTTGTACTGTGTAAATCTCGTCCTTTTTACTCCTTGTAAACCACAGATTCTGGTGCGATGCTCCGATCGCTTAAAATGGTCGGCCAGCCAGCTCCATGCTTCCACTCTGTAAACTTTCTCTTCTAAAGAAATGCCAGAACCGGATAGATATTTGCCCGCTCATATCTGATCCATACGAAAGGTGGCAGAAGAGTTAACTTTTTTTTAAGAACCAGATTGGACCGACCACCAGACAGCAGCATAATTGCGTGGAAAATTGAAACAAATCGTCCCTTTTTTTTTTTTTGATGCATACGTTATTTGATCCTGGGAGCAGGACTTATCTTGGGAGAGGCCTTCCCTATACACAGCTGGTTCAAGTAATATATGATGGGGTATGCTGTCAGACTCCCTTAATGCCTAAGGGATGACCGATCCCAAGCCCTCGTGCAGTTTCTTACTACGCCGTTAAATTTACTGGAATCGGGTGGATAGACTTTTTTCTGGGTTACCCAAGACTAGTTCCTTCCATCGCCCAGGATCACTAGGGCGTCACTAGTTTCGCTATGGTCGGAGAGTTAACCTTTTTTCCTGGAAAAGACAGAGGAGAAGTTTTTAACCAGCGACGGCGATTTCCCCTAATTTTTCCGACGAATCGAGATTCACATGCTGTCGGACAAGACATGCTGTCGATCTCTAGTACCTGGACTTTATCCTGACAGAGGACGCGCATGCATTCGTTATTTTTGAGCGGGAGTAGAGTAGTACAGTGAATGGCTGGATAAATTGGTGTCCTGGCCAGGTTGCTAGGACGTGATGAACGCTGTGCTGACCAAGTAGAAGAAAAAACCAGTTTCGGATGCCGTTGTAAATGTAAACCAATTCAACATAAATCTCATTTGCACGCAATAACTGTCGTGTGTATCGTGTTCCAGCACTGTCGTGATGATGATTGTGCGACACTAGTAGAGTCGCTATGAGTAGAAGCTAGTCGGTTGCGGTACACACAACGTATACGTCCTAAATGTTCTTCACTTTAGTTTTAGTAATAAAACATTTTAGAACCTCGACATGTGTTACAGATAAATGAGACAATAACAAAACGTTCTGGGATGAAGGAAATGATCCACAACGTTCACTACACGTTGGCGTCATATGTAAACTATGTGTATTTCAATCGGTGGAGTTCCAATAACCCAATTGTAGATCTCTTCGTTCGCCTCGGGCTGTGTTTCCTTAACTGTTACATTTCCATAACTTTCTTCCCTTCACTAAACAAAGCATCTTTTGTGCGGATGAAATTCTCACTCGTTAGCTATCCCTTTACTTTCGATTCTTATTGCTTTCACTTACTGCTCTTACTACCAGCATACTTGCTGATCAAAACGGATGATCCTTTTGGTAGAAACTGTCCCCTTTTCTTCCCTTTTTTTCACTGGCCAAACTATGAAGGACCCACAACCACCAGCATTTAGACAGCCTTTTCACAGTTTAGTTTAATGAATCCGCCAGGAACTGAAATTGAAATGCCTTTTTGGACGTCTGAGCCTCTCTCTAAACCGTATTATGCACAGTTTACCTCACCTTTACTAATATTACTCCTCTCTGTCACCCGCTCACTCCGTACTTGCTGCCTAGTTCCCTATGGGCTCTCTACACTTTACACCGAAAGTCGTCCGCGATACTATATTTCCCGGTAAATGGTAAAATTGCTTACATTTAGCTGCTTTAGTCTTTCCTCGTAACTCGGTGTTGGATGATTCAGCTCACGCAAGCCCATATCACGCGCTATGCGCATGTTGTTGCTCGGCTATTGTTGTCGGTTCTGGCCAACTCCCTCACCCAATTCGTTTTCCCTAACTTATACTGGAAGATCTCTGTTGTTTCGTAACGAGCATAAAGCACAAAAAAAAAGGTTTGCCTTATAAGGTGATGCCGCTCTACCGACCACTCTTGTACTCCAAGCATCCGAAATATGGTTACAGTGGCGTTCGTTAAGCTGTGACCACCATCATCACTAGAGAGCGTTCCTGTTAAACACACGATGTTTGAACAATACTATTGTATTGTATGTATTATGAGTGGTTGTGTTTTTTTAGTTGAATCAGAGAACCATTGTCTAGCGTGTCCTCGGCAGGGTTTATAGTAAAACACTCCTGTAAACTGAACGTTAACCGTTAATCCAATACCTGAGTAGGAGAGAGAAAGAAAGATACATAAAGACACAGGAAGGAGATGATTGTAAAGGATAAGTGATACCAAACATCAAACTATATTCTTACATAGGATCTGATCTATTGCTTTTAACATTAAAGCTCTCTCCTTAAAGAGCAACGTATGCATTAAAGCACAATAAAGTGATCTTGTTTGTGCTAAAACAATCAAGAGTGACAGATATCTTGAGTCTTGACGACCCTCCACAACCACTTTTGCAACATCTTCTCATCTTTGGAAAACATAAATCAAAAAGAAGGACCGAATTTCGTATAAACAGGAACTAAAACTTGAATGAAAATCGTTAAACCAAGGTACCATCAACTAGAGACCGTTATCGCTATGAAAACGTAGACTAACGGGCAAGATGGAATAGTAGACATTCAGACGATCCTGTTAATTACTGAGAGAGTTCTAGGTGCCTTTTCGATGGAAAAGAAACCTTCCAACTGACCTCAGTAGCTACGAGTTTCTTTACTGGAAAACCCGCTACCACCAGAGGACCTGATCTAATCATTCTAGGAATGAAGTCAGCGTCATGGTTAAAGATTGCTGCATTTTTGTTGGGAAGTTCAAGTAAAATTGTATTTTTTAGTCATTTCTAAACTAGTGCAGAAAAGATAGTAGATTTGTTTCCAATGCATACGTTACTGAGTAGGAAATTACCTCGTTGGGGTGTGCTTTCTTACTCCATAAATTGTTCTGTGGTGATCGCGCTCGTTATATCGTTGTCCCAAACCGTTTGTAAAAGATGATTTAGTTCTATGTTACGTAGATTAAGGTTTTTCTTCCCGTTGACTACAGCAACAGCTGTAGTGTTACCGTTGATGCTGTACCTGGCATCGCTGTCCACAGGGCGTTGTGTTTTGTCTTCTGGCTAGACAAATATCTCACTCCTGCCCTGGGCACGAATGTACTCCTGCAACCGAGCGATGAGCATTGAAAAAGAGAAACGAACGGATTAAGGAGACCATTAGAATGAAACGTATTCTACAAAGTATCTTGCAGTAACTACTAAACGGTTTACGATGCGCAAGCGGATGTTCTTGACATCGAGAACGGAAATGAACTGAAACAAGCACAAACACACAAACATACAAACAAAGAAACAAACAAAAACCAGACACACACAGGAACTTATAAACTTAAAATAATGTCTATTTGCTTTCGTCTTTTCATCTGAGAAGATTGTGAATTGCCAGGATTTGGTTTATTTGTGTACGCGTCGTATAGAATAAGGAGAAAGCGAAAACCTTTCTTCTTGCGCGGATTGTTATGTTTTGTTTCGCTAACTAATAATAATAATTATTATAATAATTGTAATCATAAGCTTACTAAATATAATTATAATTATCATTAAATTAAAACAAAAAATGCCTCCATTTGTAGTTGTTTTTCCCCCTTCTATATCTCTCTGTCGCTCTTGATATTTAGTCAAGTTGGATGATTTTTGACTCCGGTTCAATCTTACTTTGCTAGCGTTCTTCACCGAATAACTGTCTGCAAACATTTTTAAACAAAACCTTTCATTAATCTCGCTAACCGAAACTTATTAATCTCACTAATTTTTCTCGTTCTTTCCCTCTCTTTTGTTGGGAGTAATGCGCCTTACCTAACCTAGGTCATGCGTGCTGCATCATATTTTTATTTTACAATTGATTGTGACGGTCCAGTGCCGTATTGTCACGTGCTGCATCAAATATAATCATCAGTCTAACCAGCTCAAACATGACTATGTTCAATTTATACCGAAAGGCTACACAGAACCAAACCCCTTCTGTCTCTGAAACAACAGAAAAGCTGCCCTCTTAACTACCGTTAGCTAATTTTCCGCTTCAGGATTACCTTTATTGTCCATTTTCCTTACTATGCTTCTTCTTCTTCTTCCTGACTAAACGACCCCTTCTTTAGGTCACGGCCTGCCATCGAATGGCTTACTATAGACTTGCTGATACCACGTAGTTGGATAGTCACCCCGATCCTGCCTTGTAAAAAGACAGGCGGCGCTGTCACCTATACCACCACTTGGAAGCTGGATGGAATCAATCTTTCAAGTCTGTGGACATTCACAGATTATTAAAGCGAGTAACGTGTGGTGACAAATTATTTCTAAATTAAACTTATACACCTTTTTGTAGCAAAAAGAAAACAAAATTAAAGAAAAACGTGCTATACACAAATATCATGTTGGAGTTGGATGCACTCATCGTAATTGAAATTTTCAAAGCATTGTATGTATGCGTGCGGTGTGTTATACGTTTACATTATCTGGCAAATGAAAACAACAAAAAATAACCAGACCACACATGCCGGATAGGATACCTTAATACACTAAACACTTCACAAAGGGGAAAATGGGAATTCTGTTCGGGGTTTATTAAGCGAAAAGGATAGAGGATCATTTCATTTGGCTGTTACTTGTATAAGTTTTATATGTAGAATGGAATGTATGTGTTAGCGTGTGCTTGTGTGTGTTTGTAAAGATATGAGAATGTTTGCTGGAATATTTCTCCTAAGGCTGCCATCGGCCATACACACACACATGCGCTCGGAAGAAATGAGTGACCACAATACAAGCCAAACCAACGCAGGTTTGGGCACGGCGCTGAAGGACTTCTGCAAAAGGACAGTAAAGATGGTGGACTAACAGGTAAGAATATTTCTGTCGATTGTCGGGGGATTGAGGGCCAAAAAGGATGCTGTGCGAGGGCAAAGCGTATTGTGGCGAGTCGACGACACCAATGACTCAAACTGCAAGTATTTCCAAACGTGGGAGAAGTGTTATTACTCCAGAAGCAGTCACAACTTCGTAGAAGATGCCCAAAACCGACATCTCGGGGAATCCGATATCCAAAATTCCTACAAACGAGACTTCCGCTACACAGCCGTGGATCGTTATCCCAAAGCGAAAGCTGTAAAAAACCTAAAGCAGCTATTGCTTTGCAAGCAGGAAAGGTACAAGTCCAGTCTAAAAAGGCTCGACAAACACGTAACAAAACGGAAGCATTGTTGTCGGGCTCTCTGGACAGGAGTCCTACGCAGACATTCTGCGAAGGGGGAAACATGATCATGGAACTGTAGAGAGACGATGCAGTTAGCGGGAGCGACTTCAAAACCCTGCTGCAAGAATCCGTCGTAGAAGCCGACCAGGTCACTGTTCGAGGAAATATTATGACGCTAGAAATTCGCGACATAGACGAGGACCAAACATGGAAAACGTCGAACGTCGCGCGACCATCACCAAACCGGCAGTATGCCTTGTATGTGCTTCGGGCAACTTTTCTGTCCGCTCATTTTAAATATCGTTCTCCACTAGTAATGAAACCGTATAGCCACCACAAGTTTAAATCCGTAAAAATATAATATAAATAAATAGTTAAGAAACCATCTGAGAAGGAGATTAGAGATCATATCGTTCATTATCGCCCAAGCGCAAATAATCATTCGGAGGGCACAGTGAAGATAGAGCAGTCTTAAAATTTGGACATAAGCCAATTCTCAAAGGATCGTTAAGGAGAAGCTCAGTTGGAAATGTTCAACCATCCAAGTCAACTTTTCGTGTGTTTGACAGTTAAGCCTTTAAACTCTCCTTCCCCAGGCGAGATCAGACCCGAGTGACCGTAGGTTTATTCAGTTTTTTCAAGGCCACGCCATCTTCATTGTTCAATTTAGTAAGTTTCCAACGATATGTCGATCGTTTGCATAATGATGTCCGGCAGAGCATGTTGACTCATTAGAAATTTACTAAGATGTAATTATTGCAACTGGGATGTCGTCAAATCAGCGGGTTACCGCACCATCACCTGACGGGACTGTTGTTGAATAAGAGGGGTTTCAAATTAGAGGCATTTTCCGATATCAGGATTGCTATGACTAAATGACTGGCGTACTAACCAACACTGGAAGAAAATTGATGGTCCAAGATTTAAACATCGGTAATAACCTCATATCCAGCCAGTTGCAATTAGAAACTTTGAAAGCGATGGCAAATTAGAGAGTAACACCATGGAAACACAAAAAAATTAGGTTTAAAAATCTTCCTTACACCAGAAATGGGACGACCGGAGGAGTTCTTCTATCATAGGAACTCAAGGATCAATTAGTTTCGAGAGGCATGGGTCTAAATACAAAGGATCTTGCACCCCTGATGTCCTAATCTATATTAAACTTATTTCCACAAACTGTGGAAACATATTCTGGACTGCTGATACACCAAAATGCACAGACGGAAACAAAATTCTGGTATATTCAGTCAAAGAGAGCTTGTGGTAGATAGAGACAATAACGATGGATTCATCCCACTCAATGATGATGGTTATGACTTTCAGGTGTTATTGAAGAAAAGAAAAACAGTGGTTTGTAGTTAATCATCCTGCATCACAGCGCACCCTAACTTATTCTTCACTATTGTTGACGAATCAAGCCCAGACTTCCCGATTAAGAATAAAGGTGGTGTAAAAAACGGTGTCTAAAATTCTGGTATTCTGCCTCCCTCCTGCGCCGCTGGATGTTAGATCCAAATGCTGGAACCTGCCGTTCCGGCAAGTAGCAGCCCAACCAAAGAAGCAGGCTCGTGAAAGTCAGAAATCACCAGGGCTTGAAAAGCTTATATTAAGTAATACGACAGGAGTCCTTTAAAGCGACAACGGCCCCGGAGTATGACGTGTGAGAGCGGAAGCGATTGCACCTCATGCGTCATAGTATTAAAGGTCCCCGTACTGAGTAGACATGGGCATAAGGGGTGCGCTTACTGATGAAGACAAACGGCCATGTCAAATACACGGATAACGGTGTAAAGGCCTAGCTCCTAGGACGGATGGGTATTGCATTTCAGTGATCAGGGGCGTGTATTAATGAATCCACTCCGGAGTTACCACCACTAAGTTAGGCTAAAAAGCACTTATCCATTCTCTATTTAAATTTAAAAAAAAAACACATGGAAACACATGATAAATGGAGGGATACGAATTAGGCAGGTTTTGCAAATTACAGATTAAGAGACAAATTAAGAGACAAAAATGCATTGAAAATGAAGGGCTGACAAAGTCGTGTCAGAATAAAAGTGGTTTTTCAAATTAGAAAGATTGCAGATGAGGGAGAGAGAGAGTTCGCTGTATGTGGTATTAAAAAGTCTAGCAAAGCCATTCGATAGCCAGCGTGACCTAGTAGGGTCGTTGAGCCAAGAAGAAAAAGAAGATACTGTATACCTGAACCTTTTCAAACTGGTTCGTGGCTGTGTATTCATTTGCTCGCGGATTTTAACCGTTCAAGAAGCGTTATGAAATGTTATTCTCAGCTATTCCGTTTCGATCATTTGCGAGTGAGTGTGTGTATGACCGAGAGGATCCTTACTCTGTGTTTCCTAATACCTATGCCTACTAGATTAAAAATACAATCAAAGCAGCAATAGCAAAGAGCTTGCATCAAAACCCGGCCCCGCTCCCGCGTACCTAGTAGAACTGGTTGCCGTGAATCGGTTGCCCCGGATGGTGATGGTGGCTGTTGAGGATGGGTTGAGCCGGCGAGGTAAACAGCGATGGTGAGATGGCGCCACCGATCAGCTGGTGCTGTGCGACGTTCTGCGTGGAGGTGGCCGCACACCCGATCGGTGGCGTCATTGCTAGTTGCTGAGCCGTTGTCGATTGTTGTTGCTGTTGCTGGTGTTGCTGCTGCTGCTGTTGTTGCTGTTGTTGCTGCTGCCTGCCAGTGCTTGAAATCAGTCCCGGATGAATATTGGGCTGATTACCGCCTCCACCGTTCGCACCGATTGCCATCAAGTTGCTGTTAATGATCGTCGAGGACATGTCCACCTCACCTAGCCCATTCACCGTAATACCGTTCACGAGGTTCACCGCGTTACGAGCTCCCTGTGCATCCAGCTGGCTCCAGAACGCCTCACTCGGCGAAGTTGTGTTCGAACCGGGCGGTGCTGGCACCGGTGCGCCCGTATACCGGAAATAGGGATTTTTCAAATCGAGCGTATTCGACGAACTTATCATCGTTCCCTCGAGCTTAAGGTCAATTTCCACGTCATAGCTTTGGCGCTGATTAGCCGCCAGCACTACCTTGCCCGACAGGACCTGTCCTTGCTTCACAAAAATTGGCGTCTGAAGAAGACACCGTACCTGATACCAGTGCGTCAACGGCTCGGTCGGTGAGGTCGAGAGCCAGATCTGTGAGCACGTGCCTGCAAACTCAACATCGAACCAGAACGCCAACCCATGGCACGTGCCCGTCTCGAGGATGTGAAATTCGACGTCGATCTGGATCCGGTGCAGATCCTTTTCGTCCGCCGTTAGGAAATTCGTCGTGTGCCGGATCGATTTCGCCATGCAGATGCGTATGTCGAACGTGTCGACGATCGGTTGCCGGAAGTATTCCTTCATGGCGGCATCGCGCAACGCCACCAGATTCACGCCGTGGAACTCGGTCTGCATCCAGAAGTTGGCCTTATTGTATTGCTCCATGTACAGCGCTTCGTCGGTGAATGGTGCCACGTGCAGGTCACCCCTCGACGGGTACATCTTGCCGTCCGGTTTGAGCCACTTTTTGCCGTGCAGATACGTTTCGAGCATCCGCTCGTTGTACAGCATGTAGCCCATCGGTTCGGAGATGATAACGTCCACATGTTCGGGCAGTTCGATCTCTTCTATCTTGCCCGCAATCACGATTATCTTATCGGTCAGATTGTTCGAGCTAACGAGCTGCTGGGCGTACTGGGCCATATTGCTTGCCTCGACCGCGTACACCTTGGCGGCACCGGCTTGGACGGCAAAGAAAGATAGAATGCCTGAAAGAAAAAAGCAAACACCGGTCAACAACCTGGGTAACGAACTTCAATCCATGTCCTTTCGCTTACCAGACCCAGCGCCAACGTCCAGGACGATTTTATTTTGGAAATCTTGCGCATTATTGTAGATGGCCCGCTGATACGTGCTTGTCCGCACAAAGTCTTGCATCATGTTTTGCTGCTGCGAGAGGTAGCCATAGAACTGGAAATACTGTGACGCGGACGAATCCTCCGTCCGGAGGTTAAATACTGAGTTCACCTTGCCGGACAGTTTGTGCAGCAGCCCGCGAAACTGTTGGCATTCGATCCGCGACGCGAACCGGAACAGTATCAGTTCGCCACCGACGAGCAGCATGTGTGACGTGTGACCTCGGCTAAGGTGCGTCGTACTTGCACCACTTACCAGGTACTCTTCCAGCTGCTTCGCTGGCGTGGCAGTTCCCTCCTGCAGCAACCGTACCGCCATACCCTGTGGATCATAGCTGCACACGACCGTCACCTTGTGGTCGTACTTGGGCACCAGCTTGTCACTGCCTTCATGGTCTAGCACGAGAATGCTGCAATGCTGCAATCGGGCCATTTCTTCACTCATCGTGAGTTTCTTCTTCTTCTTCTTCTTCTTTTCCTTGCCGATTGTTGCTTTTCACAGGGGTGCAGGAAAAAGGCTTGCCTTTATTAGATCACAGATGTACCGTACACAACACTGCACTACCTAAAACGGTAATGCACCCAGCAAGCGACCGCACAAGTAAGTGGTTCCGCACGCACGGTATCCCACGATAATGGCCACGGTCACGGTCACAATATGATGGCGGCGTCACACTCGCATACAAACACTCACACACACACGCGCGCGCTGATGCGTCTCTTTCACTGCCAATTTGAGCAGGTTAATGGCCTGACCAGGGTTCACGGAGAGCACAAAGCACCCGGGGGCCGTACAACAAACTTAAAAAAAGTGGTAGCGCAGCAAAACTTGAACACCGGGCCTGGCTCTTTCTGACTAGCGGCTGCAACTGGAGGACGAGGATGCAATTCGCAAAAGTTTCGCGTGGCAGACGGCGCTCGTGCGCAAGGGATGCTGCTGCTGGCTGACCCCTATCGTCAATTGAAGTTAATAGATTAACGCTTCTTTCTCTTCTTCCTAGCGGGCTGGTTCTAGCATCCACTGGACGGTCAACCACTATCAGGGGCAGATCACAACAATCTGTGGCGTATACTGGCGCTTTTCCACAAGCACAAACAATCGTATCACTTAGTCTGCAGGTGTTTGCAAGCAACGAATTAGTTTTTACTACTAAGATGTATGAACTTTCTTAAGATATTGGTAAAATTATTCCATTTGCCATGCACCCTGCAAGAGCCACAAGCGCACACACGCACGTTCACACGCCGTTTGGGTTACAATTTTTGGTCGGTACGGTTCACGCACACTCCTTCACAAACGGCTTGTCAAACTGTTCCGTGTCGAATCTGACAGCTACGGTTGTTTGTGCTGCATGGCCAGCTATGTCTTTACTGCTGCATGGGCACACGCTTTCCGGACAGCATACAATTATATTGGCTGTGGTGTTTATTCACCACAAATGTAAACAACTTGGCTCTTGGCTCACGTTTGCCAAAGTGAAAACAACATTTCCTTTCAAGTAAAACGGAAATTTTACCAAGCAATATGCTCACAGTGTACTGCCGTATGTGTTTGAGTCCTTCGCAGTTTCACGAAATGATGTCCCTGTTCGATAAATACAGAGGATTTTCCATACGTGATGCGTTGTTGGATTTGTTTCAAATTAAGGTATAGCAAGGAAAAATACCGTTTGTGCCAAAAGCTTCTCTAATGCACCCTTTCTCACTTCTCATTGTACCGTTTCAGATTCTTCCCACGGAAATGTTATCTACGATTTGCAAGAAATGTATTGCAAAGGTGTGTACCGTGCGCGAGATAAGAGAGGAATTTATTGCACAGGATCGCAAATACCGGCAAATGATCAGGTTTTGAATGGTTTGGTCGATCGTAATCGGACGTTTAGGCTGATAAAATGCATATGCTTTCCTTTACAGCAGCAACTCTACTGACGAAGAATCATCCTCAACGGAGAAGAACAACGAATCCGAGCGTGTGCACGCGGACACTGAACCATCCGCCGCTGTTGAAAGCACCGTCGCCGAAGAACAGCATCAGCAGGAAGATTTTCGTGAAAAAGTCGGATCGTCGAATCCAGCTGATGTTAAGGAACCGTCAGCAGCGGAAAGCCGGAACATTAATTCTATCATCTGCTATGTGGAGGAATCGAATGAAACAGAACGACAGGACGCAACACCACAATCGGAGTACGAAGTGATAATGTCCCAGAGTCCGGGAAAGTCTCCGGTACGATTCCAAATTGCTAACTGTTCACAGGAAGACAATGAAAATTCGAATCTAGAACCTGCTGCAGATAAAAACAACGAAGATGAGATCAGCGTTAAAGAGTACTGTGAATATACGGAGGATACGGCAGACTCAACGGACGCAAACAGTGGCGAAGATTCTGTACACTGCGAGAGTGCGTATGTTTGCGAATGGTGTGAGTGCTACTTTAAGACAAAAGATGCGTACATAGTCCACGCTTGTGCTAACCAGTCGGAAAGTATCCAGCAGGAATTTGAGAGCCAAAGTAAAAAGGTGCACTGTAAGGACAGCTCCAATAAGAGAGCCCGATTGGAAGATACCAAAAAAACAGTTGTTGGGTTCGCAACCAACATTATCTGTCCTCACTGTTCAGATGTGTTCGACCAGGACAGTAAACTGCTCGAGCACGGTAAACTAAAGCATCCGGAAGAGTTTGAAACTGTCGAATGCAATCAATGTACGGAAGAGTTCGCTACCTACGATGCACTGTACAAGCACGAATCATCGCAACACAGGAACGGGTATGAATGTAGGTACTGTAAAAAGAAGTTGCTCAATTCCAACGCTTTACAAAGTCACGAGAATGTACACACCAAGCGGCAGACGTTCAGTTGCTCGGTATGTAATAAAATGTTTTCCCAGTACACCAGCATGTGGCGCCATATGCGAATACATAACGATATAAAGGCGTACGAATGTGATATCTGCCAGCGTCGGTTTCGGCAGCGAACTGTGATGCTAGCGCATCGTTTGATACACACCGGAGAGAAACCGTACGTGTGTGAGGTGTGCGATAAAAGCTTCCGGGATCGTAGCACACTGGCGAGACATAGGCAAGTGCATTCAAAGGCAAGGACGAAGAAAAATAAGTAGGTCTTCTCACGGTAGGCCAGTGTAACAGATCCCATCCGGTACAATCGCGTAAGTAAAGTGAGAGGCTAAGGTAGGATAATCGCATTCATTAGAAGTTAACAGCCCTTGATCTCGAATGCAAAAGGCACTTGTTTAGGTTATTAAACCGCCAAGACCATGGTCTCCTCCTGCAGTCAAGTTGTATTTAAAGCATTTGAGTAAATAAATTAGAATTTGTATATGTACAGAATAAGTAGACTAGAATTTGTATGTATGTGCTTTTTTGATATTTAATTGGTATACCGATAAAATAAAATAAAACAAAAATAATTTCAATTCAATTAAAAAATCCATAGTTGATGGTAGTCTTTTTTATTTGATAAGGACACCCTGATGTTATTGTTTATAACTAATTCACAAAAATATACAATTAAGTTTTCGTTACTTGTCATTCCGTTCTGTCCTAGCGTAAAGATCTGTACCGCAGGGGCGTAGGGTCGCGATCGCGCAAGGGCATCCCTAGTATGATTGACAGCGTATCGTTTTCGAAGCTTTGTCTGCCATATCCATAGATCGTGAATTGCCTTCCGGTTTGAGTATCAATCTTCCTACATCTTACTGTCTTGTATGAAACGTGTGGGCTTCCGACTTCCTTGAACTGCTACTAACAAATTGGGTTGAATAGCCTCGGTTTTTGCGCATAAGACAATAGCAGGACGGTGGCAGGACCTGGGTTCAATTCGCAACCCGACCGCTCTCCTGTAGTGAGGTCTGACTATCCTATAGCAAGTCTAGTAAACAATTAGCGTGGTGTTCGAGGCCATAGCCACACACTGTAGATGCAATTTCAATAAAGAACAATAACCTTTAACATGTTGTAAATACAAAAAAAAAAAAACCAAATTTGGAACATTGCGCGATATTCAAATTTCCTAAATTGCCTCCAACAGGGCGAATCGACTAGACTCAACACACAAAACCAAAGACAATAATCTGCATTGTGGTATCTGAGGGTTCATCCTCATACTTTGGAGACATATTGAATAACTAACAATTGAAGTTAGACTTAAAAATATCCTTATAGTATCCTGAAGAAGTAAACTATTTTACATAGGAATATTAGATGATCTTCCTGTGTACGGAACCGCGACCAGTGGGGCGGATCGTACGGTCTTGTACTCGTACTATTCACTTTACAAGTCTTCAATACGAGCAATAAGTAACAACGGTTTGAAGAAATAGAGTAGCGAATAGAATATCAGAGATTTTTAGTAACAAACGCCATACATTTGTATGTAAATAACAAAAACGAGAAAAAGAAAAAAAGAAAACTCATGTATATTAGGAAATTTCTTGTAATTTTATATAAAACATCAAGCATATGCTAGCTTGTATCGCTCCTTACTCTCTTAAAGACTGAAACCATAGAAACGGGACCATGGCAACCATCGCAGCATTCGTAACTTGGTAATGCACATCACCAGCTGTGTGTTGTTGGTAAACAGCTTTGCTTACAACAAAACAGCTGACTCAACTTCCTGCAAAGGATCACAAACTCTCGGTGAGTAATCGAGTTTATCCGCTCGCGAGGACATCAGAAGTAAACAAACCTGTTGCATTAGGGAAGGTGAGAATGTGTGTCCCCACATTCTCTTTCTCTCAATTTCTCTCAGTTTATCTGTCTAATCGAGAAAAGGGCTAAGCACTAGCACTACCATCGGCAGGAAGGTATCGGCATTCAACAGGTTGTACCTATTGCCAGCTTAGTAATGTCCAACTGAAGTACAACACCCTTAAACCGAACAATAAAACAAACCTTTTTCTTTGTAATCTCATTGCAAGACTTTATCTCAACTCTAGAAAATAAAGAATGGAAATGACCAAAACCACCGTTCTACCGACCTCCACATTTCACTAGTCCACACGTTTTGTAAATAATAAATCCTGCACAAGCGCACTAGCGACTTCCGACTTCGAGTTTCACCGTACACGTTTATTTTTCCAGACATTTCCCTCTCCGGATGGTTCCCGCAGTTTTTCGCACGCATTTGCGCTCATCAAATCTCTCCCCGGAGCTGGATGTGGGAGCGCGTACTGGCAGTTCCGTGTCAAGTGCACAGGCATCGTGTCAGTGCAGAATCTGGCATCGTCGAGAGTGCTACAGGCTTAGAGGGAGCTCGCTTATCCTTCTCTTCGTTGTTGTTCTTGTTGTTATTATTGTTACCTCTGTGTTAGCATCTTTGTGTAAGCTTTAATCGCCGTTGTTTCAGAGTCTTCCATTACGGAAGCTGATTTTCTTTACGCCTTTTGTACTCATACCGCGTTTGTATCGAAATGTAACCCGTCAGCAAAGTGTGCAAACAAAATGATGCGAAAGTGTCCCAACGATGGGAGATGTGCTCGGATTCAAGATGGCAGCCGTTGTGGCAAAAATCTTCATCCGTAACCGATCGATAATAATGGTCCAGCGAGATGTGTGTGGTGAGATGAGTGTCGTGAATGAAGCGACCGAGATGAAAACCGTTGTGCGTGTGGAAGATGTGGAAAATATCGAAAGAAATAATGTTTTATAATACATAACTGGTGGTGTGTACGGTGTTGGTAGGGCTGCGGAGTCTTAACCAGCTGTGGAAGCTGTACCCATACAAGGTAGTATGTCGCCATCTTGAACTGGTGATAGAGTTTGGAAAAACCAAACCCCACTAGTTGAAAAGAAAAATCGAGAGAGAGAGAGAGAGAGAGCGAGAAAGAGCGAAGGAGAGAAAAATAGATTTCGTGCCAGAAAGAGAAAGGAAGAAGAAGTTGATCGAGGCTTGAACTGAGCAATCATCGCAGCAACCACGACGACAACAACAACGACGTCGGCGGCCGCGATTACCGCGGCAACGGGCCTAAGCGCGTCCGCGTCGAAGAAGAAAAAGAAAACCAGCAACATGTTGGGCCGGAAGCAGAGCATCAAGGGCGAACCGGTGCTGGCCGATTATGGGCCGGAAGAGTCGCTCAACGAAAGTGCCGACATCGAATGGGTCAACAAGGTACCGGACTCTATATATATTTTCACCACTCCTTCTAGCCCTGTTTGGAGATTAGTGTTGACACGTGTGGTGTGAACACATGTCAATCCTTTTAGCTTGTTTCCTTAATCCCCTGTGTTACACTGTATATGGTCCCAGGGAGGTAAACTGTGCCGGAGCAGTTATGAGACCTATGTGTGTGTTTTTTCAGCGTATTTGTTAAGTTAAATTAACTAAATGTGTGTATGTGTGTGTGTGTGTGTGTTTGTAGCTGTAATATTGGATTGTGCGTGTGTATCAACAATAGTTAATTAATTGTGGATTTTTTTCTTTCCTTTGTATCATTATCCGTTTGTATTCTATTGTCCCATATTGTTGTTGCGTTGTTGTGGACCGTTCATCATCATCGAAATCGAACATGTACCGTGTACTAGTCCCTCGGCGCTCAAAACCGTTCCGTAGAAGACTGAACATCATTTCTCCACCCCATCACTAACGCCATTCTCATCATCTGACTCATCAATTAAAGCAGTAGCAAAATAAATAAGATACACACTAAAAACTGACTACAAAAAAATCCCATAAACTAATGCTGACCATGCGTAGTAGTGAAGGTATTTGTTTGATGGAATTCATCACCTTTCGGGAATGTGGTTTTAGATTTCTGCATTCTAATGCTTGTTTTTTTTATCCATTTCCTCCCTTTTTTTTCGACTTCATCTTTTCTTAAGAAACTTCCTTCTATTTGCCTGTGCCTTTATTCCTTTACCTTCTGGCATGTTTCCAGCAATATGACGCCCTTCGCTAGCCGCAAAACCGTTGCTTCCGATTCGCATTCCCCGGTCCCAAGCTGGAATCGATTAATCAGTTCGATTCGGGCGCACCCAGTCGAAATAATGTTCTCGCCTTCGCTATCGCGCGTACGGCATCGGCGAGCGTTGAGTGTCACCAAGCAATTTGAATGGGATTGTTTCTTGGAAAGTGTTTGCGCTGGACCGATCGGACCCGGTCGGTGGTATTTATAAACCATGCTTCCCAATTAGGCCAACGGCGTTCCGATAGGCGTTCCGCTTGGTAGCCATGTTCGGTCGGCGATAAACGGGTGAAATGACCGTGGCGTTGAACCTTTGGAAAGGTGTCTAGCATGGGGGTTTTGCTTTAGCGAAGAAAATTCATTAAAAAAGAACATTCCTACACGATGAGTAGTTGATGGAGGCGCCTGGTGTTTTATTTTACTAAGTACCATGCGTCTCCATTAGGTTCTCCACGTGGTGGGCTCATTTTTTTTTTAATTTAATTGCTACGCATTTTGGTTGTTAACAATAATTTCGAACATTGCTTAAAAATCCTAAAATAGGAAAAATATGCTTATTAAATGCCTTTACTGCTACCATTTATTTAAAAAAAACATATTTTTTATTAATATGCATGCTACTTATTTTACTTTACCTACCAAATTATGTATAATTATATTGTACTGCTTCTTTATCGCTTCTTAACTACAACTGTCCTACTTCAATCACATATTTCAACGCAAGTTTAATGTAAATACACATTGCTCGGCCCCATTTTTGGCATCATTCGCCATGCATGCAAATAGTAAAAGACCAGCGCTAAAAATATAACCCTTAAGCCAAATACACGCCAACAAACATCGAAATGTAATGCCATTTGGTCACTCAATCGAAAGCATGTTCGATGGTTGACGGCACTCTATAAACACATTGATGCATGGGGCATGAAGTCACCATAAATCCGTGCAAAATCAATACATTCGCCATTCGAAATGTTACGCCCAACGAACCAACCACCCTTGTGCTGGAAAGCTAATCCTCCCGTTCTGTCTCAATTCGTTCCACACTCGAATGCGTGTGCTTTGGCAAACAAAAAAAGCTATGGGTCCGCCGGTTGATGCGACTGTGTGCCTTGATATCGCTGACGTCCGTGTCACTCAACACGCCGAAAACGTTCGAGCGGCATCCCTTCCTGCAGTACTGTACCTTCTGCTGCGATACGGTCGCAACGCTTCTGTTTACCTCCGAAATGATAGCCAAGATCCATATCCGTGGAGCATTGCGGGTAAGTTACCGTTCGTTCGCAGCCAGCATAGAAAGCGAGAAAGCGCTTCCTACTTACTAACGCGCCACACGCCTCTTACCTTATTGTACAGGGCGAAGCACCATACTTTAAGGACCATTGGTGCCAGTTCGATGCTTCGATGGTGCTGTTTCTTTGGCTTTCCGTCAGCCTGCAGGTGTTCGAGATGCTTGGTATTGTGCCCAAGTTTTCGTACCTCAGCACGGTACGGGCACCGCGTCCGCTTATCATGATACGCTTCCTGCGCGTCTTCCTGAAGTTCTCCATGCCCAAGAGCCGCATCAATCAAATATTCAAACGATCCAGCCAACAGATCTACAACGTAACACTGTTCTTCCTGTTCTTTATGTCGCTGTATGGATTGCTCGGTGTGCAGTTTTTCGGCGAGCTCAAGAACCACTGTGTGCTGAACACAACCGAACCGGAAAGCTTAACGATCAATTCGCTCGCCATACCGGACACGTTCTGTTCGTTGGATCCCAACTCTGGCTACCAGTGTCCCACCGGCATGAAGTGCATGAAGATGGACTTTCTTACGAACTATGCGATGGGTTTTACCGGGTTCGAAGACATTGCGACCAGCATCTTCACCGTATATCAGGCGGCATCGCAGGAGGGCTGGGTGTTTATCATGTACCGTGCGATCGACTCACTCCCAGCATGGCGTGCCGCATTCTACTTCAGCACAATGATCTTCTTTCTGGCATGGCTAGTGAAGAACGTGTTCATCGCCGTCATCACGGAAACGTTCAACGAGATACGGGTACAGTTCCAGCAGATGTGGGGCGTACGGGGACACATCCAGAACAGTACGGCGTCGCAGATTATTACCGGCGATGATAGCGGTTGGAAGTTGGTAACGATCGACGATAACAAGCACGGTGGGATTGCGCCGGAAACGTGTCACACCATCCTGCGATCGCCCTATTTCCGGATGCTAGTCATGACGGTCGTACTGGCGAACGGGATCGTCACGGCCACCATGCACTTTAAGCACGACGGACGTCAGAGGCATGTGTTTTACGAGAAGTACTACTACATCGAGATAACGTTTACCTTCTTCCTGGATCTGGAGACGCTGTTCAAGATCTATTGTCTCGGGTGGCGCAGCTACTTTAAGCATTCGATACACAAGTTTGAGCTGCTGCTTGCTATCGGCACGACGCTACACATCATCCCGGCACTTTATCTGAGCGGGTTCACGTACTTCCAGGTGTTGCGAGTCGTGCGGCTAATCAAAGCGTCACCGATGCTGGAGGGCTTCGTGTACAAAATCTTTGGTCCAGGCAAGAAACTTGGCTCGCTGATCATCTTTACCATGTGCTTGCTGATCATAAGCTCCAGCATATCGATGCAGCTGTTTTGCTTTCTGTGCGATTACACCAAGTTCGAAAGCTTCCCGGATGCGTTCATGTCCATGTTTCAGATTCTGACACAGGAAGCGTGGGTCGAGGTGATGGACGAGACGATGATCAGGACGAGCAAAACGCTTACGCCGCTCGTTGCGGTGTACTTCATCCTGTATCATCTGTTTGTGACGCTGGTAAGTTGAGATCTCTCGCTCTCTTTGTAAGCCTTCTCCACCTAATAGCACACCTCTCTTTTGAACCGTAGATTGTGTTAAGCTTGTTCGTGGCCGTCATCTTGGACAATCTCGAGCTGGACGAGGACATCAAGAAGCTAAAGCAGCTCAAGTTTCGCGAGCAGAGTGCAGAGATCAAGGAAACGCTACCGTTCCGGTTACGGATCTTTGAAAAGTTTCCCGACTCACCGCAGATGGCCATTCTGCATAAGATCCCGAACGACTTCACCCTGCCGAAGGTGCGCGAATCGTTCATGAAGCAGTTTGTGCTCGAGATGGAACCGGAAGATCTGGAAGGATATCAACGGCCCATGCCGGAGTGTTGGGATTCGCGGATCGCGTACAAAAAGCATCGCCCGATCAATGTGATGAACAAAACGGCTAAGGTGTGTATGGTGGGTAGCGATTTGCGCAAGCTTGCCATCACACACATCATCAACGATTCCAACAATCAGCGGCTCATGTTGGGCGATTCGTCCATGTTGCCGGTCGCTGGGACGAAGGCGGGACTGAAACCCCAGGGCACAATTACCCAGACGAAACCGTGGCGGGTGGACCAGAAGAAGTTTGGTTCACGTTCGATCCGACGGTCGGTGCGCAGTGGGTCGATTAAGTTGAAGCAGACGTACGAACATCTGATGGAGAATGGTGATATTGGAGCGGCTAGCCGGGTCACATCGTCCCGAGCACGTCCGCACGATCTGGACATTAAGATCCTGCAGGCTAAGCGGCAGCAGGCGGAGATGCGTCGCAATCAGCGGGAGGAAGATCTGCGCGAAAATCACCCATTCTTCGATACGCCCCTGTTTGCGGTACCGAGGGAAAGCCGGTTCCGAAAGATTTGCCAGCGTATTGTGCACGGTCGGTACGATGCGCGGTTGAAGGATCCACTCACCGGGAAGGAGCGCAAGGTGCAGTACAAAAGTCTTCAGTAAGTATCATCGATCGGGGTTTACCGCCAATCGCCATTATTCGCTGCAACTTTTTATTTTCCGTGTCCTTTTCCAGCAATTTTCTTGGCCTTGTCACGTACCTCGATTGGGTGATGATCTTCGTAACGACCCTTTCCTGCATCTCGATGATGTTCGAAACGCCCCAATACCGTGTGATGGAGCACGTCGCCCTACAGGTAGCCGAGTACACGTTTGTCATTTTCATGAGCCTCGAGCTGGCACTCAAAATCCTAGCCGACGGTCTTTTCTTCACGCCCAAAGCGTACATCAAAGATGTCGCCTCGGTGCTGGACGTATTTATCTACGTCGTGTCCACCAGCTTTCTCATCTGGATGCCGCGCCAAGTGCCGAGCAACTCTTCCGCCCAACTGCTCATGATACTGCGCTGCCTGCGTCCGCTGCGAATCTTCACACTGGTTCCCCATATGCGCAAGGTGGTGTACGAGCTGTGCCGTGGCTTCAAGGAGATACTGCTCGTATCCACACTGCTCATCCTGCTGATGTTTATCTTCGCTAGCTACGGTGTGCAGCTGTACGGTGGCCGACTGGCACGCTGTAACGATCCAACGATACAGAAGCGCGAGGATTGTGTCGGTGTGTTTATGAGACGTGTGTTTGTGACCAAGATGAAGCTAACGCCGGGTGTGAATGAATCCTACCCCTCGATGCTGGTACCACGCGTTTGGGCTAATCCACGGCGATTCAACTTCGATAACATCGGTGACGCCATGTTGGCACTGTTTGAGGTGCTTTCGTACAAGGGCTGGATCGATGTGCGGGATGTACTGATAAAGGCGCTCGGCCCAGTACATGCGATCTACATTCATGTGTACATCTTTTTGGGCTGTATGATCGGGCTAACGCTGTTCGTCGGTGTGGTGATTGCGAACTATTCGGAGAACAAGGGTACTGCGCTGTTGACCGTCGATCAGCGCCGTTGGTGTGATCTGAAGAAGCGACTAAAGATCGCTCAACCGCTACATTTGCCACCGCGCCCGGATGGCCGTAAGTTTCGTGCGTTTGTTTACGACATTACCCAGCACATTGCGTTCAAGCGGTGCATCGCGGTGGTGGTGCTGGTGAACAGTATGCTCCTGTCAATTACGGTATGTTCGGGGGTACGAGAGATCGAATTTGGCGGCCATTCCCACAACGACAATCTTTCCTTTTCTTCCAGTGGACTAAAGATGAGGTGCACACCGAGCGTCTGGTGATCGTCAGTACCATCCTGACGTTCGTGTTTGTCATCGAGGTCGTCATGAAGAATATCGCCTTTACACCGCGCGGCTATTGGCAGTCGAGGAGAAATCGGTACGATCTGTTAGTTACCGTCGCGGGCGTCGTCTGGATCTTTCTGCAAACCACACTGCGAGTAAGTGCAAAGCGATCACACCAGAACCCAAACCCGAACTCGGCTAAGTGGTCTTAATGCAAATTTTTCATTTTTTGTCTTGTTTTGCCTCCCCACCCCCGGCAAATATCCGGACGAACCTTTAAACAGAGCGATTTATCATATTTCATTGGTTTTATGGTTGTCATATTGCGATTTTTCACAATAACTGGCAAGCATACGACCTTGAAAATGTTAATGCTTACCGTCGGTGTGTCGGTGTGCAAATCGTTCTTCATCATCTTCGGCATGTTTTTGCTGGTGTTTTTCTACGCCCTCGCCGGTACGATACTGTTCGGCACGGTCAAGTACGGCGAAGGTATCGGACGGTAAGTAAAGCGTGTGTCCGTAGAATCGTATGTTTTCCCCTCCCAGACACCCCATGCTTCCCATAATCTACCTTTTTCCATTGAAGCAGAGCTCGTTCCTTTGGGAAGGAGTGGTGGGATAATAGTGGCGATGACCAGTAGTAGTATTTTGCCGATTTAGTGTTCGGTTTGTCCCATGTCCTACGTTTCTAGAGCCCACCTCGTTTACAACTCTGGTGGCTGCTTTGTTATGTGTATTATTTTTCTTCTGTTTAATGTCCGGTCCAATTCGATGCCCCCAATACCCTCGTCCCAACACCTCCCGAACTAAATTAGATGAAAAAAAAAACCGATTAATCGGCCCACCGGTCTGGCCTCCGGTACTAAATTCCATGTATCGTCTTCGTCGTCTAGTATTATCATATAATCGCCATCATCGTCCATTTTCACCGTATCACGCGTTGTTCCTACCCGTTGTGTTCCTTAATTTCCCGAAAGTAAGCTGGCCGCACGGGACAAAACATTCGGGTTCCGGGCAGCGCCGAAACCGGAACCAAGCAGAATCAAACACTGACCGTCCTGCTAAATTACCAGCCTCCGATTGCCCATCGACCAATGCTGAACGAAAGCGCAAGGGAACTGTCCAAGCCGCTTTTTCGTGGAACGGTGCGTGTAAGCTACATCCCGCTAGATCCTCCAATGGGGTCGAGGATTGTCGAACGAAACGTTTGTCTGCTTTCGGTGCAGCTTCCCTACACACCGGCCATCCGTGCAAGGACAGCTCCCTGTTGCCCGGTGGTGAACATTCAGGCAAAATTTATTTGTTTGGCGCATTAGCTCAATATTGGCGAATGATCCGATGACTTCCAAAGACTTGTTGGCAACAGGAATGGAAAGGAAAAGCAGTAGGAAAATGTAGAAGACACGAATAACATCACCGGAAGTACTGTAAGACCTGTTCGTTCAGCATTTGCCGGCTAATTGGGCAGCAGATGGTTTTGTTCTGTAGTGCGGCCAGTTAACGTTCGCCGATCACCTGATTTACTGGTGTTCGTATATACATATCCACATACATATGATCCATCCGTCGATCACGTTCGTCCATTGCTGCTCCGTATGAAAATTCATCCGTTTGTGTGTGTGTACGTGTGTTTTTTTTTTTTGGTTTAATCCACAATTTTAAGCTTTGGTTCTGCGCAACTCGTATCACATAATGCTTTACTGAGGGATCTTATCCAAAAATTCCCACAGAAAGAGGGGTTCGATGGGTCCGTTTTGTATTATACTACTGACAGCTTAACAGGGTACTGCAGAAAGCACTTCAAACAAGCGAGATACACAAATCCGAATACGACAAGGTGACAGTCAAGTCTAGTGATTCAGTCGAATAGTATATTTCAATATTTGTAGTCGACGGCAATCAATTCACAAGCGAACAGTACAAATAGTACGAGATTAGTACGTGACCATCCAGCTTAAACGTTTATAGCAGATACTACCAACTTGTTTAGAGCTTTCCGCTTATTTAGATAGATTACACATACCTTTTGTCCCAGTGCTACTTGCCCAAAACAAAAATCACCGTGCTTGACCATCTTGGTATGTGTTGAATCAAATGGTCCCAATGTTCAAGGTAAATGTCGAACTGCTGTAAATGCTTCCGACCACATTTGTTACGATTTTCCTAATATGTTACCTGCTATAAAATATATCTTGAATGCTCTATCTATCTATCTATCTATCCATCCTTCCCTTACCTCTTTTTTGCCTCTTTGTCTCTGTTACATTTTGTGAATTTTCCTCCATTTTGTTTGCTCGCGTGTCCAAGCACAAAACAGTTGTACCTCTCTTGTCGTCCGTGTAATATCGCTCTCGTCGCTGTCCAGGCGTGTGTGTGTGTTTTGTTTCATCCATTCTCACATTTTTCAAAATAATATTTAAGCCTTTTTGATCTCTGTTTCATTGTCCCTAAATGTTGTGATGTGGAGCAGTAGAACTTTCATTGTTGTTTCTTATTGTTACGAATATTCCGTACGTCTTTTTTTTTCGCACGCCATCGCGAGGATGGGCAAAACCATTTCTTTTGATAGCGATAAGTGTGTTTAGTAACAGAGACTATTCAATTGATTTTTTTTTAACTTTAAATATGCCATTTTTTGTGACTAAAATATTATTATTGGAAATGTAGCGCTATAAGGGGCCTCTAAAATCTGTTCTTTTACTGTGCTAAAACTCCAGTTAGTATCAATCCTATGCGATATATCCTACTTCTTCTTCTTGGCTTAACGACCTTCTAAGGTCACGCCGGCCTTCGAAAGGCTTACTAGACATGCCGATACCACGTAGTTAGATAGTCAGTCCTCACTACGGGGGCACAGTCCTATTATTTATGAATATTATTTTGTTATCAGCAGTACGCCAGGCCGTTCCTCTTGAAATAAAAAAAATATCAAAAATTAATTACTGTCACAAAGATGGTCATATTGCGTCACAATCTGGATATATCATAGACTTAAGTAGAGCTCGGCAAATTCCTTGGAGCTTATAGTCTAATATTGTTTTATCGTTAGCACACGGTGAACCAGTTTTGATGATCCAAAATTGCAAGATATTAACTCTCTTCTGGACCAAAATGAGATCTGTCCAGGTATTGGTCACTCAACTGTCCGTTATACCTTGTATTCTTTTCTTGTATTCTTGTACGGTAATACCGATGTACATGGAGCTGATCAGAAAATCTTAGATCCAGAAAATCCTAGGTCTTAAGGCAGCCTTGGCGTTGCACCATGTGCTCTTCTCCCTTTCTTCTGTTTTGTTGGCGCTACAACCTCAAGAGATCTTGCACAGACACATCTCTACATTTCAGATTCAGTTCTGTATATAAGCTATGAGAGTCATACAGCTGAGAATGAGTGATTGCGCTGATGATAACCGGGTAGCAAACTTTCTGAAGCAGCGACCAATGGAGTCTTTTCAGGAATTCGCAATTGGGGGACCTTTCCCATTCTATTGCAATGATACAATACGTAATAAAGACCTGAACAATATGAATCAGTAATAGTTTCTCAACTAACCAACAAAACAAATTAAAAAAATGAGGATCACCCACGAAATGCAACTGATCTTCTTGAACTTAAGGGTGAGATGCCTTTTTGGGTAATAATTAACAATATTTTATAGTGTAACGCTATTTTATAGTATTGGTAAACTAGTCTAAACCTTGTCTATCAAACCATTAACTAAGAGAGATTAACACTTTATACATAGCAATACATTTTCAAAAGTGCGATGTGACAGGGACACAACAAAAAAAAAACATCATTCTTTCGCTATTTATCTGCAAACTGTGTCTGTGCTTACCTTATTTCTATTTATCAATCAATAGCTGTTAAACATTTCAAATGCCATCACAACAGTTAGCTCTGTGCTTTCGGTTTGCATTAAATTGTACCCATGCAACAGACACCCAACCAACAGCTCATTGTTCATCTGATCACTGATCAATCGATTAGAGATTCATGTTGTTTCCTCACTATTCCTTCCAATTTCTAACTACCTCTAATTGCTGTAGAGATTTGTCTTAATTTGCAAATAGTACTCCTGGTTGGCACATGTTAGCACTCCATGTCTATGTCCGTTTGTAGCTTGCTATTGGTAGAATTAGAACATGACATACGATGTCTATAACCTGTTGCTCGCTCATGTTGCATTGTACACCATTGCATTAGTGCGTATTAGTAACAAAAAGAACAACCCCCTATTTTAAAAACTGAAGTGTGTTACAAGATTAAGCTAAACTTTGAACTCCTTCTTGCTACCGTTTTTTTTTTTAGATTTTGCTTTACTTTGCTCCTCTTCTTATCCTATCAATAGTTTATAGTTTGTTTATTACCATCTACTAATTTGTCTACCTTTTCTTCTCTTCTCCCGTTCGTCATCAATAAAAAAACACGTTGTCCTATTCCAATTCCTTCTCATTCTCGTGTCTCTGCCTATCTATCTCTCTCTCTCTCTCTCTGTGTATGTCTCGATATGCATATTTCCCCATTTTCTTTCTCATCTCGTTCTGATGTTTTCCCTGCTTAATATTTACATACGATTGATCACGGTTTGCACACACGCACTCAACACTCTCATTGCCTGCACATCTGCTCGCATACCCCAATGCACACATTACCGGTCCAACACAACACTTTCCCTGGCACTTGCGACATTCGTCTGTTCCTGTTCTCTTTTTTCCCGACTGCGCATCTGTCCCCCCCACCCCCACCCGGTCGTTGTGCGCAATGCAGACGGGCCAATTTCGGCTCACCGGTGACCGGGGTCGCGATGCTGTTCCGCATCGTAACGGGTGAGGATTGGAACAAGATCATGCATGACTGCATGGTACAGCCACCGTACTGTACGCCGGCCGCCAACTATTGGGAAACGGACTGTGGCAACTTTACCGCCAGCCTGATCTACTTCTGCACCTTCTACGTCATCATCACGTACATCGTGCTGAACCTGCTTGTCGGTAATGTGTCACCGTAGTCGGGTGTAGTGAAGGATGTGCCAAATTGTACCGTCCACCAGCAGGCTGCTAATACTATTATTTCTCATTTCAACTGGCGCGCGTTCCATCCGGTAGCTATTATCATGGAGAACTTTTCGCTGTTCTACTCGAACGAAGAGGACGCCCTGCTATCGTATGCCGATATACGAAACTTCCAAAACACGTGGAACATTGTGGACATACATCAGCGCGGTGTCATCCCGGTGCGGCGGGTAAAGTTTATCCTGCGCCTGCTAAAGGGCCGTCTGGAGTGTGACCCACAGAAGGATCGGTTGCTGTTCAAGTACATGTGCTACGAGCTGGACAAGCTGCACAACGGGGAGGACGTTACGTTCCATGACGTGATTAAGTAAGTGGCCTAACGGTAGCCCGTTTTTCAAGCTCACTAATAATGTTTCCCACGTTCGCAACTTTTTTTAGCATGCTTTCGTATCGGTCGGTCGACATACGGAAAGCGCTACAGTTGGAGGAACTGTTGGCAAGGGAGGAGTTTGAGTACATCATAGAGGAAGAGGTAGCCAAGCAGACGATACGAACCTGGCTGGAGGGCTGTCTGAAAAAGATACGGGCGAACAATGTTGCGGTAAGTATGCCCTGTTCAACTATATTCAAGAAGTTGGAGAATAATTTTATCTGCCATCTCTCGAGCAAGATGAATACGCATTTTTTTTTTTTTGAGGTCATTTTTTGATCAGTCTGAGAACAGACAATAAAGGTAGAAAACGGTTACATTTCAGAATGTATCGGTAATATGTGGGGTGGAAAATGCAATTCTATCAAGAGTTTTGATGGGAGAACCTCATTAAAATTGATTCTGTTTTGTAACAAAGGTTTCTTTGCAATTTTTTTTTTTTTTTTTTTTTTTTTTTTGAAAGATGACATTGTAGTAATGGCATTAAAACTGACCAACATATCGATCAGTCAATATCGCCGGTGGTTCAATATCAATCGATCAATGCGAACATGGTGCAGAATAAACCCATTGTGTGGTACATTCTACCGCCTTGCCGGAATGAATACGGTTACATAAGTAATGTTTGAACTTCTCATCTCCAATGGAGTTGTAAGGCCCTATATTCCTACAACATCCAACGTAATCGTCCTCTGCATATGCACCGTAATCGTCCTTTATCTGGTACGGATCCTTACCTCTATCTACAGAAACCCCATTAAAAGTTACCTTGGAAGAATATAAGAACTTTTCGATGATTTTTTCAGGGTTATCACTGCTCTTAAGAGCAGCTGTTTTGTGTGTTAACAACAGCATCAACAACCTAAAGTTACTTAATAGATCGAGATAAAACACCTCCAAATATGAGTTTGTTTTTTTTTTTGTTAAAATTTGAACATGTTTAACAATTACTAAGAGTTCTTACCTATAAAGGGTCTTACCAATCCCGGAGCCTCGTCTGCCAAATTTTTTCAGCCTTTTCTACCAAGAAAACTCTCCGTTAAAGGGAGCTCTTCATGCAAAGGTGTTAGGTATCTCTAGAGACGTTATTCTCGCAAAGATCCCGCCAATAAAGCACCTTCGTTGACTTAGCCATCTGAATATTTTAAATCACGTGAACAGTCGAAAACATTTCACAAAGACTCTCCCTCCACCATTGGATGTCTATTGAAGTCTTCATACGCCATTAAGAAATGCTGTTGGCCGTAGTTGGTACCTATATCTATAGCGCAACACCAACGAGATGATCCCCTTAGACTCTATAATGCCTTCCACACATCCAACATTTTGCGGTATTTTTTCATGTTTTCCAGGAACAGTGAATTTAGTCGCCCAATTTGGTTAACCTAAACCCTTTTTTAAAACATCGACTAATCTTTGCTTGATCTTTACTTTCTTCTAGAAACAACAAAACTCGCTAATCGCTGGCCTGCGTGCAACGAACGATCAGAAACAGCAGCAACAACAACAGCAGCAGCAGCAACAACAACAACAGCAGCAGCAGCAGCAGCAACAGCAACAACAGCAGCAACAAACTGGACCCACCGGAAGCACCCAACAATCGCAACAGCAGCAAACCCCATCATCTCAACAGCAACAACCAGCCCAGCAACAGCAAGCCACCCAAACCCAATCCCAAGTAACGTCCCCACTGCAATCCTCAACCACCTCCCAAGCCGCCTCATCCGTTACCAGCCCTGGCCAGCTATCGAAACAGCCGGAAGAATCACCTACGGGTAAGGATGGCACCAGCCTCGAACTACCCGATACCGATCAAACAGCGAAGGACATCGAAAATAATGCGAAAAATCGCAAGAAAACAGCCACCGTACTGAATCGCTCCGATTCGACCGGTTCGAGCAGCGGGCGTAAATTTCTCGCTCCCACCCTTTCCGATCCTCAGGCCAAAAATGAAAAGGATCGATACATGAGCAAGAAGAAGCAGCAGCGCGCCCCACCGTCCATCAATGTCGGTGGGACCGGTGGCGTTGGTGGTAAGGCGTCCCATTTGAGCGAGATCGGAGCGCACAGCTTGCATCTGCACTATCACCACGGTAGCTTTAGTCATGGGTATGGCGGTGGAGAACATTCGCCCCATTCGCAGCCACTTCATCATCACCATCAACATTCGCATCAGCAGCAGCTGCATTATCAGCAGGCCCAGCAACAGCAGCAGCAAGCGAAGTTTGGCCATGCGCACACCAACATGATCTACGAGGTGCACGACTGGTGGCAGGAGCAGGTGCTGAGCACGCACAGCGAGGAGGAGGACAATTGAGAAGTAGTATGTAGAACACCGTTCGCCGCTATCTAGCTGCCTAGGATGCATTGGAATAAGAGCGAACGATACTAGAATTGCCAGTATTATCGCCTGTTTGTCGGGCACCACCGGAGATTTTTTTAAAACTAGATATGCCGTGAATGTGGTTTGTTTGTTACAAAATCGCGGATTGTTTTTATTTTTTAAACTTCATTTCTATTCGATATTGTACTGTATTGTTACCGTTAATTGGTCGTGGAGGGGTAGTAGTGAGGTACTTGTTAGATAGAATGTTTTCTAGGCAAAAGTGTTAATATTAGAGGGTGCGCGGCAGGAATAGAAAAAAAAATGCGAAAATCTAAAGCAACGAAGTCTTAACCCATTCCCAACGATGCTTCAACGTCCTGAATTCAACAATCACAAATGTCCCTCTTTTCTAGTTTTCCTTAGTTGCCACGTGCGTATTTAAGAAGACTTTACTTACTTCTTTGTACATTTCTCTTTCGTAAATCAGTGTTTGTAAGCAGGGTCACCGATGGTAACTAGATGGAAACTAGATATTTTCTATAAGCGACCCTGCTGTAGGACGACGCTTTGATCTTTGGAGAAGCTGACCCACTCCCAGGGGTAGCACTTGATCCTTTGTAAGGCTAGCGTGAATTACAAAAAAAAAAAAAAAACAAAAAACAACAAACATTTCAAACTGTTGGAGGTGGCCTTTAAGATTCAGCTTCTTGGGGCCAACCTCAAATTCATTTCGTTTTGATGAGGCGATCTGTTCGGCTATTGCGGACAGTTACGTATTTTCTTTCTTAGACCTCCTTGATTAGTGTCCTTGTGGAACGCACGGAATTACAAGCAAAATTGGTACATGCTTTAATTTCCCTTCCTCTTCTTTTCTTCCTTCTATTTCTTTTTGTACGAGATATGCTGTGGCTAAATTCCATCCTAATTGGTATAAATCCACTTTTCTAATTGAGAATTCAAATGTTCTGCAGTTGTGTAACAACTAAGCAAACCAGATGCCTGCCAAAATATGTCCATTATTGACCTCGGGTTATCCCCAATATTGAAGAGTTAACAATTTCGCATAGTTTTTCTTGTCGCAACCCTGTACAGCAAGAGCGCAAAAGTATTTGTTGTAGGCAAGAATTAATGCCGAAAGGGACTGTTTGTTAAGTGGCGTGCGTGAGCGCTTATGTTTTGTACTTAAAAGGAACAAAAAGGATCGTAAATCTTCCGATGTGTGCGACCACGTGTCGTCTTCCGTTAAAAACTGTTAGCGTTAAATGTGCTCGAGCCAAGCGAACGGGATTCAATGGATGTTTTGTGTTATACGCTATGTTAGACGCAGTCGACCGTCTCACAACGAATAATCTTTTTTTTTTATTTTTCACTCAAAAGGCAATTTGAAGTCCTGTTGGAATTATTGTATTTTGTTTTGGTTTATTTGTACTGGGAAGTCCTAAATCGCCCAAGAGGACTCGTCTTCCAAATGTCGCTTCGAGATATCTCGACATCTGCCGGACCTGATCGTCTGAAGAATTTCAACATCCATCAAGACATGTCATCCGAGGGGGCTCATTTTTCAAAATGCCTTTTCTTGTGTCGAAAGGTCCTCAAAATCCAAGGTCCAAGGGTATTTCTCAAAGTCAATCATACCCTTAGCCAGCACTGCGATATTTTTTAGGTATAGATTATTTCATTTTTAATATAAATCACGGGACTTTTGATACAAGTACGGAAGGAATCGGAGTACGATTAAAAAACTGAAACTGACTAAATTCGTTGTAAGACGGTTGACTGTACCTGTTAAGCGAAGTGCTTTTCGTCTTCGTAGATGTACGTCTGTATGTACTTACCTCCGTAGTCCTTCCGTGGTGTCTGCGTAGAGAACAAAATGCCAAATTCATTCAATAGTGATAATAAATGAATACTTAAAGCGACTCGATGCCGACATTTTAGCATGAAACCAAACACCTTCCGCTGCTTCTTTTATTTACACACTTGGCATCCGTAGAGCCGGAACCTGAACTCCCACTGGGGGACCTTTTAATGGCTGGTGTTCGCTGTTCGGTGCATTCGCGCTTCGTCGAATGAAGGCACAGATGTTTCTTTAGCTCGCCTGCCTGCCGGAACGACCGATCGCATCGATCACACTTGAACGGTTTCTCACCCGTGTGGATCATAAGATGGCGGGTAAGATTTTTCTTCGCGGTAAACTTTTTATCACATATTTCGCACACGTGTTCGATGGCAACCAGCTTGGGTGAAGAGTTTGATTTGGGGATGTTTTGTTTCTTTTGCACCGTCGTGCTCCGTCTTTCAGAGGTTCGTTGTTTGTTGCTGGAACCTTTCGCTTTGGTTGCCTCTATTCGTTTCAACTTAAAGCGATGTATCTTCCGTTCGTGGGTCAAACTGTTAACGCGCGTTGGAAAGCGTAACGTACAGATGCGGCACTTGAAGGGCCGTTCGTTTGCGTCGTGGTAGGAGATATGTTTGCTCGCTTCTCGGACCGTTTTAAAGACCAATCCATCACATTCCGTGCAGGTGTAAGGTACATCCGCAAAATGGCTCGGTAGATGATGAGTAAACTTTATCTGACTTTCGAAGATTACTCCGCAAAAGTAGCATTTGTTTTGTGGTAGTTGAGCATTGGCTTGGGTAGCGGAAGAAGGTGTCTTGATAGGTGATGACTGTGGACTTTTGTTTGCAGGCTCATCTTTGGCATCCGGGTATAGGTGTGCTGGAGTGTCATCGTTCATATCTTCATCGATGGACCCATGGGATGGGGATGGTGCTGTTGGTTCACTACTTTCCTGTACTGCAGCCTCATGGCTAACGGAGGAACCTTCACCTGCAATGTCCGCACTGGTATCCGTATTGCCGACAGTAAATACATCATACACCAACTCTTCCACAAAGGCGTCGCTTGACGGAGGATGGTTTGGTAGCAATTCGTGCAGTTTGCGATCATTCTCTACGAATAACTGCTTGATCTTGTGTACCGTATTTATACGATTTACGCACTCCAGACACAGCGATAGAAGTCGATCATCTTCCAGGATCTTTTTGCAGAACGGTAGATACAATCAGCACTAACAAACAAATGCTTTATAAAGATGAAGCGCACAACTTACCTTTATAGCAAAGAGCTCCTCGATCAGCTGCGACAGAACTTTACCCTGGAAGGTATCGAAGACGGAAAAAACGAGCGAATCTGAGGGTGGACTATTGAGGCAAAGTCGGCAGCAGGATGGCGCCAAGAAAGCCATAACTTAAGGAGAGTTTTTTGAAGGTTTTTGTGAAACCATCGGTGGAATCGGTATTGTATATAAACAAAACGAGGTGTAAGCCGCAACTCCCTTTGGGAACGTACGCGCGTAGTACGCGTATTTTGGCCGCTGAACTATGGCTGATAAACGTACGCTAGAAAGAACTGTCAAATGCAACATTTTCAAAACATGCCAATTCGATAAAAATTAAAAGAAATAAACAAAATATTCTCCGGAACAAGCCGGTTGGACATTTCGAGATAATCTACGTGGTTATTTTCCGACTTCCTTTAATTTCGTGAGTGTAACTGGTCACTGGAACCACCCCAGCACCTTCAAATCTTGTCGCAAACATGGGCAAAATTGGTTTGCAGATAAAAGCGACGCTGGAAAACATCGAAGAACTCAAGACTAACCATCCGAACTATACGTTCTTCCTGAAAATCAAATGTTCTAACTGTGGTGAAGTGTCCGACAAGTGGCACGATCTGACCGAAAGCGAGCACATCAACGAGGATTCGCGCAATCCGAAAGGGTTCAATTTTTACATGAAATGTCGTATGTGCTCTCGGGAAAACAGTATCGACATCATCGAAGGCTCCAATGGTATGTATGACTTTCAAGCAAGCAAAACATTCAAAAGAATTACATTAACATCCGCTTTTTATTGCAGCTAGCTACACCGAGCAAGATTCAGGGAAAAAGAAAACGATCGTAGCTTTCGATTGCCGCGGTGTGGAACCGATCGAATTCAGCCCACGGTCGGGATGGATTGCCAAGGCGACAGAAAATGGACCCACGTTTGAGGATATAGATTTGTCGGACGACGATTGGGTGGAGTACGATCAGAAGAACAACAATTCGGTCGGTGTGTATGAGTTTGAATCGGATTTCATCAAGCTGAAGAAGTGAAATGGTTCATTTTTGGAAAGGATTCGTGTGAGCAATAAATGGTACTGTTTTGTTTTTGAATGAGCCTTTTGTAATTAATTATTATTTGGCATATGCTTAAGACTTTTCATAATTTCAATGGGGAAAATGTAAGAAAAAGCGCTAGGAAACGATCTTTCGAGGCTCTATTTCACGCTGGCAATCATTTCGGGATGGAGCAGCTCACTGTGGTGTTTTTAGAACAAAGAGTGATGTTTACACTAGCGCTTTCTATTCTAGAAAAGTTCTTCACTAGCATAATGGCTGACAGAACGGTCAGAATAGGTATTATTTGAATTATTTTTTCATTAGAACCATCTACTAAATAATGTTTATTTTGTAACATAGCGCTCATAAAAATGGATTTTTTAGTTTTGAACGTGTTAAAAATGATCTTTTTTAGCCCATTTAATTGAAATTACGTTTTATTTTCGTAACTTCCATCATCAGCTGTCATTGCAGCTCTCCGGTCCTCGCACCCACAGTGATGCGGTGGACGCCGTGGTGCTTAATCGAAGCTGTCAATCAGCAAATCACCAACATTACCAAGGGCCAACACAAAAAAGCAGCAGCAGCAGCATCAATAATAGGCAACAAACCCTTAGCCGTGGTCCGCTTCCCGGAATATTTCCGATATTCATTGCGCCGTACGACAGTGCCATAGCGGCCGCGCTAGACCGCTTCGTGGCCAACGGTTGTTCGCCAAAAGAGCCACAGAGTGCATCGTGTGTGCGTGTGTGCTGCTCAAGGTACGTTGATGTGCACGAGAGAGAGAGGGGGGCAGTGCAAACAGTGTGAAGTGCGCGCGCGGTACCCGTGTGGAACCTCCGTAGGAAATTATTTGTGCGATTCCCGGTTGTTCCGTGGTTTCCGGTGAGCCCGGTCGCGCAAGGCGTACGGAAAAAGTGCATCAGCACCAGAGTGTGAGGTGGTAGAGCGCGAATGTGTGTCCCTCCGTTTGTGTGTTGTATGATAGCAGAAGTTGTTTACCTTCGCCACAACGCATAAGTCCGCGCCGTTCCGGAAGAAAAAAGTGTGTGTGCGTGTGCGTTTGTGCGAAAGCTAGGGTGTACCGCGTGGGTTTTCGTGTTTTGTTGTTCCAATGTCCCGTGAAAAAAGGTGCCAAACGTGGTAAAGCGGCTGGCTCCCGTCTGGCATCACTTTATTTTGATCCAGTGATCAGTGCTCTCGATACCTGTCATCCAGAGTAGGTGCGCGCGGAGGTTGGTTTGCCGAAGAAGAAACAATACCAGTATGGTACGGTGAAGCGGGTGTACGGTTCTTTCGGGTTTGCAGAAACACAAGGCAGCCGATAAGTTTGATTCATCGCTGCGTGCCCCAGATGGTAATACCCTGAGTGCCGGGGGAGTGGAATGCTGTACGATTATCAACCGCAGTCTTATCAGCAGCAGCACCTGCCGCAAGGAGGACGACGAGGAGGAGGTCGGGGAGGGAGAGCAGGCACGGGACTTGGTGGTAGTGGTGGTGGTGGTGGTGGTGGTGGTGGTTCCGGAACCTCTGCCGTGATGCCGAAGAAGGACTCGAAAAACGATGAAGGCGGCCGCAAGAACAAGATGAGTCAGGCGGCTGCGGCCAAACTGGAGCAACAGCAGCAGCAACAGCAACAACAACAGCAACAACAGGTATGAGGACAGGTCTCGGTTTTTTCGTTTCCCAGTAAATACCATCCAAGTAATCACTTTGTTTTTGTTATTGTAGGACGATGGATCGGGCATGAAAGGGGGCGGCCCTGGAACGGGTCGGCCTGGTTCTGTTGGGCCGGGCGGAATGAAGCCGTCTGATGGTTGCAGTATTAATGCAGGCGGTGGCCCTGGCCCGAACAGCGGTGTCATGGATGGGATGGGCAAAGCGGGTGGCGGCGGTGGTGGACCGGTGATGGGAGGCGGCGGTCCACTCGATGGTGTTGTGGGTGGTCACCCGATGGATGGCAAGATGAATCCGGGCCTGGCTGGCATGATGGCGGGCAACAAACCATCGAACAAGCTGGAATACACGCAGCAGCAGAGCCAGATATTCGTGTTTTCGACCGCGCTCGCTAACAAGGGCGCTGAGGCGGTGCTAAGCGGCCAGTTCAACTCGATCATCGCATATCACTGTGCACAGATGCAGAAACAGAACCGGCTCGGTGGCCCGGGACCGGACGAAATGAGCGGGAACAGTGTGGGACCGGGTGCGATGTCACCGTGGATGGATCATGGACACGGTCACGGTTCGCCGGATCATCACCCAATGGGACCGCGGGGTATGGGTGGACCACCGGGCGGAGGCCCACCGGATGGGATGAAAAAGTCAGCCACAATTCATCACACGGCAAACGCGGGATCTTGCCTGGAGAATGATGGTTCGCTGCCGATGTTTGGCGGTGGTGGTGGTCCGGATGGTCACGGTATGCCGCCACACATGCGTATGGGACCGGGTGGTGGTCCGCTCGATCCATCGATGGTGGTGATGGGCAAAAAATCGGCCACCATTCACCATACGCCGAACGCTTGCATGGATCAGGATGGTAGTGGATTGCCAATGTACCCGTCGGATGGTCACGGCGGGCCACATATGCGCATGAACCCAGACGGCATGTCGAAACCGTCCACGATCCACCATACGCCCAGTTCGTGCATGGAAGGTGACGGAGTAGGTGATCCAACGGTGGGAGGACATCCAGGCGTTAAGATGGAGAATCCTTCCCCGGTAGGGTCACACATTTCGCCGAGTGGTGGTGGCGGAGGTGGTGTACCCGGTGGTGGTCCGGGCGGTGGACATGGAGGTGGCCCCGGCGGCATGGGTCCTGGGGGACCGGGAGGCGGCGGACCCGGTGGAAGTCACTCGAGTTCAACGATTATCGATCAGATGAACTCGCTGGTAGCGTCACTGCCGCTCATGAAGGGTGGCAATGTGTTGTCGCAGTCGCGTGGCCATCCACAACCGTCGCTGCAGGGTGTGAAAGTGCCGGACGAAAATTTAACGCCCCAGCAGCGGCAACATCGCGAACAGCAGCTCGCTACACTGCGCCAGATGCAGAAAATGTTCTTTCCCGAGCAGCGAGGCATGGGCATGGATCCGCACGGTATGGGCATGAGGCCTCAGTTCCGTGGGCCCGCTGCCGGTGGTATGCCGCCGGACTTTGGGGGCCCACCGAACCGACCGCTAAATCCTGCCTTCATGAACACTCCGCTCGGTAGTGGTGGTGGCCCCGGGATGGGCGGTCCGGTGGATGGTGTACCGGGGCCTGGTGTGCCCGGCATGATAAACGAGCAGATACCGCCGATGCAATACAATAAACCGAACATGATGAATCCGGGCATGTACGGTGGTGGTGGTATGGGAGGAGGCGGTGGCCCAATGGGTGGCGGCGGTCCTATGGGAGGCGGTGGCCCAATGGGAGGAGGACCCGGTGGACCGATGGGTGGTCCGATGGGTGGTGGCCCGATGGGAGGTGGTCCGATGAATCGTATGTACAAAGCAGACCCCGACCCAATCTTCCCACCCATGACGGAGATGGGTGGGTATGGGGGTGGTGGTGGAGGAGGCGGCGGTGGTGTGATGAACAATCATCCCGGGCCCGGTATGTTCAATCCCGGCATGCAGCAGCGAATGGGAATGCCACCAGGAGGTGGTGGCGGTGGTCCCGGTCCGGGTGGTCCGATGGGTGGCGGTGTACCCGGTGGAGGGCACATGATGGGCGGTGGACCGAAGATGGGTGGACCGGATCCGTCGATGCTCGGTGGCCCTGGCGGTGGTCCCATCCCGCAATCCCCACTGATGGACGACGAACTCGGCAACAAGGGCTCAATGCAGCAGCAGCAACAGCAAATGATGCTTCCCGCAAATCCACCTCTTCCTCAGCAACCGGGCACACCGACAGGCAGCAATGGGGGCCCCATGTCGGTCGGCATGAATCCGGGCCTCAATCCGAACGGTGCCAATGGGACCGTGAACAATAATGGCAAAACGAAAGAACCTTCCGTTTCGCCAGAACAGCAGCAACAGCAAGGCGGGCCCGGCTCGAACCAGCAGCAGCAGCAAGGACCCGGCAGTCAACAGGGGCCATTGACACCACAAACACCCCAGGGAGGGCAGCAAACGCCCGGGCAACCGCTCACCCCACAGACATCGATGGCTGGTTCGTAGAGCAGCCTCTGTCCTCCTCCCATCCCCAACAACAACAGCACCACCACCATCCCCCAATAGAAAACCTGTGGAATGATTGTTTTTTTGATCTGTGGATGATTTTTTTTCTGTTTGCGTGATTGAATCATAGAGAGAGAGAGAGAGAGAGAGCGAGAGCGCGCGTGTGAAAGAGAAAGTTTAGGGAAGAAAGGTTTAATAATGGCAGTAGGGTATGCTCTGCTGCCCAAAAAAACACGGATCTTTCCTTGTTTTTTGTTTTTGTAAGAAACAAGTATATATATACAGACACAACATACATAGTCCCACACACATACATACGAGCAACAAATCTGCCTTATCAAATACCGATGAATACGAGCAACACAAAAAAACCCACACACACACACACACACACACACACACACACACACACACACACACACACACACACACACACACACACACATACAAACGAGAAAAAGAAAGATGAAATGATAAAAAGAAAAACAAAAAAAGGATACGAAAAGTAAAGTAACAAATTTTACAAATAGGACAAACTGGAAAAGCAAAACGAAGAACGTTTGACAACAAATGCGGTAGCGAAGGTCAGGAGGAAGCATTTGCTTTGCGGAATAGAGAAAGAAATAGAGATAGGATAAGGAAAAATGTGTAAATGTGGCAGCAATAAGCGGTGCGATAAGAACGAACGAATGAAAATCGCTAACACAGGATGATGAGAGCAAGGAGGAGAAGGATATACCGTGCACAGCAGCTGTGTGTTCTGTTGATTCTGGTGCTCATGGGTTTTCCTCATTAAAGGTTTAACTGTTTTGTTTTGACTCTCCTTTTTGGGCATACATCTTCTCCTCAATTCAATTCTAGCTGCAGGCTACTCATTGAGCCGTCTCTTAGTAAGGGAGTTCTATTTGAATTCTTAACTCTTAAGCAGGAATTTCGTTGATGTTCTTCTCCCTCGTTCAACAAACGTTTTTACCTCCTCATAGCAGTTACACGGATTATCCCTTTTTTTAAATCCCGAAAATCTTGCGAACAAATTGCTTTTCACAACCAACAAAGATAAATGCCTCTTCTAGCACTAACAATAAAAAAAAGAAAAGTAAAACAAACTAAAAATGATTTGCAAAAGAAGAAAAAAACGACCACCCGCACGCCTTTCCTTTACGAAACAAACAAAAAAGAATTCGTTACCAGAACTTCCACCGTTGCAGTGCCCCACACAGAGATCAAAAATAGTGTTTCGTTTTGTTGTCGCTTACCTTATCAGCAACAGCAGCAGCAGCACGATGTTTATATAGACAAATTGCAACTTTAAAGTCAACAAAAAAAAAAAAAACGATTGTGTTAATTGGGGGGTAGAAACCGATAGCAATACTAAATATAATATAACAGCCACAAATCGAGCCCTGTTTACGTTTTTTCCGCGTGAAAAGAGCTTCTTTCCCTCGTTCTTTATCGTCTGTGCGGCGAAATGGTGGTAATGCTCAAATTAAAGGTGTCAGTTTTAATCGTTAATTCACAAATTTTGTGTGTGAATAAACGGATTTTTTTTCAAGTTTATTGAATTTTCCCCCTCTAACTTGTCGCTCCTGCATTGATTGCTATAAAGTCAGTTAAGGCTCCGCTGCGAAACAGTGTGACGTAATAAAGAAAAACAAACGGAAGAGACAAACCAGTAAATACAGCAAAAAACACCCAACTCCCCAAAACATACAAACACACGCGACACGACAGAAGGAAGAAAAAAAAACGGAACACAAAATTGGATAAAAACCGAAACGGGAATGATTTAGCGAATAAGTATTAACAAAGAAGATCTTTAAAGTGTTGAATGAATAAAAGAAGAAACAAAACAGTGTAATATATATATATATATATATAAATATTTTTCTATCCAATCGCGCATGTGTGAATTGCTCGCATTGATGAACCACTGATGTCCATGGGGAATATTTTTTTCTCCATTTTTGCTTGCTTTATTTACCTTTTACCTATTTACAAATGGGTTGCACGCATAGACGGGGGTTTGCTTTCGATTTTGTTTATTTCTTTTGTTACCAATTTCTTCTCCCTTCCCCTTTCTATCCTATAAAACAAGAAACCAATCCTGCTCTCTAGCTTCCGAAATCCTTTACATCATCCCGTATTCCTTTTCTTACTAAACCAACCCACACAACCAGGCAGGCAGGTTGAAATCTGCTTCTGAGCCAAGTTTTTTTTTCCACCCGATATAGAAACGAATCAACACATTTGGACACTTTACACTTGGAAGAACAGGATACAACGCGCCCCCAAAAAAAAAAACGATCACACAAACACGTTCACTCACACGCACACATGATGGGACAAATACTAGATAATATATATTACAATACACAAAAATTACACAAGCGTGTCCACTACAGCTTTTCGTTTCGAAAATAAATTATTTGTGCTGTATTTTTTTCTGGCCTTTCCAGCTTTCCAGGCAGGAAAATTTAAAAAAAGGGGGATAAAGAGGATGGCGGCGCTATCGAGGGACGGGATGCTTAACATTGAAATTTATATCCGACAACGGAAAGGTTTCGTTCCGGGCTGAATCTGTCGCTAGTAGCTCGGACTCGTTGGGGCCACTTGTTTTTAAATAAATAATCTTATTATTTTGGTATAGAAATTCAATGTAACCCTCCTCCAATCAAAAGCTGAGGCAATTTAAATTCGTCAGACTCGTCGCTCTAGTGATTGGTCCAGGTGCCGACCCAAGAGTGGTGTGAATGGTAAGAAAATGGGGATCATAACAGAGTTTTTGGAAGATATAATGAACATGTTCACCGAGATATTGACCTGTTCATGTATACTATTGATTCAATCTACGGGATGTTGAATCGCTCGGATCCTGTCGTTAGTTTGGTCGATATTTTTGTAAACTTATGCGATCTTGGTCCAAGCAACCGGTGCTGTAAAATGTCTAGAAGCGACCTGATCGGTAGCCTGAGCTGCAGATACTAGAATGGAAAATGTGTCATTCTACAATCCTGTGGAACAATCCAATGACAACATCCGAGTAATTCTGTATGCATTACAGATTGAATCAATAGTATACTTCGAAAACCCTGTACTACATAAATTGCCGAAATCTAATAACCGACGTTGCCGAAATTATTCACATTCAAATATCAAGCGACTAAATGAACAAAAGGGAAAGCTTGCACAAATCTGAGTATCTCCGAACCGAGGTTTCTCCACTTTCTTCAAAGTCTCCCTCCCCCTCCCACTCGCCGACGACGTGTGGCCGATTTGGTTTGGAACATGCTAGTCAAAGTAAAATGTGTCCTTCGGAGGATTGTTGTTCCTGGCTGCATTTACACACCAGCGCACATAGCAACATTTGCATGATTTTGCTGTTTTCTCCTCACTTCCCATCGCTTCGCAGGAAGGTACCGAGCTCTTGGCAGGGAACAAAGGATAGTGGGCAATAGGTGTGCATTCATCTAAACCAAAGCTTAAGCCGCAATGCATCGACACCGTTTAGATAATAGTGAAAGAGCCGTTTGTCCCGCACGAAGCCTAAATTTTCGTACAACCGCAGTGCCGGCTGGTTCGTAATTTCCGTCTCAAGAACGACCTCGTCCGCGTTATCTTCCAGCATAGCCTACAAAGAAAGCACCAGGTAATGTTAGCTAATATTTCAAACGGAATAACATTGGTCAGGCTACAACCCCACCTGTATTGCTTTCTGCACGAGTGTGGTACCGATTTTTAGCTTACGGTAATCCTTGTCCACAGCCAGCATCGCAATGTATCCGCGGCGCGTCTCCTGCCGATGTATGTCTAGTTTGCAAACGATCGCACCGACACACGTATCCTTGTGCAGCGCAAGAAAGCACAGCTTTGGCCAGTTGTGTATGAAGTAACGATAGGTGTAGATCGAGTACGGTTCCGACAGATCCTTCTGTATCAGTGCCATAATCGCTGGCATCTGACGTTCCGATTCGTACACCTGGTAAGTGATTTCCATCGGTGTGAGGGTCGGTTTGCTTTCTACCGCCGTTGATACACTATCCGGCCCCGTTGGTTCTGGGACGTTCCTTCCATCGGTTGGTTCGCTCTTTTCACTAGTATCTTCAGCTTCGATCAAGGCAGTTGTTGTTGGATGAGATTTGCCTCCTTTTTCTCCATTTTTCTCCTCTATACAGGTGGTTAAGTGCGCTGCTGGCGAGGGTCCTTTTTTCGTTTGCCTACTACGATGCTTTTTCTTACCGGACTGTGCTACGGTGCTAGCTATTTCTTCACCGGGCAGTTCGGCACTGTCGTTCGAGCCATGATTTGCCAAACCGTTGCGCGTTATGCCGTTACGACCGAGTTGAACACACTGCTCCAGCTTTTTGCTGATTGCATCTACGGACGACTCGGCTGCTGCTGCAGATGGTTCCTCCGGTAGCCCGTTACTATGAGTACTGCTATGTTTACTGCTATTTTTATTACAATTACTATTTACAGTCACCGCACCGTTCCATTCCACCTCCTTCGCTAGCACAGCCTTCGGCGACAGTTTCATCTCCATCGTCGTCGTGTCCAACGTGGCGGAGCGCGTCATATTCGTTTCGCCCGCCATCTCCGGCTCCGGCTGACTATTTTTAGCTTTATTTTTCCTCTTAGCCTTTTTGCGCTTTCCGGCACTGCTACCCGCTACCGCTGCCACGGTAAATTCCTCCGCCGACGTTCCGTTTCCATTGGTGAGCTGCGTTGTTCCCTTCGGAGGACAATCATCCGAACCGATAACATCCATTCGGATGGAGGCGGGTTTTTTAGCGCTTAAGATTGGTGGTGGTGGCGGTGATGGATTGTTTTCCTCTCGGTGTCAAAATCCAATGCTCAATGGACGAGTTCGATAAGGAAGTGTTTCAGAAGTTTTTCACTTTGGAGGAAAAGGGGAAAATTCAATAGGCACACACTGTAGGTGTTTACATCGATTGCTTGACGGTGGCGTACCTGGTAGCACGATTGCACAAGTGTCTGTCGATCTTCGATCTATCATACGGTTTTCGTAATCAATAGCATTTTTCCTATTTCTTCCTTGCCTTTCCCAATCGAGGGAGTAAACCTGTGTCGCCCGCTCGACGGACGATTGTCCGGTGGGAGTGTGGACACCACAGACTGGACTGGGAAACTGTGCTCTGTGCTCCGCGACGAACTGTGTCCCGGGGGCCAAGGACAGCTGTTGGGGCGGTCTTTCTCTCAGGGTGTAGTTGTGAGGCGATGCGATAAAAGACGGCAGGGAACAAACTACGAGTGCACTTTTCCTGCGGACGACTGCTTGTATGTGCCGTTTTTTTCCTCTCTTTATTTTGCTACTACCACAACCCAGTGCTGTTGCAGCTCCCCACTATTGCTGCACCTCACACGCTCTCTCTCTCTCTTTCGTTTGCACGTATTCTTCCGCAACAACTGTCAACATGACCAAAAGACAAGTGCTCGTTTCTATTTTGTATGATCGAAAGGTTTAACGTGTTTGAAGGAAATGTCTTTGCTGAGCAGGAAACATACGGGCATGCAGTCGCTACGGGCAATAAATTACTTCGAACAGACACATTGCGTAAAATCGCAACGCAATTGAAAGGTTCATATACAGTGTGTGTTTGAGCACAGAAGGATAGAAAGGAGCAGATTCACGAAAAAACTTTCCACCATCGAAAATAAAAATCTTTTTGTTTTTAAAAAAGCCACTAAGCGTAAAACAGTGAGAAAAAACACTTTTGTTTTAGAACATTGAACCATTGTTGTTGATGTTGCTGCTGTCAAATGCGTTCCCATCTGTTCCATAGCAACCTTGTGCATGTTTCTCGCTGCTCAGCTGACTCTCTCAACAGTGCTCGCGCAAGGTGCGAATGTGAGAGAGATAGAGCGAAAACCGGGTCTGCTCTGGTGCTACACACATACAAACGCCGACAAGAACAAGACGACGACGACGACGACGACGACGGTGAAGCTAAAACGCCAGAACCCCAATATCGAATACAGAGAACCGGACCGCACTAGAATCATTGGGAAGGCGTTTATTTTTCGTGACCGTGCGTGAACAAAAAAGCAGCGTGCGTGCGTTTTGTGTCTGGCCAAGTGTCGCGGAAACACATCCTTCCTTACAGCACCGCGTTCTAGCATCGGAGATTGCCCGGAGTTTTGCTGTCAATCGCGGAGGTAGTGCGGCATTCCGTGAGACAGAGGACGGTTGTCCCCCGGGGGTGCGGCGGACAAGGAAGTGATAAATACTGCAGCCTTCAGTTAAGCCCGTTGTGCCGACATAACACACCGTGTGCTTTGGTGGTTCTACAGTGCACCGGAAAAAGTCTGGCCTGCATAGCGTAAGTTACGATAAACGGCCGTTTAATGTTTGCGTGTGTGTGACGATAGGGTAGTATATTGATGCATGCGTGCGCGAGTGGGTGTGTGTGTGTGTGAGCGATTCTGTGCATCGACCATGATGAGACGGTTCCCGTGCGTGCATAATGCAAATGCTGCAGAGACAATGATGCACTTGTTGGGTACTGAAGGGGAGGAGGGCGGAGGGGGGGGGGGGGTCTAGTGTGGTCAATGTAGATGAAGTTATGCATCATTTTGGCCTTTTGTTATTAGTTATATTTGACACATCGCAGTATCTGGTTGAACCAACCCTTGCGAACAACGTGCTAGTTTGATGTCCTCTTGAAGAAGCCTCCTTCGATTGGTTCTTTCCCGTTTTTTTTCTCATAGAGCTCCACCAGACGGGGAGTTCTGTTAGAAGCAGCCGGGGACCTAAAACTTGATCCGGCGCTGCTGCGGTTTGGGTTCTTCAGATTGGGTGTACGGCGCCGTTTCGGGTCGGTGGACGGATAGAAGGAAAAGAACGAGCGAGAGAGAGAGAGAGCGAGTGTGGGTCGCGCTAGAAAAGATTCGTCGCAAATGCGCGAGTGCAACGGCGTACGCAACGAACGCGCGCGCTCTCTCTCACACACTCTCTCATTGTTCGGGATGGGATATTCTGTGTATGCGCCCTTCCTGTTCGCGGCGGCCAGAGCACGGCCAGTGTCAGAAGTATTCAGCGCGTCTCACCGTGTGCACGGAATAAAACCGAGTGTGTGTGTACATATAGTTTTTAGTAGACGGGCCATTTGAAATGCTCTGGATGGCGGCAGGCAAGTACACTACCGACCGTGTTTGTGCGTGTAAAAGCAGCAGTAGCTAAGTTTCTCCCTTGGAGTGATGTGTTTTGTTCGTTCGTTTTTGGTTGTTGCGAAAAAACAAATGGCGTAACAAAGGCTTCCCCCTTCATGGTGCCAGGTGCAAAAAGTTTTTCGGTGTGTCAGCTTTCCGGTTCCGGTGGTGGAAGCGACCATCAGCAAACCGTTCCAAAGTTTCCGCGTTCTAATAGTGCCCAACCATTCGGTGTGCTGTGTCGACCATCGCTGCTTTACCTTTTCTTGTCTGCTTCTTCTTCTCACACGGGGTGAATGGTCGTCCGGTTTCAAAGCATGTCGCTCAGTTGAGCAAATGATTGTTTCAATTTCTTGTAAAATTTCACATCCATATACAGACGAGTTTCTTGAATGAGTTGTCGCTGAAAACGCTCATTTTCGGCTAAGGACAATGCTTTTTTGTCCATCTTTATTTGATTCTCCACCCCATCAGCCGAGTATCTTTATTCTAGGTAGAGAGGTGTTGGTGTGTTTGTTCCGGTCGCAGCGTAGCGCACCATTCTTGCTCACCGTGGTGAGCACAACCACACACGCACACACATACTAACAAGCGTATTTGCTGCTGCTGCTGCTGCTGCTACTGGCTGTCAGAATATGTAGGAAATATGGAACGACGATGTTATTGTAGAACGAAAAAAGAGAATCAGGCAGTTGCTGATGCTTTTGCTAAATTATATCATGAACTAGCATTGTTTTACCGATTTGGTCCTCTCTTGGGAATAATTCCTACATCGTTCATTGGTGTTGAAGAACCATATTTTGGTGTTTCAATCCAAGTATAGTGGCCAGAGGGTTCCATGATGGATGCATAACATGAGCATAGATCTTAGTGAGCTCTGGTATTTTTGATAAAAAAGCTATCATTAGGTCTGCTCTGATAAAAAACCCAACAGTTGGCCGATATTGGAAAGCCAATTGTCTGGTGCGCTTCTTCCCGAGTTGACTTAAGATTATTTCTTCCATTTCATCAAAAAGTGTCCATTCGGAACCTCAGCAGGCTTTTTTATCACACCAACCTACTGGAATGTCGTTTCTGTGTTCATTGTTGCTATTGGATACACAGAACATTTGGAAAACTCTTTTTTCTCTCTCGCCGAAAGTGTCAATTTTATGTTTTCATCACAACATTTTAATTAAGGAATCTCTTTGTCGCTTCTTATCGTTTCACTCATTCCTTCCTCTTTCTATATCTTTATTTGCAGGCTTCAACCCGTGCGTTTCCAACCCGTGTACAGTTAGTGATAAAGTGAGCAACAAAATTATCCAGTAAATAGTGCATTCACCAACCAAACCAAACCACCTTCCCACGACCACCAGCGGCGCAAACCAACCCATCTGTTCCTTCCATTTTCTCTTCTGATTGCGGATCAGTGCGAATTGTTCTGGATCTTTTCGGTCAATTTTTTTTCTTCTCTCATTGCTGCGGATCAGCATCAGAAAATTCAACCGATAAACTATTTTCCAAAACCCCCGGAATTCATCATAACCACCGTCTCCTCGCTATCCAGATTCATTTTTTCCCTTTCGTCGCTGTATACGTGTGTGTGTACAAAAGTGTATAAAGTTTGAAGAAAACTATGCACACTGGGTTTGTGTGAACGAACTACCGTGATTGTGTTTTTTTGTGTATAAAAGAAAAAAAGACATTTTGTGACGAAACTTGTGGTGTGAAAATTTAACTTTGTGCAGTTGTCCTGTAGTGCGTGTACGTGTGCATCGTGTGTACATATAGTGTTGAAGCCAAGGATCACATTTTCCTTCCGATGCGTGCGTGCGTTTGTTACGAATAGAGCGAGAGAGAAAAAGAGAAAGAGAACGAGTGAGAGAGAACAGACACATCAGAAACGTCAACCTGAAGAAAACACAACCAATAAAAGGAATCAAATTGGAGAACGACACAAAAATAGCACTTGCAACTATTTCTCTTTCGAAGCAAAAAAGTTGTCGGGGTGCATTTTCCATCCATTTTTCAACACGGTGTGTGCAAAAATCTTTTTTTCCCCGTACGGGTTCTCTGGAACAACCAGGCGCTTCATCGTCACCAATCGGGAGCGCGCGACACACCACAAGCGGGGTGAGAAGCTTCTCATTGTCTGGTGAGAATTTTGGTTGCTCACGCGCGCTCAGCTTTATGCTGGATGATCTTCCACTAGCCGGCACACATACACTGAGAAAAAGGAATCTGGTAGGATTTCTCTGGGAGCATACAGGTTCGATTGATGTGTGCGTACGTGCGTCCGTGTGTCTGGTTGCGCAAATAATTTGCAACAAGAACCGGCGTTCGATTCAATCGGGTTCACCTTTTGTCCGGTGCGTGTGCATGTAAATAGCAATTAGAGAAAACGATAGAGCTGAGTGTCCTATCCCACATTTTCCATTCGCCGTACCGTCGTACCATCGTCGTCCCAGGCGCATACACAGGCGTTTTTTTGTCGTCCCGGTGGGTGTTTCGAGTCGAGTGAGTCGAATTATAGTGTCTAAGTCGAGATCCTATCAACCATTGGAGCATGCGTTGTTGTGCGTAAAGATAGAATCCGTGCATAAATGTGTGTGTGTGTCTATATGTGGTGTGAGAAATAAGGAAGCTGCAAAAAGCAAACAAAAAAAGTGTATCATAAAACCGCGTGTTTATTTGTGAAAAGCGATCGTGTAAGTGTATGTGTGCGTGCTTGTGCCGAGATAAAGTTCAATTGAATGATTACAATTGACCTTGTGTCCCGCGTGTTTGTGCGAATTGTCTCGTCCGAAAGCAACAACAAAAGTATAAAATAGCTTGTGTGTGGGTGTGCATGTGTTTGGGTGCGATTTTATGAATGGTGAGTTGCAGCAAGAAGTGCATCGTCGGCAATTGAGAAAATCCACATCCCCTTAAGAAGCGTTTACAGTGCGTGTATGTGTGTGTTTTTTGAATAAGTGTGTGAGTTCGTTTGTATAGATGCAATTGTTCATCTACTCCACGAAACAAGGAGTCTCCTGTAAAAGCACGTTGTTTGATGTGTGTTAAATATCATCGCATTGTCGTGTGTTGTGAAAAATCGTGATTCGCTTTGTGGTGTGCATCTGCTGCGAAATAAGAAAAAGAAAAGAATCATTTTGCTACATAACGCATCGATTAACGCAGGTCCTGACGGACGGGGCTGTACAACACAGCACAGGCTTTTTGCATTCCTAGTGTGTGCGCGTTGCTGTGTTTTTGAGCATTGCTGAAATACACATCAAAGAAGGCAAGTGCGCGTATCGCCCGTCCCGTTTTTCTAACTGTGTGTGTGCGTGTGTTGCGCGATATTGCATTGCGGCTGCTAGTGGTGCGGTGTTGAACAACGACGACGGCTGTGTAGCCCAACAATCTAGAAGGCCTAGCCAAATACACACACACACCTACACGCATACCAACGCGGCTCCCCCCAGCGGTGGGTGGGTTTCACGCTCAACAAACGGACAGCGCGCCGTCCCGAACAAAAACCGCAGCGAACGCGCCAGAGAAAGAGCGAGGGAGTTGTTTTCAAACAAAAACCACATTTCTCACATCGAACGCGCGGCTCGCGGCTCATCTTTCCGTGCGTGTGTTTTTGGTGAGTGTGTGTGTGTGCGTGCGTGAGGCAACTCGTACCGAACTCAACTTCTCGGATCTTCTGCCGCTAGTGTAAATTGAATATCTGAAGGTATGTATGCTCAATGGAGTTGGGAGAATATGTTCATATGCTTTAACCCATCCAGGAAAATGTACATTAGAACTGGAGGTAATTTGTATCTTTTGAAACACATTTACTGATATCGGTTTTACTTGTTGGTAGTTCAGTGTAAAACTGTTTCCTTCCTTAAAGTTTTTCGATGAAAAATTGTGTAAATAGCAATTAATTGCGATGAACAGTGAAGAGTTCTTTTGATTGACTAAAACGAGTTCCTATTCTTTGGGCACCATAACTTTAAAATGTATGTAAATGTGTGGCTTATCATTGCTGACATCCATGATTTGATTTAGCCAGACTTAACAGTGCCTCAATAGACAGGGGAGGACAGAAGGCAGATTTAACAGGCACGCAGACTGATTGGCCGCGGGGACCTCGAGATGCTAGAGTACATCCACCTGCCTATCCTAATATGTCTGTAATCAGCTTCTGATGCATTTGACGATCGTAACAAGACTTTCGGATGTGATGGGATTTTTTTTCGTAATGACGGCCAGGCCGTATTCTTTAATTTCTAAGCTTATATCTAGCGTAAGAATTCATTAAACTTATATCCTATTTGGATGGTAGACATTTCCTTCTCCCTCAATTCAAGTGCACCTTATCCCGGGTGGGCTCGGTTATGGATGTTGTTGCTGCCAGGTATGGTTCTGATGTTGTCCTCTCTATTTCCGCTAAGGGGTTGGTGCCTCTTTAGAGCATCGTGCCGTAGAGACGGGATACCACTGGCCGCCAATGGTGGTGGCTCCACCATCGGAAGAACGCACGAGCCCGAAAGCCACTACAACTATGTGAAGCTACAGTAGCATCTAACTCACGCATTCCGCCAACAGTCCCTGACGCCCACAAAACGCATGGAGCCGACAGCTGCAATAACCTTGTGAGGTTACGGCAGAATCGAATCCAGAAATTCCACCAACGATAAGGTCGCCAGTTACGAGCTTAGGTCTCCTAAATCAACTTTTATCGACTCTGGAGCCGAAATAGCGACTTGCGCCTGTCGATGCCATAACAAACAACAATCCGCTAATAGGACGATGGTGTGTACAATCTACGTGAAGGGAGAGGGGAAGGGATCAAAGGACGATTCCCTTCTCTTTGGCGAAGTCAAACAGAATCCGCGCATATTCGTAGTCCTTCTGTCTTAGGATATCGTGCATCGGTACCGCGGTTCCTGATGCCCGAACCGCTGCTAACAGTCCGAGTCTAGTCGCATCGAACTCCACACATGGCTAGAGGATGTGATCAATGTTGTGGTATCCGTTGCTACAGCTACAAACCTTGGATTCTGCGCCGCCTATACGCTCAAGATGTGCATTCATCGCATAAGGATGGGCTGGGATATTCTCTCTCAAATCCTTGCTTAAAATTGCTGAAGTGTGCACAGGAAGCACTCCTCGATTTTCTGTTGCGGAACATCTCCTGTCAGTCCGTCCTTTCTTGGGTAACCATGGGAACCAGTAAACCATGCAGCCGACCATGATATCGGATAGATGAATGCGGGGAATCCACTGTTTCTTAGGACTTTTGTACCATAACAGTCGTCGGATTGGCTTTGCAAAACGATAATGTGCCGGAATTTCGTGATACGTCAATCTACATGCGGCTACATCGTTGACCATTAGCTCAAAAAGTTCGTTAGCGCATTGGCATAGTGTTATGCAGTGACGGATTAACCTATGGGCGAAGGTGGTGCCCGCTTTGGGCCTCGCTGAGCAGTGGCGCCTCGTGGACAAGGAATGCTTAGCCGACCAAAAATGCCTCGAGGCCCCGGGGGACCTCGTTGACCAGGGGGTGGGGGATTCTTCGATTATGAGGGACACCGCGGGCAGAGGAGCTTCACTGATCAGGGAGGGAGCACAGGTTAGGGAACCTCCTAAGGAAATTATAACTCATAGGATGTGTGATTTCGAATAAACGTTGTAGATATCATGAATACGAAGAAACTGCACATCCAAGTAGGGATGTGTAAAATCTACTCTTGTCAACGATGATCCTTTCCCATACAATTTGTACGGAGAAAATGTTTAAATCCAAGTAGTAGGTAAAAATAGGAAAACTTAATATATGAAATTATTTTTTATTTTTAAGAGGCAAATGTAGACTCTAATACTCAAAGCATGTATAAATGAATGAAAAAAAAAATTATATGACAGTATTGTATGATGACTCGATGTATCCCATGAACAACAGATAACGCTCATGGTCGGTCCTATTCCTTCATAATAATAAAACAGATGCAACGTCGCAAGTATCCATGCGTTCATCTTTCTGTTATAATCCTATCATACACACATATTATACATTGTATGAGATAATCGGCACAATACAAGTTCACGTCTTATATGTTTGAATTATCAATCACCTAATATTTGACAGAAGCGGCCACTCCTAGCACACACTCTTTGCTGGCAAATATTATCTGGCAAATACATCGGAAACGATGGCAGTTTTTTAAAATATGCATTCGTGCTAGTCTTGGATCCCCGGCACGCTGACGCTAAGTAATGTGTGGCAGGCTTTTGTACAATTGGCACGATCGCTAATAATAATGTGCTAAGCGAACCTAGCAGCACTTGTCAGTCGTGTCGCTGTTTGTGTTGATGCTTTGGCTTTTTGCATGCTCGATTGAGTTGAAACACGAAGATAAGCAATTTCACACGTCACCCTTGTTGGCCAGTACATTGCATTTAACCGCTTGGAAGTCTGTGGATTGCAAGTGTGAAATTTGAACGTTTGAATAGATTGTACAATAGTTACATTAGTTCACAGCTTTGAGAACTTGAATACACGACAAGTCGACATGTTGAACGGATTCTCGTTAACTTTAATTTCATTTAAAGTTTTAAACAAATCACCTTTACCCAATTATTCTTCCCAAGCACCACCAACAACAAAACATTATCAAGATAGCCGTGGGAATGCATCCTTAGGGAATGGATCCTACATCAGCGTGTAGACGAGTGCTGCGCGCCCAGCCCTTTTTACGTCCGGTGTCCGAGATGCATTTAGGATTATTTATGACATGTTGTTAAACCCGTCAGGGGTACACCAGCCAACTGACTCTCTTTCTCTCTCTCTCTCTCTCTCTCTCTCTCTCTCTCTCTCTCTCTCTCTCTCTCTCTCTCTCTGCCCAACCCGTGGAAGGGTATGATGATGTGTTTATTCGATTATCTGAATCTGTTGGACACGGACACGGACCAGATACGTTGCATTAACGGGGGCCGTACGCACTGCAAAGGGTTGAGTGGGACAAGGGGATATTATATATTGTCCGGAAGTAAGCATGATTTACACGTGTGTTGGGGTTTTTTTTGTAGTTGTTGAAGGGAATCATTTTCATTTTAAAGGCACAATGAAGCATCATGGCTGCCGAACCGTGTTTAATAATTCGACTTAAGTATACAGTTCTTCGTCCAGCTGCTACAGCCGCTTTGCGGCTTTGGTCTGTTGCTGAAGACCTCGATTGCGAGTCAATATCCCGTCCTTTCAGGCATTAACCCTTTGCAATCGAGCGGCGCCGGTCCTGCGCCCGGCCGATTAGTCATCGTTGTAGCGGCTCCTCCATTGTCCTTCCACACATACACGGCCAACGATCCTTCTGAGCATCTTCCTCTCGTACGTGGCTAAGAGGGCTTCGTCTGTTTTGGGCAGGGTCCATGTCTCAGAGGCGTATGTGAGTACTGAGACTATAAAGGTACGATACAGTCCCAGCTTCGACCGTCGCTACAGGTTTTTTGAGGTGAAATGTTTTCTCAAGCTGTAGAATGACCGGCCTACTGCCAGTATCCTAGCGCGCAACTCCGTCGCTATGCTGTTTTTGAAGCTTGTCTTCTAAGGTATGATAAATTCCCTGGTAAATTCATACATTTTATATAAACAAGAAAAGAACAAAAAAAGGGGAAAAAGACACTGAGCCATCTGCGTTTCCTAAAGACACTCGTCGCAGCAACTGCGTCGCATTCCGGCGAAATACGACTGAATGGAAAGCTCCACGTACTAAAAGTACTAAAGTAGCACTAAAAGGGGGCAAAAAGGGAGTGCAAAGTTTGTTCTGACCGTAGCACGCCTCGAGGAAGACGGGAAGCTACATATTATTGTAACACGTGTCCACCAGACATGCCTAGGATGCACCCCTTGGCTATGGTTTTGCAAAATATCACACCAGAACTAATTACAGAGTGTAATAATTATCAATGTTTGTTGCCTTCGGTATCTAGATGATTAAACTAGTGAATTTTTATTACTTGTATACGCTTTTTTGTTTATAAGTGTCTTAAAAGTACCTGTAATATGGTGGCCTAATTTGGCCGAAATCATCTCGAATTGCTAGTTCGCACAAACGGAAAACGCCTCGAGTGCAAAGGGTTAAGGACTTCACAGGCTGGATCTTCTGTGGCCATTTTGATGCCGTGACTAGCTCAAAGGTAATTTCACAAAAGTGCTACCATCGTATAGCTCAATAGAGCTTACCTTCAATGCCCTTCCACCTATGCCGGGCCTTACATCTTCCTGAGCAAACTAGGCTGTGAGAATTAACGCGTCTTTTGCACAAAGTTGACGTCCCAAACGACGTATCTGAGTGAATGTTTCATACTACAGGTGTTTTGAGTGGTGAAGTGGTGTGGAGACTGATCTAGGACAAAAGATAGGGAAAGTTCTAGAAGTCTTCAGACGTGTCTTAATCATTTTATTTGTGTCTCATTAATCCTCGCTACTGATGTGTACAGTATTGGACAAAACAACTGCAACCAAACAATCCCAATCATGAAATCCTACATTGAAGTTGTATAATAAGTCAATTGTGAGAAAGATGTTTTTAAGGTGATTGAAACAGCACTTTTCTTGTTTATTATAACAAAAACTTCATCGCATATGCGTAACAATTCATGAAAAAATATATAAATATAAAAAATGGACGCTTTTCTCAAAACAAGTGCAACTACGCGTGTTGTTTGCTAAATTTAAATTGCCTTTCAATATTTCGTTGCAAATCCTTTGTTTTCGAATACAGCCTTGCATCTGCGAAGAATAGACTCGATCAGGTGGCCAATGAAGTTTTGTGGAATTGTTGCCCATGAATTTGTGCGAACACTCCTTGCGTCGAACACCTTCACGATCAATTCGCTTATTCACTATCTCCTACAGCTTCTCTATAGGATTCAGATCCGGAGATTGAGGCAACCAGTTCATCATCATGATTTTATAATCCTTCTACCACTGTTTGATCAATTTGACGGTGTGCTTGGGATCGTTGTCTTGTTGGAATATCCATTTTAATGGCATATTGCATTCAGCATAAGGCAAAATAACATTTTTCTGGAAGTCATTACACATGACACATACATTACATTACATTACATTACATGAAACGGTCCATTATTCCATCGATTTGATGAATTGGAACAAGACTGTTCGCAGAAAAATATCCCCAGACCATTGCATTGCTTCCGCCATGCCTCACCGTTACTGATCAGAACCGTCTGCCATTTCTGCACATCATAGTCAATATGAGATTGATCAAACAGAAGCTTTTTATTCCGGTTCCTTGGTGAAAACAGAGGTTTCGTCGAATCTTCTGAATCTGAATCGTCAATTGCAGTAAATGTCGGCCGTTTTCTATTTCCAAAAATTAAAATTTTCCGATCCTTTTTATGATTTCTCTATATGAATTGCACTTGTTTCGTCCAATACTGTTTGTCATCAGCGTATTGGATGGTGTTTGGATGTTTCTTAGAACATAATTTACGAAGTTTTTCCACCAACGAGTTTCAAATTGACCTCTGCTGGGCCAGGACGAGAAGAAGATAGACAAAGCTGGCACTCTGATACAGGTAAAGATTTGTCTTATGATGAAGATCTGCTCCAGGGATGACTATGAATCTCTGGATCAGATAGTTAGCGAACCCCATTTGATACTGTGGTAGACATGGTCTCACACACCTCAGTAATAAGTTGATTAATATTATGTTCGCATGGATTATTTTTGCTGTTGGATCATGCCTATATTTTTCCATCACATGTCATTCAAGACGGTTCCCAAAAAGACTTCCAGCACCTTGCCACTTCTAAGATTTGCAAATTGCAAAACCAGTCAGCTATGTTTGTTATTCCTTCACGTCCTTATGTTATGACTGCGTTTGACATTTCTCGTTGCGCTGTCATTGTCCTGTCATGGATATCCTGATTTGATGCGTTGCAAATCATTGCTTCAGAGCTCCCTCCCAACGATGTACTACTACTACACACTCCGTTCTATGAAGAATATGGTGGTTTGGGTGTTTGAGAGAGGAAGGTTTATACATGAAGCGCGTCGTCTGCTGTGGATGTTGCTTGCTTTTGCGGGTCAATGATTGTGGGTGGACCCCGTCGACGTGTGCTTCGTTGCGGCTTCTTGGCCCAATGGGATGGAGCAAGGCTTGACGTCTCTATTGAAGCAGTATGACAGCTGTGCCGGCATGGTTCTTTGGCAATTTTGGCTGAGCAACAAGGAGAAGGCTACTATGGTCGAGAGAGAAAGTGAACCCTGCTTCACACTTGAATTCCCGGCGCCCGCCCAAGTGAGGAAGATAAACTCCCAAATGGCTTAACTTCCACTTCTTTTGCACGCTCTAAGTCATCATACACACACACACACACACACACACACACACACACACACACACACACACACACACACACACACACACACACACACACACACATCCGCGCTTTTCATTCGGAGTGGCTTCGTTCGTTCACCTGTGTGTTTCCCCCGTTGTGGTGGTGGTGAATGTGTTGGCCTCCACTGGCCGCAATGATGTTGGAGAAGCATAAAAAAGAAACAACACAAATCCGCGTAGCATTAAATTTGCCTATCGCGTTCTCTTCGCCGTCATTCTTCGCTGTGCCGTGCTGTGCCTTTCGGGTAAGAATGTCTTTTTTTCTTGATGTTGTTTCGTTTGTTGTCTTTTCTTGCTCCCTTTACCCACTCAGAGCGGGTGTGTATGTGAGCCTTCCCCGTTTCGCTCGGTGGTGCTGTTCTTCACCATCATCATCATCATCGTATCAGCGGTGGATTCTTCCATCGATCCGCGCATAGCAATGACCGCGCGCGTGGTACATCGGCACCGATGCTCGCATTGGGGACGTGCGTGCGTGTGAGTGTGTGCTTTTATGAGATGCTCTTTTTGCTACAGCGAGGCTACTAAATTTGAAACTTCCTCGGGCACAGCGTACGTACATTCCAGCACCACGCGAGGCAATTTCGCTGTGTTCTCTGGCACCTGAGCTTCGTTTTTTTAGAGCGAATACAAATGGCAAATTGGATCAGAATCACGCCTGCCAGAAGCAGCAGCAGCAAGCATGCCTTGGTTTTTGGCTAATCCATCGTCTGCAGGCGATATCCCATCCCAAGGATAGAGAGGGAAGTTTGACGCTGATTCGGTTCGATGCTTCCGATTGCCGAAACGTGAAGAGAGTCTTTTGGATGCACATCACACATAAAACACACCACAGCGATTGATGGATGTTGTTTTCTTGCTGTATGTTGTTTCCCTTTCATTTTACAGCTCTTCGGTCCAAACCAATTCCCATCTGTATTGGTGTGTTTGTGTTTGTTCTTGCGGCTTCCGAAGTTTGGCCAAGCGTTTCCTGACGATGCACTGTTGCTTTACATGTTGTTGATAGTTTTGGTTTTGTAGTACGGCAAAAATATTGTTTTTAGTTTGCATTTATTGCTGTTGCCTCATATGTTCTACAGATCTTCCTCGAGAGGAAACAGTTTTTGCCTTCCGTTTTTCTTCCGATGGATACAATTCTATGAATATCGGAAAATGCAGTGTGTGGTCGGAAGAAAGAATTACGGTTATGCACAAGGAACCGATCCATTACTGGGATATTGACTTGAAAATAGGAAAAGCAATGTGAAATGTGTTTAAAAAAGCAACAATTATTTAAATGAATTTTGGTTTAAACCTGTTTATTTTATTTTTTCATTAATTTATAGAGGCTTTGAGACGCTGAGACTACATTCGCCTCTCTATTGTACACCCAGAGTGGTTTATACGTAGACTGGGGACTCTTTATATATCTGGCCTTATAATGAAAATGCAATGATTTATCAACAAAAATGGTTTTAATCTTTTTCATAGTGTTCTCCAGCATAATTCATACACTTTTGCATGCACTCAAACCAACTGTCGAAGCCCTTTTTCCACTTTGATTAGCATACTTCCTAAAGGTGGTTTTTTAACGCTTCAACAGCATCTTCTGGGGACAAAAATCGTTGACCACGCATTTGGTGACAAGTCAGGACTATAGGGCGGATGACCCATCAATTGGATGTTTTGGCCGATCAAATAAGCTGTTGTTTTGAGCCGATGTGTGAGATCGCTCGCATCGCTCATGGTGAAGAATGAACCTTCTTTTGTTTTTCATTTTTCAAATTTCTGCGAAGACTTCACCTTTTTTACGGTCAGGTGTTGCAGTGCAAAATTGTGTTTATGCTGGTGGAAGAAATGCCCAAACATGCCTTAATCTCACGGTATGTCACATGACGATCTTGTGCAATTAGATCTTTAACGGCAGGCACTGGCAATGTTCTCAGACACAACGGCCGTTTTTGGACGATCTTCTCGAAATTCGTCCTTAAGCGAGCGTCGGCCACGATTAAATTCATTATAGCAGGTTTTTAACAGTGCTATCGGATGGTGCTTCATCGCAATACAAAGATTTGAGTTCTTCCAAGCAGTCTCGTCTGGATAGTCCACGTCGAAAGTTGTGAAAAATGATCACACGAAATTTTTGATTTGTTGAACTGGTGAATTGAACTGATTTGTTCAAGTCCATGTAAACATCACAAATAATGCTCGTACGTCAAAACGTTGTAAGTGTGATTATGCTCCAAAATGTCAAACTTTTGAATAAAAATATCAGCTTGCATCTGGCAACACTTCTTGTGGCCTAGGCTAGAAATATATGTAGCAGCACACGTACAAATACAAAACTATTGTGGATATGGCCTACCGTGTTTCGATCCATATATTTGGCACTGTCGATGAAGATGACGTTTGGTGGGGCGATATTGCTTCGGCGGAGAAGAAAGAAGCGTGATGGCGCATTTGTATAGGAGAGGAGTGGATCCCACACACGGTTGAGTTCTGGTAAACGGAGCCGTCTGTAATGATAAGATGAAAATGTTTATGTTTGCATTGAGTGAGAAAAAGTACTATTGGCGAGGTGGCAGCTTTTTCCGCTAGTAGAAGAAAATAGAAGATAGTTCTAAAGTCTATATACCTCTAAAAGCAATACGGCCTGGCCGTCCCTTATGAGTAAAAAAAAAAAAAAAAAAAAAACCTCTAAAGTTCAATAGACCTCATGTGTGTGGAGCATGTGTCCTTGTCATTGAAGAGGCTTCTTCATGGACTAATGGTCTTTTTTATAGGGGATTTCATATTGTACACTGGGTACTAGTGAGTGGGTTCTTGGAACCGCACCCATGGCTCCGAACCGCTTCCGACCATCGTAACTCCGACTCCGATTTCGGCTAAATCAGAACCACGGTTCCGCCTGGAACCGTCCAGAACCGTCCGGAGCCGTCCGGAGCCGTTTGGATCCTTCCGGAGCCATCCAGAGTTATATCACCGTATCATGGATGATTTGAAGCTCTGGGGAGTTTCAATTCATTTCAGCCCCAACTAATTCGATGGTTTCGGTACTGTCAACAAGCGGCTCCAACGGCTCCGGACGGCTCTAAACGACTCCGAAGTCTCCAACGGCTCCGGCTGCCGACTAGCGGCTCTGGACGGCTCCGGATGGCTTCGACGCCAATAGTCTCCTGAAGTTGAATCCTCTGTTAATCAACTATTTAACAGTTCTACGCAAACTATAACCTTATTTAAAAGATTGAGGAGTAAAATTTGTTTTTAAGCTTTGTATGAGTTATATGATCTCTCACTCATGTTGGCCTGCTCTTTTAAAAAGCACGTCGTCCACGAGTTATATGATATGTATCCAAATTAGAATACTTTCGTTGCGTTACTGCCATGGTGCAACGTGAAAAGTGACAATAATGAGATTAATTTTAAAGGTTCCAATGTCACTTTTTCTAATTTTGTGACCAGCTTATCAAAGATTTGCCATTGAAATTAACCCCCAAAAATACAATATTAAACAGCAATTTGCAACATAAAAAACAATGCTTGAAATAGAATAGTCCATTGGGCACAGTAATAACGGCGCTTTTTTTTTTGAGAAATATTTAAATTGCAGAATTCTGCTGCACCGATTGATGATAGCTTTGGACAATGACATACTAAAGATCCTATTTCTGTTTGAAAATCGTAAACAAATGATGACACACGATAGCAAACAACATAATAAACATAAACGTCTATTTTCACTTTCACTCGAGCAGTGACCTCTGTCCGATCGATTAAAAACACCCAGCAGCATCTACACATGGGAGCCATTGGCGAGGAGTACCATAGTGTGGGGTGATCTGTTCTAGGAATTTTCTTCCCTGCAATCGAACTGAACTTTGCATCGTGTGTGCAGTTTGGAATTCTGAGAAATAGTATGTCATTCACAACTATTCAGCGTTGTACAAAATTCATTCATTGCCTTATCTGTAAACTACGTAAAGGAAAAGTTTACATGTAACGTATTAAATGTGACATAGGTATTTGCTTACAGGGTTTTCCTAGCTAATTCGTCATCGTCATACTATTATCGGGCAACGTAAATGCTTATTCTGGCAAAACATGACTAAAAAAAGTGAAATTTGATTTTGAAACTTTTATATTTGTCATTTAACTTAAAAAGAGTAATTTTTCCTAAAGTAATTTATGGTAATAAGTTACACATCACACAACCAACGCATTTTTGTAGAGCTTTATGGATCAAACACAACGGAGCCACCGATTTGACAGGTTGAAAATGAAAACAATCCAGAGGCGGCTGAATGCAAACTTTTCAACGATAAATTTAAACTTAACGACGCCCGAATGGAATGGACGATTCCCAATCGATAATAGTTTGACGATGCTGAATCGGCTTGGTAAATTCCGGAAAGACCTATTTGACCAGGCAGGACGGGAGGAGAACCAAGAAGAGGACAGCAAAGGGGAAAAAAGGAAGTTAAGATTGCATTAAATCTAGCAACAGCAGCTTCCACAGTAATGTCAGTATCCAGGATTGACCAGTTAGTGTGTTGAATGAATGACCGTTGAAAGATCCGTAATATTCATTTTACGGCAATTTAGTCCACTGCGGTGCATCGCGACGACGACGCGGGCAACGAAAATTGTTCAAGACGGTCAAAGAGAAAGAGAGTTCCAGATCAGGATGATGGGCGTCAAATCTAGTGAAAGGTGCGGGCGAGGCAAAAACGCGTCCACAACCGGCAGCTGATGTAGAATACGCACACAATGGTTCAGCAATTGCACCTGCTAATGTACCTAACATCATCATTTGCTGCTGATCCTGGTGCCTGTCCTGACCTATAACTTGTTTGTCCCGGAGGTGCCATCTAAGAATCGGTACACAACTAATAGTGTCCTTCACGTCCTGCAGCATCTTACTGTAATGTGCGTTTGTTTCATCCGTACGCTACTTTACTGCACTACACGCGTCGGTGTCAGCTTGCGTGTGACTTGATCCTCTTTGCAGGGGAGGGAAAATATCTCGTTCCGGAGAAGATGGGTCCCCATTTCCTTTGCAAGAGGTAAAGCTGTAAAATACACTGCATAGAGCAACATCTGTGCTAGCACACGGCACCCACAACGACAGGACTTAAGATGCATTATGTGTTGCACTTTGTGCAATCGAGTTCTTTATATCTTTCCGTATTGCGTTGTGGTACTGTCGGCTGACCTGGTGGCTGCTGCTGCTGCTGCTGTGGTGAATGTAGGGCCACCCTCCTTGAAGAATCCTTGAGGCAAAAATCCGATTGTATAAATTATTTTGTACGTATTTTAGTTGCTTTGTTCCTTCGAGGATATATTCTGTTTTGTAGAATTCCCTTCGCAGTATACTCTCTCCTATGTAGTTGATACGAAAGTAAATGTGTTTCGAAAGATACGAACAAAAGCACTAGGAAATCATGCGATTTTCCTACATCCCTTTTTGTAAGATATTTGCGTGCTACCTACATAATTTTCATACAACTTGGGTTCTGTAGCATTAAGATAATATTCATACACCACTCATTAATGTAATGGCTTTCGTCTTTTTTTTTCTCGCTCGCACAACAGCTACCCTCCCGCCCGGACGTTTTGGTTGAGGTTAATAAGTGCGGCCCACGCAAAACCAACACAGTAAAGGGCACCGGCCAACGGCAACGACTGCGACGCCAGTCGACGGGACAGCGACAACGGCTACGATCGTACCGGAAACGGTTGCCGCCAGTATGAAGCTACTGGGTGGTCACGATGACGGTGGCGGACGAAATGCGGCCCCAATCCGTACGCAGGACGATGCCGCCGTCGGTTACGTGTTTCAGCGGCATCCGAACGAGACCGAGTTCAACCAGTTCGCACAGAAGCAGTCCCGGTGGGCTTCCGGGGATGACACCATTATCGATGTGAGTATCGCTACCGATTCCTTTACCGCCGCCATTCCATTAAGGACAGCGGAAGCCATGTGTGTATGTGTGTTGCAACGTAAATGGTGTTGTAATACCCTTCCTATCTTCGGGTCTTTCTATTACAACATTGTACGTATAGAGAAAGAGAAAGAGAGAGAGAGAGAGAGAGAGAGAGAGAGAGAGAGCTGTGCGTATTCTTTTTTGTTTTTAGAGTAGAATACTCGTAGAAGTAGAAACTTTTGAAGACACAGAGAAATGTGGCGCTTTGTTACGCCATAAAACATTACCTTGCATTAACTATTGGGGACAATTCCATATTTATTCCAAAGAATGATATGTTTCTAGAAGCTAGGCCTAGATGTGCTGTTTTATATTTAGGATGGAAACATTTTTAATGGTCTTCAATCTTTACAAGTTGGAGTAGAACTGTTTTAGGCATGGGCTAGAAATTGAAATATGTCAGTTTCGCCATCGCTCAACAACTTTAATAAAAAGAGTCAATTTAATAAATAAAGTCAATATGAAAATATCTGTGAAAAAATGATAGCATAATGAAAATAGCCGAGATTCTAGTTCCATGACATGTCCTGCAAAGAACGTCTTATTTGAGTATTTTCACACTCGGAGCGACTCATTAATGATTTGAGTAAGACTGGAGGAGTACTCCGATTTTTGTTTATTTCTTAATGACGGCCAGGGCGTATTCCTTAACATCTAATCTTATATCTAGCTTAACAATTCATTAAACTTATATCCTATTTGAAGGGTAGACATTTCCTTCTCCCTCAATTCAAGTGCACCTTATCCCGGGTGAGCTCGGTTGTGGATGTTGTTGCTGCCAGGTATGGTTCTGATGTTGTCCTCTCAATTTCCGTTAGGGGTTAGCGCCTCTTTGGAACATTGTGCCGTAGATACTAACGAATGGCTCCAAAGAAAACCCCGTTTGTTGCGGATGCTTTGTGGTGTTCGCCACTCCATATCGTTACCAGCATTTGGATGTTGTATCATTTGTGCAGAACGCATGCGACTCTGAAAGCCACTAGGGGGTAGGGGTAGGGATAGATAGGGAAGGGAAACACTTATGAGGAAGCCGAAAAAACAGAGGGATGAACGGAAAGATGTTATGGATACGCTAAAATCGAACAGAGCATAATTAGTGTTGAAGCAACGAATGGCACGCAAGAACGGATCGATCGGGCACCTATTGCCGTACGACGAGTTTCAACAAAGATTGGTGCGCGAGTACATAAAACCCAATTGGGGACAGGAAAGGAGAAATATCACAATTATTAAGGAGTAGGGAAGCAATGAAAGAGTTTGCAGTCCAACCAGACACCCAGAGATCCTTTACAAGTGGGACGCGGGACAACGCCAAATCGGCTACATTGTCATTTTTTAAAATGGAATCGTGGGATCTACTGAAACTAATCACTGCGCATTTCGGAACATATAGGAGCAAGTTGTTTGACAGACACCACGTGCAGAAATTGTCATGATGGGATTTTAGGGACAAGCAGTCAGAGTAAGAGGATATACGGGAGAACAATTTAACATCGTCAGCATAAGAAAGAAACAAATCTTGAGGTAGGACCACGCGTGAATCGTTAATAAATAAAATAAATAGATGTGGACTTAAGACACTTCCTTGGGGTACGCCAGCGTGAGACACAAAGCATGACGAAAAAGTATTGCCAAGTTTGACGTGATATACACGGTTTGATAAATAAGAATAAAGCCAGCGGGTGAATGTCGTCCGAGAGCTCAAGTTTTTTCAATTTTTTGAGAGAATATCGTGAGGTAAACGGTCAAATCGGCATTTGACCGTTTACCTTTGAATTTGACCTGTGAAGTCACTGTAAATTGTATCAGCAACCGGAGTCCAGTGATTTGGATACATCAAATGAGAGCAAGAAAACCGCTCGTTTTGATACAGTCTCTAGATGTTTATATGCTTCTTGCTATAATTCGACTATAACTATCAATTACTTTGGGATACATAACTATCCAAATTTATATCTTCCTCAACGCTATAGTCATGTCTAGGATGAGTTGAGTAGTGGCTCCCTAACGAACAAAACTGTTTGCGTGCTGCTGTGCAACTTGTTCAACGCCGCAGTGCTTAGAAAAAAAGGGAGAACTTAATTCATGCTTTTATTTCTACTTTTCCAACAAAATGGCCGTTAATTTGTGGTCCTCGCGTTGTTGTGGCAGCAAATAGTGCATGGCTACATAGAGGTGGAACTTCTTTTTTTTCTTCTTCTCCTCTAGCTTCGATCGAAACTCAACTTTTGGGCTTTTGTGTCATAACCGACACAAGATGGACGCGTAGAGCAGGGTGATTTAACGGTCCCGTAGCATGCACATTAAGGAGAGTGCGAGTAGTATTATCCTGTGGAATGTGGAGAAGGGCAGGAAAAGCCATAAACGTAGAGTGAAATAGAAACGACAGAGAGAAAAAAGAAGCAATAAAGCTGATGTTCAGTTTTTGTTAACGACATGCAAGACATGTCTTTCGCCGGTAGTGGAAATAGCGCACGATTGCAGCTGCTGCAGCACAGCACACATGCAAATAAAGCTTTTTCGTGCATTCCACAAAAAATTCTCCTGCAAGCAAGGGTCGGTCCAGACAGAATTATTTTCGTCGTATTATTTTTGCACTCATCTGTTCGCGTGAATATTTAGTATACATACAAATATGGCGGGTGGTCTTCGTTTCATATGTCGATGCTGTCTTTCTGTCAACGGATCAGATGTAGCGTATTTGATGGTTTACAAAAATTATCAAACAATCATCTAAAGTTAATGCATTTAATAATATTTGTTTCCTATATATTTTATTTTCTATATTTTTAGAACCAAGACAAGTGGAAGTACAACCCCGCAATACCGAACAACGCGCCCGGTGGTCTGTTGCCTCCGCCGATCGTATCCGGCGTAAAGCAACAGCAGCAAGTAGCACAACAGCAGCAGCAACAACAGCAGCAGCAATCGCTTCAACAGCAGCCACCCATGCAGCTGCCCCACCAACCGCACCAACATCAGGTGCAACAGCAGGTTCAGCAGCAACAAGTGCAGCAGCAACAGCAGCAACAGCAGCATCAGCAATTACAACAGCAGCAGCAACAGATGCAACATCAGCAGCATCAACAGCAACAGCAGATGCCGATGATTAACCATCCATCCCAGATGGCTAACCATATGAATCATCAGAATCATCTTAACCAGACGATGATGAATCATGCGACGATGAACAGCGGCGGTCTGCCGACGATGCAGATGGCCATGCAGGGTGGCATGTACGATCACATCCATCCGCCGAACGTGAATGTAAACGTGAACGGTGTCGGTGTGCCGAAGCCACCAGGGCCGGAGCAGCAGCTCGTGTATCTTAGCGGTGGTCAGCAGTACGGTACGGTTCTGGCACCCCAGAGCCAGTACATTCCGCGAAATAACTCAGCGGTACGTAGCAAGAACAATTCAGCTTATCAAATACTGCGTGAATCCTGCATCGAAGAAGCATATTACTATGTAGAATTTTTGGAAATTAGTTGGGACATTAGCCATTACTGTAGTAAAAATCGTAACATCGCATTTAAACGCCTCTTTCTGGGCCTTTACTATCTGTCAATACTCGCTCTTGGTAACAAAAGGATCGAAAAAGGTCTTCCAATATTTGATTGCGCATAAATTCTATTGATCGTTCTGTCGCGATCTGTTGGAAGACTCTAGGACGCACTCAAATGCACGATTTCGTGTCATATATTTGTACAGCAATGCCCAACTTGTTCAATATGTTCTTCACTGTTTAGAATAGTGGTCTTCAAATTTTGTTCAGCCACGCGCCCACGTTGCACACTTCATTAATATTATCGCTGATTAAATTTGTTTTACATCAATCATGAGAATGTATTAAATGTATGGACTAGGTGTAAAATTTGCTGCATGGGCTGTGGCTAGAGGGTCTTAGCACTAATTGAAGCATCGAAAGCCACTGCCAAGTTTTTCTACATGCTCAATGTCGTTCCGCGCATTCGGTTTCTTCTGTGAGGACCTCCAACACGAGTATTTTAACATGAGGACCCTTAGTTCCTAAATTCGTACTTGCTCTAGTCAAGTATGTTTAAGCTCGGTGAGGTGCATTAAGCGCTTATGTGCTTGCTAAAGACTTATTACGCTTCCATAAATTGTTCGTGACTTCAAGCGCTCGCTAATGGGCATTAGAGACCATTTTGGGAATCACAGGTTTAGACAGATACTCTGAACCATGGATCAACCATGGAGTAGTGTAATATTTTTAGGTGGCTAGAATCTGTCTTCAATTAGAGGTTTTATCTTTGTCCAGAAGTGGGAAGATATTGTAAAACTCGAAGCGATTATTAACTAGCTCTCAGGAAAGGCTTACTTTTTCCAATTGTCTTGGTCAGTGATACAGTACCTAGGAAGTACATTTCTTCAGCTGTAGTACTCGAGTTTCCGAGTGTCTACAACTGCTGCAAATGATCTCATGACACTGTAATATTTTGGGATACATGTCACAACCATCACATGAAACTTCCTTTAAATAAAGTCTTTAAATGCATACCCATGCCACTTGTTTAACAGCCGTTTATTTTTTGCACAGCGCCTGTCTTAAAACACTAATGAATCTTAAAAGCTGGTTGTGGGAAACGTTATAATCGTAAACGTTAGGGCATTACAGTTTCGCCAAAAGCTATAAAAATGGACTCTACGCTGCTTTCCCACGCACGATAAAAACCTGTTCAAATGCTTCCCGTTTACTCTCCCAGAACGAAATGGGGTTCTTTGTGGTGGGTGAAGTTACTGATAGTGTAAGTTAGAAATCGGGGGACTCATTTTATCAACGCCTCGGAAGAATGACTTTATTACATCAATCTCCAGTATTTAAATAAAGTGGTTTAGATGTTGTTTTAGGTTCTAAATGTGAATTTTTAGTTTGTGGTTGCATTTTTTTACATAAAACATAGCATGGATTCTTCAGGAACGGACACATAAAGATGAGTAACTGTACATATGTGTGTGTTCCAATTGGCGAACAGTTATCGATTCTGCAGCACCACTTCTTCACGCGCTGCCGGTAAAGCAAACGCATTGTCAGGATACGAACTCGTGTTCGTATTGACCCTTCGGGGAGTGTGTGTGTGTGTGTAGCCAGGCAGCAGCAGCAGCAGCAGCACGTTCAACTCGCCGGTGAAAATCCGATCGATTCCCGATTTGTCGCGTGAAAAGCGGAAGGACACCCTCAGTGTGGCAGGAACGTGAAGAGAGCCGCAAAGCAAGCGCATAGTGACAGTATAATAATTCAATTAATGCTGACACCAAAAGCTACTACTACACCACCACCAGGATCTTCTTCCACATTGCCCGTATCCCGGTAGTTGACTCGTGTGCGTGTGTGAGGGAGAGCGAGTTCTGCAAAGAAATGAGGCCATGCTCTGTGTACTGCGTTTTATGCTGCCCGATTGGGAACTCGGGATGATGCACCATCATTCTGCTAAGGTTTGCATGCTGTGAAAAGGTGAAGCTTCTCTTTGGGAGCGACACAAACGTGTACCGGAAATGAGAAGCAGGAGCAAGAGGAGGCAACAGAAAAAATCTCCGTACTAGAGGGTGCAAAATAATCTATGTCAACTATGGCGCAATTTATCGTCATCCTTTTTGCTGCCGGCGTATATGCTGCTGATGTTGTTTTGGATGCAGAGAACAGTAGAGAGATAAGGAGAGAGAGAGAGAGATAGAGAGAGAGAAAGGGAGACAGGGACTGAACTGAAATCGGAAACAGATTTATTTAAACTTCGCTCTTTCAAGTATTATAGATGAAGCGTTTTTGTTTGTGTCCTGTACGCTGTTCAATACCCAAGCTGGATGCTGGTTCTAAAGAATATGCAGAGCAAGGTGTACAAAAGACAAAAGGGACCGAACTGTGTTTTGCTACATTATTTACCACCGTGGCGTGGTGAGCACAAGCTGAAAGGTCAACAAAAGCTGTTGGTAGTGAAGAGAAAAATGTGCATTTGGGTTGCAAAAAAAGGGATTAAAAAGTTTAAAATATTGTCTATTTAATTCAAAATGTTTTTAGGCTAATCGTCATTTAAATTGAAGGGTAAAAAAAGAACATCTAAATCCAACATTTAGGAGGAATCGGTCAAGGATTTATCTAATTTGGACGCAAATCCTTCCCTTCTCTCCGACCGAAATGATCTTTTAATTGCTTAAGCTTCAGAATACATGTTCTCGTTGCTTGTTTTGTGTAGCATCCGAACGCTCTACTTTGCGGAAAATTGGCCAAGATTTTTTTTTGTGTGTGGTTCTTTGCTTAAACACAACTCATCGTCAGAATGAGAAGTTGGCTGAGATAGGCCTTAAAACAAAACAAAAGTAACCCCCTCCCGTGCGACACCGATCTCCTTCACACTATAAAATGGCAAAAATGGTCCAAAAATCAGAGGCAACGACGTTTGAAAAAAAAACCCGCCCCGGAAAATCACCACCAACAAAAAGACCGCATCATGTATCCGGGTTTTTGCACCAAACGGGCAAACACATAACGAGGACAATGACAGTCCCGGGGTGTCGCGCGCGCGTTCGTATTTTGGTTGATTTGCCAGGTTGGCTAGCAAAGGAGGAATACGCGGTGAAGCGTAACGATTTTTCTGTTTTCACATGGATCTCTGTCAGACCAGACCCAAACAGACGGACAGAGATACACCTTCCTTTCATCAAGCGTCTGCTTCTGTGGTTTTTGAAGATTTGATTTGGGGAGTAATTTTATTGATCCAATTAAGTTTTACTATAACAATAGTTGAGGATTAGAACTATTAGCTATTATAACTATTAGCTATTAACTATTAGAACACATGGATTAGAACTTCGAGCAATGATAGCAATTCTGTTTGAAGATTTTAGGACGATTATGTGCGTGTTTGATTATTCGGTTATGGGGGTACCCCATAGAGATACCTAGAGAAACATTTCTGTAGGCCTACCTCATTAACGAGTATTTTAAGTAATGTGAAAATGATAATGCTTCTGCATTCACATCAACACCTGTAATCGGATTATCGGAAATTATGAAAATTATCGTGTGCATGCATAATAAAGTTTTTATAAATTCAAGCCTTATTTTTCCGGAACAGACACATAAAGCATATATACAGTGGCCAATAAACATCGATACTTGGTCTTTCACGTGTGATTAGTGTCCCTATGCATAGGACTAACTAGGACCAGTAGGACGGCTAAAATCAAGCTATAACATAGCCGCTAGCAATAGCAGAACTAAAAGTTCATGGGACGTTTTGTACATTAACAATTAATGCATAAGAGATGAATCCTGATATCCGATCTTTCGGGTCTCATGGTAAGGTTAGGATTTATAAATCAGACAATCCAACTTGGTAATCACCCAGTCGGCTAACCATGCGTTCTGAACTCGCAATAAGTAACAGAAAAATCAGAATACCAAACGTAAGAAAACCAGGCCACATATCCTCTCCTTCAGAAGCACCTCTTAGTGAAGAAACCATACTCACCTCACCTCGACGTGTGTGTGTGAGCTGATTGTGCAACAGCACAGCAAATATGGCCGATTGGAGAAGCGTGCCGTCATTGGAAAACCGTGAAAATGACAGCTCCGGCCGTCTTTTGAATGTACCTTCGTCGAGACCTCGCCGCGAGTACGGTTAAAAGTTCTTTCCCCCGTCTTCGTGTGCGTGTCGCCAGATGCGCTTGGACACACAGCAAGTGGATGGTGCGTGGGTATGGAAAAGCTGCAATCATCCCAGCCCATGAGAGGATGCGGCGTGCGAATGGGGTAACCCCCCCCCCCCCCCCCCCCCTTCCCCGATGGGTGGTAGTTGGTGCTAGTTTGCTGTAGCCACTGACCGGTATGGAGAGGTTTGCTTGTACTCTGCAGCAGCTACTCTTTGACAAAAGGTTTTTGGCATCGGCCAGCTCCAGTCAAGGCCGGACAAACGCGCGCGCTCGGTCTGCTGCTGATGCTCTGCCGGGTGCTCCAAACACTGTTGGGGAGCATGTGTAAGTGTGAGCGAAATAGCTCCACCGAGCACCGATTCGTGCATTATAGTGCGATGGGAGTGAACGCGACAGACGAGCAACGAGCAAATTGTAATGCTGCGAGAGACTCACGTTGGATGAGAAAATGGCCGTGAGATAGAGCGTGGTAGAGTGAACAAAATGGCTCACCAATGGCACCGGCTGGTGTGAGCCGGTTCATCATCCTCATCATTACACCATCAAACATTACCATCCGTCGTTGTTTGTTGCTTTTTTTGTCTTCTTGGCATTAGTTAAGGGGCCAGTTACTAATCGAACCGATTGTCGATTGCATGATCTAGTGCTTTTACTTTTGTTGCGAGTAAGCGTCATTTGATTGTACATAATTTGCCAACAATTACAAAAAATAAGCGAAATCGACGATCCTGCCTCTTGCTTTTTGGCTTTTGAAGATCAAACTCTGCGATGTAGTAAGTAATTGGCAAAGAACATTGCTCTCAGATGATCTACTACAGTTCTGCTAGATACAACTGAACCATCTATTGGTATTGCTAACTGCCTGAAGAGAGATTGCCTAGTATTAATTAAACTTAACACGTGGTGCCTAATTGTGTATTCAACTTACTTATCAACAATATCCCCTCATTTACACCATTCCCATACAAGGCATCATTAGAGCTGTATTTGCTTAGCGTACTCCTTCCAACCGTCAGTATAAAGCGCAACGTCTAGAAGTCGCTTTTCGTGTCATTTTCCAATAATATGATTCCCCAGACCAAGAAAATACACTCAGCGTTCGTGACGTTCGTGACTAATTTGAAGCTTCTCGTTGCGCTACCTACAGATCACACTATCCATTCCCCACAGGTAGAAGGTGTCTCCCTGTTTCTGTTCATCATTTTTCCCATGATGTTGCCTACAAGGACAGGCGCAACCTTCCCAAAAAACCGACAAACCTTTGCATTTGACTGGTACAGGATCAAATGTGCCCTCTATTCCACCGAACCGTCGAAGAAGATGAATTGTTAATGTGTACAGTTCTTAACCTCGCTGGTCGTAGGAAAACGGCTACGACTTGAGATTTGACTCACGCAACCACCACTTACTCCAGCTTACACACCTTCCAATCGATACGTGTGTGTGTGTCCTCTTTTGCTGAAACACCGGGCGTCGTCATGTGCCTCTTTGGGCGCTGTACTGCGTGTTCTTGCGGTGTTTTAGTAGAGAACCAACTTCGAGTTATGAGATCTCCCGAGGAGCAAGCAAGACGATGTGAGCTGCCTCCCAAAAATCATTTTGCATTTTAGATGCGATATTCTAATTGAGGAAAATCGATAATTTCGGGTCAGACTTGAAGAAGAACGGGCCGAGATAACTCCGGGGGGTGGAGACTTGTCTTCTGTGGGATGATAAAACGCGTACCGTGTAAACATGTGTAATAAGGCATTAGGCGTCACTACAGATGTCCCACCGTGACATTGTTGGGTGGCATTTGAAAGATTGGAAATGCTAATTTGGGTAATGCAATTGATGTATCGTTCCCGCACGGTAGGACATAAGATTGAAATTCAAGGCATGTTAAGATTGTGACAGGTGATATCAGTAGAGCTTATCAGATTTACACAGGATATTTTTGTAGAATGTTTTTTTTTTGTTTTCTTTATCTACTTAGAACCGCAATCCTAATGTAACTCCATCTCCACACTGCGAAATTTAGTAGAGCAATCAGCAATGTTTCCTTAATTGACCCAGGTCGGGTTCGTCTATTTAAGAAAAATAATGATCGTGACAGTTTTGTTTGTGAAGCTAGAGGATCTTTCGCTCGTGTTCACCACCACTAGCGACCACAGCATAACATGCCATGCACACACGAGGGCGCGCGTTCCGAAAGCGCCGAGTAGAGTCCATGGTAAAGACCTTCGTGGAGTTTTTATTTCATTTATTATTTGTTTTCCTCTCACCCACACCCGAATGCAGCAAGCTCTTCGCTTATGTGCAGTGCAATTGTGCAGTCCGAGAGCTGTTTGTCGTCTGTTGTTGTTGCAGCGTCCGGAGAAGGTTACAGCAGTGTGCAAGCAATCTCTTCCCTTTCTCGAATCAGTGCAGCAGAGGTCACATAGCCGGGGGACTAGGGAAAACGAAGTCTGCCTGTTTTGTACTATGAGTTCTCACTAGAAGTTGGAACTCGTCTTGCTGGCTTCTGCCACAACATAGCATGGCACAGATTCTTCCACAGCAAGAAAACACTATCCGACGGTGAAACATCTCGCCCTCTGGGTTATGCTGTACAAAAAACCGGTTAAAGTACAATCTTCCTTAACTGCACTGCAGGTCGGTTGGTGGCAGCTCACCAAACAAGGGAAGTGCAAGACGAATGCAATGTTTGGTGTGACGAGATCCAACTACTTGGTACTGGTGGAAGGCAATGGTAGACAGACAGCATGACAAGGGGGAACGGTTCGGTTGCGTACGAATGAAAGTATGTGTGCAACGCCGTAAGCGTCTCGACTATGCGCTGAACTTGAACTCGTTGTTACTTATAGTCACCGCGCAAATGACCCACCATGGACACACAACGCTGTCCCTGTCTATCTCTCTTTTACACTATCATGCGGCAGAGGCAGTTGTGGATATCTTCTTTTTTGAAGCGGAGTTATTGAAGCGTCTCTGTTATACTAAAGAATCTGATATGGTAAGCCCCAATTTTTACTGTTGCTTACCTGGCGGACGTGTAATTGCAATTACTTCACTTTGAAAAATATTTTACCGAATTCACACATCTGCATTTGTTAACATTTTTCTCTTTGGGGAATTCATCTAAAACTTCTCAATAAGTACAATAATTGAAAAAAAAAACGAAATTGAAAATATGGTTTGCTTTTAGGAGAGAAATACTAATATAGTATGCAAACAGAGCAACAGTATAATAAGCTAGCTTCCATTGTGTACTTTTGAAGAGTCCATTTTCCATTGTGAGCACATAAGCTCAACGTAAGCAAGATACGCTCTGCCTGATCGCATTGATGTGTATGCACGTTTGGGGTGATGACGAGTAATTGCAAAACTCGGGCAATTATCCTTTCGAATCGATACGTACCTTTTTCGGACTCATACGAGTAGAGGAGGCTTAAGCCTCGAAGAATCGACAAAAATGCGTTCTCCATAAGCGCGTGAGCGTGGTGTGCTGCGGTAGAACGAGGTGTGGGTATTTGGTATTGGTGGAGGCGCGGTTGGCATCAAAATTTGATTTCGCGCAAAGATGAACACGATGCGGTTCGTCGCATTCAAAATAGGTGGATTTTTGTTTCGGATTTCAACATTGCTACCGACCGTTGCGGATGTACCTGATGAGCCGAAAATTGATCAACAAATTCGGATTAATTCGACTTGTTTCGAATACGATCGAATGGCTTACGGAGTGTGATTATGCTTCAATATTTATACGAGAGAAACCTTATTGTTTCATGCCTCTCAAGTAACCTCTTTCAATGTTTAAATTGATGTAGAATTGGTATAATATCTGTTCCTTTTCTCAGTACACATTGTAACAAACTATAACGATTTTCCTTTTCTGCTTTACTTATCTCTGTAGATAAACACTTCGACAGCGAAGAAGCTTTGGGAAAAGGGTGGCACCAACGATGTTAAGGTGGCTGCCGCAGCTACCGGTCCACTACCACCGCTACAACTGCACGGTACTACGGACCATCAGGTATGGCGCGATTCTACCTGGTCATCGCAGGGTGACGCCATCTTGGCACCACGCCGCATTTTCCAACACGCACCGGAAACAAATCCTACTGGTTCGACCGGAATCCTAAGGTAAGTTTTCAGACAAGACCGTGTATCCCTTATTTTGATGCTACATTTTTTGTGTATATATTTTAGCCCACGCGACTCCACCGGAGGATTGGGCGTGAAGATGGTAGAGTACGTGCTTGGTGGCTCTCCGACAAACAAAGAAAGTCCACTCGCTAGCTTGGACGCGCGCTTCAAGGGATTGAAGTTTGATGATGGAGACAAGGTAAGAAGATAGTTTGGCTGGTAACCAATGTTAATGCGTATTTTTAACACTTGTATTCCTGTTGGACATTCTTTAAGGCATCGGATGATAAGGACAAAGCAAACTCACCGTTTGAAACGAACGGTGTAAAGAAGGAAGAGGTAGTGCCCGGTACAAACGGAGTCGTGATGGTGAACGGCATCGATGACGACAAGGGATTCAAGTAAGTATTGCAAAAGCGCAACATATCGGCGAAAACATTGTGCGCTCGATTAGCACAACGAACCATAATCCTCGATAGTCACCTTTCGTTCCAAAGCCGTACGCCGGGTTCGCGCCAGCCGTCCCCTGCCGAAGAACAATTGCCCCGTCCCAATATGCTTGATCCGACCGGTGTGCATGGATCGGGATTTCCGCAGCATCCATCACTGCACAACATGCTCGGTTCGGCGGCACCCGGTGGTAACGATGTAACGCAACAGGCGGCCGCCGCTGCCCTTGGCTCCTATCATCCGCAGATGATTAATCAGATGGGCCAAATGGGACAGCTCGGGCAGATGAACCCGATGAATCAATTGAACCAGCTCAATCAACTGAACCAGATGCAGAGCCATGTGATGAATGGTGTTGGGGGCATACCGCAGATTGCACAGGTAGCGTAAACAGCTTGTGTCATATTTAAGGATTGGTGATCTGTTGTGATCGATAAATATTGATCATCGTTGGTATTGTATCGTTGTAGAGCCCTATGGTGAACCAGCATGGACAGGGTCCGAGTCAAATCGACTCGCCGGCGAATCTTTTACAGCAACCTCATAACTACGAATTGCAGGTAAGTTTTTACATAGCTTTTGAAACAAATTTTCGAATAGTTTGATAAGTGATGCAACAATTTAGAGAACAATGGGCAATGTTGTTGTAGAAATACATTCTTGCGCAAATTCCATTATATGTGGTTATGTGAATAGATGGTGTTCACAGGCAGTGCTCTTTTTCATAGGTAAAGGAATTTCGATTTAGATCGGTTTCAAAACATGAATGCATTTTTAAAAAAGGCACAACTAAATGTGTAAATTTCTCAAAACAGTCACCATATGGCAGAGTCCGTTTTGATTGTTTGTTTGGAAATGCGCACGCGTACTAGAAGAGCATGCAGTTCTGTTTTCGTAATCTGACATATAGATGGCGTTACAGTCGGGAAGAAGTTGTATCGTCTGTACGTGGATGGCGTTTGATTTTGCGGTTGAACTTTTTTATCGCTCCTTTTACATTTTATTCTTTGGTAATTGTTTGCTATAACAATTTTGCTTTATGTAGCTAATATTTTATGCAAAGTTTTATCTAACAAAATGGCTCTTTCCTAATTACATTCAATTACGATGTATGAGCAGCCTTGTCGTCATTCGTCATTGAATACGAAGGTGTCCTATAATGGATATTTTTATTCGTAGAAAGTTATCTAGCATTACCTGGCCGTTCTATTATTTATGACGTAATTACGGCCAGGGCGTATCATTTGAAAATTAATATTATTTCAAGCTACACAATTCTTTCAATTTATACGACATATAGAATGTAGACATTTTCTTCTCGCTCAGTTTAAGTGCACCTTATCCCGGGTGAGGTCGGTTGTGATGATTTTGCTGCCAGGTATCCTTCGGATGATGTTGTCTTCTCTGGTTCCAGGGGGCGCCTCTTTGATGCATCGTACCGTGGAAACTTTGCTCTGGCTCCCAAGATAACCCCTTTTCGTTGCCAGAACGCATGAAAGCCGTTACAACTTTGTGAAGCTTCAGTAGCATCTGACTCACACATTCCTCCAACAGTAAGGCCGCCAGTCACAACTTCACGTCTCCCACACTTAATTCAGTGATCCGATGTTGTCGCTGGCGACCCTGACGCCCACAAAATACATGGAGCTGATAGCCACAATAACCTTTTGAGGAAATTGCAGCATCGAACCCAGACATTCCGTTAACGGCAAGATCGCCAGTTACGACCTTAGATCTCTTAAACCAAATTTTGTCCTTTACCGGGCCACAACAGCAGCATCATTTAAAAAAAATCTGTGTAGCTTTTAGTTGATTATGCAAATTACGAATAATTAAAAAACAAAGTAATCTTTAATTTGTTCATGTAATACGTCTTATAGAAGGTTATGTTGGCATGCTGTCATGAGTAACGCATGAATATTTTTTCTTAGCTTGAATGATTTCTTATCACATAAATGTGTGTTAAAATTCATTCAAATTGATAGAAGCATTTAATTTTGTGAAATATGCTGAAAGCTGAAAGTAACGTTCGATCGGTTAACCATTGTACCTGAAGCATTAATCCTATGCAGCCAACATTCTTCTTCTTATCGACTTAACGATCTCTAAGGTCATGCCAGTCATCGAAAATGGCTTTCTAGACTGCCGATACCACTTAGTTAGTCAGACCTCGTAGTTGGTTATTCACTACGGGGGGACGGTCCGGATGGGACTTGAACCCCGGTCCTGCCGTTTGAAGACCGGCGTCGATGTTGCTTACACCACTGGGCCGCCCCGGTGCCCGGAGCTCGCAGCCAACATTAATTTCTTTGATTAATTTCTGTCACAGACATATAAGACAAGATAATAAGACAAGATTACCCAAGACTGATAACAAATGTAGACCGACATATTATACCGGAAGCAATTGAAATTGACGATAAACGCATGAGAGGGATTTCATGTTTCACTTACTAAACTGTAATACACGTTCGTTGGTCATTGCTTAATCTTTTAGAATAACTGATGTAATATCTTAGAAAATTGCAATAGTTCCAAACTAACGGGGGTTCACACTTTGCCACCCAGTAGTTAACAGCTTTCTTGTGTATAGTTAGGCAGTGTGGTGTGTGTCACGATTGTTTGTCATCCATACCCTCTCGCTGCCTGTTAGCGCATTTGTCAAGCTTTTCTGTCCCGACGAAATGTCCTGGACAATATCGTTGATTTCCCCTGACCGTGGTGCTATATTGCGCCAATCAATAAATTTCTTATCCTGGGCGACTTTTTATCCACACCACGTACACACAATCGGTCGGACGCATAGCAAGCGCAAGTCTCGATGGACCGTGCAACCGGCAATGGTTTCGAATGACAAGGGTTCAAGGTTTAACTGGGCTGCCGGCTGTTTTTTTTTCCTTCTTCCATTACCCGAATTGAATGGTCCACTTTCTTCGTGTGGTCTCGTTACCCCGAGTAACGCGCTATAATAGAGCCGGTGTAGTTTCTTCGGGTAGTAGAAAGGAAAACGTTGTCCCCGATGGAGAAATGGTTTAAAAGAGGATACATTAAACTGGATACAGGAAAGCTTTATTTTGTACACATTTTTGTGTGTGTGTCAGGGCGCTGGTCAGCTGGTTCCACGACAATTTGAAAGGGTTAGGAAACCAGAAGTGGATAGCATAAAGGGAGGGGGGTAGGGCGGTCAAGAACGTTTGGTCAGCCGAGTTTTCACTCGCTTTACTGAGACGCCTGCCACCTACATTGTACATAAATTGTGTGGAGGAAAAGTGACCCGTTTTGCAATATGTCCGCAATATTCGTTCCGTTGACACACATTGTACGGTTCCTTTCTTCACTAATGTGGGTGTGACACTGGTCCATTTAGAAGATGGTTAGTTTTTTCTTTTGCAAAGGCGATCGTTACGACACGCTATAAATGTTCGGTCATTTTTTTAAACGGATTTGTGCGCTCGATACAAATGGTCCCACGGGTAGGCGCAAAAATACTGTTTGGAGACATCTGTATCTAGCAGGGCATCATTGTTGATAGTGTGCAGCTATCAATTTTCTGCCACCAACAACAGGCAGCTTCAAACCGTGAAGAGTACGCTTCTTCGTCTAGTTGACTATCTGATTATGATAATCTGAAGAAGCTTTTTCTGTGCAACGTTTTTGTTGGACACGATGGAAACTATCTTTGGCTGAAACAATGCCAAACATCAGTCATGCCTCTGACAATTGCAAAAAGGTCTGGACGAAGAAGAAGAAAAAAAGATAAAACATTCAGTCTTTGCGAAGGCGGATCATGTGACAATGAAATTTGTTTCTATAGTTAGGGCACAAAATGGCTTCAGTCAACCAACATTCCGTCGTAGCAAGTGGTCAAGACCTTCTGTATTCTCCCCATCAATCACGATTAGATGCACTTAGTTAGTCAAATTGTGCACTGTACGATTTGATTATGGAAATGTCCTGTTGTCGAACTCCCCTTCGTGTGTGGTATAACTTGTCCGTCCTGCTGGAAAATAATATTCCAATTGTTTTGTTCACGGTCAAAGTTCTGAGTTAGGTGCAACTTTAACTAAAGCAAAGGACATATAGAAAACATCGAAGCTCAAACCAGCTTTGACACGGACAGGGTGTTTCAATAGCTCATACAAATTTTGTGCCAATTGTTTACTTATTAACGTTAAGCTACTTGATCTTTACGAAAGGCCGAATTAGAAAATCTTATTCCACCCTAGTGGTTTCTTTTCACGAAATCTATTTCATCCGGGTGGTGCTCGATATCAGTTGGAAATGGAAAATAGAATTCAATTGATGAGTCATACGAAAATAACTTCCTACGGAAGCAACAAGAGATGTAAAGGCCGGGCTACATTGATCGTACTCGCAAGCGTAATTTTTATATTCACTAGCGCATCTGGCGGCGACCAGCGCAAGCTAGATGTGGGTATAATTTAAGTGCCAAAATTATTCATGCTTGGTGTCTCATCAATTTTCGACCAGGCTGTCTGTATGCCGTAACACGTGCTATTTTTATATTAAATGTATACAAATAGGCCGGTAAATTTTGCTTACAATTTTATAAAAAAAAAGTTCTACCAAGCAATATGACAAAGCCGTTCCTCATGAATAAAAAAACTCGCTCTATACTAAAAACCGCTACAATACCAAAACGAACAACCAGTTTCACACACTCTGCAATGTAGTTTAAATGATGAAATAGATGGACAAACCCTACAACAAATTATTTAAGCACTTGTGAAACCTACAAACACTACATTTTTCAATAAAATGTTCAGCTCAATTGCGGCCCCGAGCCGAGCCGGCGATTCACAGACAACAGTTCACACACACACACACACAATTTTCGTTAAAAACAGTTGTACTTACTATTTTTTCATTGCGTCCACTGCTTCCTGCTTGTTCCATGGCTAGAAATACAATATGTATGTTAAATTACCACATATTTTCAAAAAAACATACACGACAAAATATCGAACATACTCACCGAGCTGTTTGTTTACTGGTTTGTGATCAAAATTATAAGGCCGGGCTACATTGATCGTACTCGCAAGCGTAATTTTTATATTCACTAGCGCATCTGGCGGCGACCAGCGCAAGCTAGATGTGGGTATAATTTAAGTGCCAAAATTATTCATGCTTGGTGTCTCATCAATTTTCGACCAGGCTGTCTGTATGCCGTTTGACATGTTGATCAAAATCAATAAATTGCTACAGGTCAGGACGCCGAGTACTGCGGGGCAAATCGTCATTTCATGATCCTGGAATGAAAAAGAAAATTCAGTTAAATACTTCCCTTTTTTAATTTAAATTAAAACAACAGAAAGGTCGACAATCGCGTGATAATTCGGTCATGCTAGCCGTCACACCGGAACCACAGTGATAATAATAACACGTGCTATTTTTATATTAAATGTATACAAATAGGCCGGTAAATTTTGCTTACAATTTTATAAAAAAAAAAGTTCTACCAAGCAATATGACAAAGCCGTTCCTCATGAATAAAAAAACTCGCTCTATACTAAAAACCGCTACAATACCAAAACGAACAACCAGTTTCACACACTCTGCAATGTAGTTTAAATGATGAAATAGATGGACAAACCCTACAACAAATTATTTAAGCACTTGTGAAACCTACAAACACTACATTTTTCAATAAAATGTTCAGCTCAATTGCGGCCCCGAGCCGAGCCGGCGATTCACAGACAACAGTTCACACACACACACACACACAATTTTCGTTAAAAACAGTTGTACTTACTATTTTTTCATTGCGTCCACTGCTTCCTGCTTGTTCCATGGCTAGAAATACAATATGTATGTTAAATTACCACATATTTTCAAAAAAACATACACGACAAAATATCGAACATACTCACCGAGCTGTTTGTTTACTGGTTTGTGATCAAAATTATAGGCTCCTCGACCCAAAACGCTTTTTGACAGATAAATTATACCAGCCTCTAGCTTCGACCCGCCGCCGCTAGATGGCGTATGCGTTCACAAAAATTACACTCAGGAGTACGATCAATGTAGCCCGGCCTATAGGCTCCTCGACCCAAAACGCTTTTTGACAGATAAATTATACCAGCCTCTAGCTTCGACCCGCCGCCGCTAGATGGCGTATGCGTTCACAAAAATTACACTCAGGAGTACGATCAATGTAGCCCGGCCTTAACGCTGTGCATACAACAAAGCACCTTCGTACAAGGAATGATGAGGTCCAATCAATCCATTTTCATTTGAAGACTTAAGAACACAAAGGACGAGTTGAGAGGATGTGGGACATTCGGCAAGGCCATCTACTGGCATTGATTTCGACAGCATGAGCCAGTATTGTCTTCCCGAACGGCGACGAGTGTGCAAAGCCAAGGAAGATTGATTGTGGAATAGAATTTGATACCCAGGTCGAGAATAATGCGGCACCGAGTGATGGATCATTACAGCTGTTCAGTGTAATGACGTAATAGTGTTTATTTAGGACAATACGCTGGAGGAAGATCTTTCGCATAGATATCCCTATAGTTCCCCTTGCTTTTAGTTATAAATTTGACATTGAATGTAATATTTTATATAATAAAGCAGAAATAGGCTTCAGAACACGTGGATGATACTTACGGATTAAATAACAACAAAGTGCTATTAAATTACTGGATGAAAACATTTAAAAGCTTTTCAAAGTATAGCTTTTTTAAGCAAAAGTATAGCTGTAATGATTTCTAATAGAACCCAAGCACTTAAAATATGTTACACCAGTCGAAAGCAATGCAGTTTGTGCATTGGAAAGGAGTAAAATGTATCATTAATCAAAGACCGCATGTTCCTCTTGCCGAGGATGAAAAAGTGTTATAATATAGTACATTTTATGACGCGCCGGCAATCGATTCTGTGTGAATCAATTTTAGGAACGCGAGGCACCATACATTCCGTTGGAATGGAAAGTGTTGTAGTGAAAGCTGTTTTTTAGTTTGTTTTGCTTTAGTGTGTATGGTGCGCGTAGGACACGTCGTTGTTTCCGCTCCATCCTCTCCACTGAAGAGAAATGCTAATGTTATTTACGACACTTCTCGATCGATCCGTAACAATATTTTGCGCCTTTTGTTTTGGTACGGATGTACGTTTGGCAGATAGTGAATGATAATGACTTTATCGAGCGTAGTAAAAGGGTTTCGGAATTTTGTTAAACAAAAATAATGCGATACATAAACTTTTTTTTTTAAATTATAAGTTACATAATTATAGTATTCAGTTTTCATACAATTCACCTTAGATAGCGTACAAGTCGTGTGGATTCCATTTTCGAAACGAGGGACGACCAAGCAAGGGAACGTTTGAGGTGATTAACGCTTCGCTGAGTTGGACAACATAATAGCGTCGGGCAATCAGTTTGCTGCCACACCCCAGCCAAATGACATTTCATCCAAGAACCCTTATGCGCTCTCCGTGCCGTGTTTGCCGCATCATGCACGTTAGCCTCAAACGCTATCACGCTCCAAGCTTTTGTGGGAGCACAAAAACCCTATCCCGGAATGGGTCGCAATGGGTTGCGGGGGAGGTAATGTGGGTTACTCTTCAAACGAAAGCAGCGACCAGGCGCCTCCATCGTTACCGGCCATTTGAATGCAACTCACAAACACACTTGCACACGCACGCATTTTTCCTGGAGCGGGTAGAGCACCCATCACCGAACCATTTCTAACCCTTCGCACACTGTGTCGGGCGCGTGACATTCGTGTTTGGGTGGATATTTCCGGGGAAAAAAGCGTTTTATTCCCGGGTTGGTTGGATGGTGCTGGTGCATGATCATGTGCATGCACTTCTTGGACGCATTCAGTTAAATCCATTCCAATCGTTAATTGTGCACTGGAAGTGAGTTTTCTGGGTGGGTGAAAGTTTTATATTTAAAAAGAGCGTTTTTCTCTTCTAAATTTAGACGATGTGGGTGATGTGGGGCGGTACGGATGTGTGTTGTCCGTTTGCCGTAAGAAGTTTTTATTGCTGGTATCGAACCTTTGGTTTACTTTGGTTAGTTTTCACTAGGCATCTTTCTAAGCATGGGATTAGAGTAAAACTGGTTAAATTAAAATATGTTTATCTTCTTTGTAATTCCAGTAAATAAATATTGAAAGACCTTCTCTTAGATACTATAGAATGATATGTTGAATTGAAGCAGATATAACCAACAGTCGAGGAATTGTTGTCAATATTTTTTTCATTCTATAAGTTTTATCTCACAGTAAAGGAGTTTTAGACTGAGACAGAGTAGCGAAGACTTAGATCTAGATCCAGGGGCTAGAGAATTCTTATGAACGTTGAAACATAACCTAGACAAAATGAACATTGTTATGAGCAGTTACAACTTGGCTGAGCAGTTAATGATCTCAGCGGTGGTGAGGTTTATATTTGGGAGTTACGCAAACCTTTATAGGAGGAAATTATCGAGGCATTCTGTAACCAACACAATGTGTAAAACTGGGGCATAGTAATGATCAAGCTCCCAGCTAATTCCAATGTCCGCGCGGATCCACTTTATCCAGCAATATTTTTGTAGAATGCTATTTGAACATTAATTTCTATATTTGCTTCCGCCGTTCAATGTTGATCTACTTTTTACGCAAACCGTTACATGCAATCCATAAAGTGCACGAATGCTTTGCTTTGCGTGATCTAATTGCACAATAATACGAAAAGTAATAATGGTTTGCCGAGAAGGTTTAAATGTAATTTCGCGTTTTTGTCATTACCACCCTACCATAGTGCCTAATTAAACTTTGTGGATATTGATTACAGTTTTCCAGTGTCTGTCTCGTTCTACAAAAGTCCACATTTCCAAATAGCTTGCATAGAAAACGATAGTGCAAAAGAGAGAGAGCGAGAGACGTACAACAAAACCAATAAACCGTTTGTTGAAATTGATTGATTGACATTCGTTCGTTCGTTTTGGGTTAGCGCACAATAGTAGATGGTAGTATATCATCGAAAGGTTTTCTTTCGGTGGTATGCATTTGTTGCTCCCATCGTTCGTCCGATTCTCCCCCCTCCTGGCGCGGCACACATGTGTATATAAAGCAAAAGGAAACCAACTACACATTCCAGCGCACCTCGCATCTAGTGACTGTCAGTTTCAGACCCACACACTACCAGCACGAAACGACACAGAACCATGCGCGCGGGAATCGATCAACGATGGCTGCCCGCACATTGTGTCCGCTTTCTAAATGGCTCGTAAACGGGTCATGTGATGTGTGGTTGCACACAAGATTGCAGAGCAAAGGACCCCGAGGAACGAGAAGAGGGAGGAGATCCAAGAAAGCACCTGTGTGTATTAAGTGGTGGAACGTTAGACTCGTTGGGAATGTAAGTGGGAACCGGGATTCCTTTGACCCAATCGATTGGGCCCATATATGTATGCTAATGCATGCCATTGGCACCGGGCGATGATGATGGTTAAGAAGACTCCGACGCGAAGGATTCCTTTTTAGCTTTTTTGTTGCGTTGGAATGAATGCGTGGCACGTGGAGTTACTAGCGGACACGTGTGTCTGTCTATATGAAATCAAGTGCTGGATGTACCTTGAAGTGTTTGCGCTCTACCGTCAATGTCAAGTGAGCGTATTCTGTTGCTTTTTAACGCACGACCAACAGCAAAATAAAGGCGAAAAATTGGCTCTACAGATGAGGCGTGTTGGAAGGATGATGGTAGTTTTATAGATAGTCGCAGTTGAATCGTTCGCATAGAGTCGTTTTGCTATTCCTAGTGCAGAGGCATGAAAACTGCCAAGCGGAAAAGAGAGTCACGAGTGTATGTCACTCTGCCTCAGAACGTCCGTTCACCATTTGAGTGTGGTGTATGTGAAGAACTCCGTTTGTTAGTCATCGTATGAATATGTATGAATAATGCCTTACTTTTACGGTGTTTTGTTGTTTGTATTTTAAGCCTCGATTTTTGCATTTTGTTTTATTTTGTGATCTTTATAGTCGGGTATGTTATTTGTTGTTGCATAGTAACAGAGTGTTTTGAAGGTTTGTTATGTTATATAGAACCAACAAAAAGTATGTATACTAAAGATCTTTAGCAAGTATAAATTGCAGGAAGTATTTTTGGTTCCCTTAGATTAATTGTTGAATGTTGCTAGCTTTACTCTTCTGAATGCTACGGTGCTTTCAGGTAGGAATTTGAGATGGATTATACTCACACAGCTTCAATATGACATTATAAGGCTCAGAGCCACGAGAGTTGAGAAAACCGTGATAAACTTCTCAAAACAGAGCTTTTGAGAAAAAAATACATTCACGTAGAAAATCTACGAGAAGAAGTTGAGAACAATGTTGATAGAATTTTGACGATTGCTCGATACCGACCTGATTTGAGTCTAAGTTCTGAGAAAGTGCTCAAATGTGCGCGCGGTCACGGTCCGGATGGGATTTGAACCTCGGTCATACCATGTGAAGACAGGTGCCGTTGTCGCCTCTACCACCGGTAAACCTTCTGCCTGCCATAAGTTGATTGAACAAAAAAAAAAAAAAAACTGAATCTTAAGAGCCGGAACGGACGATGATTTGTGAAGAAAACGCGGGAATAAATGGTTAGGGAAAGCATAGGAACAAAGTCGAGCTCGAAATGAGCAAAGGAGTAATTTTAATTACAATTGAACAAATTGGCCACTACATTAAGAGACGAAAACATTCTTGGAGAGGATCTTTGCTATCAAACTGCGTACGACGCCTAGCAAGAGATATAGAAAAGCGGTAACGTAAAGAACGGGACGGGACTTCTTCTTCTTGGCCTGTTCAGGATTGAGCGTGTTGCGTCTCCAATAAGTTTCCAAGAAACTCGGTCTAGGGTTGTAGTCCTCCATCCACGGCTGCATCCGATCTCCGACAGGTTAGACCCCACTTGATCCAGCCAATGAGCTCGCTCTGCTCCTCTCCTTCATCGTATCCTTCCGGCTTTAACTACCGTCAGGTTATCAGTACCGTCAAACAGCTCAGCTAGCTCGTGGTTGGTGCTAGCTCTGCTCGTACACACCGCCAAAGACAGTCTTTAGCACCCGCCGTTAGAAAATGGCGAGTGCATTGGCGACTTCCTTCAGCATAGTCCAAGACTCGTACCCGTAGAGGTCTACCGGTCGTAACAAGGTGCGGTGAATCGTGCATATAGTGTGTTGTAGAAGTCTTCTGAATCGCAGGAGTTTGTGGAGTCCGTAGTAGGCACGATTCCCCTGAACAATGCGCCTTCGGATTTCGCTGCTTACGTTGTTGTCCGAAGTTACGATCGTACCAAGGTAGCAGAACTCCTCTACCACCTCGAGAACGTCGCCGTTAACTGATACTCTGCCTCCGAGTCGGGCTCGATCACCTTGCACACCGCCGCAGTTGTCCGTACGATGATGTCGATGTCATCCGCGAAGCCAGGGAATTGGAGAGATCGGGTGAAAATCGTGCCCCGGATGTCGAAGACCTCGCTTCTTATGACACCCTCCAGAGCGATGTTTAACAACAAACAGGAGAGTCCGTCTCCTTGCCTCAGACCCCGGTGAGATTCGAACGATTCCGACAGCATGCTCGAAGCTCTCACCTTGCACTACACTCCGTCCATAGTAGTAGTAGGCACAGTAGGCCGGCTTGAAGTCAATGAACCAGGCGTAGGGTCACAAACAGTCGGAGCAGGTTATGTGTATTAACTGCAAAAATTAATCTTTCTGTCCATCGATACCATTTTTGGCTTATTGAAGCTAACGTACCTGTTCTGAACTTATGACCATTTTACGTACACATTTTGTGCTTGCTACATTAATGCAACACCTAACAAAAAATACACGTACTACACTGGGTGAAGATAACCCTCTATCTGTCAAATATCAATCCGAAATTCCTAGATACACTTGAAGCGAATCTTTTAAGACAATAACAAAAAAACCCAAAAAGTCAGTAATTTAACATTGTGACAAAGCTTCGCCATCATGAACCCAAAAACAGGTTCCTGATTGTGAATTGTTTCGCCGGTTTCGTTCGAATTCCCTTAAATTTTGACACATACAACTGACACCGTTCAGCGTGTCACAAATGTTGCACACAGATTGAGTTAATCGTTTCGTATCCTACCGGTTCATACACACATGTGATCGAGCTCCAGCCCAGTATGTAATTTCGGACACACTGTGCTTTGACGCGTTATGCTCTTTTTTCCGTTGACACTTTCTGCAGCGAGCAAATACATGAACCATTCGCACGTTCATTCAAGGTGAGAAGGATGTTTTTTTCTCAGTAAACATACCTTCCGTAAAATCATCACAGGGGATCTACTGGTGGCGGCCGCTGTGGTCAGCCAGACTTTTCCTTTTAACGGGACAACGCCCCAGACCGAATGATGACGATTCCTGTGGTGGTGTTGGTGGAAGTTTTAACGAGAATCGTGATTCAATTCCCAGACCAGCGATGGGTATACGACTAAGCAAGCTATCATCTCGCTCTCAGGCACAGTTGTTCTACGTGTTCGTGGTAAAGCATCCTGTGGTGTCGCTCAGGTACAGGAAAACATTTACCTTGGATGTGTGCCTCGTTGCTTCCCGGGGAAAAAGCCCGTGCACACAGGCATACACACACCGTTAAGCACGGCTGGCAAATTGTGTAAATTAATTTCCGGCTAAAGGCATCCCTGGGTCCGGCATGCGTCCGGACGGTACATGCCTAACCAAGACACGTGCTTTTCGTTTCGGAAGTCTGAACCCGGATAATAGCACGTGCACCTTTATTGCACATTGGCGTAACTTTTGGTTTGAATCGGGCATCTCGTTGTGTTTTATCACACAATCCAGGTCGTGCTTGTGTGGGTTCACCTGCTTACCTGTTAATAGTACCACAAGGATGCTATATCGCTTTAGCTCGCTGTGCAGTATGCAGGATAAAATGTAGCAGCAATAATTACGATAACGCTTGACGGAAGGAATTGTTCTGCTTTAAATGGTGTTCGATGCAGCTCATTTGCTCGGCAGCCGTCCCATGCAAGAGTGATTGCGCACATCCGTATGTACACACCCTGGCCGCCAGCCGCGGGATAAGATTGACGGTATTGCCACTGCCCACCCGAACGGATGTATAATCGGTTGCAATCGACTGTAATGAACAACATTTTATACGAGTCATTCGGATTTAATTACAGCACAAGCAACTGGGCGTCTCCATTCCACACCGTGGCTCCATCCTTCGGGCGTGCTTTACCGTATATTGCATTTTGTTTCGAGTGAATCGGTGAAAATGGATACTTTGCGAAGTGTAGTGTAGTGGCCGTGCTGCACAACGCCACCGTACTGATGGAACAGAATATTGGAGAGTTGCACATCTCCCGATGCTTGAACGAGGTGATCAAGGTTCTTGAAGCTTTTCCGCGAAATCATCATCAAAAACGGTCGATGCAGGTTGCGTAGGAGGAAGCGATAGGAAGGCAGGGTTTAGCATCAGCTTCTCGAATATTGTGGGGTGATTTGAACGTGGCAACAGGCAAGGATAGATGCATCATCACTTACATCATCCCTTACGTCTTTCAGTTGCAATAAAAGCTTTCTATGTGGCTTTATGCAAGATAGTTCTGATTACATCAGTTCAATGATAAAGTTGCATAATTGCAAAGGTTTATATTTACAATTTAATCTATTACGAACGTATCAAATGCGACGATGTCAATGACCATTATAAATGAACACTATTAGTCAATCATTTACAGATTTTTGTATTTTATTGTGTTAACATTGTAGTGTCTGAAATCAACTATCAGTATTGCCAACCCCTGCCTTGATTCGTACTGCATTTGACATACACACGATGGTTGCGATGGATGTGATTGTCAGTTATTAGAAAACTTGATGGAAATCCACCACGCCAAGCCTGATGGGTTGGCGCGGTTCTCCGATGGAACCGATTAACCGAGTCTTAGAGCTGTGTGTTCGTGTGTGTGTGTGTGTGTGTATCTCGGTTTCATCAGCATGGCAGCCCGAAGACAGAAGAGCACCAGAAATCCTTGGGCCATTGATGTGCGGTGTACACTTTGGTGCTTGCATGAGTCCTTCTCTACTCACTCGAAACATGTACAGTGTCGGCTAAAATAATAAGTTCGGCTATACTTTTTCTTGCATCTAAGTTTAGATATTATTGTGTAGTTTATTTGCAAAGTCACCTGTTTGTCTAATTATTCTTAAATCCTTTCGAAAACTTGGGTTCCTGCTAGATGTCTCCAGGTTTATCTTTTCGTGTGTTTGGAATAAGAAGCACTCATTCCTTTGTATTGGAGTAATTTGACAAATCTTTTTTTCTTATTGCAACTTAGAATTTAGTAAACCGAGTGGATCTTTGATTGACTACTTGCCTTTATTATGAAAACGTGGATCTCGTCTATTCACGATTCAGGAGAAAATTGAGAGATCATTCGTGAAATTTTAAAAAAATAATAATTTGCGTTTTACTACTGGCGGAGTTTAGACAATAAACTTTTACACCTATCTGGGTCTGACTTGGTTATCATATAAGGTGATCTTGCTTTTAACGAGGTCATCAAGGTTCTTGCAACTTTTCCGCGAAATCATCAGCAAAAAAAATAATAAAATTCTGTCAAAAAGCCAAAAAATTGGCTTTAATTCTTATATTTTGTTCCTATTAGCAATGCTTTGATAATTTTCCAATAAAACTTTATTTGCGATAGAGCAATTAAAGGTGTTTCTAGTGCTGGTTTTTCGTATTTTGTAATGGTGAAATCTAAAATAAATATGGAGAGAAAAATATGTAGGTTCAAAATTTCACAGTAGGACAGCCTCACTGTTATACACTAAACTGTAAATATTGCTGTGGTGTACGATAAATCCTGTTGCAACGCGTGATGTGGGTCAATGCAATGTGGGAAAAATGCAATATTGGTTTGTTGTGCGGAGTGTTTATGGCCGTACCAGAATCCCAATCGCAGACAAAAGGCTGCAGTTTTAAACATTTTCTAACGAATTAAATCTCGGTTTTGCTCCTTTTTCGTTGATGAACTATGGATACAAGCTCAGCAGTGTTAAAGAAGAAAAACCCAGAAATCATATAGTACGAATAATTCGGCAAAAGCATTCTCTGCAGTCGCGGAGGGATAAAAAATTCACTGCAAAAAATAGAAAGGGAAAATAAATCAATAGCCGGAACCGCTCTCACGAACATTGTGCAGTCCTCGTGCATTTCCTCGCCACGTGATGTGATGATGATGAGCAACATCATGCAACAGTTTGCTTTCGATGGATGATTGAGAGGGTTTTTTTTGTGTGTGTGTGTGTTGCACTCTGTTGAAAAGGTGCAAGAAATTTTATTCCATATTCTCATCCCCGTGCTACGTTTGGTATAATGGTGTGTCTGCCGAAACTCTATTCTCTAGCGCATCCAACAACCAACATAGAGGCCACATAGAAAAAATGGTAAAATCTATCTTTCGCGTCGCCCCATACGCCACAAGCGGTTCAGGACAAGCGCAAGCTGTATTTATAATGAATAATGCCGTTCAACCGATGGGTATGGGCTGTGTGTGTACACTGCTCGATGGAAAACAGTTGGCACTTGTGGATGCAATAATTGCAGCGGAATCACATGTCAGACTGCCAGCCTTTCTGCGCTTCGGGTGTGTGTGTGTGTGCGCATTGTGCGATTGATTAAAAACTGACTTTTCTTTTCACTGCTGTGCTGTGTTCTCTTCGTAAATAGGGAAGCGGGGGTTTTTTGCGTAAAAAAAATGGATACTGGCACGATTCTCGGTTTGTATAACGAGGACACCCCGCTTCCTGTGGCTCGATAAAAAAAGAAAGTTTGTGTGTTGGTGATGCCACACAGTCAGCAGTGTCCCTTGAGGGTAGATAGTTGCATTTTTATTGGTAGTATTTTTGCGACTGATTGCCCTCCGTGGTTTGGTAGTAAAATCACATAAAAAGTAACAAAAAAGAATCCCTCCGGACCGGGTATATTTATCCTACTTCTCTCCAAATGCTCTATTAATGCACACACCATTTAAAGTGCATCACATATGTGTGTGTGTTATTGTTTTTCCTTCCAAAAGGCTCTCCTGCCTGTACCAATAACTGGTTGTCGTCTGATGACGCAAGTAATTAAGGCAGGATTATTGTTTGTTCATGTGTCGATTGTTGTGTGCATTATTGAACGATTCATAGGCGCGCGGACGGTTGCTTTCGGTGCTTACGAAGCAATTGAGCGATGGTGGGGATATGGATTTGTTCATAATGAGAAAATTTCTGCCGTGGGTGTTTTTGTCCGCGATCCGTTGATGATAATGTGCTTCGCGTCGCACATTGAGCATTTCTATTGCGAACAATTTGTCATTCTTGTGACGGTTTAAGAATCATTATTGTGTTTAATTAATCACACAACTGAAGTTGATGACACGGATGCACTGTTTTTAGTGAATTAAATTAAAATTTTAAGTAAGCTACACGCTGCGACAATTGCTGTTAGATGCTGTTAAATAAATATTTTCCATCAGCTTACATACAAGTCACCAGAGGTCACGACCTTGAGCAAACTGTACAGCATTACTACGCTCAATCGTATACTCTACATTGTAATGCGCTTCAAGTACGCCACTGTGTCAGGTGCAAAACAAAGAAGTCATGCGCTTGAACGTGTGTGGGTTTCAATCGTACAATTGCCGCCGGCCAATCATTGCACACATGAATGCGTTGTTATTATCCTCACTATAGATGTGTGTTTGTGTGTGTGAACACCACGTGCATGTACATGTTCCCGAAGTGTTGTGTGCTTCCGGTCGCAAACAATTCCGGCCAGCCAGCCAAGACAGGTGGGAATGACATAAATGATGCATGTTTTGCCTACCTCGCGCGCACCGCCCGGTTTCATTTGCACACCCCGAAGCTCAGGCTCTCGGAAATGGAAGTTTTACGCCTGTAAAGCCTGCGCCTGAATGACTTTAATCAAAGCGTAATAAATTCCCTTGCAGTAAACAGACGGTGCAGAATAGATTATAGGTTCAGTTCAAAAAGTAAGCATCACGTCAAAACACACGCAATGGGAACAAAAAACTGTGACGCGCGTACCAACTGCCAATCTTTGTCGTATAGCAAATTGTATCGCACGTTCGTTAGTTGGGTCAAGTTGGCTGGTGGAACTGGTTGCATCCTTCACCATTTGCAACATTGATGCAAATAGGGTCAAAGTGTGAAGGGTGTGTTATTTGCCCTGGGTAAAAACTTATATCCCATACAGCACAGGAAGGATGCGTCCTGTGACGGTACGCTAGAAAATATATTATTAACGAAGACTCTCAGAAAGCTGTGAAAGTACTATGCAGTTGAGGACTTAATTAGAAAGATAGAAAAGCACAACACTGTATAATTTATCTGTCTGCGCCTGTGCTTAGGCAATCTCAAACAGCAGCTGGCATTGTTAGCTTTTTTAGCACTGGAGCTGTATTGAATTTTGGGGCGTTGGTAGCATAAGATTACATTACACAAGAAGCTCTAGCAAATCGAAGCTGCTCGATGTTTATATAGGTTTTTAGCTTAGAAACATCAAATACTTCGACGATGGTTAGTTTTGCTGATTAGTTTGTGTAAAAGGCTTTTAGCCACTAAACGTCAAATACATACTAAATACTGTCTGAAGTCTACAATACATCAGAAGGTAGATGACTCTTGCGTAGTCTTTCGTTCTCAGTAAAAAGTTGAATATGAGGAGCGAACAACAAGGTCAGCATAGATTTAACTAAACCGTCAGTTCGTATGGTCTGGTCGACACAAAGTATTATCGGTACATCGAACTGTCGCCGCACGCATGACGTGCGGAAGAACTGTTGCACGCGATCAGAAGACGAAACTGAATTAATTGTACCTCATCCTGCCTTAAAAATGAATCCTTTTTTCCATGTCCAGTATGTAGTTAGTGTAAACAAAAACACATAATTCTAGCAACTTTATAATCCTTTCCACTTTTGTTAAATTCACATGTCAAATAAAAGGTAATCAAGAGCCACAAAATTGCTCTTCATTTACATAAAAAAACGAAAAATTCTGCTGGACTCACTTCTTGGCCAACATTAAGAAAAATCTGTGATTTTCGGTAGGAATAATGAAAAATCGGTAGTTTAAGGATGCCCGTCTGTGCATCAGTAGGCTTATCAATACTTGATAGGTTGGTCATGTGATGAGAATGTTACCGATCGATCCATAACGTAAGGTCCTAAAAAGACCGGATGCTCGGTTATTTTAAATATTATTGTTGTCCAAACATCAAAATACAGGATATTTTTTTTTTACAAAACTTAAAGAAATAAATGAATTTCAATACTGCCAGCAAGCAGAGATCAACCAAATACAAAAAAAAAATCGATCAAATCATAGAAAACTTTTCCCATTCTTTGTCCCCTCGCTCTACAAACAAACTTGCACAGGAATGTGCCAATATCGTAGTGTTCGAAAGCAATAGATTGGATTGCTCTTTTCACTTAACCTATCGCATTACACTGGTTCAATACAATTTGAATGCACTGTCAAAGGCTTCCGGTTACGACATTTAAAGCTTTAGGGAAGTAAAACAAATCCTGATATTAAAAGAATACGGAAGTTGTAGTAGCTCGTTGGAAAAAAGTTTTTCCTTGCCTTTGCACGAACACGCTTTGAAATGTTGCTAGTGTCGGAAGGGAGCAAGTTTTCGCTTTATCTTGTTTTTTTTTCTTCTCTGTTTTCCATGCCAGTTTCTCGAAGCGTCTGGTAGAAATCACTTTTCTCTCAATAACTTCCTTCCTGTAACGGTTCGAACGTTGATCGAGTACGACACGTGTCCGGTGAATGTAAAATGGTGTAAACCCTGATTCTTTAACCTTTTGCTTCGTTTGCAAGGTACAGCAAGTAGAGTTGGAAGCTGTACAATGGCATGACCCCAGTACGTCGAGTGCACGTGATCGTGGAGTGATTTGAATTATAAAAAAAGCGTTACTAACTCGTCTTAGCAGCTATGCTCTATGATTTTTTTTCTCATTTACCTTAACTATCCCAACCTATTTAAAATTTCACAACCCAAAAGAATCCTGTGCTAAGCAGAACAAAAGCATAACTTACTACTAGCTCTTAACGATCCCTTTTTTGTGTCAAACATTGAAATGAGTTAAAATGTTTAAACAACTTCAAAGACATAATAAAAAAAGTGGAACAAAAAGGCTTCCCTAGTTGCCATGGGTGTAACCTACTTCTCGCACCTTTTCTTCTTTTTTTGTTTATTTGATAATAACAGAAAGTTCCTACATCGTTACCAACCACTTACACTACCACCAGCGACACTTTTACTCGTTGGTGGCGATGAAGAAGGATCCCTGTGTGGTAGAGAAAATTGCGTGTGTCTATTTCGTTGCCTCTTTTCGCCCAAGAACTTTTGAAGAACATTTGTGCAACAGCTTGAAGCTATGAAACGCCACGAAACTGCGTTGACGATTAAAGAAAGTATAAGTTCGCGCCTAGTGGCCGCCCTTATTGCTCTTTGCTCACTTTGACACAATGAGGGATAATGATGACACGGGTCTCGCGCGCGCACCGCACCGAGAGTACGTTAGCCTCGCGGCTGGAAGCTATGAATGGGGGGAAGTACTTTGTATGGGTAGTTGCTTCAATTATAAAAGTTTTTCCTGCTAACGAGACTTGCCGAAAAGCGTAAGTAGTGTCTGGTTTGGTGTTGGAAATTGTTTTAGAATTTTCAATTTTTACTTGTGTTAGATAAGCTTTCTGCTTCTAATTGTAAATGTTTCTAGTTTCTAATTCCTACTTGCGCTGAAAGCATGCTGTTAGTTACAAGAGTCTTCTTTCACAGGTCATTTTAAAATGTAATCCGCATTGTGTCATTCCTGTACGGTTACAGATACGTAGGCTGCTATTTATATTTCTGGACTGATAATTCAAATGTAAATAGTTGTCGTTAAAAAATGTTTTATTCTTTTTCAAAGCATTCTTTAGCATAATTAATACACTTTGGCATGCGCTCAAACCCATTGTCGAAGCACTTTTTCCACTCTGATTGAGATACCTCCAAAACGTGGTTTTTGAACGCTTCAACAGCATCTTCTGGGGACAAAAATCGTTGACCACGCATTTTTTTCTTGATGTGCGCGAATGAAAAGTAGTCACTGGATGCCAAGTCAGGGCTATAGGGCAGATGACCCATCAATTCGATGTTTTGACCGGTCAAATAAGCGATGGTTTTGTCGATGTGTGATATAAGCTCGCATTGTCATGTTGGAGAATCCGTCTTCTGTTGTTCGTTTTTCTCTGAATTTCTCTGAAGACTTTTGGCAAACAAATTGTGGTGTACCATTCAGAATTGATCGACCTGCGTTGCTCAAGCGGAACAGTCGCCACATGACCAGGTCTGCTGCAGAAAAAAGGCAACCATTTGCTTTCGTTGGATTTGACTGGAGGTTGAAAACACGGTCAATTGTTGTTCTGTTTCGGGCTCATACGCATAGATCTATGATTCGTCACCTGTGACGATCTTATAAACATCTTTTGAAGCACCATGATCGTCGTTTTTCAACATTTCTTTACACTAATCGACATGAGCCTTTTTTTGAGCGATTGTCAACTTGTGTGGGATCCAACGATAACAAACTTTTTTAACGGCCAGGTGTTTGTGCAAATAAAGTGTTTATGCTGATGGAAGAAATGTCCAAAGATACCGCTATCTCACAGTATGTCACATGTCGTTCTTGTGCAATTAGATCTTTAACGGCATCAATGTTCTCTGGCACAACGGCCGTTTTTGGACGATCTTCTCGAAATTCGTCTTTGAGCGAGCGTTGACCGCAATTAAATTCATTATAGCAAGTTTTTAACAGTGTTATCGGTTGGTGCTTCATCGCAATACAAAGATTTGAGTTCTTCCAAGCAGTCTCGTCTGGATAGTCCACGTCGAAAGTTGTGAAAAATGATCACACGAAATTTTTGATTTGTTGAACTGGTGAATTGAACTGATTTGTTCAAGTCCATGTAAACATCACAAATAATGCTCGTACGTCAAAACGTTGTAAGTGTGATTATGCTCCAAAATATCAAACTTTCGAATAAAAATATCAGCTTGCGTCTGGCAACATTTCTTGTGGCCTAGGTCAGAAATATACGTAGCAGCCAACGTAATCTTGTAATTTTGTAGCAGGCAACGTAAGAGCACTTTTATGTCCGATTTTCAAACTGCCAGTCAGTTCAGACAGTTTGAACTGTCAGTTCAAACGATAGGACCGGGGTTCAAATCCAATCCGGACCGTTCCCTCGTAGTGAGGACTGACTTTCCAACTACGTGGTATCGGAGAGTCTAGTAAGCCATTAGATGGCCGGCATGACCTCGGAGGTCGTTAAGCCAAGAAGAAAAAGAACTAAATATAATTTTACTAAAATAACCAATACGACCTCATAGAATGCTTTACTGTTCTTCAAGAAATAAAAATAAAAACAGCATTTGCTAGAATGTATATTATTTTCGTTCGTAAGCTCATAAATGATTTCTCAAGAATTAATAACCTCAAAAAAGGAAACTAAGTATGACCAAACATAAGCTGATTCTTTTATTATCCGAGTTCTTGGTTACAATAACCTACAGCTGAGTAAAAACTATATTTTATATCGATAACGATGTTTGTATTATAAAATTAATGAATGATCTTATCTTACAGGTTTTTGGGATGATTTTTGTGTGTTTTGATGTGGTTTGATGTGAGATTATCAGAAAAACAAAATGGGGCTAAAAATCACTTACTTAATTTATTCAATGATAGGAAAGTTTTCTCAAAATATTCAAAAAAAAAAAAATGTAGTAAAAAAACTAAGTCGATTTGTTGAAAATTGATATCACAATCTCTTGTTTAACACTGTAACTACCATTTAATCTCTTGTCCGACACTGTAAATGGTTGTTGCAGCGTCTGATGGGTATTTTGTGTCCGTCGAAAAGAATTTTAATCTTATTATTTTTTTTAGAAATATTTGAATAAACAGTTTTACTTATTGCTCAATTTTTAATGTCGTAAATCTACCTAATTCTTGCTGTCTAATTTTTGTACTATGCTTATTACGTAACATCGAACCAAACATGAGATAAGGAGACTCAGAACTGACAGGCAAAGATATTATTGATACCGATAGCCCAAGCAAACCTAGGTTATAACTACTTTGCAGGCCATCTAAACATTCTTTGCAGGGCTTGTTGCTGTTTTTCTCTAGCTATCCGAGCTATGAGCAATTGATAATGCTGGTAATGAATCATAGTTAAACAAATTAATGGTGCTATTGTAATACTATGAAAGTGTTTATATTACGCGAAAACTATGCTCCTCTATTGGAACAATGACGTAAACCTTGTAAGGTTCCTTACTTTGTCTTCCCAACCATGCAGAATCGATTTAGTATCGGAACGACACCCCAATGAAATAAATCCGTTGTTCATTTTCGAAACGCAACAAAAAAGGATACTATCTTTTGAGGGTGTTGTTTATCTAGCGGTACACTGCTTCTCCTTACCATCGTGCGTATCGTATTTGGCGTATTTGGCTTCCAAAGCAGTACCAAACCCATCTTCGGGCAAGCGAAGAACTGTTGCGCGTCGGGAACACCACACCGGACCCGGGGAATAGTTTATAGCCCGGCATTAAATTAATTAGTTAGATGGCTCGAAATTAGTTTGTTTTCCGTGGGTATAAGCATCACACTCCAGTTGTCTTTTCTAGTCTTGTGCCTTTGGGTAAGGTACTTTGGGTAGTGGCGTCTGATGCCCTCATTCCGCATCGGATCCGGTTCCGGCAAAGGTAAGCGGCGAAGTAAACTCACCGAACTCACCCGTAAAAGACCTCGGACGCAAAGTAATAGTGTGTGAATCCCGGGGGCTTGAAGGGCAAGAAAGAAAGCGAGGAGTATGACAATTTGGAGCCGTTGAAATCTAACTGGGCTCGCCCGTTGACAAATAGAATGGGTATAATTTTGCGGTAGAAGTAAAGAAGAAGCCAAGGGTCATGATACTGTTGATACTGTGTGGTATCGATGCGTAGAGCAGTGGGCTGCCATGGCCCTATATCCTTTATGAATGGAAAATGATCCCAATAAAACAGAGCATTTTGCTGCCTTTGGAACAAGTGTGTAGCCGTTTCGGAAAGGCCAAACGAGCGGTTGCCCTCAATACTTATGAACCGTGGCACACGTGTCAACACCTGTCTGAAAAAAAAAAAACATACGAGACCCAGCTTACGACAAGCAATATTTGAAACGAATGATTCGGACCCTCAAGGTGGACGTTTGCGAGATTTATATCAAGGGGTGCAAGTTTCCCGGCCCGAAAAGGTGTGTTGCAAAATTTACTTCTATTTATCTTGTCTTTGGGGATGTGGGATCTTGTACGGAATACAGCGGGATCGAGGCACATTGGAAAAGAAGCAAAATTGTCTTTAATAGGCTCCCCTCCCGTACTAAGGTATCAGTGAGGATTCGTTTTATCGCTCTGCTGCGCCAGACGACATCCGATTCCAGCACATTTTTTCCGAAGGCGACGGAAATATATTTCATGTCCGAAGGGATCGGCACATTATCATCTAGAGTAAGAAGAAAGGATAAACGATCCTGTCCCCCCGATGTCCAACCCGGTCGTGGTGTTGGATGGTGCAAGATAATAAAAGTTTCATATGTGTAGCACATAAAAAAGAAGGGAGGCAAGGGCCTCGTAATTGACTGCACCGATTACGCTAGAGACGATGAGCCACAACTTGGGGGAGTACAAAAAATGGATTCTCTTCCGGTGGGGATAATGTTTCGGTTGCGGAACATATGACAGACATTGGGAATCGATTTTCTGTCGTCCATTTTGACACAGTACATCCCATACGCAGGAAGGAAAAATGGAAATTTTCACTCGTTTTGAGTATAGATAATGTTCATTGTAACAATGTTGCACCAGACTTGCTTTAAATCTCAAAAAAACAACTTTAACTGAATAAAAGTAGTTTATGTTAATGCTAAGAATCGTTACGAAGAAATGGGGCCTTACGTCTGTTAGCTGGGTTATAAACCGCCGTTTACGACTGCCGTAAGGTCTTGGTAATTGGTTGACGCTGCTGTCGTCTTGATTACAGAATGCCTGCGAAAGGTTCGAAGATCTACAAATACATTATTATGCTCACTGCTGGGAGAGATATTCATTACTCATCGACGAATAGATATTTTTCACAGTGATCGATATTTCAACTGTTCAATCTGATTGATCGTTTTCTTCTTCTTGGCTTAACGATCTTTTACTAGGACACGCCGACCATCGCGACTATCAGTATGACGTAGTTGGATAATAATCAGATTTCACTACGGCTGAACGGTTCGGATAGGATTTGAACCCTGGTCCTGCTGTGTGGGTCGCTCCCAGACAATCTGAGCGATCGTCTATTTCTCATATATAGACGCCTTTGAATTTGGCATAATGAAGATCTAGTCCAGGATCTTCTTGAAGATATCGACGGATATTCTCAATTTGAAGTTCTGGTTGTGAAGCTATAGAGCCAGCCACACTAGGCCTTTAGTTTTACCTCATAAGCTGTACATTTTGCCGACTTACACACTTGTTGGGTGCCTAGAAAATGGACCTTCATTCGATATTCCCGTGAACTGGATGGTGTTCACCTTGAAATCATGAAATATCTCACTATCTTTAACATTTTTTGGCCAGGGGTAGAGCTGATAATACTTATCAAGCTTTAAACGCAAATTTTGGACTATTCTAGCTATAGCTGATGCACATAAATAAATATCTCTCTAAATATGCGTGTGTATCTAAAATATAAAACGCAAAAGACGATGATTAGTTTGGTGGATCGCTAGGACACATGGTACTTGCTCAAATGCATTCAAATCATCCTACTGCTTAGGTAGGCGGCTTCAACAAACTACTAGAAACTATAACTTCAACTTGGAGGGACGACATTAAAGAGGATTGTTAAAATGATTACACTGTCCATCAGGGGTGTTCAGAAGCGTAATAATCTTTGATTATGTTTAACGCCTCCGCAATGTTTACTCTCGTTTGTTTGCAATAAACATAATTCATGCCGGGCAACTAAATTGCCTGAGGCTTCTTAAATAATTTGATCCGCAGGCAAAAAGAGAAAAAACGAGCTGTTTACTGACCAGAGCTAACGCTATTCAACCCTGCATAGTTCGGTTTTCTTTGTGAAGGATCAGTCTTTAAATGTGGCTGACACCGCCGCACATACACATGTACATGCGCCATTTTTAAAAATTATCCTTGATCCGACTTTTTAAACTCTTACAATTAGATCTCACGTCCGCTTTAAAGCGTATTGAAGCGATTCCCACAAATCACTGATGCATCATAAATGAATGTTTAATGAAAACTGCTTTTTATCTGAATCAAATCAGCTAGCATTCAAACTTTGTCGAATTCGTTTACTGTCAAACGCAAGCAATTAGTAGTGTTTGAAAGCTCATCACAAGCTAGAGCGGCGTTTTAAATTAAGTTATCGTTACATCGATATTGTATTTGCTCGGGTAGTGTTTTTCGGACAACCTCAAAGCAAGCGCCAACACCCGAAATTCGATGACCAAATGCAAACTCAGTGTTGACGTTGATTTAATTAAATTTTCTAAATTTTCGATGGAACACACCGGTGTGCGCGTTCTCGGAACCGTAGCAGTAGTGTTGGCGGTTAGAAAAACGTGAGAAAAATGCATGGAAAATTGTTCTTCATTATGAAAGTTACATAATCACATTTGTCGGTGAAAGCTAAAGCTGGACATGATTTAGTTACACTAGCTGGGTGCCTTAATTGCTTTTAGACGTATTGACTGCTATTTAAAACGGAAAATCAACATGTTTGACTTATATTTTCGAAATAATACATATTAATTTGGTATGCTAAGCAGGTCTTGTTATTAATAGTAGTGTCTATTAACAACCCATTTTCACATTTACTCCAGCTCGTTATAAGCGCCTGTTGCATTAGAACAACACCTCACGTTCGGTTCCGTCACATGACTTTTTTACCCATTTTATCAAACGTGGCATGATTTCCTGAACAACTCTTGGTGAGAGCTCGCAGAGGGGCACTGGTTTTTGTTCCCTCATCCAATCGGAAAAAATGATTTTAGTCCTTTGTGTACACGTACGCTGCGAGTCACGTTTTGCCGTACTAAAAATAGGAAAAAGGAATCTCGTCGTGTAATTTCAGTGGAGAGGAAAAACGTTTGCACAATTCGTGGAATTAAAGTTAGGGCAGAAACTGGTTCGTGTGTTACATAGTTCGATAGTTGAAATGCTTCGCCATCCCTCTGCCGGTGAACGTACGGCAGTTCTAGTTTCCGACCGCTCTCAATCAACTCAATCCTTCTTTGGCACGCACTTCATTTAGTGTAGCTTAATTGAATAAAGTGCAATTTCTTCTTTAACCTGTTGCAGGTATGGTGAAGTGTACAATGGCTTCGTGTAGGCTTTCCCAACAGAAAGCGAAACAGTTCGGTTTGATGAACCTTCGTTCCCTCATACGTACGTTTGTAGTTCGTTTCTCACTTTTTTTCCATTAAAATACTTTTGACAGTCGGAAATAGAGAGTTCCAAGAAATAACTTCATCTGTTGTACACCATTCACTAGGTTGTGGTTTACATGTCTAATGCAATTTCGATTAAAAGAACGCTTTGTTTGACTGTTTGTCGAACTGCTTTTGAAATCAACCATCACTTCTATTGCAATGTTTGCATGAGTTTACACATCTACCAAAGAGCATGGAAATTGCAATAAGCTCTTCACGGGTGTCATGTTGTGCATTGCTAAAGGTGTCTATTTTCGAAGCTCCATTTCATAAAGTGCATCAGCTCCAGATCGATAAAGAATAGGTTGAAAAACGTAGCAACAGAAGAAGCGACGGTGCATCACGTTCTTGCAGCCAGTTTGCATATATGAAAGTGCACTGACACAACGCGATATGTAAGCGTTTGATACTCGAGTGTCGATTGATCGAGCCTCCGGGCGAATGGTGGTGGTGCGGGTTTGGAGGCAAATATGGCCTCAAATGCCAATGTAATGGAGATATATTTTTTGTGACATTTTTCGTAGCAATATCGCATGCATTATGAGCACACAGTGCTGATGCTTTACATATGTGTAGAGGTTAAGTGTGTATTTGCTGCCCATACGCACTGTTGTGTGTAAAAATAAAGAAGAGATTTTTGAAGAATTGAATTACCAGGATAGGACTCTGTGAATGTAATTTTCACGGGGCTCTTTACATACTTTATGCGAGGTCTTTAGGCGCTTGTCTAATAAACTCTTCAATTCGAAAAACGGTTGTTGTTTTTTTAGACTTGGTCAGGTGCGTTATGCATTTCTTCTTCTTGGCTTATCGATCTTTAAGGTCATGCCGGCCATCGAAATGGCTTACTAGACTGCCGATACCACGTAGTTGGTTAGTCAGTCCTCACTACGGAAGGACGGTCGGGATGGGATTTGAACCCATCCCGACTTGCCGTTCCTGCCGTTCGAAGACCGGCGCCGCTGTCGCCTGCCCCAGTTATGCGTTTGTGAACTTCAAAAAAAAGCTATAGCCCTGTTTTGAATTATCAGAGATTTACTGTGGGAGTTTCAGGGCTACTTAAGGGATCACTGCTTTATACAGCGAAGAAAATCCTGAATCAGTGATGTCGATTGAACCGACTCCCAACCGATCTCTACAGCGATTCGTCTAGTGTTTGAAGTAAATCTCGATCGATTGGACAGTGTTTAATAATTTTGTATCCAATAAGGAAAATTAAATGATCGCAAAATCTCAGGAACAGCTACAAAAACTGGAATATTGCTTTAAAAGGCTTTTAAAAGGTAGATGTAATTGCTTTATGGCAGCTAGGGATGTTAACCAGGTGGCAATATTCTCGTTAAACTCGTTTTAAGTATAGAATTCAATCAAAATTCAATGCATTGCATTATCTATTGTAATTGTACTGCCATAGTTATTGCTAAATAAATAGTCATAATTACATATAATAATTGAATGTAAATAGCTCAATTAATTAATTATCAATCCAACCAATCGTTCTAATTACTCATATTCTCTCTCTTTCTTTCTTCTCATTTTAGGTATGTACATTTTCGAACATTTACCCTTTATCATTGGTGCATTTGTTTGGGCTGCATCCGGACGGAGTGTTGTTTCGGCACAGTCAAACAAAAAAAAAAAAAAGCTCTACAACACAAAGGCCAACCGCACTTACGTAACCAAAGTAAGTGGTTTTATGCATCAATTAATGTTTACCATTCGGTGACATATACTGCTACTACTAGCCAGCCACTTTGCTGAACACCCCGCTGGACAAACGGGTAATGGACAAACAGTGTTCAAAATCAATTGATTGATGATGTTCCTCGGGCGCGCTTCGGTTCTTTTGGGGAAAGTTTGCCGGCGAATGATGGCGGTGGCTGACAACATTATTATAACGTGCGCGATCACGTGTTTCTTTTCATCGGGAAATTAGTATCAGTCGGCGACGGAAGAATTTGGTATAATAATGATGACTTTTGTTAAACAATGGCAGAGTTAAATTCTTGATAGAGTTAAATTCTTGATAGAGTTAAATTATGCCAAACCTTTGGAAATGTTAAGATTAATGGTTTGACTTGCGTTCAGTCCTTCAGACTAGTTCAGTCCTGTCTAGTCGAAGCTTTCACTACTTCAATAAGGTCCTGTTACATTTGTTTATTTGATTTTAGGTATGATCCACTTGCACTTCTGCATTAATTCTTCAGGCGAAAGGGGTTTTAATGGGTTTGTGTGAACCGCAAGCTCCACAAAAGATCATACGCCTATACAATTCGTCGATTGTTTGTCACACGTTCCTTTTTTCCACGTCTTCATGATGTAGTGACGATAAATAAGAAGCGGTTATGGTGTAGAAAATCGATTCTTGTCAATTCTCAACCCTACTTGGTTAGACATAGTTGCGCCTCGTCTGCTGGATCAAACGTTCATCCGTGCCCTGAGGAGGTAGAACGAATTGTTCTGAGCTGTTCCTTGTCCTACATGATGGTATTCCAATGATAGCCGCTGGTTTTCATTTCACTCCCGTGTGTGCATGACTTCGCTGTTACCGCGTATTCTATGATCGAGAGATAACGATGGTGTAATATTTGGCGAGAACTCGTCTTCCACTATTGGCTGTTCACGCTTTTCCTGTCTGTGTAGTCTCCTTTTTTGCACGGACGAAAGATTTTCTCTATCCCCAGTCCGTTCTATGATAGGAAAACGCTTGACTTCTGGGTTTTCTAGCTGTGTGGAGAGGAATATTCTGAAATATGGAGCATTCACTACAATAGGTGGTCAAAGATCGAAATGGTGTATGGGTTGCGAAACCTGAATGTGTGAGCGCGTGCTTTTCGATACCTCTGGGTTTGATGCAGAAAATCCCAAATCTTGCCTTGCCTTAGCAACTGTTCCAAAATGTTGCACGCCACACTAGCCGTATAATTGCATTTCTCCATCCTTCTTCGTGGTTTCAAAGCATGTGTGTGAGTGTTCTCACAACTTCCTCGCTCACTTGGGTTCGAAAAAATTGAAAAACGTGGCAACGCGATGGCCGAACGCGTGTTCCGGTTGTATGGTCTCCATTTCGAAATGGAACACGGTTCATTAAATTTGCTTACGATGACGTACATTTTCGTAAAAGCGGCAACTCATAGTGAGATTGTGCCGAGGTATCCTGGAAAGGTGATGTAACATATTGATCTTTAAAAAAGAGTCGTGAGAACAACTATCACCCAAATTTACAGTGAATGAGATATGGCTCTTGCTTAAGTAGCATCAATAGTTTTGAGGACTGGCTGCCTCATAGTGAACTAATCAAATTATTTTAGTGATTGATCATTGATGACGTTCTTCAATTCCTTTTCTCTTACCTCTTCAATCTCTTTTTGTTGACGTTAATGCTGACAAGTACAAAAAATCTAAAAAAAAAGCTCAAAAACTACTGCTAATGCTGGGTAATGGTACACGCAGCGATTACTATATTATGCTATATGTGTTGGCAAGAAAGTAGAACTTGATTGATGAGATCACAAGCACACTTACACACACGCTTGTGTCGGAAAGAGAATGCTACCACCTTACCCCTATTGTCAACAAATTTGAGCTGATGGTGAGTTAGTATTGGCCGTAGCCTTAAAAAAAACGGTCGAAAGAAGGTTAGAAGCCACACTTGGCAGGACGGAGTTTAACGCAAATAAAACAAATAGTTGTCACCCACATTCACACATTTTCACACAGTGAGAAATGACGATAATAAAGCACACCCGAGGCAAACGCGCGCGCGGCCATCATCGGCAATGGTGGCGATGGATTCATTAGATAAATTAAAATTCATCAAACAAGTGACAGTTGCGCTGTATGTGCGCCACCCCCGTTCTTATCGCCCTTTCGTAATGTACACACGCACACACAAAAAAGGTAAAAACACTGCCAAACATCCTAATGTGTTGATGATCGTGAACAATATGACTTGCAATACATCCGACATTCAGATGGCTCAATGTCGCGTGTTCTGGTTGAGATAGATTTGATAAATTGATCTTTTTCATGTGTGTGTGTGCTGAAACTGGTGGGCTGAATTTGTTATTTTTTTTCATGTGAATTATTTTTTGGCAATTAGTATGCATCAAATCGGCTTCGACAGTTCCAACCCATTAAACTGTTATAAAGCAACAAAAAGATCTTTGAATCTTTGAAGCTTTTACTTTGAAACCGCCGGCAAACGTTAGCTTTACCAAACGGTTCAGCAAGTAGATTTCCTTATATACTTCAGCGCCGACTCGACACAAACATACACCCATCGCTGTAACCATATGGAAAAACATAGCCCGCGTCAATGCATGACACGAAAAACACGCCACAGTAAATAATGAGAAAGTGTGAGAGTGAGACAGAGCGTGAGCGCATAAATACGCGCGATGCTCACGCAAACCTCGCTCTCGCATGAGCATAGAAAATCGGCTGCTCGCTCTCCGGAAAGGGGCGAGCGAGAGAGCGAGAGCCACAACATACCGTCGATGTAACCGCAATCCCATGCGCCTTTGCGTAGACAACGAGCGGGACAGCGAATGCTGAGCGCGAGAGAATGTTTTTGTGGCAGGGATGTCAAACGTATGTCAGCAAAACCGGCGGCTTGCGCTTTGCTTCTTCAAACGCACGCAATTCATTCACTTCATTCCGTTGTCGTGGAACGTTTCACTGGTCCGTTTGCGTCGTTCAGCTCCGGACGGAAGTACGGAGAAAGAAGTGTATGTGCGTGTGTGTGTGTGTGTAGTTTTGTTTCGGCGAGTGCAATCGCAGTTGCACTTTCGCGCGTTTCCTGAGCTCAATCTCACGGGTACGATGTGAACCGCGCACAGATATTTGGTGCGGTTAATTGTGGGCGAAATCATGCTTTTGCTCCCCCTCAAGTTCTCTTGTTTGTGCGAGGAATTTAACATTTGAAGAGGGATTGTTCTTTTCGTGTGCCGGTGTGTAAGACAAAAAAATCTGTCAGAAACCTGAGGATATTTCCCAAACGAATGGTGATATTCGGAAGTTAGGATATGCAATTCAAGCGGAGTACAATCGAAGACCCGGCCCTTAGCACACCACTATTATTGCTCTGCGATCATCAACATTTGAATGTGTCTTTTGTGTACCGTTTGGTGTGCTGTTCGTGCTGTTCTCGATACATCCATGAAAGTTTGCTCGTGAAATATCCAGCTCAGTACGGTGTCCTCCGCCTGTTTTACTATCATCGATTGCGTGTCCTTTAACCCTAGCCGAAAATAGAAGAAAAACAAAAACACGGCGTGTGTGTGCCATATGCTACCAACGAAACAGCACCAGCTACAAGGAAGTAAAGCTATTTTCCAAATGGTAACAGTGTGTGTCCTTTTGGGTCACACTTGAATCAAGCAAAGCTCTGTTTGATTGTGGTGTCATGGTCTCAATATTTCTCAAAAAGGCAACCACCTAGGCGACCACCTTTCGAGTGTTTCGGTATTCGTGGTGCGTGTGTAATTCAGAAGCCAAAAAAAAACATTGAATCGGTCAACGAAAGTTGGAGAAGAGAAAACTACCCTCATATCCCGGTAGATTTGTCGGCAAAACATCAACGGAAACCAACTTGGTGCTATTGTTGACATCCCGAAAAAGCAGCAAGTAAGGAAGAAGAGGAAACTTCCGGTAGCGAGAAGGGAGTGTCAAGCGGAGAAGGTGGTGTCAATAGTAATGGCCTCATCGCGAGTATGCAATAATCATTGATCGATCAAAATTGATTTCTCTGGTGCCGCGAATACAGTAGTCGCTGTGAGAGAACAGGCAAAAAGTGTCGTCTCGGCTCAAAAGTGTCATTTTGTTTGTGTAGCAAGAATTAATATGCAAATCTATTTTATTGCAGAGCTTTCAATTTAAATGCAAAATGAATCGTGTATCGTAGGATGATTTGAATCCAAACAGTTTTTGGGGTGATTTCAGTGTGTTATGTGAGTAATTATATTGGGATGAGAATGTGTGATAAAGTTAAAAGGTTATCAAAGTTTAAGCAACTGCGCTGACATCTCACTTCTAACAAAGCATTTAAATTCATAGTGAGAGAGTTGGTGCTAAAGTTCCTTATAAAGAAACCATTATTTTGCGTGTTAAGTTAAGAGTGTTAAAAATCTTAAGATCCAACAAGTGCCCTTCCAATAATTTTTTCTTGTAAAAGAGAAGTTTTGGCTGCTTTTTTGTGTATTCCCACCGAATTGAAAACGTGTCCAAATATCCCTCTGCGGCATGCTTTAACAAACCCGTCGAGCATTTGCTTGTGCGTTGCAAGTTGAGTGATTTTTCCGAATTTCTTGTGTGGATCAAGCAGAAAACTTCCAAGTTGCTGTTTGTGTGTTTGTTTTGGTGCGTGTTGGTCGTCCGGTAAAGGGGTGAGAAAATCTAATCTATATCCACCAAAAACTAGTGTGTGTGTGTGTATGTGTGTGAGATTCCCTCACTTCCTGTAACAGGAGGTGGCACGTTATATTCCTCGGATAGCGCCCAAAAGGTAGCCTCCGCAACCGGATACAACCGACCGGGTAGAGGAAATCGAACAAAGTTCATCGAACGGAGCGAAACACCGGAGAATCCCACTCACGCCGAACCGATGATCAGGCTAATCTCGGAAGCGCAGTGATAGAATTGTGAATTTGTGCGGGGAGGAATAGATACAGCAGCCGGGGTGCTCTCTGCTCTTCTTAATCACGTGAAAACTTCGTTGAAGGGAGACTTCAACTCGATAGGACTAGAACGGGCCGCGAGCGGAGCGGAAAAATTCTAGCAGCACATGAGAAAAAAAAGGTGATTATTGATTTATGTTTGAAAAAATAACTCCAGATGGGTGCTCCAGAAGAGAGCAGAATTGATCTGATCATATGGTCATCGGTATCGTCTATTTATCACGAAGCTGTTCCTTCGATGTTTTAACTGCCGTATGGCGTTGGATAGATGATGACTCTGGTGATCTATCATTTTTGTGTTCTTCTGGAACACCGTCTCTGGTGTACGAAATACTTTTGCGGTAAACGTGATGCAATAGCCTTCTTTCATTTGTTTGTGAATGTACGATAAACTTGTGAGCTTTAAGAGTCCGTTCGAGATGCTGATGAGTGCACGTTTAGAAGTGATTATGTAAAGTTTTTTTTCCCCCCGCTCTCGATAACTATCTTCGGTAAGGATTAAGAGTTGTTATGCCCCATCTTCTCCCGGTTTTTTGTTTTTCACCATAGAACATATCGAACACTCTTGCCCGGTTCCTGCAAAGGCTGGCACTCTCCGCTCCGGAGGCAAACTTGTTGATCATCATCTTCAATTTCGCCTGGTTGTTACGCTCGTTTCCCGTCATTCCCTGTTGTTCTTCACAGTCGAATAATTCGTTGCAGTAATTGGTACAAGATCCTGGTCTCTAGTTACTTTTTCTGCTCCGCTCCACGTCTATTCCTATTGCCGTTTGGTGTGCTGCTTGCTGGTGGATCACGAAGAAGTAGTCCACGCGATCGTCGCGGATACATAAGAGAAAATTTTCTACCTTTAGCGTGTTGCTGTGGGGAATTCAACACCCCACATGTAATGGGGTGTATAAGAATGAGCAGAAAAAGCTCCACGATTGCTCTTTTTCTCTCTCTCTCTCTCTCTCTCTCTCTCTCTCTCTCTCTCTCTCTCTGTTTGGCTTACGCTTTGTATTGACGTTAATCTTGTTGAAGCTCTCGCGAGAAACTTGGAGCAAAAAGAAATAGAGAAGAATAAAGCACGGCACGGGAAAAGAACGCGTAAAAAGTTCATTGAATCTAACAGTAAAACGAGGCCTACAGCGCGCAGATCGGGGACATCGGTTGGTTGGGCAGCGCTTGGATGGGCCGCCACCGGTAGTAGCAAGCCGATGTTGTGGTCATCTTTTTCGCTGCTGTTAGAGCTACGTTTCTAAGTGCTTGAAGAAGCACACGAGAGAAGGCTTAAGAAGGGAGGCAACGGCACCGTACCGTAGCTTTATATTCATCTTATGCGCGGTAATTCAATCAGTTACCTTCTGTGAAGTGAGTGATGTGTCCATGCGTGCGTGCGTATGTGTGTGTGTGAGAGGTTTTTGAAGGTGGTTGAATTCCGCCCTGGGTTTACTACACACACAATTCTACTAGCAGCTCCATTTTTCCTCATTTATGCTCGATTCCCCCCCCCCCCCCCCTCCAACCTCGTTTCTTGGTGACTATTGAAGATTGATCCTCAAATTACGTGTGCAGTCGGTGGGCTATTTTCTGTTGGTAGGCACCGGACTTTGAAGATGGAAGAAGCTTCCTTCACGCATTGCGTGCGCTCGTTGCGTGGCGATTACACCGGTTGTTTGTGTGTTTGTTCTGTACTTTCTCGTTGGACCACTTGTGGAGCACTCGTCGTGGACCACTTGTGCTTACTAGGTACGCATGTCTGCATCTACTTCTAGAATTTGATTTGTAGGCAATTTTTCTCTCCGCTGGTGCTGTGTGTGCGTTCTTGTGCAAGAAGGAAATCAGCCACTAGAACAATTCAACCAGTCGGAACAAGAACATGTACCCCATGGTTGGAACGCTGGATAGAGTGAGTTGCTGCTTAAGCTTGAGCTTGTCTAGCACAGCAATAAAGTCTGCACGTGGGATATTTAATCGTCTCGTCAGGGATTTTAGACAGGTATATTAATTCATTATGCTGCATTATTTTGTAGGAACCTTATAGATAGAAAAACTGGAGTGAAGTGGTTGGTTCTGAATCTCTAAAGCTTAATACAACAAGGTTCAACAATATTTATATTCGCTTAAAGTAACCTCACCAGGAAGTTTTTGCTAAGCTCTTTCCGAATATTTCATTTTCTCTATTCGATTAGTACACTTGGACAAAGTCCTGATAATATTTTGTAACGTTTTAATTCCCATATTCTCAGCCCTTTCTCTATTTTTCATTTATTTCTGTTAAAGGCGAGATAATGGTGTTCATTTATTTCGTTTACGGCTATGTGGAAGTGTTTTTGGTCACGGTCTAGTCGGAATTCTTCCAGCCGTATCCCCAATCATTGAACGAATTAATGTTAGCCATTCCCTACACGCCGAACACATATCTCACCAAGTACTTTCTTTGGACTCATCCAAGAGGAACCTCCATTTTACTCCAGAAGTTGACTGAGGTCATCATTCGTTAGTTGGCGAATAGATCTTTAATAATATTTCATTCCTATTACCACATACCTTCCATTGTAAGCTATTGCCAATTGCGAACTTTACTTATCGCAACCCTTCCAAGGGTGGACAAACAGGTATCAATCGGTTTTTTTTTTTAAATTATAATTTATTACTCATGAAACCTGGACCGATCATGGCGCATATTACGGTGGAAGCGGTCGGGTTCTTAAGGAAACAGGTTAATGTCCCGTTGGATGGATCGTAAAGACGCTTTCTAACGGATTTTACTCGACAAATAGATTCCGGTCCGGTGACTCTTAGCGTGAAGAGACGCTGTCACACCAACTTGTGCACGCACTCCGCCATCCGCCCGGAATATGGTTGCGGATTACACCACAACCACATTGCCCGGATGGCAGTGCTTCACGCGCGCACATCAGCAGAGCGTATAGCTTCGCCTGAGATAATCCATTTTCCCGGCATTGGGGTTTCGGAGTTACACGGACGACGACTTTCTCGCCGTATTCTTTTTCCGTCCAAGGGCAATAACCCCCCCCCCCCCCCACATCGAGCCTGCTTGCCGGTGCTTTGGTAAAGATTATGATTGCCGCTGGCAGGCAGGTGGCGGGAAGATGGCCACGAACCGATCCCTTGTCATGTGCCCGCGCTTCGTTCTTGTTGGGCTCAGATTTTCTTTTTCGCTAACATTGCACAGCACATTGCGCGGGCCACTATTAATCGCTGGTTCATCATATTTTGCTCGTTGCTTTTTCTCCAGTAATTTTTTTTTGTCAAAACCAGCTCGGTGTGTTGGGTGGGGGGTTTTTTTTTCAGTCGCGGGTAATCTTTTAAGCGCCGGAAAACCATCAACCGTTCATTGCCTGGGCGAAAGATGGTTTGCTCCGTGTGCCGTTCCTGATGATGCCACGTGTTTATGGTTTATCAGAACAAAAACAAAACCCGTTTTCGTTTTCGTATGCATGCAGCTTTTTTTTTTTTGAAATTTGTATAAAACCGAGTTCTTAGAATGGTATTTTAATTAGTGTGCTGTTCATTTGCTGACTAGTGAACAGTGAAGTTATTAGGCCGTGTTTTAAATCACTTCCATAACTACAGTTTTTCGTAGAACATACATTTATTAAAAATATATGCTCTACAAATTACATGTGCCAACAGTGGATTATTCAATCAAGCGCATAATTTGTGCTCCGGAATGAATCAATTAATTCTTGCGTTGTGTATTTTCACGCTAAAACGCTATAATTCTTTGTGTTGAGAACGCCAACCAACGTGGTCTGTTATGATTTGTTGTGCAAATATGTATGTAAAACGAGGTGGAAAATGTAGCATGAACAGTAAATGGAAATTCTAGAAACAAAATATGTGCTCTTTTTGTTGTATGTTAGAGTTTCACTATAACAATTATACTATAAAGTGTCATTCATTTAGAATTCGGTCACCCATCACAGGCTATAAAACGAGAATTTTTTACCTTAAAATATAATTTCTACAGCAAACGAAAGGTTTGTTATTGATCTTTTAAAACAAAATTCTAGAAATATATATTTGTTTATGTACGGATGAATTTAAGCAACTTTCTTTGGATACCTCTCATAAGCTGCCGCACGACTGGTTTGTCCACTTCAGTAGCTGTTTTTTTCCAAAAGTATGCGTGTTGGGCAGTTGACAAATCGGGCCAGAGCTTAATTGGGCATTTATGAGGTTTAATAAAAAGCAAAACATACTTTTCCAGGCATTGATCTTTTTAACTGTCCAGTTCGCAGATTGATTTGTTATAAAAATCCGTGTTTTGTGCTCCCACAGCTGCAGATGGCTTGCCGTAGCATGAGTTTGCAGGCAAATTTGTCAGCAAAAACGAACTTAAATTTGTTGGGAACATTGCCCCGTGCTGTGGCAACATAAAATTTTTGGACAAAATCCTGCCTGAAATCTATTTTTATGCACGTTTCGTCATCCATAAGAACGCAACCCGCATACCTCGTTAGAACCTTGGTCATGTAATTTTTTGAGGGCGTGGTTTGGGCGATGTAATTATGCTTCAAAGTTCTGTTTGGTTGCTTTCCCCATCCGAAAGTCCAAGGTAAGCCTGTAACGTTCTCAACATCTTCCAGTTCAGCTGACATTGTTCCTGTACGACGATTTTGTTCAACCATTCTAAGCCACGCTTTGACGTTTCCGAAACCGTTTTGAAACATATTCAAATGTAGAAGACGCGTTTTTAAGGAATTTTAATATTTTTCTCACAGACCAGGTTGAATTTTCTAAGTGGTTGTGCAGAATTAATTGTCTACGTTGGAGTTCCATCGTTAATAAACTCTGAAACAAGCACGATCATGCCAAAACCACTCCATAAGAGGGAAGAGTGCTCCAATACCAATACGCATTGGTGTCAAAAAATTTCAAATAGCACCACTGGGGGCTCTACTAAATATAAGATAGAGTGACCAAATTCTTAAAGAACAGTTTAAAAATTAAAACACTAATCACAAGTCTACGTCAAACAGAGGCCCAGAAGCAAGCCCTTCCATGCAAGATATGCAACAAGTGTCATTGTACATCAAGAGGAAAATAAAGCTCCTCGCGAAACGCAGGGGTTAACTTCCTGGTAGTAAAAATGTCACCTTTCGGCTAAGCCATTTAGGAAACTTGCGTCAACCCAATCAACCGAGCCTAATGACAAGTTGTCAACGGGGATGAAATTTATTGTACCAAAAGAAAACAGTCGCACAGAACGCCACCATGCGAAAATCAATAGTAACATGCTCTCTGCTACGCTTCGTACACTATTATTGGGTGAAAGCGTATCGAACAAAACATGGCCCATTTGTTACGGTATAATGGTGAAAATTGAAGAAAAAAAAAACAACCCTGCAACGGGGAGCATAAAACCATTAATAACACTGTCCAGGCCATGCCTAACACAGTTTTCGATTGCTCTAGGGGCTGGCGTTGAACAGGAAAAATAGGGAAATTGTGATGGAATGCTACTGTAGCGTCCCATCAGGTGCTAAATGCTATTCATCTGGTTATTTTCATTTCAATTATAGACAACAAGTTATAGGCACTCAATTTATATTAGTTTTGAAAACAAATCAATTAAAGTCCACCGGAAAGTGGCAGCAACAAAAAAGCGAACCAGATTATTTCAAAATGTTCTCAGTGTCGCTCAGTGTCTAGCTGTTTATGATGATGATATCGACTGATAGGGGCGCGGTCGACGACATGTATTTTATGCTGTAGTGGTGAATGACCACCACCAGTACCAATTGTAACCGGTTGGCCACAATTTTCAGCGTCATCAATTTACGGTCCCAACGCCGCCCTCCCCGTCCTGTACGCTTTTCGACATCTGTAGGACGTTTGTTTGTGGGCTTTGACAAACGGATCAAGCAACCGAAAAAAACACATACGAGTGTGAATAGTACAGGAAAGGGTCAAATTGTACCACTCGAATTACATTTGAACATAAAATTGTATTACAATTCCCTACCATAATTTGTTTACTTGCTCTTTAGGGATGCGAAACTGGTCCTAGACCGAGATATGCCATTTGCCCATTTCCAGTGCTTGTTTTTCTATGTAAAAATTGGAAACCCATCGCACAATGACATCCCCGTGGGGTGATTTGCCTAAATTGAAACATTCTGTGACGTTCACCGGCAGACCAAAACACTCTTTTCCTTGTGAGTCTCTGTCGGAAGGGTGTGAGATGCGTAAATGCAGCTCACTGGTGGGCAGACACATTTATTGAATTGATGATGCACAATTGCTTAGCCACACACACACTCCAGGGCCGCTGTCACAGCTAGAGAAGTGAGTACAATGGTCGATGGGCTCACAAAATCTCGATTGCCTTAAAACGCACTGTCCAACAGCATAACAACAGTCAGTTCTTTTACGAGAACGGATAAGGAAGTGTTTGTGTATGGGCGCGTTTTGGTATGCGTGTCTTAACCATCGAATGCCTAATAAGCACACCAACAGAAAGAAGCAGGAAGACTCATAAATATTATGGAAACAAAACGAAAAAGGCCGGTAAAAGTGTTAGTTTGCTGACTATTGCTGCTTGCTCCAGCAGATTATGAAGCACACGGTGCTATGGTGTACTGTCGGCATCATAGTCGGGAAAAAGGGCATGCATTGTTAAAATGATCGAAACAAAAATTCGAGTCGAAAGAGTGAGAAACACCAAGTATGCGTTTGTGACAGTGTAATGAAGAAAGGAAGAACACATGCGGCATGCAGAGACAAAAAAAAAAAAACTGTCAAATAATCAATTTATTAAAACCACTTGTTTCAATTCAACTGTCGCGCGATGTTGGTCGCGCCTGCCTGAAGCATCGCGAGCATGAATCGCGGGGATATACGTGTTATCGTGGTATGTGCTCCGTAAGCAAACACTCACCCCAGTCCTGGTGTCGGTTGATTGTAACCAAGTTGCTTTAGATTGCACAACAAACGAGGCACTCTTTCGGATTGGTGGACATGTTCAGATGAAAATAGAAAAAGTTGTACGTTTGGGGATTATGGTTGAAGTTGGTATTGGAAGAGCATCTTCCAAATCTCAAATAGAAATAAAATTCGGCGTGAGTTTCTTTTCCATTAAATATTATTTTCCTAACTTGATATGTCAGTTTAAAATGAGGGTAAATTCAATAGCACTGTCGCACCTTCCTTCGGCTGCTCTTTGGGTGAAGCTTTTCCGAGCTTTTCCCCGTCAAGTTCACTTCATTTAACACGAATGCAGTTGAGCAGTGATGTGCAGTTAATTTAATCATTCCCTCGTGTTTAAAACGTTCCCAATTGCATTTTATTTCAACTGACACATGCACACTCAACAGCCATGTGTGTGCACACACACGCACATACAACACCAGATATTTCATCTACAGCTGATGGCAGTAGGTGCATTCTCATACTTCGCAGCGAGAGATGGCATAATGTGAAAGCATTACAAATGGTGGAAGTGAAATCGTTTTTCTTTCCAATGCGCTGTGCCTTCTTGCCACACGTCCACCGCCAACCACCGTGGACGACTTCTTTGTACACACAGATTTTCCCTCCCCCCCCCCCCCCCCCCCCCCATCGGACGAAGTCAGCCATATCCAGCGGGGTAGCTGTGCCACGTTGTTGTCGATGCACTTGTTTTAATGCATTTACTCTTCAACTTAAAAGAATTGTTTTAGGGGCGAAAAGATAGCAAAAAAGAGAGGGAGAGAGAGACTGAGGCAGTTTGCTTGAAGAAGGTTCGGTTCAGTGGTCAGCCTACCGCTTGCCGGTTGCATTTTCCGTCGACTTGCGAAAGATCCGGATCGTTGCAATTGCATTAGAAAAGTGCTTACTGCGAAGGGATGGGGCGAAGAACGAAGTGGAACGGCTCATGATGATGATGATGCATTGTCTTGCTTTTTCGTGATTTCGTGTACCGTTTGCCTGTTGTTCAGTTATGTTTACTTTTTTATTGCTTTCGCTGCAGTAAAGTAAGCTGACCTGGCTGTGCAATTTTCTGTTCTGTGTCTGAATAAAGCACATTTGCTAGTTTTGGTTTGAAAAAGAAATCCAAAAATAGGTAAAACCAACCTAAGGTAATAAGCAATTAGTTGATGTGCTCTTCAATTAATCTAAAATTACTGAAGAATAAACACATGTTTTACCAAGGGGCCCGCTTAATATTATGGAATGAATTAGATTTGTCAGCGTCCAGAGTTCCAGTTCAAGAAGAGATTGTATCATGGAAATTATGGTATCTACATATTTCAACAATCAGAATGGGTTAGAAATCGATTGTCTAAATTAAAAATGAAGTGCTGAAAAAAAAAAGTCAATTAAATAAGAAAACCTTAAAGATTCTTCTACTAAAAAATCCACAAACAATCACTCTTTATTATTCGCCGCATTATCAGATGCGATAAATTAAGCTTCTTAAAATATTATCTGGCAGCAAACTTGCTGTTCAATACTGACGTTACGCTCTAATGATGCGATTTCATGCTTTGCTGCTATCTTAGGTTGTATTGTGTTTTTACTTCTCTGTGCATGCTTTTGCCCCTAACGTTCTCAAAGAACACGACGGAAGGAGGGGTCTCGTTGAAGCGTGCTGATGATTATATTTATGTTCGGGCTTCGGGAGGAAATAATTGGCAGGAAGGAAGGAAGGAAGAGGTTAGTGTGGACTTTGGTTTCTACAAGAATCAATGGATGATGCTCCTAGCATGTACTTCACGAAAAGCAGACTGATAATGGGAGTAATATTATAGTTTGGTCCATACCCTTCCGCCTCTGGCTAGCTGGTCAGGTGAGAGGAGTAGTAGCATCGTTTTGCTTGTACTCTCAATCATGTCTTAAAGGTTGGGAGAAAATAATCATCGCCAGAATGATGATGATGATAGAAAATAGGAGATAAGCACGAGTAACACTACTATTTCACGGTGAAGCAAGCACTTGATCCAGATAGTTGAGGTATCTTATGTACGGAAACATAAAATATCATAACAGAAAGAAACAACGAACGACTTAGAGCGACCAAAAAAAAAAAAAGCTTCTTATCGATCTGGACTATCGTCCCAATTGTTGGAGGAAGTTATGGTTACAAATCGGTCCTATCACAAGCCCAGGAAGAAGAGATTTCGATCCGATCGAAAGAAATTCGAACGTGAACAAGTACACAACCCGTCAGGTTGTTGTTGCCATGCAAAGGATTCGTGAAAGCTTTTGCGAGCTTTTCACCCTCGTTTCTTCAGCATTGGTATCGATGCTGGCAGGCAACGTGTTCTCTATTCGTCAACGTGTTGTTGCGACAGTATAGAAAGGAAGGCTAAAGTGGTGTGGTTTTTTTTCTCGGATCGATCTCGCTGCTCCAATTCTCACTCGAGTGTTGTTCGGCTTGATTGTTCTTTGCTCGTGGTTAAACCGATGAGTGTTGGATTTGGTTTCCTTTTTGCGTAGTTGAATGGGTTTAGATGGAGTTTCCGGCACCTCAATCGTCATGGTGTTATTTTTATCCTCTCTTCGATTGCTGTTTATCATCTTTCTTTGTCAGTTTTGACTGGAATCGCAAAACAATTGTAGTAATGCTCTTCTATTTTGAAGATTTGTTCCTGTATGCAATGCTGTCTTAGTAGGAGTAATCTAACTGTGGGCTACCGCAATTAATGAGGGCATACCACCGCCCGAGAGCTTCATTCATTAATTCAGAATAACACTGATTTGGATTAGCAGAAAGAACATCCACAGTTCCACGAATGCTTTGGAACAGTGGTTTCGTTGGAACTACATTAAATGCCATTCGGAATCAAATACAGACTCTACGACCAGGACTAAGACGAAACAAGGAGGGGATGGATTAATATTTCCACCTTCTCTTCCAAAGGTGCCCCGAAATGGTAGGAATATTTTAATAACTAAACAATGGCAGTTGAATAGAAATGGCATATGAACGATCCATTATGCACAAAAAAAAAAGATCTGTAACTCTGTAAAGGAGGGTGTTTTTCCCACGAAACGGGATGGATCAATAAATGTTCCACCGTTTCCATCCAACTACCACACCTTAGTCCTTAAATCTTGATTAGTTTCAGTCGGTTGTGTGGATTTTATCGCCTGCTTTTGCCTGCGGTTAAGCTCACTAATCGGATGCGCTAAATCAAGTTAAAGGACATTTGGGCGGCCTGATTGTAAGAATACTAACTGAAAGTGCTGGGGCAGGAACAAGTAATTCAATCCATTGCCTTTTAAATGTCCTTCGTATTCTTCGAAGCTATGTGTTGTGTCAAAAAATCCTCAAAAAAATACCAAAATGGGACTAGAAATCGTCGAAAGGTACATACCCGGTTAATTACGAGTCGATTTGATGATGGATTAGGTTTCGATTGGGTTTCATCACGCCCCAAAGTTTTTTTTTCCCGTACTGATGTAATCCTCGATCCTGGGACACCGGGCTGTGGATGAATAATATAACAGCAGAGACAATTAACTTCATTGGCCTGGATTGGTAGATTTCTTTTCCCGATGCGAGGAAAATACTTAGAAACACAAGAAGGACACATTATTCCGAATAGAAATAAAACACTACACCCACCGCTTCTGCGATAGGGGAACGGACAGGACCTTGTGTTACCAAGGAAATAGTTTTCCATCGAATTGCTGTGTTTCGTAATGAAATGAATATCCATAACACCCTGTTAGGCCCTTTACTTTTGGGCCAGTACTGCTGTGTTGCTTAGCCCGTTTTGATTAGCTTTATTCGAATTGGAAAGCCTTTGATTTGTTTGAAGTTACTTTCCCTATTAATAGCCAATGGAAAAGCAATCGTAATCAGTAGCAACTACCTTTCCCTTACTGATTTGCATAGGATGTGTTTTCCGTTTGCCAGAATTTGCTTAGAAACGAAAGAAAGTGCACCCGAGAGCTTTCGCTCTCTCTCTCTCTCTGTGGGTGGTGATAGAAAAAACCCATCCAGGTTCTATGGAAAAGGAAATTTAGTAGGTATTTGGTAGGGGGTGAACATAAATACAGCGTTTGCCTGCAGTAAAGCAAGGCGCCCCATCATCTTTGATTACTTTGATTATGATGATGATGCGTGTGGCGGTGTGGGATCGGAACTCATCCAACGAGCAATCACTGCCGGCGATTGATTAAGTTCTATTTGTTGCCCAGCCTTTCTTGATGAGCTTACCGCACGCCTCCTGGGGACTTTGATTTTCGTTTGTATGGCGTCTCTCTGGTAGCATATTCTTGGAATAATCAGTTGTTTTGTAATGTTATATTTAAGACTTTGGCGAGTGGTTGCATGTATATTGAAACTAAAGTAATACGCTCGCACGGATCAGTGGCACATCAACCTTGTTGTATAATCAACACATTTAAAAGAATTCATTTAATACAATCATCGACTTAGAGAGAGGGACAGTACGTTGGTCGATCCAATCGAGAACAATTGTTGGAGACATCTGAGTTCAGTGAAATATCTCAAGCAGCAATTCTATAAGCAAAGACGCGCACGCCACCTACACGAGAACGTGGGTTTTGGGTAGATCGAGCGTGACAGTGCTTCTCGGACGTTAGTTATCCAAGCCATATGCATTGGTTACAATTCTGTCGTTTATTTTTCTCCTTTGTTTTGCTATTGAAATGCAGTTTGATTTAAATGATATTTTGCAGTGCAGTTGCATCGACAATAGGATTGCTTTGTTGTGTTCAGTTCAGTTTCGCTTTGCATTAGATAACATTCGATGATGATGCTAATGCACGATAGAATCTATTTGTATCTGGTGCGATAGCGAATAGCGGAGCGGAATTTGTTAAAGCTGTAACTTCTGGACTGGTAGTGAAATAGAGAGGGTCAATGCTGGACTTTGATGTGACAAGATTGGTTATCGAAACTTATCTGGAGCACACTTGGACCGTAAACCGTAAATGTATGGATAGGTCCTGCCTTAACAGGTCACTAGAGAGAGAGAGAGAGAAGCAGCAGAAGTTAAATATTTGAAGTTCAATAGATCATTGCCACAATGCCGAAAAGCAATTGTTTTAAATTTAAATCAAACATAAGAATTCTGAAACTTTCGTCTTCGAGGAAATTGTAAACCAGTTGTATGTTTGGCTTGCACACATTCTTCTTGGCTTAACGACTACTAAAGGTCATAGCGGCCATCGAATGGTTTACTAGACTTGGTGATACCACGTAGTTGGATAATAAATCTTCAACTACGGGGGATTGTAGACCGGACCCGCTGTTGCCTACACCACCAGACCACTCCCAAATTACTTCGATGAAATCTGTTTCCTTTCACAATTATTATATGCCAGAGATACTTCGAACTTCATGCAATTTTGAGTGACATATTTATCATATATTAGTCTCTTAAAGGGAGTCCGCTGAAGAAGGACATCGTGTAATAGACAAGTTTAACATTTTTCTTGAGAATGATATCGCATTACTAATCGAAAAATAACTTAATTTGGCACCCACAAAGTTATTATATTTCCATTTAAAGATTCTGCTTTCTTTAAGAGTAAAATTCATCACTAACGGCAAACCTTCTCACCCGTCCATCAGCCTTCTTCTGCTCCACTGCCTAATGAGATGAGCATCAAACATGATCCACAGTGCTTTTTTTTGGCCCCCTCATCAACCATCATTTTCCCCAACGAGGTTGTGTTGGGAGAGCGCTGCCAGTGGAAGTGAAACACATCGTAAATCTTTTTCCCCGATGGTTCGTCGGTGTCAAGCGCTGAACAAGCGATAAAACTGTCATTAAGTCAATGTGCTTCAATTCTATTCTTGCGTTCGCTTGCAACCTAGACTGCTCGGATGTAATGTTCTTGTGTACGCTTGTTTTGTGTCGGTATTGGATTTTGGAGTTTCTTTCTTCCGCATTTTTATGATGTTTGATAAAATACACATTCTGTGTGGGGCGTGTTGGTTTGGCGAGCATGCAAACTGTAGCAAATTTGTATCGAAACGTTGGGAGTACAAAAGTTAAATTGCCACCATTTCCCACAACGCTGTCACAAGAACGGAAGTAGGACCCCTGATGGAGATCGCGAGGGGGAGTGAATGGCGCGCTTTTAATGGCGTTGATGATTTAGATCATAAATCATATGCTAGTTGTAGCGCGATTCATGTGGTGCTGTACCTATGTAATGTTGCAGTATGAGTCAAATTAATTTTCCAAACGAGGAGTTATTTGTTATGACTATCGCCAACTGTAATGCAATGAGATGATAGCATCACAGAACTTTCACGTGGCATGGCGTATCGAATCCTGCCCGAGATTGGATTTCCTCAGCAGAATTCTTTATTTGCTATGGATAGACAATAGAGTCAAGAAAGTCCTCTTGAGGTAGTAGATTAAACGGCAGGACTTTCACACGTCAGGACCGGTGTGTCGAATCCCGCTCTAGATTGTCTCTTCGTAATCAGCAAGACTGACAGGAGTATCTATTATAAATATAATCAAGTCATGGATGACTGAAAAAATACGTAAAGAAAGAAATTATGTTTTATAAAATAATATGTGAAGTAGCTTTATTCTTGAAATCTTGAAATAATAATAAAAACTTATCCCAAACCAAAACCCGATTAAATAAGATCCCAAATAGGTGAAAAACTCATCTTATAAATTCTCGGCATTAATGCAGGTTCCGCAAGCTTTAAACATTGTCACCAATTTTTCTTTGTCTTCTAATTCACACCAATTTCCTCCAAACCTCCAAAATCCAATATTTAATTTGAGCATCACATTTACGGTCACGTTCGATTTCTTCATCGATCCGGTACGTTGTTTGTATTGGATCATTTTTCTTCCCCCTTGAAAGCGATAACAAAAGGACCGGCAAGGAAACAAAGATGACAAACTTCCCCCCCCCCCCCCCATAGGTCCCGCGAGGACTAAGCGTTAAAGGAAAACTTTTTCTCTCGAGTGATTATTCCGCTCAATGGCCACGACACGACACCTCGATATGCGTTGATAAAAGCTCCATCGGTGGTGTGTGGCTCTGTGTGATATGGTGCCGACTAAACGATGCTTATCGATACGGGTTTTGTGTCGGATCGGTTCAACGGTGGAAACTGATGTCTATTCCTAGCGTTGGGGGGGGGGGGAGACACACGCACACACACGGCAGTATTAATTAAATCCGATGAAACACCCACCTATATACATGCACACATGCATGATTGTGTTTGTGCACACGTGTGTAGATGAGTTTTCTCATCAACATCAAATGGTGAATGGAAAATGGTAAAGTTTTTCACCGTAAAAAAAAGCACCCAGCAGTAGCCGTAGCCCCTGGGGGTGGAAAATGTGATGAGAAATTTTCATCGTAATATGTTTATTCTTTGGATGAACTTTGGCGATTTGAACGCAACGCCATCGCGCTTGGCAATCTTCGTCTGTGGTTTGTTTGCGTTCGGCTTTTTTTTTGTTTGCTTTTGGTCACACGCCTCCAGAGAAAAATGGCGCTTGCCGTTGCTCTAGGTTGTTCCTTTTGGGGATTTGTTCGAAGGGGAAAGTAATTCTTAAGTGGCATTCATTTTATAGCAGATTGCAATTTTCTTATTATGAGCTGTTATTTGCAGTTGAAAGTGTATCGGTGGGGTGGGTGGGAACAAAACCGTTTGTGTGTGTGTGTCAGTTAGATCGTCCTATGCTGTTCAGTAGACGCCGTTTTGAGAATACTTTGAAAAGAGACTTAATCATCGTTCATTTATAGGACGATGCTGCATTCTTGAATCTCCGTGTTCTCTCTCTCTGTCCGCTTTTCTGATCTGATTCTTTGAAATTTTCTTCTGTTAAAAATATTATTCATACATTCCTTAGAATGTTGCTTTGTATATAAAAATCTCTTTTGGAATATGTCTATGGAAGTGGCTCATAAAACAGAGCCTCTTTGCTCGAAATAATTTTACGGAGCATGTTTGTAGCTAGAAAGGAAAGCAAATCCCGCACGTGTAAAGGATTATTAGGTCCTCTTTTCATTGATTCGTGGCGGGAAAAACAAAGTGAATCATGTGAAGAAGCGAAATTAGAGGTATAGATTTGTGAATTTATTTTTTACTCTGTCTGATCCTCCGAAACCGTTTTTCAGACATTAGTCTTCTGTTCTCCAAATACTTGAATGTCCGTGAAAGAATTATTGAAACCGCAAAAAAAGGAAGGTCTGTTGCCCCTAAAAGAAAATAGAAATAAAACTTTATCCCTTCCCAGAAAAAAAGAAGGGCATTCAAATTTCTTGCACCATTTCACTAAAACGTTACCTTCATACTACTACACATCCAATCAATAGAATTTGCGTGCCTTTCACACGTTTTCGCATTTGTAGCCGGTGTTGTTAAGCGTCCGCCGAGTGCTGTGTTTTTACTTTTACACTCTTTTGTGATAAAGAGTAGGGTCCCAGCAAAATAAAAGGGTAGAATTGAGCTTTAGACCCTGATGGAACTTACTGTTCTATGTTGCTGTGGCTGGGCTAAAGCAATTTCTGTAGTGTACACTGTGTATTGTAGCCGGTGGACGGTGAAATACTTGGTCCCGCGCGCACTTGCCCAAATCTTCGACCTTTCGTCCGACCGAGAGAACGCTCGTACGCGTTAGAACAAAAGTGGAAACACTCAGACTCCTCCTGTTCCCACATTGGTGCAATGTTTTCTTTTGGTGTATGTGTGTAGGATTTAGTTTTAGTATTTGGAGGTTTTTCGTCTCTATATTCAGAGAGTCCCTTTTCATTATTTTTTGGCGGTACGTACCATGGCACATTTCCACGAAAATGCCTGAGTCATTTACTAGTGGCAGAGCAGCGAACAGTATACCGCGAGGATTGCTGGTACGAGCAGCGCAAGGTCATTGGTTGTGCCCTGGTAGGGGGTGGAGTTTGAAGCTAAAAGAAAGGAACAAAATGATGACGGTCCAACGAGGAGCAAATGAAAATTGCGTTTGTAATGATGTGGCGGTGTCGGTGGCGGCAGGAGTTGTATTGTGTCGAAAGGGCACAGCTGAACTGGCCGTACTTTTTTTTTTGTTGCTATTCTGTGTACGTGTGCCTGTAAGCGCCTACGTGTGTGCCGGTTCTGACAGAAGCAGTTGTAAAGTTGCGCACCCATATTGCCGTCTGTGGAGGTGGTGCTGCTTGCTAACGATGTTGCTGATTCGATCATTAAATAGTGACGCAATGGCGTTGATTTAAGCTAAATTATGAAACGATAATGAAGATAAATCAAGTCTTGGCAGACTTGTAAAGAAAGCGACAAGTAGCTGAACGAACCAGAAGAAAGGCGGCCGTCTGTGTTCTTTTTGTGTGGCGTTCTGCAAGATAATTTATCATAATTTTTTTTCACCAGCACATGTCACGATGGTTCCCAATTTGATTTACATAATGGTAGGATATATTGTTCAATTTCCTAAAAGTCCATTACTTTTCTAAGTGCAAACGGCTGTAGAAAATTGTGTTTCAAAAGATTTGGCACTAATTATTGTTCTCCATTTTGTATCATTATTTTTGGATTAATAATAATCGAGACTCGGGCCTAATTAAAACAAGTATCGCGACTAGCTGTGTAGTCAGCCTGTAGTCAGTGAGGATTTTTTGTGTTCTTCAGTACAGGTAAAGCTTTCATTGGGAAAAACGGGAAAATATCTCTCTTGTTAGACTCCCAACTCCTTCCAACAGTTATAGAGCTTCCGATTTTTCAATACCAAACTCATCTCTCCACACATACTCGGCTCGTCAAAACCGACTCCAGTTGGTGGTTTTTTTGTTCAAGCTTAATACTCTTTCTTTCTCATCTAGTGTCACTCCTGTAGGCTCAAATTTTTTCCCATGTCCTCTTTCGTCGGTACTTCCGATGGTATGTATGCAAAAATAAAAACCACAATGGAGTTAAACTTCTCCCTGATACAGCTCCAACGCTACGATGGTACGTGAAAGTGACGGCCAAATGGCAGACCCATCATCCATCCCCCGCTAGCATATCGTTACGATTTTTCTGTGGCCTTCTCCGGCAATCCCTAACGAGCTAGGCAGTCTCATCTGTATGAAGTCTGAAGATGCAGGAACAAAAAAAAAAGATGTTCTGTTTTTAGTCGCATTGTTTTATTGTTGTGGCCCAGGAACGGGAAGATCGTAGCGTACTACTGCTGGCATTATAATAGTCCGGCAGGCTTTGCTGTGCGAGTACCTACCGTCGGAATGGATAATCGCTACCCGGTCTGTGTAAGCTTTCCCACCGCATGTCAGAGTTTCATTGTCAGCATGTTAAGTTATGGTGAAGCAGCACACACACACACACACACAAAAGTGAGCTGTTCTTTTATCGCTTTAGTGAGCTTTAAAGAGAGTCCTGTTAGTCCTCCGCAACAGGACCACAAAAGCAAAAGTAGAGATTGTAGCATGATTGCTGCTAAATGAATGTCTACTACACAGGGGCTAAAATGAAAATTTATCGGAGTTCATTCCTCAAATTTATGGCTATAATTTGTGTGTTGTGTGCAGAATTGGGGCGTTGATCAACATGTTTCACGATAAGATATTTAGTAGCGGCAAAACATACTATTCCATCCAGAGCTTTAAAGCGAAGATTGCGAGTTGCTTTCACTATAACGCGAGTCCTTCTGTGGGATTTACATACAAGCTAAAGTTCTCTTTTGCTCCAAAATATATCTAAAATAGTGTTTATTTCTTTGTGGCATATTTTTGACACTTCTTCCACCGCTCTTGCGCAACACGCATAGTGTGCACCCTGTTCAAAGTGTATTGAGCAGATGAAAAAGGGAAATAAAAGCGAAGGTATGCCTGTTACTTCTACGGGTGTGGCTCTGTTACCGGCTTAACTCAACTCAATACGTGTAGGCGCCTCTCAGTGCAGACTTTTGTGTATATCCTTCGGGGAAAACTGAATGCCTGAATAAAAGATTGTGTACGATTTGGATGAATAAATAAAACACGCAGTAAGGACTCTCCGAAGCATATTTTTCGCGTTTGGGATCCTGCCGATGCTTACTATCAATACTACGGAAAAAGCAAAAATGTGCCAAATCTCTATCGCCATTTTGAAATCGTTGGGATGAGCGTAAAGCATCGTCTTTTAGCGCTCCCGCTGGAGAAGCTGACCTGATGGTCGTGTTGGGATATGCATCCGAGCTATTCCCCGATACCGATCAGGGGACCATTCAGCATTCCGATAGTTTGTTTACCCATCGTGTGTGGGAAGCAGTGCCGAAAGTCTGAAGACTTTTTTGGGATATCAGGATATGTATGTGTGTGTGTGTTGAACCTCAAAGTTTACCTTTCACTTTACATCGTAATACGGCCCGTCCATAGCACGTTTGTACAAACACAACGCAAACTACAAGCAACCGGAAATAGTTTTCAACAATCGCAACAGTTTCTGTCGTACCTGTGGAAAAAGGATGAAGTTACACGATTTCACGATTTCTCAACAAATATACACACAATATCAATCAAACTTTGTCTGCGAAGCTGACTTTTGAGCTGCATTTCGCCATTCCGATTCCTGACACATTCCCGGCTTCTTTTCAGTTTAAAGTAAGCTTTAACTGTTGGCTTGGTGTGGGTTTCTTGCTTGTTATTTTATGCTTTCGTAAGCATTTGAAGCAAGTAAGGTTTTGGTGAATTTTTTTCCCCGAAGAAGAGCGATGGATGCAATTTTTCGCGTTTTGTTTATGGTGCGAAGAAGCTCTCGAAGGAAATGCCCACTCCTCGTACACACCTACGTTTCGTTTGGATGGTATGTCTTCCGTTTGGTGTTTGTTGTTGTCTGTAGTAGCTGGGCCATTGTGGATGTACAGTGTTGGACAATAGAATAAAAGTATAAGATTGTGTGTCAGTTTTTTACACGACAGGACCAGGAATCGAATCCTTTCCGGATCAGTCCCAAGTGGTGAAGGCTGACCTTCCATATACGTATAATTTATACGTCCAATACGCCATTACCTCGGTTAAGCCGAGCCGAGTAGGAAGCAGGATGTTGTATTTTACAACAATACAACATGGAACTTCTTTGTAAAGTCGATTTTTTAAACTTTACATTGGACTCGGATGAATCAAAGATACCAATTCTGATATATAGAGAGCGTAAGAATTTCAAAATTGCGATGGAAGTTTAAAAAATTGCTTATGATTTTGGTATAAATACATCTCATACAAGAATCAAAAGCTGTTGCTTCAAAAATGGATGTTGGGATAGTTTTATAGTTTTGTCCCTCACTGTATATTCACCTGCAACGGTGCACAGTTTTCTGCTAAACTGTGCTGGCTGATGGCCCACCCGAAAGTGGTGTCGTTTGGCACACAAACACGCACACACTCACCTACTACAGTGCTGCATTGGAAAATGTACATGAACTCAACTATTCTTGGGCAACAAATGGACGACCAAGCGCGAGGGTGTGTTAGACCATTCGTGTCTGTCTATCTTTTCTTTATTCCGTTTCGATCGTGCGATCGGTGTTGCTGGTTCGCATCGTGTGGACGAAGCCAAGGCAAAAGCATAAAAATTGATTTATTGCAATTGTTGCAACGGAAGCGCACAAACACAACCGAGAAAGATGAAAAATAACAAACGGCGTGATTGTCATTACTGCTTCGTTCTGAGGTCCTATAGCAAAATATCAGTTTTTCTGCGCTTTTTTTTGTGCGAAAAAGTAAACCAAAACAATTTCCACCTTGGCTGTCGTTAGCGTATGCAGTCTTTGCATACTTTGTATGGAAAGGTTTTAAAAGGAAGCACCCATTACACCCATTACTTTAAACCCTCATCAGAGCTTTGGCTGGATGGTGTAAGCTTTTCCCATTTTTTAAAAGATGTTTTCGGATTACTTGTGTATGGTTTTGTATGTAGTATTTGCATCCATACAACCATGTAGTTCTGGATGAGGACACGATAAAATCTTTTCCATGTCCTCCGAATTTGTTTCATGCCGCTGCACCATAAGAAAAATCACACATTACCAAATATTATTGCAAACATTCACATCCTCCTACTCGTTTGTTTGGCATTACTACGCAGCACCAGTGTTTGTTTATTTTCGCACATATGAGCAGCCGTGAAAAGCGACCCCTCGGGTTATTTGGGGTTATTGTGGCTTTCCACGTGTTGTGTTTTTCTTCCAAAGCTTGCGGCCCACATAATGTATGCTTTGGTATCGCGTTACGAATCCCGTTGGTTCACGTTGTAGCATTTTTTTTTTTTGGACTGAAACCAGCTGAAGATATATTGATAGATTCTGCCGCTAGCTTGTGATCCTTTTAAAATTCTGTGCCTCCCCCGTACCAAGTGAAATAATTGATGCTAATATGTATGTAGGAAGCTTTCACGTGGCACAAAAATGGATAGCATCGCGGGTTGTGTGTTTGTAGCTCTTACCGGAATGGATTCTTTCAGGATCTTGCGCATCATTAAGACGTGTACGTGTAAACTGTCCTCTTCATGCTCAGCCCTTACAGCCAAGCGTCACAACGTAATACAATCGGTTCACAGAGTGTCACCAGCTTGCTGCTGCTCGCTTGCTTTAGCTTGGGACGTTCGGTAAACTGTTGGCAGGCACGCCACGTACCTCGCCCACACCGGAAGTGGAGCAACATTTTACACCGTTTCGCACAATTACGTAACGAGAGTGTCGTCGGTTTGAAAACTGGCTACTGTCTTGTGTCTGAGCTTTGAGCAGCCTACACCTTTTTTTTTCAAGGGTGACGACAAACGACTCGTCGTCTGTGTGCGTTCGAGGATAGAATTTTGATGGGTTTTAATGCTCAGTAAGGAGCGTTTTAAAAGACTCGCTCGTCTTTTCGTTTGAGTCTTTTTTCGTTGAGGGGAGGGGGGGGGGGGTTCGAGAATTCCTTTCGGTTTTGTTTTTCGATATCGCAAAGCCCACCGATCCCACCACACTTTAACGGAGGGAGCAAAAATTTGCATCTACTTACTCCTTTATTTTGAAGGATCTACAAAAGAGCTCGCGTGGCCTTTCCATCCACTGCTAACTAAAAGAAGACATAGAAACATCTTGGAAAAATGTTCATCATAACCCCATTGGTCTCTCGTTTGGTGGGTGACCAGTTCGACCATGGTGTAGGGATAATTTTTGTTGAGGTTAAAGTAAACCCTCGCGTGAAAACACGACCACCTTCTGGATCTGTTTCTTTCTCGCTCTCCCTCCGAGAGACCAAAGGATGCCTGCGGTTTGTACCGAAAAGCTTCCTTCCCTTTTGTGGACATTATTCCCGCTGTGAAGGACATAAAACCAACTGGCGGTAGGCTGTTTCGCGGGCTTAAAGTCTGTGCCCCCCTCAAAGCAAAACGTTTTATGATGTGCTTGCCGCTGTCGCTCGCTCCGGGTGTGGGATTTTACAATACAGTCATTTTCCAATGGAGAGATAGAGTAAGAGACGATGGAAGGAAGATGCGCGCCACTGTGGAGTGCTTGTTGGAGCAGACAAACCCCATCTCCCAATCTCATTCCACAGCGAGCAGCAGCAATGTCTCTGACAAACGTTAAGCCAGAAGACGGATGAATTGAAAGGGAAAACCTTTTCGGCATCTTCGTTCGTTCGTACCCTCGGAGAAAACGTGGAACAATTCGTGGAACAATGTTGGAACGTGAAATTTTTGACATTTTTTGAGTGTCAAACATAGCGCAAAATCCTTTACCATCCCCCCCCATTTCGGAGCGGTGCGCCTGGTCCTCCGTGGAGACGGCCGTACATGTCACATCCACTCATGAATGACGTGTGCTCGTGGTTCGTTTTTAACTTTTTGTTGTAACGTTGTAAAACAAGCGAGATGGCTAATGAGTATGTTTAATATATGTGTTTTGTTGGTCGTGAAAGACACCGTGAGTGAGTGGTGCGCGTTTTTGTTTGTGTGACATTCGGCGCATGGAGCAGAGTGTTGTACAAAAATTAAACGAACTAATCTATTACCAACGGAGTGGCGTCATAACTAAAAGCAATCGACAGAATTATTTTGTTTGAATATATGGTCAATCCTTTTTCCATACCGACAGAGCCGACGATGCATTTTATATGTCAGTTTTAATCTTCCTAGCTGTTCTTGGATGGTGGATCTATAAATTTTAGCTTTATATTTTCCAATTTCCAGAAGTAAAATATCGATGAAAAGCAGAACTAGGAAAGGAAAAATGTATGCTTAGTTGGCATTTTTCAGTCGACAATTTGCTTTTTGATGAAGGTTAGACAGTTCGTTAGAGAAAGGGTTGTGATTTCCACATTTTATACACATCCTTTTGCTTCAGCTTGTGGCAAACAAAGTCAGGAGATTCTTTTCTTTCGAAGGGATAAATTTAAGCGTAACGATTGTTCAATAAAAACCGATTTTATATTGAAACGAAAAAAGGAGTTCTAAAATGTGTAACTGGATAAACTTTTGTTAGACCACTTCTTTACCGTTACTAAAATCTCCAAATAAACACTATTGTTTGTTGAAGAATCTTCTTTGCATCTTGAACTTGAACTTTTTCTTCTTTTAGTTATCAGAATCCCTTATTGCAGTAACTATTTTGTAACTTAAACTTGTCGCCTTTGTTTAATTGAAACTTCAAGCTTCACCTTTAATGGTGCTTGATTTTAACCACAAGCAGCAATAACTTTATCTACTTTACATGAGTAAAACAATCACTTTAGACTATGTGTGACAACCGTTTTGCACTTGGTGGGATGACCTATTGACGATAGCATTTGACAATTTTTGTCGACCTCATCATCATCATCATTGATGATCGTTGTCGTCGATGTTTGGTAGATTCTCAAGGAGAGCAACTACAATAAGCTGCCAGGCGAGGAGAAACACACACACACAAAAATGCGTTCTTAACGTGATCGGAAAAGCGGCATATACTTCTAAATATAAGCCCCCATACAGAGCGTCGTCGTCCGGTCCGGTAAACGGGTGTGTATTTTTTTTCCCTTTTTTTGCGCGTGCTGTTGTGTCCTCGTTTGGCTCTTGCTCCATGCGGATGGGAATGGAGGCGCAAATGTACCGCCTTATGCCACGTTTGTTGTCGTCGTCGTCGACGCTATTTCGGTTATTGTGTCCGCCCATGATGGGCAGTTATTTTTCGTTTTTAGTTCAATTTGTGTGTTTTTTTTTGTTTGCTTCATCCGAAGTTTTAGTTGTCGAACCAGCCAAATGACGATATTTTTTCGATGTGTTTTTAGTTTGTTTTCTTTTTTTTTTGCTCTCTTGCTGCCTCTCAGAGCACGCACTAATTTTTTTCACCATCTAATAGGTCCTACCACCGGTGCGACGTCAACAGAAGAAGAAAACACCGCCTTGCATAAATCCCGCATTCGACGTATTTTCCCACTACCACCACCAAGCGTTTTCGAGTTTCCGCAACACTCCGCATCTCTTTCGCGGGGTAACCTTTTCTGTCAATAATTTCCTCGGCTTTTCTCGCAGCCGTCATTTCACCCTGACACGCACATTCAACAGTGCACCGGGAAATGAGTGACATGTTCGATATTTTCGTCCAAAACGTCGGTTCGGCTGGCCCGAGTCAAAATCTGTAAGGGTCTGTGACGAAACTGTATGGATGGCTTGAGGAGGGGCTGAATTCTTCACTCACGTGAGAAGGAAGGCTGTGGTTTTGTAACGAAACAAATTTCCTGCTTTTAGAAGCGGATTTCCCCACATGATTTGAATACTTCTGCATACATCATTACTTATCAATTGCAAAACTAGGATGAATTGTGTTTGGCTGTTTCTTTCTCAAATACAATTTTCCAATAGTCTTGTTCCGATAGTCGCATAGGTGGGCGGTTATATGTTATATCTGGCGGAAATGTTGGAAAATGTGTTCGCCTTTCTCTGGATATCGCGACACGCAAAAGGGAGAAGATGCTTCTCCTAAAGAAGAAGAGAAAAAGAATACCAAACGAGACGCTTAGACGGGCGCCATAGCTTTCGTTCGTTCGCTCCATATCCTCTAGTCTTTCTGTTGTTGGAGGAGAGCTCATTTGGTCGATCGATCGATTGACGTAAGTGGACGCGGTTGACGACGACGATAATGTCTAAGTGTAGTGAAGAGCAAAAGTCAACACTGTACGGCAGCAGGAGCAGCAAGACTCTGGGACACGGTGTTTGTGTGATGCTATGCCGAAAGGAACTCCCGGAAAAGACACTTCTTGAGCACGCACGGACCATGAATAGCATCAGCTTTCGGTTTTTTTTTATTTCCTTCTAACGTTCTTTTACCTCGAAATCAATGGACAAAAGCTGGTGCTTAAAGTAATCTGCTTTACTGAGCTGCCAGGCCATTTGCTTTGATGCGAAATGCATTGGAGTGAGCGATTGGCATTTTCAAATGCAATTTACTATTTTGCGGATATATGTTTAGCATCTCACGACATGTGTTAACATAAATTAAGACCTAACGAGCATCACTGTTTCGCGTTAAAAATCGTTTAGCCCAATTTCGCATAACAATCACATTACACTTTCATTGCCACTTAAATGAGCTTTAAATATAATTATTCTCTGCATGACGCTACCGACATGTGACAAATTCAGTCGCAAAATCCTGTATGCGCCTTGTGACTACGACTCCGCGAGGAGTTTAGGAAATTAATTCTAATCATCTCCTCTACTGACATGGGTACGATGTGGAGCAAATGTATGTTCAATAGCCTTCATATACCATTCCAAGGACTTCCCCGGGAGGGAGCAGATAACTAGAAGGGGTTTTTGCAAATCAGGCCACCGGGAGTTTCTCCTCTCACTCATTATTCATCCAAAACCGCGGCGCTTTTCTAACGCTTTTATGGAAACTCCGACTCACCATTCGATATTGGTGGCTGGGGGTCCCCCAGGTTAATTATGCAACGCTGCGTAAGTCCCATTAAGCTTTGTTATTTAATTTAAAGCACTGCGTGGGGGATTATCCCACTCATCTCCGCGGCATTAATGAGTGATCGACCGGGGCTTCAATGTTTCAAGTGGAAGGTTTTTCACGTTGGAAGCAGCAGTCAGCGGGCGATTGAAGCTACTTGGAAAGGATGCTACATGAACCCATGTACTGTGAACGCATAACGCACCATTCGATGAATGGTGACCGTGTCTACAGTGCCGGTATCGTAGTCGGCTGTTTTCGTACTTCACAGTACCTTGTTGTACCCACAGTGTACCAAGCTTTTGGTCTGTACCGGTGCTTTTGTCTGGGACAGAATTTCAATTATAAATTTTAATGAAGTCGTCTGCAGAAGAAAAGAAACCACTTCCCGATGAGTCAATGGGGATAGGCCGTGTGCCCTACGTGTGCTGGCTGGTTGCAGAGGCTAGTGTTTTACTTTGCTTGCGTTGAGAAATGCTAGAGGAGACACATTTTCCGATAGACGTGTAGCACACAGCGCCCGGTCGGGGTGCTCAATGATGACGATAAGTTGCTTGAGAGTAGTGGAGAACACTCAGAATTGCTGGAGCAACCGGCCAGCCTACACACGGGTAAACTTTGCATCTGTGTAAAGAATGGCTTCGAAGCCGTACAAGTCACGCCGCATTCATATCTGGTGGTGGATAAACTTCATTAATGATTCATGAGACAAAACTATGCAAACAGCAGCAGCATATCGCTTCTCCTTATGGCAGGAAGAGGGGAAGGGGAGTCTTCTGCTGTGTGGTATCCGACTGGGCTTTGTCAAACTCATCAGCCATCATTCAAGTCTCAACTGGCCATCATCCAGATTACGCAGTTGGTCTGGTGAATCCTTTCGATGGTGCTCTGATTCCAATTACATAGGGTAAAGAAAAACTCTCGTATCTAATAGAGCGTAACTGAAGAAGATGAAGAATCTTCTCGTATCTCCATTCTACAAAGAAAACTTGGAATTGCTTTCTCCAGATTTTCGTGTCTTAAGATTATACGTAGTAGCTAGTAGATACGCTCTATCAGCTGAGGGATATTGGGAACGTGTTTGAATAAATTATGATCTTTGATTATGAGTTCTTAGAGAATGTTGCTTGTTCAGCGGAATTGCTAGGTTTGTAAAACTTTGAAAAATTTAAGCAGAATTCCCCGTTAGTTCAAAGGACTAACCGGTTAGTAATGTTTAAAGTGTGGCACTTCTGTTCATCAGATTAAAGGAACAACGCGAACATTTCTTCCACAACTTTAACCAGGTGCTTCCACAGTTTAATGCTGCATTTTGATGCTATTGTGTATGATGTTGTGACAATTTATGTCCAACGGTTGGGAAGCACAAGACCTCATCCTGCAGAAGACGCTGCTCGAATGATAAGCTACACATGTATTGTGGATGTCGCCTGGAAATGGTACTATTTTTATCCTTCCGGACTCGCCTATCTGTGGACCCCGTGAGTTTGGTTCGCTGTGAAACGAATCCAAGTATATCCTTGCAGGCTTTTCTACTTTACCTTGCCTGACAGCTGGCTGGCTTGCGGCCAGCACGCGTCCTACATCCGTATTGTTGCGATCTCTTCGCTTGTGTAGTGTCTTCTGTTGCTCATTTTTGGTAGATACAAGATGCAAGTTTTGTTTTGATTCTATTCTTACACCGCTCCACAGAGTGGAAAGCGGAAAAGGATATATTGTTTTCTTTCTGCTGTCGAAAATACCTCCCGGCACTAGTGTTGTGTTTGTGTGTGTGTGTGCAGTAGTTGGAGTTATGCAGGCTTTCACTGCAATAGAATCTTCCTTCACTGCTGGCAGTTCTTTGCGGTTAAATACAAAACATAAATAAAATGGTGTACTTTTTTAACCTCTCCGGGCGGCAGTTGGTTTGTTGATGCGGAAGATGTTGTACCAGCACTTGAACGATGATGTCCATGTTCATCGTCAGCTTTGTCCTTCACACGCAACTACACAACCGTTCCAGCACATAGTTTTCGTACGAGAGCTCTATGTGTGTCACAAACATTGTTGTGCATCGTCCACTGGTGCGGTACGTGTAGTCCGGGATCATCGGAAACAACCGCAGCAAATAGGAGCAGCAGCATGAAGGTTTCGTACGTCTGCTTCAAGTTTGCTAAAAATATTACATCTCAACCTCGCTGTAATGCCACATCCTGTGTGCATTACCGCATCCTTCTGAAATGGTTTTGGTCGTTGGATGAAAAAAAAAACGAAGCCTCGCAAGAAGTGAAATCTTACAGTGTCGCGCCCAGTATATTTTAAGCCGTAGATTGCACCAGATTGTACGTTCATCGTCCGTAAAACTACGATAAGCAGAGTAGAAATCAAGCAAATTATTTCCGAAACAATGTCAACCGGATGAAAGCTTTTTCCGCCTAACACACTCAAACACCCAACTTGTGTCAAACGTGTGTGCACGTTTTGGTGAGCTTATTTTAGGGCAGATCCACAGATTCGCTAATATTTTAGGTCATGCATTGGAGTCACACAGGTAGGGTGCGAAGACGAGGACGGTGGGAATGTAAATGATTCGTCTGCGTCTCATAATGCATTCAGGCTGTGTCAAATTAAACATGTGAGATGAGTTTGGCTTTGCATAAATTATGAGGTTCCTCTCCAACGGCCCTTTATTCGCGCGCTTCTTCCGGCTCCGCGCAGGATTCTGTACGCCCGGTGACTTCGTATAAGCGTACATATTTACCTTACACTCCTTAGGCAGCGGCGATTCAACAACACTATTCACACATACGCTCAATAGTGAGTGGAGTGTAAAACACATCCCTACGACTCCGCACAAACATTTAGTGTGCCATAGTGGTGAAAATTTGATGACGTACCAGGCGCCTCCATTTTGCGTGTGTGCGCTGCCGAAGTTTGCGAGATCGGAAGTTTAGTAGTGGCTGCTGTCCCGTACCGGATGTTTGTGTGAATATTTTCAAAACTACGCATTGCTTATTACAATAAAGATTTAATTTATTGCACATTACGCTCAATCTAGTGAGCAATGTTCGCTGAGCAGGAATTATGAAATAAATTGCTTTTCGCCCGAAGCCAACGTGCACCGAGGATAGGGTTTTCCCGGAACGGTAGGGGTACATGAAGCGATCAATTCCTTTTCAATTAATACAATGTAGCTTGGCAGCGAACAGTCATCGGAACACCATCGAAGTGGCAAAATATGAGCAACAGTAGGCGATTAGTCAGGAATATCTGGAAAATCAAACGTTCAACTAGGTTTTTTTTTGCTTGTTTCATTTGTTCGAATTAATATAAGTTATTGATTGATAAATTAACTGCGCCTTATCAACTGCGTTTATCAACAAGGAAAAATCTACAAAAAATGTCGCTAATGTGTTTGAAATAATTTATCTTTCCACGAAATTGGCCGACGTTGACGGTTTCTCTTGTTGGCCTTTTTCCCTTGTTTGATGTGCCTTTCGGCACCTATCATCACGATGTGTATCTCTCCTGTTTATCATTTGCCGCGTTGATGGAAAAGTTAGCGAATGTTTTGACTAGACCAATTTACCTTTTAAAAAGATATTCCTTCCGGCGATATCACTATCGCAATGTTGTTATTTAAGAGCTGGGAGTCGTTCCCTAATGGACGAATCCACTTTTCTTTCCTTTGGACATCTTTTTCCGGTGCTTGTGGGTGCGTCGATAGAGTGACTGCGCGGAGTCTATTTTACCGGCAAAGGTGTGGAACTAGCTTGGTTCACTGTATGATCAGCCATATATTGGCCCTGAAGTAGGGCGTGATCAGGATGTAAGGTAGGAAGTGAGAAACAAAAACCTCTCCAGCTTTAAGGGGCACGAAGACCTGAGTGTATTAAAGTTCTAGTAGAGCTAGATTTATAGCAAATATGAATGTTAGAACTCACCAAAATGTTGTTGATAGCGATTCGAAGAACAGGTGAATGTTTTTGAAATAAAAGGAGCGAAAATCTAACCGTATTGTGCTTTCTGTTGAATTACCAACGGAAGAACAAATTCCCGAGCCGTGCCTGACATCGCGATAGTTGCGTCTTCTGGGGAATTCAACGTCAGGCTCTCGCTTTTTCTGATATTTAGCCACTATGAATTGTTCATTATGTCGAATCCGCATTATTATAACATCTGTTTGACGTTGCAAAGCTACCAGTTATCACACCGGAATCCAGGCACACGTTTCCGGGATTGCCACTCGACAACAATGTTTCCTCTTTGTTTTTTTTTCTCGATTTAATGAGAGAATCTATGTTCCAACTAAAAACCCCCTCTTCATTTTCCTACCTGTCATCATCCCTCACACGATAACGTAATGTTTTGCACGTTTCCTTTCCACGATAAAAAAAGGTGTGGCGTTTGGTGTTTGTATGTGTGCCACTTTGACCGGAAAGGTTGAGCTTCGTGTGCTCTGGAGAAAGCATAATCAGCCAACGAATAAACGTGGTGCGTGGTGACCGTGCCTTGTCGTTGTCAATGCATGATAGTGTACATCATCAGCGCGTTCCCAATCTTTTCGACAAGCTTATCCGATTGCGCCCATTTAGCCCACAAAGATAAGGCGCTGGAAAAACACACGCGGGGCAGCAGGAGAAATGGCAATAATGATAAAAAATGTGCCAAAGCAAAACGAGAACAAGCGGAAAACAACACTGCACACAAATAAAGCTAGATACTTGATGTTTGCCGAGGGAGGTATGGCCACAAATGATAAGCCCATACTAAGCTTACCGGGATATTCCACAGGATTAGAGCTAAGCTGGACAGAATTGCTGCTGTTGCTTGTGTACGATTGTTTCTTGCGTCCGATTGCTGTTTGCTGTCCATTGTGGTCCGAACCGGCATCAGGAAGCCGGGGGACATTTTTGTGCCTGAGAAATCAATTTGCACAGCTAGAAAAGATCCAGTTGGTGGTAACAAATGGAATAGATTTAGCAAGTGAATCATACTGGTCACTGATAATGACCGTCGTATTTTAACATTACTGCTGCTGCTGCTGCTGCTGCTTGTTGTAGCGTGAATTCAAATTCTAGGAACACGTAAATTGCCTTACTTTTTTGGAGTACCATTCCCGTGAAGGCGAATATCCTGAAAGTTCCACTTATTCCCGTACAAAATACGGGGTCTTTTCATGCATTTGCAAGGCTGCTCAACAAGTGTCGCTGTGTGTGTGTGTGAATTTCCCATAGCCCGTACATTATTATCAACGGTGAGCAACTAGTACATACTTTGTCCGGGAAGTGAAGTGAAAAGCACAATAATAGCTTCTTCTTTCGAAACTAGCTTTTCCAGACTCTTGTTACGCTTTTGATAATCTGCCATTTTTCCTGGATGCTTTCGCTTGGAGTCTAGACGGTTCACCACTGCGCTTGCTTTCTACACTCTTTGGGGGTAAAAGGAAAACTTTACTATCGAGTCTATATGGCTCAGAAGGTTGTGCTATCATCTCTACTGCGTGAGAGTAAGTGAAAGTTGATGTTCATGTAGGAACCTCTTTTCCTTGGCGGTATATTCAATTCAAAGTTGCCTTTTTTGTGGTGGTTTTACAAAACCATGTTGTCTACACGGTTGTACTATGATTCCCTTTTTCCAGTTCTTAATTGACTTGGCAGGAATCCAATTTGCCAAAAAAAAAAAGCAAAAGTCCTGCAGTAAATGGAAACTGTGCTGATGACAAATACACGTGTTAACAGCGTGGGATGGGAACTGTGACATTTGTGACACCAACTGGTATTTATTGATGGCTGATTCTTTTAGCTGCACAATCTCTATATCGCTTGGTTAGCGATTGCTTTGAATGTTCAAAAGTAAATATGTGTTGATCAGCTTTTAATTAATTAATATTTGGAAGAGCTTTTGATTGATTGCATTGTAACAAGCTCAACAACACTTTTGCCACACACACATAAAGGTAATGTTTTTTTTATGTAATTAGAATCCAAAGGTAGTTTTGAAGGTTACCAATGAAAGGAACAAAGAAAAACCGAAGGTAAACTATGTTGGTGTTCTACACTAGTTGCACTTGTGTTTTGGTCAGTTTCGTTCCGAGTTCGTCTACATGAGCAATTGACTGTGGCAAGCATTCGAAATCTGATACGTTTTCAAAACTCACCTACTTACCAAACACATTGCTGTTACACGGTGAACTCCCTTCACACTTATGCCCTTCGTGTTTAAGTGTATTTGTGCCGGAAATGAACACAATTTGCACCCCAATCTAAATCAGAGCGTAAAATTGCACAAAAGTCGACCGACTGGGTAGTGTACGTAACGTCTCGTGTGTTTCATTAGTCAAGGGTTAGTTGTGGTTTGTAATTTGCAACAGAAAGATTCCGGCCAGGTAAAGTAAAATGTATTCTGAGAAAATAGTTTTTCGTTCACATCGTAATTCATATTTTTACTGAAGATTAATTTATTTTTTGATGATTTTTCATATGTTGTACTTTACTGCACTTTTTCTTGGGAGAAAAGCATTGAATGCATTGTTCATTGCTATGCGATAAGAAAGCTGTTATCGGTCACCCATCTTTAGGATGATAAGCTATATACATTTAGAAACAAAATGCGTGGCATTTTTGGAACACGCCTGCATTACTTTGTTTACTGTACAAATTGTACATTCCCTCCAAAAGCAAACCTAAACATCCGGTTGCTTTAGGCATTGCTACGAGCTCTTGGAATGCCTCACTGATGTCCAAGCCGTTTGCTTTTGTGCAGGTCTCTCCCCCTACTTCTGCTTCACCGAAAGCCGTTGATCAGTTTTCAGACGTGCGTATGTGTTTCATCTTTAAAGATTTTTCTGTTTTGTTGTTTTTCATTTTGCTGTCGCATTTGAAAGACTTCATTTGTTGCGCGCGTGAGCCGGCCCGGTTCGGTACCCGTTTGGACGGTATCATCTTCGCTCCAGATGTGATATGCGTGGCAGCATTTCTTTTACCGACACACAACGTTAACTATCTCGATGATCAAATCAGTGTGTGGCGAATGAATAGAAAGCAGTCCCGGCTCTGGTAATGTGTTTTCGGAAAAGCCTCGTGTGTTTTTTGATGGAGAGTTGAGTTGATCTTTGGAAAATTTGCAACAAAAAAATGCATTTTTGCGAGATCAACCGACTGGAACATCTCTTAAATTGAGATTGTTAAAATTAATTTGATGTCTGTTGAATGCAATTAAACTTGGTTGGCGAGAGCATAAGGTTGATTCCATATTAGCATGTGTTTTATTTTATTTTTTTGAAGTGAAAGCTTTTACTACTGATAACGAAGCAAGATTTTAAGGTATGCCAAACGAAAACTATGTTATTGAGATTGTATGACGATCACACCCCCTAAATATGGGGACTATTTACTGTGATATCTGGGCATGAATTTCTGTAAAGGAGTCAAAGTTTCCTACATTAAAATAGCTTGACCCTGAACTCTGAGCTTTACTATGCCTAATACCAATGAACATGTGGTAGATTGAGCTGTGGAAAATACACAGATTTCAACTTAAATTTTGATAGAGAACCGTGCAATTTGTCTAGTTTTTTTACTTACCGAGGCCCACATATTTAGCTAACAAATCAAAACAAAACGCAATCAACGTACACAACGGCGTTTGCTAACAATTTTCCGCTTCGCGTTGTGAAGTTCATAAAAACACATCGCAAGAATCCACCATCATTATCCAGCCTAGGCGTATCTTCTTGCGCTGACGTGTTAGCTGATCCTAGGTTTGATGTTGTAAGCTTCTCGCGTACATCTAAAGAACCAACCCGTAAGCAACACCTCTCCACTCACTGCGTACTTTTAATGTTTTCCTCCTCACCCCGGCGCAATAGTATCGCGTTCTGTTGTGTATCCAGTTCAGTGGTCTTCCTCGACGGTCAATTCTTCGGACCTGCTTGCACGTCGAACATCATCTCCCCGGTGCAATTATGTTGAAAATTATCGGTACCATCCCTCACATTCTAGCTCTCTTCGAGGGCAAGACGAAACCCTGTGCCAACAGCAACAGCAAGCACGACAACAGCAACCGGTTTTTCCTAGATGCTTCACTTGGCACGGTTCCAGCCGTGTCTGGGCGAAGCAGTTTTGTTGTTGCCGTACGGCAACCGTTTGGTTCCTCCTGATTTCTCGTTCAGCGGCTCAGTTGGAGAGAGGTAGTATGTTGCATGATTTTCGATCTACCTGCGCCGGCACCCTATCATCGTGGGGCGGGATTCGTTTTCGTGAGCGGCAGAAAATCTAGCCGCGTGTTACCCAGCACTGTAACATTCCTCCAACACAGAAGGAATCGTTAGAGCTCTTGTCCATTGTGTGTGTGCTGGAGCAGCTATATCTAATCACAGTCTTTACGCGGCACTGGATCGTGGTACTGAACTAGCTATCGGAAAAGTCCAATGAACCTTCTCTGCTGGAGCGGGTAAATAGTCCCGATGGTCACGAGAAGACACACCGAGACTTTCTTGGTACGGTGGAGGGTCTTCTACTTTTCTATTCCTTCATTCTTGTTGATACAATTTGAGCTCGTCTTGGGTTTGAATCGTCTTGTAGTTGGAGGTGCCGTCACGGTGCTAGATGTGGCTACAGCGTTAAAGATTAATTTCCTCTATTTTTGCGGTTAGTTTGTAACAACAAAAAAGCAATACGAAACTGGCAAAAAATCACAGAAATACCTTCAACAGTCGCAAAGACATCAAATCACTAGTTGCGGTTGAAAATTCCGTTGCAGGGTACAGAGTAAATGTAATGCTGTCCTATTTGGGGAGGAATTAAATAAGAAGACGAATAAATTTGTAAAAATAGTTGCTTACGCTTTTACAGATGGAATTATTTGAACAAAGACGATTTTGTTGATTCCTTATTGATGTACAGTTTTTGCTCCAGACATAGTCTTGCCGACGAGATTCCAGTTTTTTGTTCGATGCTATAAAATTAAGCTTTGCCAAACAAACAGCTCAGAACAAGATCCACGATATTTTGACAAAATTAGGAAAGAAAACATCGTGAAAAATGGAATGTGTAGATCGCAAACACAATCTATAACCAAATAAAGTGCTTTCGTCGGAAGCAAGTCTAGGGAAAGGAGATTGTACTTTGGTAAGAGTAAAAACCAACACGCGGTGAAAGCTTCGAATGCCAACATTTGGTGCAGGCAGAAGAAACCCACCCTCCACCAAATTACTAACTGTCATGTTCGTTCGACTCAGCGGGCTGAAACCATCCGTTACTAACAAGCGGCAATAGGAATCTTCACATTTTCCACCCTCTCGGGATGTGTTTCTCGCTATTTCCACTTCAGCTCTCAGGCTCAAAATGGACGATGGAGAGTGAATTGTGTGGTGCTTCAATGATTCGAGAAAGGGAGATTGTAGATAATGTACGTGTGCAACATACCCCGGCAGAATTAATATCCTGGATTATGTAGTTCTTTTAAATAGTTTCTTCTACACGACTCGTCAATTGGTGAAAAGATTACCAAGAGTTATTTCCTTGATAAAAATAGGATTGTCAAACAAGCTTAAAGGAATAGTCAGTGCTCACAGTATATTCACAAACAAATGAGAAGGCAAACGCATCCTTACCGGAAGTATAAAACTCCGAAAAGTTGATGCAGTTTTGCCCACCCCTAATGTGTTATAATTTTATTTCAGTTGCAAGGCAATGCTTCTATCCGGTATCATCACCAGCCCTCCTTACGACAAGTGCTATGAGCAGCTTGCATCATAGCGGAGATACAGTAATAGACTTGTGCGGCATGTACCTGATAATAGCAAAAACCGGCCGACATTCGAAAGCTGGACAACAACACAGTTCCACAATTGATTCAGCATTTCGTGTGTTTTGAGCAATTTGTCAGCACTGGCGTGTTATCAGCAATCAAATCACCGATAAGCAAACAGAAAGAGACCGTGATAGGAACCAAAAAAAAAAAAAAAAGAGCAGCAAGAAACATGTACACCACGAAAGAAACAGCAAAGAAATATTGAAGTTCCTGCAGAACATTGACCAAGCACTGATTTGATTGTTGCTCTTCTCTGTATGTGTTTGGTTGTAACTGAGAGGGAAGTAAAACGCACCACCAGCCCCTTTTACACACATCATCACGTCATTCAAGTATCCAATCGGAAGAAGTCATGTTGTACGAGTACTGATAAGCCGCCCTCTGGTTCCTTATGAGAGACGGTTGAGAAGCAGGGGGACGGGAACAGGAAGAAACTTGTCCCAGTTTATGATAAAAAAAAACAACAGTGCACCCTTAACACATCGAATCTACCCCAGTGCCCAGTATTGCTCGGTAAATCGCCAGTTGCGGAACGAACAGTGAACCTCCGCCGTATAAAGGTTTCGTATATAAATATACAGGAAGAAGTAGAATTGTGAAACGATCGAATGTGAGTTGTTTGTTTCAAATTTGCACCAGTGTGGCCTCCCGGACGCGTGTATAAACGCATCCTTAATCTAAAGGAAGCAAGTTATATTTTTATCCCACCTATAAACATTGCAAAAGAGCTTCTCCAGAGGTTATTTATGTAGGAGAAGGAAAAGGATACAACACAAGAGTGCCGTGATCTATATTTGTTTGATTGGCCTTCAAGAACGTACGGAGTGGACAGATTCAGCTTTGCAAAAGGATTGCAACGCCTCAGCAATTGGGTAAAGTTACAAAAAATTTGCAAATCCTACAAGCGAGACGAGCGTTGCGAAAAGCAGCAGAATCCGGGGTGTGTTGGCGTGGTTGTTTCGCTTGTTAACACGGGGCAGCACACAGCTGCACAGCAGCAGCAGCAGCAGGACATCATCGTAATCGTTACACACTCTCCTAGAGATAATCGGTGTTTCGGTCGGTCGGTTGTGGCAGCGGGCGGTCGGGAGCGTACAATAGCGCTTTCACCAGATTTTGTAATCTATATGCAAAGTGCCGATAACAGAGGCAGCAGCAGCAGAAGCGCAGCATCTGATTCGAGCCTTGCGAGGGAGGAGAATTAAGCAGAGTCAACCATTATTTTGTTATAGCTTGTGCGAACCTCCGGAGGCAGTAACGTCCGGTAAAATTGGCAAAACTTCTCTCCTCTCGCTGCGCTGTGTTCACTGGGGACCATCGCTGCAGGACACGAAGCAACGGAAGGTCCTGATCTGAGGGCAACCGTGAAGCCGCGAGAGATAACGAATGCTGAGGGTGCACGGCATTGGTAGATAGTGTGGCGGCGTAAAGGTGTGTTCCGGTTGTTTTTCCTTGCTGTTGGAAGAAAGAGGAAAGAGATTGTGCAACTTCCAGCGGAATAACCCGAAGAAGAGTTCCCGAACATTGCCAGACGGTTGAACATATTTTGCGATTACACTCAGTTGGGAAGGGCACAGTGCAGACACACGACGGAACTGCCGACGGGCATATCCCTGAGCGGTGGCAGAGAGAGAGAGAGGGAGTTGCTAGTGTTCGAAACATCGAACAAAGTTGGAAAAAAGGGAAAAGACATTCAAGGATACATCGATAAGAAGTAGAGCATACAGGAAGAAGTGTTCCGCTAGCAAGCGAAAACTCGTGTACCACTTTTGTCGTGGGGCCAGAGAAGACTTCTACTATTTGGCCGCGGATGATGCTGGTAGAATCAGCAACGAAACGAAGCAGCAGCAGCAGCATGAAGAGCACGAACTAATAAAAGATAATGAACGAAAAAATAATCACTACGAACGGCGGTCGTCCCAACGGCAGAGCATTGGCAGCCCGCAACGGAACGACCACTTTACGCGGACCAGCACCCCAGCTCGTTGCTGGCAGTCATTGAGAGGACACTTCGTTTCTTCACCCTCCTGATTGCTCCTAATGTCTTTGTCCACGTGTTGGGTGGTGTAAAAGCAGCAACTCACGTCGAAAAGGGGGGAAGGAATCCATCCGAGGTGTCACGGTTTGTTACAAACACACAGCGAACAGATATTTTCCAACATCCCGAGCTGCCCGGACTTTTAAGAGGTTCGGACGCAAATGCTTCGCTCCCATCTCGAGTGTTTTAACAAGATTGCAAATTCCCGTCACACGCTTCGTTAGCAGTGTATCTTAGCATCGCGAGAGGTCTGCCAAACTCTGGGAGGTGTTAGTAAGCGACCGTGTGAAACCAACCGGAAGCGGTATAAAAATCATCCACCGTATTTAGGGAACATCGATGATGATATAGTCCTGTAATAGCTATAATCCTCCGAAACAGCGAACTAACCAGCGCGCTCTAGTTGTTATCCTTCGGTTTGATTGGGTGACAAACGCGTCGCCGATCCCCATTCAACCCCACCACTATACCATCAAAACCAACAAAAAAACCGTCTGACGTAAGCTTGGACGGGGTGTGGACGAAGACTCCAGAGAGGAACCGAGGAAAAGGAAGCCAAATACTTCATAACTTCGAAAGGACGTGTTAAAAACCGAGAACAGGGACGCACGGTGGACCACCCAAAAAGTGTTAGTGTTTGCTGGAGCGGTGTGTGAGCGCTTCTGTCGATAAAATAGTCGTAAAAAGTTGAAGAAAATATCAACGGCAACGGGACGCAGGGCGCGTCTTACAGCAGCGCTACGACTTCGACAATCATCGCGAGTGTGGTAGTTGTGAGTCAGTGTGTGTTTGTGTGTCTGTGTGGGCTACAGGAAGTTGGGTGTCGCGTTGCGTCCCCATTTTGACGGCACTTGTCACATCGTGTGGTCGTCGGCTGTGTCTACTTCCGTTTTGGAAACGAGAGCGCGCTCCACAAGACACTAGCGAAGCGAGCGCTCGGCTTTGCATGGCCCTTTGGGGGGAAGGAAAGTTTTTGTCGTGCAAAATGATAGTGTGAATGGTTTTGTCGTCGGAAGGAATAAAGTGGCGAGGGAAGAGAGCGGAGGGTGTACGATAAATCGCCAATCTACGTCACATCGTGCGCATATTTGATAATTGCTGTTGCTAGTTTGGAGTGAATCTATATATTGAGGTTGATATTTGTCGGTTAATGGTTGGTGTTGGTGGTGGTGTGCTCTTGATGTAGGGTTTTTGGTTTAAGATGATGCACAGCATAGGTTTAAAGTGTTAATGTAAGTGTTTTGTGTGTACGTGTCTAAGGTGCGTTGATGCTAATTCGTTGATGTGTTTAATAACAACCGTTTGTCGGTTTCTTTCCCATTATATAGTGCGTTGAATCTTAGTTGAAGTTATCGTTACCCTGAAGTGTGTACCCTCTGCACAAAGATACAAGGAATATCAAATTGTTCCGGAAGAAGCATCAGTGTTTGTGTGTGTGTGTGTTTTAAGTGATCGTGGTCACCTTTTGTGAGTGAATTATTCCGGTGGTTTGTTCGAGCATATCCGATACTGGGCGGCTTATACTAAGAGTGTGTGGGCGCGGTAGTATTAGCCGTCGGCAACGTCGCTCGATCGTACGATGGTAGTACTGGAAGGTGGTACGATGGGGACATCATTGCTGGGCGGTCCTTACGCCCAAGGTGCCCCGGCACTCAAGATGATGCAGAAACGTTACGTTGGATTGCACCAGTGGCTTAGTCCGATGTGTGCCACCAAGGATCTCAAGGAGCATCTAGTAAGTGTAGTTGTCTATCCTGAGTGTGCTGTATGATTAAAGAGAGCATTCGTTCGTAGAATTTCTTGGACAAGGCATTGCTACAGGAAGCTAATGATTATTTTTAATGCATATACTTTTTGGTATCACCGGGGCGGGTCTGGTGATGATGCGACAATGGCGTCGGTCTTCAAACTCGGGAAGTCTAGTAAGCCATTAGATGGCCCGCGTGACCTAGTCAAGAAGAACAAGAATCTTTTTGACGAGTTTTTTTGTCTGGTTAAATGAGAATTTACTGAAATAGTGTTGACATTTAAGCCTTAGACCTTACATATAACTATAACACTGACTCGTGGCTGAAAGACTTCTTTTGCAGTATCAGTGATTCCTGTTGTAGGAACTATATTAGGCAGCAAGTTTAGCTTTGAAGCCTTTTGTTGGTTGTTTCTATTTGCAATACGATGTCACTAGATCTTCTCTCTGAATGAATTGAAGATTAATTGCAATCTTTTAAAAAGATTTTAAGCATATTGAATAGACTATGCTCAGTCACTGCTTGTTATGCAAGGGAATACCAACGCAATAAACATTTGCCAACATCTTCAAATATTCCTTTGGTCGTGGTAATTGTTCGTGGTGCATCTTGAACGACAATGAAGCTTTTCCTGTAGTTTTTGTTTGTATCGCTAACCGCACGTACGCGTTATCCCTGGTTCAAAAGACAAGCAAGGGTAAACTGGAAGCTCTTCAATCATCTTATCTAACAGGAACCCGTCCGTCAGCTCGTCCTTCCACCGTACGACACCGCATGGGTGAGATCAATTATTTCGAGTGGTTCCCGAAGGTGACGCTGTTGACGGTGGTGTATACCACTATCACCTGTCCCGTATCTGGAACAGCCACAGCTTCGTGCCACGATAAACAAACACGGCAGCTGCACGCTCCTGCAATTGCCGCTCAGTGAACTACGCCCGGGTTTCTGTCCGTGCAATTACTTAAAATCCGACAGCGTGAAGTAATTGAATGACTTTCGATAGGGATCGGAATGGCGCGTCTCTTCTTAGCCAAGACCACTGCTCTGTCGTCTTTGTTGGCAAACAAGTGTGAGTCCGACGAAGAGGCGGCGTTAGAAAGACTTTTTTTTTTGTTCTCTCTCTCTCCCTTACGCGACTAATTAAACATGGTAAGGTGTGCTCCGGAAGGTAAACGTCAAGTCGGAGGGGCGATAGTGAATGATGCACCCTGTCGCACGAAAGACCCATTATCAAAAAATAAACACGAAACGTGTGAGAACTCACTTCATTCGATAATGGATCAATGTGTAAAACCCACCCAGTTCCATCTCTTTCCAAGCCTTATCAGTGCCTCTTGTGAGTTGGGACTGCTGTCCTCCACGAGATATTTCGTCATACATTTACCGCCAACTCTTGCGGTAAAATCAATATTTCTTGGCAGTGACGGTGGTTTAACTGAGCATACACTTCTGATGAATAAATGTCATTTTCCATTTGCGAGAAGTGAATTCTGCTGGCTGGTGCAAAATCACGAATAATATTTCTCCATTTGTGTTCACTTTGCTTCCGATTACATTTCGAACTCCCAAGCGTTCGCCTCCGTACACGGCCGATTCGTCGGAAATTTAAACTGTGTGTGCTTTAGTGCTGCACTAACCCAACCCGGTAACACGTGCAGGAGGGATAATCTTCGTGCTCCGTTGCCGCCGTTCGGTCGTTATGGAGAAAATAAATTACATTTCTCGGCAAATCATGGTGTGTGTCCGTCCACCATCGGTGCCACGGTGGTTCTTCACTGCAAAGCACGCTAACTCCACGGGACCATCTGTTTGCTCGTCTGTAAAGGCTACTTCTTGTCCAAACCGGACAGTGGAGGACTATTTGAGCCACTAGAGCTAGCTAAAATGCGAATAATGCAATAAAATCTTCTATGAAACGGAACTCCCCATTGCTCAACTATCAAACCATCTTCTTCGGTTCGGTTTTGTCTATTTCTTTCACCATTGGATGTTTTCCTGCTCTCGCGCATTCGCGCTCTGCTGAGCAGTAGTAGTCGCACGCCGTGTGCCATCGTAACATGATGGAATTATGTTAGAGAAATGATATCAAATTGCAGCCAACCAGTAGCGGCAGCAACTGGACCACCGGAGTCGTGGAACGGATTCCTGGATAGTTGAAACTCTTTTAAAGTGTGTACTTTGGATAATTCGAACACTTTGTTCGTGGTCAAACCAGACCACCGGACGTGAAATTGGATAGCGTGAAGGAGTTTCGGTTGGAACAGACATTAATCACAGAATTCTTCGTTCGTTTCGATTGGAAGACGCAAGTGCTCCTTTGTCACTAATGGCCGAGGAAGTTTTACCTCTTTGAATAGATGTTGAATCGAAGTACATTTGTTAGATGATAGTTTATTTTCAAATTGATTCTTTTTTTAGAGGGGTTTTAGAAAACGGTAAATTGTATTATTTTTCAATTTCAATTGCAAAAACGATTTGAAAATATATTTTTTACGATGTCAATTGTGACACAATCTGATGATAAATGAGTAACAAATTTGAATTTGCATTTGATCTTTCTATTTTTATTATCGTATCACTTCTTCAGCTTGTGATTGAACAACTTCGCTCCATCAAATACTCTTCCTAGAAATAGAATAATGTGGTAATTTATCGTCTTGAATTTTTAATACCCCAACATTTGCTTGACAAAGCGAATTCATTGCAAAAGCTAAAAAAAAAAACAAAATGTCATAGGCACCTCATTTATGACGCCCGATATACACACCCACACATACACATTCACTTAACATTTTCCAGAGACTACGCTTTGTGCTCTAGTGTTGGTCGGATCCTTTAGTCCTCTTGGCGTGTTTTGCGTACGGGTGGTGAAAATGGGCAAAACCCGGATCGAACCGCTCCACACATCAAAGTGTAATAAAATACGACCCGAAAAAGAGCCATCAAATCAAACGACTTTTCGTCTCCCCGATGTCCTTCTTCGGATGGCTGTGTGTGTGTTTGTTTTTTTTATAACCTCCAAACCATCCAGCGAGTACTGCAGTTTGGATATTTGAGTTTGCGTCTGAGTATGGTTGGTAGTTGGCTTATAGGACAATTGCGACCCAAGTCCTAGAAGCGCGCTAGTCACATTTCAAATGGTTTATTTCGCTGTACTTACTTTAGTATTCGGCAATAGTAGGCAAGTGCTTGCGGTGCTTTGCTCCAACAAAAAACCGCGCCCAAGAAGGATTGATTTTTATGTCTGCACATATGACTTTGGTACGGGTTCCTCGTGCTCTCGTGCATATATCCATACCGAAGCACACTCTAAAGCGTCCAGTCCTAGTCTGTATGCACGCACACGCAATGTTTCGTTGAACCTATGACAATGGGCCTCGTGGAACTGATGACACTTTTGATGCACACAATAATAATAATAATAACGATTGTCATGTGTGTTGTGGTGTCGTACGGTGGTGATTCAAAGGCGAAGCCATTTTCCCCTTCCAAAGTCGGCCACTTTTGATCGAACGATTTTTTTTTTTTCGGTGAAGTGTTAGCCCCCCGTTCTTGAAAGCATTCGTAGGCATTTCTAAAACTATTCTATCACTATTTGTGCTTTTCTACTTTGTTTGCTTACCAAACGGCGGCGGCAATGTTTGAGGCAATTCAATTGTAATTCAATATAACGCACCACCACAACGCACCGTCACCAGCATGGCAACCGGGCTAAGGTTAACACTATTACTGTACAAATGGAAAAAAAGTAAATGTAATAGAATGGCAAAAACCCACTTCGTCTTGTGGAGGAAATTATGCTTTGGCTGATAGAGGAAGAGGGATGAACCGAAACGGATGAAACGCTCCCCGCGCCACAACGTATCAAACAAACAAACCGTAAAACTGGGCGAGCGAACAAACAAACCAATATTCATATCTTTCAGATATTCTGTCGCCGATGTTAGTTGGAGTAGCTTAGAGTAGGAAAAAAAAAAACCCTCCACAAGGGGCGTATGGTTCCCAAGCAAAAGTTCGCGATAACTTGCATATGCATGCTGGATCCGACATTCATATGTGCATGCACACACACATACACACGCTGATAAAACCCATCGTTACTGAAGTATGTTTAAAGAACCGAAGACCTGTCGATCGAACCGGATTCCATTACACATTCGATCCTTCTTATCCAATAGCTTGTGTGTATTGTGTGGTTTGTTGGCGAAAGGCAGCAAACTATTGATAGGTCGGCAGTCACCATGTAGACAAACTCTCCCATCTGATTACCATTTTCAATGGCTAGCAAGGATCTGGCTTTGTTTGCGTGTATGCGTTTTCCGGTGGCTAGCTGACTCGCTGTCCCAAGTCGTACCAAGATGCTATGATATCAAATTTTATGATTGTGTTAGTTGTTACAGAAATTGTGTTCTTTTAAAGCTGCATTCATTATATGCTGACCCAAGGCAAAACAGGCATCCATTGCCTATAGGCGAGCCTTACGTCAAGTCTTCGTCAGCTGTAGAATTCATTCTGTATAGTTAATTGTTCTGAATGTAGATATGAACGCGAACTAATAGATAATTTTCCTATGTCTTTTATCACAAAATATATTACGCTTCCTGCGAATCGGTAGTAGCATAAACATCCCCATTCGAAACGATTGCCGGCTTTGTTATCAATTTCCTATTGCTGCTTGCATATTGTTATGTACTCTGTGAGCCTCACCATTCTCGTATGCGATAATTAACCTCAAAAAGAATGTGCGCTTTATCGGGTATGTTACTGCCTTCTTTTTGCCTATGTTTTGCAGCTATTGGAATGTATTCTTTGGTGGTGTAACGCAGCAGTGTATCTCCCCCGCACTTATCGCCAACTATGGCAACGCAACACATGTTTTACAAATAGCTAGCCTTCCTTGCAAAAGCCCTCCAAAAACCAAACGGGGCCGCACTCTGTTGGTAAAATATGATAAGCAGCCTCAACAGGAAAGAAAACGGAACGACAACAACAACACAATCTCCATGACTCATGTTAACGTTTATCGGCATAGCTATTGTTTTGAATTTTTTTTTTTAACCTTTGTGTTATGATCAAAAATGATTTACATTGTAAGTGGGGATTTTAAAGATAATTTTGTATTGTTGATTGATATTTTGATGTTTTGTTTTGTATTTTATGTGGAATTTTAGTATTATTGCATTTGAATTTAGACAGTTGAGAGAAAAATTTAAAATGAGCTTTTATATGTCATTAAATGATTATGCTATTCAATGGAGTTAAATCCGTATCTGAATGGAACTTCATTACACAATACGCTAACGCTATACAACACGCTTTACATTCTGGGCTTGGTGTTGTGTGTGTGTGTGAATGGAAAGAAGTTTAATTGTATCAAGCATCACTAACAGAGATGCATTACTCGCGCTCGCGCACAGGGAAAACTTTGTCTTTCGCAGTACTTTTTGGGCCTGAAGATTGAAATGAATCTCATCACTGCGCAAAGCTGAAACACTCACACACAGAAACACGCCCAAATTGAAGATAAAGTCATTAAAACACTGGTTGAGTTTAATGTCAGGAAGCGACTCCATTTTGCTGAATGTCTACTTTTAGCAACATTGAAATGTTCCTCTTGTGTGACTTGCGGTGAGAGAATAGCGAGGAGAAGGGTGTTCAGAAATCGATTCCTTCAAAGTTTCCTTGCACAGTGTCATTGCAACAAAGTTTGCAATCTTCGTGCTTCAGGATAGAAGGGGAAAAAAACGAACGCCACTGGGAAAGCAAAAGCGCAAAGAGGGGCGATGCTGAGGACTGTAAAAAATTTGCCTGGTAAAAAGTTTGACGAGCGAACTTTTAGCTACAGCGAGCGCTGTCCATCGTCCAGAATCCGCTTACGCCTTTGCTGGTATTTTTCTGCCTGTCATCGTGTCAAGAAGTGACGGAGAGCATCGAGATATCTTATCAGAACTATTTTCTGCAAATAATTTGCATTACGCGCACAAAAACGTGTTTCGATTATCACTGAAAGAGGGGCTGATTCCTGTACAAAGTTGTTAGTCTCTGTTGCATACCAAATTTCTTTATTTACAACCTCGTCAGTGCTCGTAGTGTAATAATAACGAATCAAATTTTAATTCTCCTAAAAGAACTATAAATCGATTAACTTTTTTATATGCTGCTGTTAACAACAAGAGGAATTAGAAAACGTGGAAATGGAGACTTATTTGTTTGTAAAACATGCTGACAAGGAACATCATCGTTAGCTTAACTTTTCTAGCTCTCCCAACACCGCAGGCTACAGAATCACTTTCGCAGAAAGAAACCTCAAAAATGTCCCATCCATTTTGATCTCTAAGCAATAGAAAACTGCAGAAAAAACCCCGGAAGCTCAACGAGTGCCTTATATCTCCAATATTCTAAAGCTTCCTTCGCAAAAAATACCAGAAGCTGGGCCATTGCTGTTGCGAATCGTTACCAAACTTCTGCTGGTGTTGTGTAATCGTTTCATTGATCTTATTACATCCAAACGCATCGCAAGAGGTTTCGCATACATATTACGCCCGAAAGGATTCTTCCCGAAACCAGTTCTACACCATTTGCTGGAATTTGAAATACGCGCGCGTGTTTACCGACAAGCAGAAAGATGGAAGTATCGTGCAACCCATCGTCGAGATCTCTCTATGCCTGCGTTGGTGGTTTTTCCTTCTGAAGAATGTTTCCCGGATAAAGTCTTCTTCGGGGATGGGGGAAGAAGGGTGAGTGCACATATTGTGGGCAAAAGTAATAGAATTTTCCTTCCCATGTTGTGTACCCCTGCATTGCATCGCCTTTTCCTCGTCTGGGAGAGCTTTGCTTCCTGAATCGGATTGCTGTTTGAAAAATAGTTTCTTGCGACTCGTGACCAAGGATTATGCTGCTGCTCGTGCAAAAGTATGTCAGCGTACTCGGGAGAGTTACCAGGCCTAAATATTGATTCTTGTTTTATTTTTAGCTCTATGCAGAATTGTTTTCAAACAGTTTTGTGAAGTTCAATATAGTTATTTAATATAGTAAGTTTTATTGGGGAAATAAACTTTGACGTTTGTAATTGACATCATACGTCACTTGTTTTAATCCACAAAAAGTGAAGCATCAGTATCAAAATACACAGGTATCGTCCATTTTCGTGTTGTTTGTTAGGTCGTAGTTACGTCGTGTTTGCATTATCACTTAGAACACGGCCCTGGAGCACTGAACCTGTCTGCTTGAGGGTACATTCTGGAGAAGCAGTGACACTGGTTGGGGCTGTGGACGTCCAGCTGTATTTGTTGATTTGAGTGTTGCTCCGAGGGCGAAGATGTATGATGCGTGTGCTCTGCCCACACAGTGTAATTTTTACGATAAACAAATCGGGATCGATGTTTTTCTTGATTGTTTTGAGCCAACTCCTCAAGGTCAATATTGAGATACTATTTACGTAAGATCTTACGAAAATGATACACATAGTATTTCAATATAAAAAAAGATAAAAATAGATAATTATATTTCAAACAAGGTTTTCGCGTTATGCTATGCCAAAGACAAATATAATTTCTATTCACTTTTTAAAGTTTCCATCCTTATATTTTCCTGCTTCTCCGTTCGGTGTTTGAATTAACAATTCTTGTCAATCAATATTGTACACCCTCAATAAAAATGAACAAAACACACACCGTTTTGCCAGACGAGCAAAAACATCTTGTGAAAATGGTGGTAAAACACATTGCCACGTGTTGTTTGATCTCGGGTGTGTGCCTGTGTTCCACCCGATACACAACAGTCCGGAAGCAATCGGCAGCCCCGAAGATGACATCGAAAAGATCAAATAGCGTTTGAAGTTGACTTTCTCTCTATCACTTGTTTGATGATGATGATGATGATGTGTCATCACGCTGCGGTACTTCGCGAGAAGGTGAGGGACTTTCGTGGTTCGCCGTGTTGTCATAAGAAATTTTGCAAAGTAATGTATTTTCGGGAAGGAGCCACCACCACTTGACTTGAGCAAAACAAAATCGGTACAGGAAAGAAGGGGGGAAAAAGTGTACTGTTTTATTGGTGAAAGATGTGAAGCTTTTCGCTTTATTGCATATTTTTGACAACGTTTATTTACATTGCTCGTTTATGGGGCTTTGATGATAAAATTACGCTTTTTTTTTCCGCGATAAACCGTCGGGAACGCGTCTTCTACGGTACGGAAAGATCACTTGAATCAATCAGTTAAAGCTCTATTTTTGTTGTCTTTTCATGATTGTCATCTGGCGATCCAATTATTCAGCAGCTTTCCCATGCTTGAGAATTTTTATTTTAAGTGTGTTGCAAAATTGTTTTCATATTGGCATGGAGATCGACAAAAAAACTACTTTCTTTTACATAAAAAACGATCGATTGCTCTGAAAACTCATTCCGTTCACACGTGTGATGTTTGGTTTCGTTTTGGTAAAGTGTGTGGACTTTTTCTTTTCTCTATCTCAATTGTACAACTGAAAAGAAATCGTTGTAACGCTAGAAAACTACGGATAAGCGAATCAGTAACCGCCATTATCTGGGGCACAATGCGTGTATAATGGAATGGTGAATTACTTTTGCATCATAATTATTTCCAACCGGTCTTGCGTGTGTGTGTGTCTTACAGTTAGATATTTCCGCATTCGACATAAGGAAACGCCTCGGGCCGGCAACACCTTTTTTGCCTTGGCATGATGTAATTATCAATTGCCTTCGTATATTGTTGTGGCATTTTTAGAATTAATGTGAAGTTTAAAAACACAAACATGTGCTGTGTTCCTCCGTCTACGTGGTATTAATATTTTATTAGAGCTTTTATTCGCTTAGAAAAAAGAATTTTTATCATTCAGTTGCAGTGACATTTTGATCCCATTGTTGCCTCCATATGTTTCGACCTCCTGGTGAGCTTGTTAGTAACTTCGCCAGTTGACATTTGAGCTGTCGAGGGCGTTCTCACAAACACATAGACACACCGTTTAATGCCACATTTCCACTCGTTGGGGGTGTGGGGGGGGGGGGGGGATGGTAGAGGAAAAAACACGACGAGACGAAAAGACAATCAGAAGCGCATCAAAACTGGGCACACTAGAACGAAGTTGCAACAGCATGCAAAAAAGCTGCCACTGCCCTCTTCCTCCTCAACCTGCATCACGATGGTGCATGGTGTATCATGTGTTCTACCATAAATGTTCACTGAACTCGTCATGCGAAGGACCACTACATACATGCATGCCATGATTATGTTACGGAGCAATGGTCTCGGAATGTGTGTTGTGCAGAAGGGAGAACAACGCAACATTACCGTCTGCCAGAACGGCTGTGTCATCTTCCAACAAGCACACGTCATCGTTCTCGTGCCTCTTAGGTTCAAACCACAGAAAGGGACCAGAAAATGTCATTATATGGTACTAATGTAATATTAACACGTATTAAAACTTGTAGACAACAACGACGACAGTCTGCAAGCGGGAGGACACAGAAAAGACAGGCGCGGTGTGTGTGTGTGTGTGTGGGGATAACTTTTCATTGTGAACAACTTTACTTACAATGGTTCTTCCCTGCCATCGAGACAAGAAGCGAGAGCGAATACAAGAAACACCCGGAGACTCATTTCCGGTGTGTGAAGGAACTGTTCACAGCCGAGAACAGCATCGGTTCAGCAAAATGTTGTGGCAGACTATATCGCCTGTCTATAAGAGTCACAATGTTTTACAGATGTATACACCTATAGAAAAAACTGAAACGATCGAAGGGTTAATGCAATGATGTTTGGTAAACTTTACGAATTGAATCAAATTATCAAGCATATTAGAAGGGTTGATGCTGTGTCGCCTATACGTCACTTACTGTCAAAGTAAATCGTATACGCTTTGATGTTTAGTGATCGTTGTATGAGCGTTCCCAGTCTCTACATCTCACCATCCTAAGGAACACCTTACAATACCAAGATTTTGCGCAAAAATATAATTGCCGAAGCAAAGGCTGCTGGAAGCATAATGGAAAAGTTGAAATCAGCAAACCTAGAGCGAATTCTTTATGGACAGGAAATTTAATTATCGATCTCCTTGCGGCGGAAGACACGGCGAGATCTTTCGTAAAGATCTTTGTCGTGAATCTGATTCCGTTTCCTGGTATTGGTCTAGATTTCCTGTTGCTTCAAGAATTTTTACATCCAGGAAGGGTTAAAAATATAAATCATAGAATCATCAGTGTTGTTTTAGATTACACTTAAGCTGCGTTTACAATTAAAAACGCTATCTAGCATGAGGTTGTGTTTTACGGATTTCGTTATTCTTGCTTGAGCGCCAACCTAAACCACGTGGTAAGCAGCTCGCATGAAAGTCTCCGTGTAAGATGAAACATCAACCAGGCCTCAAAAACAATGTGCGAGCAGTTTAATAAAAAAAAAAGAATCCTATTAGCAGCAATTTGTGCATTGTAATTGCCCACACGGTAAGAAAAATGGAATGCTTTCACCCGGAAAAGCCATTTTCTTGCGCCCCTTTTGTTTCAGTACGCTTGTCGAAAAGTGAACCCTATTGTTCTATTAAGAACTCCTTCCATATGAACTCATTTGCTAACAATTCGTTTTCTTTTCTTACTTCTTTCTTGCAGGTAAGTTCCACAAGATGAACCGCGGGGTCGTTGTTGAAGGTTGTAGTAGTAAGTACGTACGATGCAGTCCTATCCACGAGCGATAGAAGAGTTCTGAGATCGTTGTGGGATTGGTAAGGAGAGTAAATTAAGAATGTGCCAGATGAATTAAATACAGCGGCACCTTCAAATGTGCTAACGGGCGAGAGAAGTACCATCATATTCTTATGACTTCGTCGTTTGAGATGTGTATTGTGGGGCACTCTTGCTTGAAACTGGCGAAAAATTCCCTGATCCTTTGTTCTCAACTTTTTGTGCCTAGTCGTGCTATGCAGCAGGTGGCATAATTGAGTTGGCAAAGTATGCGAGTGGGATTTTACCATAACTTTTAGCGCACATAGTTGACGTAATGATGCTATCTTACTTGTTTTATCTTATGGTCCTAAACATTCCCTTACGTAAATGAACCCGACGAGGCCAAAATAAGCATTGATTCTTACTATAAAACGGTCCATTGATCTGGTAGGTGGCATACTGACTCATCCGTTAGTCTAGCTATGTTTTTCCAACAATCCTGCTACAAACACGATAATCACAGGGAATGACGCAATTTTTGTTCACACTGTTTCACTGTGGAAAGGAATCCACCGTGCAGAAAGGTTGGTGTTAGGTTAAGCGATCCTTCATGACTATGCCGGCACCACGCGTAGCACAACACAATGGTGATGAGTTTCCGCCCGTGCTGCGGATCACTTTTAAATAGAAATTCAAACGTTCAGCGTGATGCCAGCGGTACGGGAAATTTGTGTTTTTTCTCCAACATCTCCAACAATGTGGGTGTGCGTCCCTTTTTCCCTACCAAGCCACACACAACGTGACAGACGGCAGGGACAAACTGTGGTGCACCTTTTTTTATCCCTTCCATATGGTGGCCGGTGACTACTACTCACTGACACTGACCGGCTTGCTGCCGTGTTGTCACAATGTCCCCGTGTCCTTCGTTCCTCCATTCGCCGCATGCAGTGGACAGAGGAGTGGCCCTCAAGGATAACGATAATGGCTCGGGTGTGTGTGTAATAATGAAATGCCGCAACAACCGGTGCCCCATCCTGACGCTCTAAGCTCATTGTGTGTTGGAGTTCGAGCTTGGTGATACTATTCACACCCAGTCGTTATTTTATTTCGTTCCTTTTTTTTCCTGGTTGCGCTCCTTGTCCTCTGTCCCTTGTCCATCTCTCCCAGGATAGCAAACATCCCAACAGTGCTGTGTGTGTGTGCCCTATCTGTGTCGATTGGCGCCATGTTATGGGTTGTATTATTTTTTCCTCGTGTATCCTTTGCGATTCCTTTACTTCATCGCGACACTCTTACACTTTAATGTACACGTTCCCTGTGCGTGTGTGTGTGTGTAGATGTAGTGGTCACCGAGAAGTGTTGAGCAAGCCAGTCTGCTAGAGCCGCCCCCGGGTCGATTAGCGATGGTGTCCTTGGCTTGTCCATCGTGCTTCGTCGAATTGGTGCCTTTTAACGGGAAACGGTTCCATGGTTGCTTTCTACTTTCTATCTGGCGCTATCGGTTCGGTTCACATTATTTATTTATTTGTCCATTTTTTGTACCTTGACTGATGGTGAAAAAAGTACTGCACACGAACATTAGACAGCACGGCACGAAGCAGTAGTTGGTGGTAATGGACGAGGAGTGAGCAATAACATTAGGACGTAATCGAACGGCAATTGAGAAATTTTCCGATAGAACTGTACTTGCGAGGTTGAAGCTGGGGTTTAATGGAGACGTAAAGCTGGTGAGGAATTGTAGTATCATTAGGGGTTTTTTGGGAGAGAATGTTTTTTTTTTTCGTCCAGAAAAAAGGAAGAACGATTAAGTGACCACAACCAACTTCTCGATACACAAGATGAAGTGCTTTTTGATTGAAACCCTAAGCGCGAACCTTATTTGCCGAACGTTCTTGGCTATGCTTAAAAACTCTGCCCTTAAGTAGATCACAGAAAACTTGGCGTGTGTGTGTGTGTGTGTGTGTGTGTGTGAAGACATGAAAATGTAACTATATATTCCTTCTAATGGCCAGTAAAGGATTTCAATTGGTTTTGTTGATCAGATGACGGAGCAGCTCTCTTCGAATGGAGTATTACTGCTGAATCCTATTGCCTAATCCCCACTTTATGATTGCGTTTACACATTTCATCCATTTCCGGACGAACGGCAACGTCAACAAAGTTGAGAATGGTATCTGGGATCGTTAAGTTAATGGATATTTAAGCAAATATTGCTTATAAACATCACTGTGCTGTGTAGTGTCCTGGACATTCGTTCTCGTTATTGGGCAAACAGCTATCAGGCAACGTGCCAACACACACATCACTTTTACCACGGTTAAAAACTAACCCATCCTGATGATATGTTCTCTTTGAGTTGGATATTCCGTTGGTTGTCCCTGCAAGTAGTGATCTAGGGAAGGATAGAAATTGAATCTTCCTTATTAACTCTGGAGGCAAAATATCGATGAAACAATAATTCTTTGTTATGATCAAAAAATTATTCAGAGAAATTTCGTGGATAAGTCGCCAAAATCTAAAATTTATCTTTTAGGGTCCATCATAAGTTATGATAGAAAACTGTAGCCTTATGTTTGTAGCTGTGCCATTGAATCCGAATTCTGAAGCAGTTAACATAAACTGTCTTAGTCAAAGTGCGTTAAAAGCTTCCCAATCGTAACTTCCTGTCTCCTGAAACTGTTAATCGGACACAGCTTCATTTGTTTTGATGCGGGGTGCGCACATTTGTATTACACTTTGAAATTGATGGAAGCAAATTTGTGTATGCAGATTTGATTTGCTATCGTTGCAAAAAAGCTTCGACGAAAAACGATGCCAAACTCAAATCTCTACAGTAGGAGAGAGAGAAAGAGAGAGAAAGAGAGAGAGAGAGAGAGAGAGAGAGAGAGAGAGAGAGAGATCGAGAGCGTAGCAAACGCAAAAGTTTCATCTGGCGAATGTAAAATAGGACAAAGCTGTAACGATATGGACGGGGGGCTTTTGGTGGGGGGTGTGCCAGCCCTAGAAAAGTCGTTGAAAAAAAGCTATGAATATTTTACCACATTCCCCATCTCCCCACACATCTCATCCACACACGCGTCTCCATGCTTTTCCTAAGCGTGAGATGAAAAGCTGGTGGTCCTCTGCTTTCGTTGGTGAGCTGCATTTCTCTGCGTACGCTTCGATAACGACGATGGGATTTAGCTTTTACTTCAGCGTTTCTAGGTCTCTCTCTCTCTCGCTCCCTCTCCCTTGCATCTTTTTTTTCGATAGCTTGGACGGGTTGGACCGAATCGCTACTTGACTGCTGTTGTTCCCCATTACTTCTATCACGAGCTTAGATTTTTGCATAAGTAGATGCATTGTAAATCGCTTGTTAACGCAAATACTTGTTTTGTTCCACTTACGGCTGGTGGCCCTATCTGCATCTGTTTGATTTTGGCCTTTGAAGATTCAGATTGGATTTCGGAGAAATATTAAAGCACCGCTTCCCGAGCAAGAGAGACCACAAATTTGTGTAGCTTTGCAATTGAAATTGCATGTAAAAGAATGTTTTTGTTGTGCGTGTTTTTTGATTGTTGGTTCAATCCGGCTTTTTGACATTTCCAGCTACAGAATTTTTAGCGCCCAAAAATAAGCGTTCATTCTGTTTCTTTGTGCAGTGAAATGTTTGCCAGGTGTAAAACTGTTGCAAACAGAGCAAAATGATTATGTTCCGGTTCTTCGTTACTGCTCGGTTGACTGAACTAACTCCCGAACAACCGTACCCTTTCGCCGGCAGTGGAGAGGAGAGTCTTTCCAATACTTCTGCCTTAGTTTGGGAGGGAGAATTCTAACGGGTTTGCCCAAGTGCCTGTGGAAGGTTTCTACCTTTCCTGTCTTTTACAGGTTTTTACACTCCCTTGCATTTTCGTCCCTATACCGTCAAACTATCTTGAAGAGGATTTAAGGTTTGCCAACCGCCAACGATAATACCCTTTGCTTGCCTTAGCTTCCTCTCCATCGGTGGTTGTCGGGTGCAGAGATGATGGTGCTATTAGACCTGGTGCTCTGCCGCCCCTCCCCCCCCCCCCCCCCCCTGCACACACAAACACACACACACAGGTAATGATGGCGCAATCTGAAGTACAGTTATTTTTATGCAGTCCGTTATTATGAAACGTTTCTCTCGCTCTCGTTAAGGTCGCAACCGGGTAAACCCGACGCTATCGGCAAAACCGTCGGATGTTGGTTGTGTGGACCAAAATGCATCGAAGTGGCAGGAATAGGACAGGGGCTACATTCAAGTTGGGCGATGTAAAAGAACTTTTTTGAAGGAAACTGCGTGGATCGGGTAGAGTGAGGACGAAGCGGGAGGAAAATGTTTACAGTTTGTGTGTTTGTGTGAGGTGTGTGCATCATTAGCGTGTGTCCCGAAGATGATAAACACCAACCTAACTACCAGGACCAGTTCACAGGACACACTTGGCTGTAGTTAGTTGCACCGTAAAACTGCACAACCCTAACGTGGCAGTGTTAAGCTCAGAACGAAGAGAGTTTTACAGAACGTTCACAGCGGTAGTTGTAACTGTGGCGTCCTGTAACCTGCGGGTAAATTCTCCCGCATAAAAAGCCTCACCCGAGAAGCGCACCAGTAAAGAAAAAGCTCATTTAAATTGAAGCAATCATTAACCGCAATACAACGGTGCATTTGTGTGGTGCTGAATCCATCAGGATAAGTGTGTAGCGTGGGAAGGGTTGGAGGGGGGGGGGGAGGAATAGGGCAGTGGCGGCATCCAACCATGGTGTTGAAAAATGTGTCGAAGTGTAGAGCACTTCGTCGGCGCACGGTTTGGGGAGATTGGACGGTGTGTCCTCAATTTCGTTTCCTACTTCTTTCCCAGTTTTGCCAGGCAAAAGCGGAACAACGCTCTGTGTTTGTGTGCTTGTGGATATTTCTCCACCGAAGCGGAGGAAGTCATGTTCCCTCTTGGCACTATTTCCTCCCCCGAAGCTTTTTGCTTCTGGTCTCTATGTTCGATCTTAGTTAGTTTGGCCCGTTTAACGTTGTTAGTTTTTTCGAACGCGTTTTGTGTGGTGCATCTTCTTTTAGCTAAAGCTTCATTCGTAGCCCTGCGGTCGCAGTAATGTGGCGCAATTCCTCCCAGGTAAAGCGAAAGACACAAAGCGCACCGAGCGTAGTTGATTATTTCCATTAGTTTGACTGGTGATTGGGGTTGAGCAGAGGAGAGGACCCTTGCTGACGGAGTTTAAACTTAAACATTATTTGAAGAACTGGTTTTCGAGCTCCAGTTTGCCGTGATGGGTAATGTTGATGGGTTGAAGCTTCGGAACAGCTTTTTGCATCATCTTAAAGACGGCGGGAGAAGTTTATGTCCCGGTAAGAAGAGAGTTGTATTTCTCTTGGAGACGCTTCAATTTCAGGTTCTTCTTGTACAGCTGTCTGATAGCTAAATTGGTTTAAGGAAACCATTAAGATGTACAATTCATTTTCTTGACTCCAGTATTTTTAAGTGTTCAGCTAATTATCAAGTAAATGCTGATGCTTCTCGCTGTTAACTTAGTTCGCATATCGCGTGCTGAATTCTTGCCATTTCTTCGAATATATAATTCCAATCCCGTCTCATCCAATTTCCAAAACTTGAGAGATTAGGCAAGTTTCCTCTTTCCCAGAGTTTATGATCAAAACTCAAAGTTCTAGCTTCTGTTTTTATGAAAGTCTGCATCTGGAATGCATTCTAGTCACAGTGTCCTCCTTTTTCGTTTGCTACATTTTACTTCGTCACAAACAACAAAGTTCGCCTGCTAACACAACCCACCCGAATTCTCCTCTGGCATTCTCTTTCTCAGTGCTTTTGGACTTTCAAGTTGCGTTCGTCGGCTGTGTGGGGTTGATCTTTTCTTGTTTTTAAACGCACCCGATCGTTTGAGAGAACATGGAATCGAAAGAAAGACTGAACGAATCAAGAACTGCGATTGTATGCGGATGCTTCGAGTACCGTTACGTTGACCCGATTATATAATGGTGCGATCGTGGTGGAGTGAGTTCTTCTTGCAGGAGGGTTTGTGGGGCGGTATGATACATTCATGCTACGGCCGTCGTCGTATCCACTACATAAGGTACGATCACGCGAGAAAGAGTTGGGCTGTTCCAGCGTTCAGCACACAAGAGTTCGTTAACATCGGCCTCACACTCCACAAGATCAAGATGGTTGTGTATGCGTGTGTATATTATGAGGGAGAAGTTGTTAAAAATGGAAGTCAAGTTCAGACCTTGTTTCTCCACAAATGATTATCGAAGCTTTGTATGTGTAGCTTTGTATAAAGTTCTCCAAATGTCTTACTCTCTGTAGTAAAAGATGTTTGTAAAATTGCCAAATGTTTTGCCTTTTTACATAACAATTACTTGACTCATTGAAATGTGAAACGATCACAATCGTCGTGCTGTATAAATTACAGACAATTCTCTTGGGTTGATGAATTGAAGAAAATGTTTCCTCCAAACAAGTTTAATCGTAAAGAATCAAACCATACATAGCATTAACCTCCTATTCGTTGTCCACCATCGTCATGCCTCTTGTTGGGACACCTGATTGACCTGATTTCCGGTTGGATCGTACCCTCTGGTGGACGAGTCTGGACGAACAGAGAAGGTTTGGGGAGGGATGCTGCACGCATTTATTTATTTATTTATTTGTTTCTGCTGCTCTTCGGTCACTTTGGAGTCGGAAATTTGGACTTTCTCTTAGGATTCCCATTTTCGGGGGCATATAAACACTCACACGCACACATACACTTGTTGTTTTTCCCTTGTTTTCTTCACATGTCGTTGGTTTCTTGACTTTTTTCTTCTCCTTCCTTTGGCAAGTTCCGTTAGAGACATGCTTTTAAAGCTTTTTATATGATCTGCTCTCTATAAAACTGAAACAGCTGTGATGCTGTGGAGGAAAGAAATAGTGAAGAAAGGCAACTAGACAAGAGGATTTTGTTGTTGGAATGTCTGACAATAGGTCAGGTTAGTTAGGTTATGGAGAGGCTATAATATAATAAAAATAAATAGTCGAAACAGTAACCCAATCGATAGAAGGGAACGCAAAAATGGTGTCAGTGGGTTTGGAATCTTTGAAAGATGTAGCGATTTTTTAAAGCTTTTCTTTCTAATATTAAAAAAGCCAAATTAAGATATGCTCTGAATTGTCTCTTGCTTATTCTGAATTATGTCAATTATGCAACAAAGTAATGTTGGGATACACTTGTTATCGCCGAATGGGAAGATATTTTCTTGCTGAAAACCAGGCCAAACCACGGTCCAATCGCGTACTCTAAAACAACGTTTTTAAAATGTGTTTTCACTGTGCGATTGGTACAGCATCCGGTGTAAAATCGTGTTGGAAGCAGCACACATATTCGTCATAGCTCGATTGTTTATTATTGGTGCCACCCGGCGGTCGGTCGATCGTGCATAGTTCGATTTTCAATGTTCACGCAAGATCTCGTAAAAATTCGGGGTTTGTTTTAGGACGCCGATAACTTGATGGTGTGATGCTAGACGGACGAATGGTTGGTGTGTTGTGCTCCGTATACTGACGGGAGCATCTTCAAATACTGTGCACAACACAGGACCCATCATGCTGACGTTCTCCTTGGCCGTTCTATGGTTCAGTGTCTCCGAATGTTGTTTCCCTGGTAGTAGAGGGTAGCGCGATCTTGAGAATGTTTGTCTTGAACGGGAATCCACTATCTATTTGTTCAATTTTTTCTTCTCTTGGTCCATTTCCGGTGCGGTGATGGTGCTTTGGGGAGTATTTTTGCAGACTTGAATGACGTACGGCAATAAGACTGACTAAAATAAGTCGTTAATGTTGGGAGTTCAATTCTGAAATTTTGGAAGATTTTTAGTAAAATAGTATAAACATGTTTAGCAGGTCAGCCTCAATACCTGTCCAATGTATTCAAATGTTGTGTTTGCACAATTTAATCCACCTTGTTTACGCCATATCTCTCCTACGCACACACCACCCGATACTGGGCCGGCACCAACGGAACAAATTACTCAACAACCAATTTCTGCATTACACGCTCATCAATCCCGAACCTTAACCGATCGGCGTCCCGCCGGGCATGGGGCATCCGCTGATGGAGATGAACTAAACGCGTGTCGAAAGAAATGTAATTTAATCTCTCCCGTTTAACATCTTTCCTGCGAACCAGCTACGCCAGGAGTAACAGAAACCCCGGAGACTAACAAAGGCATGTTTCTCGTTTGCCGGCGATCTGATGATCACTGAATGGTAAAAGTTTGGGTGTGGAAATTCTTTCCCCTCGTTGTCGGTTAGTGTCTGTTTGCTGTATGGGTGTGCAAAAAACTAAAATCCAAAATGTCGGCCCCAGCAACACAACACGGTGCTAGTACCAGGGAGCAGGCCGGCCGTGACTGATCGAAAATCCGTTTTATATTCCCGAACGGTACCCTCCGAACCAGATATTTGTTTAGAATGGTGAGAAAAATGGCTTTCAATATTTTTCATCTTTTCTGGTTGATCTACATTCCGAGATGAAGATTCATTTTGGGGAAATGGAAAATGTGGGAATGGGATGTCCATTAGAGCGAATTATTTGAAGAAAAGCAAACACAGAAAAAGAGTAGAATGGAAGTGATTTTCGAAGGTAACAAAGTTAGTCATTTTTGTTATTCTTAGACTAAAAAAAAAGTGAGCAAATATGACTAAGACTAAGGCCTTCCTACCTTTATTGAATTGGTGTGGAATCTTTTGTTTTGATTGTATGCTCTCAAGAGAGTTTGCATCCAATCAAAAAATAGAAATTTAGAATTTTTGAATTTGAATGACAGTTCCTAGGGAAGAGGAGCAAAATTTGGTATAAAAAAGATTTTCATTTCCCGCACAGCGAGAGCGTTATAATGACTCGTTGCATTTGAAAGTGTTGAGTTTTCTTGCACATTGGATCAAAAACATAATGAGGCAAATAATCGTCCCACAAACTACAAAAATCCAATTTCTACAGGTAAACAAAACACAAAATCTCTCATTAAGCTTGTGAGGCAGCTTGGGAAATCTTGTTCAACGCTATCCGGCCGCAAATTGGTTTAAGCTACCTCTATCGCAAACAAGGTGAAAATAGGCGTTGGAACTACAAATTTGTCAAACAGAAAACTACCTCCGTTAGTCATTTTAACCTACTTATACAGCCAGTGGAAACGGGAACCGACAATCTTCTATTTTTTTTATTTATTTATTTTTTTTTTTGTCAACCGAGTCGAGTGGACCATTTTGTGTTGATGATGATCGTTAGCTATGGGAGGCTTATGAGAAAGTGCAAACATAGGCAAAGAAATGACCTCTCACGTAGATCGTATCGCTCGTTCGCACACAGTTGTCGGTCGCAGGTGAAGTTACGGATGGGTAGGATGGACCTTCTCGATTTCTTCCGTCTTGGGAATAAAAAAGAAAAAGAAATACACATACACACACTCCGATCAACACATTTTTTCTAATGGACCGGAGTGTGCACGGTTTGCTTGAAGTTGAAGACATGACACAAAAAAAAATCCTAAAAGCGCGTGCGGACGCTCACCAAGAGACAACCCGGAAAAACTCTAGTAGGATATCCTTTTCTTTGATGGGATTTTTGTTTTTTTCGGGACGTTTCAGTTGGTCAGCTTTTCTTCTGTTTTTTGCCGTTTTGGTTGACGATGTGCCTAGCTTGTGGCGAAGAGTCGCACGGTTAACCCTCTTCTCGCTACCGGATGAGTGGCGCAAATCATTTATCTTATTATCTAATTCCAAATATCCGTCACGTTCCTTCCTCTTTTCGGATCTTCCGGTGAATGTTAGCTGCTGCTGCTGCTGTGGTGACTATCGAGTGACGAATTGTTGACCAAGAAGAATGAATCTGTTTTCGTGTCTTGCTCGGTTGCTAAACCCCTTTTTCGTCAGCGTCCTGTAGACTTTTAACATTTTCCTGTCGTCGTCATGTCACGCCTCAAATCGGTCTCGCGACGGCATCCTTCTCCCATTTTTGTTTCTTTGGTGGCAAAAACAAAAAAGGCTTCATTTTTCCGGTTGGGTTTTTGCAGGCAAGATATGGTTCCAGTTTCTTCAACTTTTCTCCCCCTTCACGCTACATGCACTAAAGCGTATCCGGTCCTGGTCCCCGTGGTCCGGTGGTCAGTCCTCGCCCAAAGCTATTGAAGCTTTATCCTTTTTCTTCGTTTCTGCAACGAAAACGGAACGCTCTCCGTGTGTCATGACGCGGTGCCTTAAACTGTTGGAAATGTGAAATCTTTCCATTAAATATTGCCCGAAAGCAGCTCAGCAGCTTCGACAATGTCCGCGTGCGTCAACATGTGCTTCAAAACGATCACAAAAGAACAAACATATCGTTCGTTTCTTGTGTTTTGTTTTCGAACGTTTTATGTTTTGAGTTGTTTTACTTCCTACCTAAAGTCTTTCAATAGGATTCTCGACTTCACATTTGAAATGGACATTTTTAAATCGTCTGCTGACCTTGCCGGGCTTGATATGTGGGAGGATTGTTTTGCTAGGGGTCCAAGGAAGTCCTGACCACCAAAAGAAAACACATCTTTCTCCCACTGTTACGCTCAGCAGCAGCGAGTTGTGAAATATGGGTTTTCCAGGCTTGTTCTGTTCCGGAAGTTACCGGGTTAGGAGTTGTGTTTTTTTCCATCCTTTTAGTTTCGGTCTCTCGATCCTTTAGCTGGAAAGATGGAAGATATGTTTTGAGATTTTTCCCTCGGTTGGTCGGGCTTTCACCCTTTCTAAGTGTGCTTTTTTTCTTCCAATTTTCTCAACACAATTCTTGAGCTTGAGCTCTAGAAAAAGGTAATACGTGTTTTGCGGTTAGTGTTTGTTTTGGATTTTTGTGTGTGTGTTGGTGTTCATTTCAACGATGTTTTATTTCTCCAACGTGTATTGCTCAGAAGAAAATCAGCTTCTTGGTAAATAATGTTGAGCTTTGTTTGTTATGTGAAGAAAACGGTCACACAAACTCCCTGTTAACAAGCAACAGTGTTTCTGAAATATTGTTTCACTTGGATTTAAGTAGTACACGCAAAGAAAGGGAAAACTAATATTTTTTGAAGCTTTTCATCGTTTTATGTTTTGCAGGAAAATTTGAAATGCATATTAAAATTAATCTTCTTCTGCTTTAATTTGTCCTTCCGTTGACAAGTAATACTACCATCCCTGGCTGATTAAACACGCTTAGCTGGTATGCCCGTAAGAGTTTTAATGTACATTTACATTTCAAACCATTTTCTTGATTTCCATCCATCAATTTATCGCTGCCGCTAGACAGCGCTAGACAGACACACACCTGACCAAAACACCTGGCGACGCACGTCGTGGTTTTGGCGTTGTTTTTCCTGCAATACGTAGAAAACCATTTCAACACAGCGCATTAAAGCGTGTCCTACGGTGTTAGCGCGTTTCGCGCGCATAATTTGCCATATTTTCTCTTTCACGCGCGCGCGTCAAAACGATGAAATAATTTGGAATTTTACGATCACTCATAAATAATTTTCAATCGTTTAGCGGCCCGCTCACAGTAACGTTCGTTTCGTCCGCCGTGTGTCCGATGGGAGGTTTGGAATTCAATGTGTGCGTCTCTCTTTCCCCTTTCTCGGGGACGGGAAAACCGGGCGGAAGTGTACTGCCTCGGTGGCCCACTTACGGCTTTTACACAAAACTTAGTCATCGTCCGTATCGTGTCGTATATACTAATCGATCAGAGTAGTAAACCAGTGCGAAAAGAAAAAAGTAACTGTGGAGTCTCAGTTTATCAGCTGTGGTATAAACAGGCAAGAGAGCGAATGGTGGAAAAGAATTTGCTTTTTCTGATGGTAATTTTCAAACAACACGCACATCCACTAAACGTAAGCCGTGTATTTGATGGAAAGAGTGCGCAGTAGTGCTAGCGACTACCTACCAGAGTTTTGGGACTCAAAGTTTGAAGAGCCATTTTTCTTCCTGGCGCCCTCCCCCAACATTATACGCGTTGTGATAGAAATGGTGGAAAATTTCCCACCATACAAGAGCACAAGTAATAGAGTTGAGTACACCACACCCCTCACGAACGGGGATTTGAAAAATCCCTTTTTTTCAATCGCAGAAACTCTTCAGAAATGTTGTAACTTCGATGAAGAAAATCTGACCTGAAACCGAGTCCTGAGAAGAGAAGGACGATAAATTTTGACTATTGGATTTTTTTTGGTCTTTCTACTTTTTCACGAAGCTTTTGTGTATGTGTGTGTGCCTGTGCAAAACGTCAAAAGCACTCGCTGAGCATTGCAAACACGGGCTTTTAACGATCGCGATAGCAAATAATGGATAGAATAGAACGATTTTCCACGAATTTCGTGCCTTCGGATTAACGATATCGGGATTTTTCGATAGGACCACAACAAATGTTTACTCTTGTGAGAAAATTAAGGGTAAATCGGGGTGGAAAAAAAAAAAGAGAATCCCTAAAATTGGGACCAAATTTTTAAACAATTCTGTCCCGGGCTACATTTTTTACTTGGAAACAAGGAACAGCCAGAAACCGAGCCAGGGTTCTATGAGGTACTGTAGAAGTCCAGAAGACTAACAGGAGCTCAGTCAGGAAGAAATGAAGTTAATGTAAAATGTCATCACCGGATGGAATAAATAAGTATGTTAACGGTTAGACAAACTCTCAAGAGTTGTTAATAACTTGTCACTTGGAAATATTTGACATTTTGAATCCAGCTTCTTGGGTCTATTAAAATTATTGTACAATACAATATGAAGGCTTTAAAAAAATCCTGTTGGAGAATATTTCTTAAAATCATAAACTAAATCTTTTGCAAACAGACGATTTTGTTCGCCATAATCTGATCGTTACATCAAGAGCCTGTTAATATCATTTAAGTAAAATGAGATTCTGCAAGACATTAGTTTTCAAGTGCAGATAACAACATTTAATAATACCTGCAAAATGACGCGGCAATTGCTTTCTACGCTTAAAACCGGCCTGTTCAAATTTAATGCAATCAAATCACCACTGCGCGTCCATTCGCCACAAGTCTACGATTTTTCGTCCACGTTGAACTTGCTTTGTGCAATAACGAAGCTCTAGTCGTCGCAAAAACGCCAGCTAAAGGTATATAAACGCTCAAAGTTAGAGGATCATTTTCCAGTTTCAAGCTTTTACGCCACTACACGGCATTAGTAACTTGTTGCTTTCAGCAGGCCGGTATTTGGTGCTTTGGAGGCGGTGGTGGCAGCTAGGGGATGATTAAATTTTGCGCTTCTCCCCCGCAACGACAATGCGAAGAAGCAATTTCAGGATTTTCCTCGTGAGGAAACACATCAACTCCCGATGAAAAGTGGCAGCGATAAGACGATTGTTGTATGTTGCTGTGTGTTTGTCTGGTGTGCACGAGAGATCAGCGTGGAAAATATATTGAATCTAATGAGTATTGATTTTCTCGCGTTTTCCTGGAAACGAACGAACGGGGGAGAGTTCGCTGGGCAGTAGAATTTTCTTGTCGGCAAACCTGCCACGATCGGAAGTCGCGATTTTCCGCTCGTTCGTTACGTGCTGTGTATCTAGCTTCGGGGTTCAACATTTGGTGCCGAGGTGTTCCGGAATAGTCCTTTGCGACACACCCGTTCAATGGCGTTGAAAATTGAAAACCGATTCTGTTGAAGTTCATTAACTGAAAAGGCGCATTAACTTGTGCTACATTTCTCTGGAGCTGTGCTTGGATATGGTGGGTTTTAGTCCTTAAGGGTGTGTCGGCAAGGTAAAATGAGAGATATCATTCGCCCGAGGACTGCGACGCTGTTCGACTTTATTGAGCAATAAATTCGTGCAACAGGAGATTCTTTTATTGACATTTTAAATTAAGCCTCTAGGACTTTTAGCGTGTTGTGGTGGGGAAGGATTGTGCGCTGAAAGTGTGTTGAGCCCGCTGGGTGAACATTTTATACATTTATGGAAAAGGCATCAGGTAACAGACTGTGCACAGTTTCGTAGGTGGAGGAGTCCTTCTAACCTTACAGTACACCAAAGCCTATCCTTTGTCTAGCTATAAGCAAATGTGTTTTACCGAAGAACGTGGCGATATATACCCGTTTGAATTTTTGGGTCTTTAAGAAGTACCCCGGAGACTTTCGACTACACTTTCCTCCCTTTCACAGCGATGGGAATGGAAGAGTATGAGGTCATGATGCATTATTAATGTGCAAAGTCTCGAGACTTACCCTTGGCGAAAGGACATCCCGTACTAGGAGGGACCCTCTATCTTCATTGTTAATTTAGATCGAGCAAATCTTCTCTCTTAACCTCTATCAATCTTAATAAAATTCGATCGAAATGCTTTTTTGTTATTGTTCAGCCATGTGAATAATACGGATTGACTCCATCGAAATTGGTGGAACACGTTTAAAATCACACACTAACGAACATTGTATGTGTTCCATTTACATTTTCTCTACTTACCCCATGTCCTTATCATGGCAACACATCGTTAGTTTGAGCAATGTAGATTGGTCTCCTTGCAGCAAAAATATGACTCTCTATCTCTGTCTGCTGCTTATCAAGCTTTGACATTTGATGATACGTTGTCACCCAGCGTTTCACCGTTCGTGTTGACAGTTTTTCGTCAGTGACCAATTCGTCAGCATTTTGTACAATGTCGTCTGGCTCCGGTTGTCGATGTTCAACCTCGCTTCAGTATTTTGGTGACCGTCAATGAACCATGTTCCGTCGCGCACAGTTCACAGAATGACCGATAGCTCTCACCCGAAGGATAATGGGATGAGCCCTGTGTGACAGACATTGTTGACATCTTGCAACATCGTTTGTTTTTTGGAGGACATTTTGTGTGTATGTTTGTCTGCTCTGAATGGTTGGCGCTATTGCGTCAAACGTTGACTGTGATGACGCTGGTTTGGAATGTTGTATATCCCTTGCAAAATTCTATTTTCTTTATACTCTTCCGAAAATCACTATTTTTTGCTCATCTCATCTCGTAACGGGGCGGAAAGAAAGTAACTGAAAACTATTTTTAAATTACTAGCCATTCCTACTGCCCTTCAAGCGATAAAATAAGATGCAAAAAAATTGCTGGACTTGACGATAGAGGAACTATGGTACGCTTTCGAAGTCTCTGCTTCCTTTGCTTGTCCCTTCGGGCGGCGGGAGAGCTTTGTCTCTTTGAAATGGTGTATGCACAGTTTTGATAAATGAAACTGTTATTTCCATCCAACGATCCGCCGGCCGCCTGAGGGCTTAGGAGGTTTCCGCTGTCATTCTGTCGTTTTGCGCTTGGAAAGAGGTTTTTGCTCCAACAACTGGAAGCAACCTATTTTTGGACAGCTTTAACCGAAATGAGACAGCACGCCTATTAAGTTTTGTTTTCAGTGTTAAAATGAAAGCAACTTTTCCAACACTAGCATTACGTAGTAAACGTTGTTTTGGGTAGAGGGAACAAACATTTCTTCGAGTTTCTTAAATTTCTTTTGCAAGCATGTTGTGACTTAAAGTCCACATCTCATCGGGAATTCTGCTGCAGTGGAAATTGTGTTTTTGATATTGTAAAAACAAACCAACAAAATTGTAAAACAAAAGATCTTGCTTGTTTACAATTATTGCGCGATCCTGTACGGTAATGTTGCAGTCTCGGAATTTCCCCGTCCGATGATCAATTTCTTTGCGAGAATTCTTGATTCTGCTTTGGCATGTGTTGGATGTGATGAAGATTTTATGAACGTGACGAAAACTTGCTTGTACAACAAGCTAAAACTGAAAGATTAGCTGCACTACAGTACTCGCTTAACTTTTGTGTTTACAATATGTCAGAAACAATGATTCAATTCCAGTGTGAACACATGAACTAATTGTGTAAAACATGGCTTGATCTTTCTCCCCAAAGTCTTGTCGAGATTGTTCCCATACGCACCTTCACACGCTTCAGCCTCATTATTCTTCAAACAATTCTGGATTACTGCGCATCCAGCCTTCGCACCGACGCTTGGTTTTTCACAAACTCATCGTACGAGCGATGATGTAAATGAGGCGTTACGGTGAAAACTCCTATTATGTGAAAAGTTAGTCCTCATTTTCGGGCGCAAGGACGTATGAACTTAAACACACACTCTCACACCCTCTCGGCGGAGCATATTGTAGCGAGGGAAAGCACTTTGGAAGTTTTGGGATAATTATCGATATAATGAATCCTGTCTGCCCTTGGAATTTGATCCATTTCGAACGGTTCGCTGAAAGGAATGGTTCTCGTTTTTTAACATCGTTTTGTGATAGATATTTAAGTCAAGCATCTCTTGGCGTGATCTTACTGTAGTGTATTAATTCGTGGTTCTCATGTTATGGTGTTGAACTCTGCGTCACAATGTCTGCAAATTTCTCCGCAATCAGTTTTGTTTTTTGCAGAATCATTTGCTATGGATTAACAATTTCGGAAAATTAATTAACAAACAAATAGCGTTATTATTGCGCATTTGGTTGTTTTCGATATCGACGATTCGAGGAATGGAAGAACAGTACGCCCTCGTAGATCCTGATAGCTTTAGGAGATAAGCTGTGTTTAGTAATGCGAAGGGAAAAATGATGTTACCGGAAAATACGCTCAAACTGAAACTTAAAGGTGCGCTTTAAACCTGTCTGTCTGTCTGGAAAGTTTACAAATCGAAAGGTATCGCAAGTTCTTTTTTTACGTTTTTGAAACCCCTCATACTCTGTACTCATGCGCCACTTGCAATTATCACCTAATCGCGCTTTATATATCGGTAAGCACCATCACCAACATAAGCATAACGAAGTGTAAATATTTGCATAACCAAGTGTCAATCACTTTTCGGAAGTCAATTCCTTGCTTTCTCAGTATCTCGTGCTATTTCATCGTGTTGTTGTGGGGGTTTCGGTTTTTATTTTCGTTTCTTACCTCTTTAAACTGTCAGCCAAAGTGATATTGGAATGTTTCTTCTGCAAAAGTTGCTCGATGCTTAGAAAATTAAATTAAATATTTTTATCTATTTTTTTTTTTTGCTATTGAGTCGTATCATCCTTCTTTCCGTTTAGCCTCCGGCAATGCCAGCTTATAGCTACGCGTATTTGAAAATTCTTCACTCAATAAAGCACGTGGTATCATGTCGCTTTACTCCCCAAGCTGTGCCAAACATAGCAGACATTTTTGCTGTAAAAAATTCTTTAATCTCTGCATAATTTGTGCGAACGTAATGATACAGAGTGCGGCTTTTTCGTTCTCCATAGTGGAGCTGCTGTATGGTGTTTTGCCTTCCATCAAATTACCCTCGTCCCTGTCAGAAACAAAGCATAACACAAGAGAGACGCATTTAGTTTGATTACTTCCCGATGATGGATGAATTGTCTATGGCTGACAACTTACAACATCCATTTTTAGCTCCCGAGAAGCATTTTTGTGCGTAGGAGAATGAAATTCGCAGAATTTGGAAACGGATTGGAATGTTTTACGAATTACCAAGCACCACGAACTTTGTTGTGTTTTGAAGGCCCATGTTCACGTAACCAAACGATTCGGAAGCGATTTTCAAATTCGAAAAATACGTGTAGAATATCTCCAGTATCCATATGGATGCAGATCGGAGGGCGATCAGCCCGAAAAACGGGCTGTCTTTTGGGGTTATACCCGTGCGTTACTTTAAGAGCATTCATCCATTTTCATCACCCTTAAAAGCACGTGTACAGTGTGGCTTATAAATATTTATTGACCCATTTGTGTGGTGTCGGTCCTGCAAAGTTGTACGGATGTTGCTTCCCTGTGTCGTTCTGGATCTTTCGATAGTTCGACATTAACGCATCAGCGCATAACGCTTGTTTCGCTGTCAGTGGTTAGTTGTAAGGACACACCCTTAGCGGGGGCAAAGTTTATCTGTTCAGGTGATCTCATAAAGAAGTTTATCATTGCGTCGTTTAGTCGAGCCTATATGAGCAGTAAATATTTATTGATTTTAATTGAGATTGTCGTCCTCAGAGATATTGCTTTTCTCTATGAAGAACTCTCGAATCAAGTTGTGTGTTCTATTCTTTAAAAAAAAACTCCCACTAGTGAATCGAACTGGCAACAGGTGGTTGTGAATGACTAGTTTCTTTAATAACAGTACCACTAACTGTGCAAAATGGAAATTTTATGAAATTTTTCAGGCGTACGAGGATAAAGAAAAACAAACGAGGAAGACTTGCTGTGTCATCTACAAGAAATTGTAGTATGGCAGTTCTATTTAAGGTGTTCACGAATCTCAATGAATGTAAACGTGGTTAGTCTTGCTACCCAAATGGATGAGACTGTAAGTAAGAGATTTAGGTTGAATGCCCAACAACCAGTGACTCTAGGTGAAGTCTTCGCGTTCGGTACTGTTCCTGGGTAAAAGGAAGTATGATTGGAATTTATATTTCCCTGCTTACCTGGTCCCGGTCCCATTCCATCTCGTCTTGTCCAACGGTCAACGGTTTCTAGTCAACGTGAGACAAATCTTTTGGACGCCCTCCTAGAGGGTGAGTAATGGACGTTTCGGTATATTGTACCATGGGCGCACTTGCTGTACGCGGTGGGAAAAGCAATAGTAGAAGCCAGGATGGTTGCGGTGGTGGTCATTTGAGCATAATTAAAATTCTCCCCGTGGCAGTAAAGTGTCACCTAGCTATTTATCCTACTCTTTCGCTTTGCTTGTCTTTGGGTCTCTCTGACGTAGCAGCAGTATGGTAGGCAAGAATTTTCTTAACGTTCACGTTCACCAGCCTGTGTGATGCTGGCGCAGCAGTAGTTCTTGTTAGTGTTGTTGTTACATTTTAATGAATCTTAAAAAACAAACACGACACTTGAAAGAGTAATTTTAAACCAGTACACAGCAGCCACACACACACACACACACATACACAACATCGGTATCCTTGATTTGGTAGCATTTTTTTAAATATAACTTTCCCTCATAAATGTGGTAATATCGAGTTACGTCATTAAGAAATGAATAGGTTGCATGTGGACTACTAGCATCCATGGTAGCAAGGGTTGACGAATATCGATACTTCCTGTTTGGGTTTAGATTTTGTCCAAAGAGTAACCCAACTAACCAACTCCCCAAACAGTTGACCTTTCGATTCAAACGTAGGAAGGAAAGTTAATCGTATCGTTTGCAGTAAATAATTCAACGTCTTCGCACGTTAAGCTGTATGCGGACGAATGTTAGTAATCGGGTAAAACAAAGCCACCCAGAAATACATAGCATATCAATCTTGCCGCCAACGCGCACACACCCTTCAGCTTACCCTTCAATTGCGCTTGTCGTAGCGCTTGAACTGCCCGTTTTATCGCTCACTTGTGATGAATGTGCTATGGACGAATATAAAACACTAGTTTCATTATTCATACACACGCCACATAATAGACGCGCGCCAACCGATGGACCCCTCGTTCAATATTTGGGCGTTAGTTTTGATGGTCCGATTTTGATAAAAAAACCCCCCAGTACACAACAAACATTTCGTTTTGTGAACGTCGGTTATAATCCGTCCAAAATCTTTAGAGTCTCGTCCTCTTAAAGGCTGTGATATGCTCCACATTTGATATCATGGGTCTTCGGAATGGTAAATTGTAAATCCTTGGTCCTGTAAGTACTGGGTCTTTTACCAAGGAAGATCGTAATCGTGGAATTGTTGGTCAAGTGGTGCTGGTGCCTAAAAATAAAAATGCACCCATAAATCGGTCGACCATTGATTGGGCATCCCCCACACGGGTCCTATTCGCGCCAAGCCTTCCCAAAAGGTGTATATTCAGTGCTCCGGTAAAAGGCAAAATCTTTTATTGATGTTTTTCTTACCTCAATTTACGACTATTCCAGGTGCGTTGCTGTTTTTGGGTACCCAGGTCGGCCATTCCGACAGAGGAGAAGCGTCCAGTTCGCTTCAGGTTCGGTGTTCTCGATTTAATAAACCCCAAACGAGAACGAATCACATCTCTTGTCCCCTCTCTTTCACAACCCTCATTCGATCCTTTTATTTTTGTTTGGGCGCCCTGTTGCGTTAATAAATCCCTTCCTCATTAAACTCATTTCCTCACACCCAATATCTCTTACCGGATGGGCACAACATTGATTCGCTTCGTTGCTTCTTAATGGCGATCTAAAAATGTTTCGTCGTGAAAGCCCATTCTTTCTCTCTGGCGAGAGCCCACAACATCCTATCAAGATAGAATGGAAAATGGGCAAGAAAAATGTGCCCTTTTCCTGTGCTTTCGGTGTTGCTGCTCATGTAATGGGGCGAGTGCAAGAGGGGGGAGATCCGTGAGCTTTTTTCGGAACACAGAAAGGCCCAATTTGTGCTGGTGTTCCTGTGTTGCATGTGTTGTGTGCGTGTGAGTACTTTACCGATCGATCAATATCTGGAAAAATCATTCAAATTCGATTTAGGTAGCCACACTCACCTTCCTTCCTGTTGGAACCGCATTACACAACGCGAGCGTGTACTGCATTAATGAAGTCTAGCGTCACACTTTGGAAGCATCATCAAACGCTCAAACTTTGGATTGTTGGTGGGATTTATATTTATTCAAAATCTTCACCACCTGGTGTGCCTTCGCACCGTCTTCGTCCTTACACTGCTGGTACAATCCTGATTTATTCCGAATTTGAATGTCCTAATCGATGTTCTATTCAAATAATCGAATAGAGCCACACAAACAACACAAAGATTATGATCTAAAAATGAGAGAAAAATACAAGCGGCAACACGCGACGAAAGGAAAAATTGCTCGAAGAAACTGGGAAAAAAAAACACCCATCCAACATCCCGACCGACCTCCGGAGAAATTCTGAGATTAAGCATTTTATGTGCTGTTGCTGTGGGCTGTTCCGTACTGCTGCTGCTTTGCATTGGAGGATCATTAAGATCAGACGGGATTATTCTGACATTTAATATGTGCATATTTAGTTCCTGCCTGCTCCTGCTGCATCGTCAAGACGACTATTGCTACCTTATGCTCCTTTTAGCGGCGCCAATGATACCACACCGGGGATGGATGTAGGCTGCCTGGTTCCTTACTACGCTGTGATTTACTTGCACATTACACAATAATGTGTAGTTCGGTAGTGCGGGTGATAAAGAGACGATAAAAATTCCAAAAATTCGAAGGCGTCAATTACTTTTGTGTTGTCGTTTATTAGAAACGGATCGGAAAAATGAATTATTTCTTAGAGCTAAACTGAACGTCACATCACAAAGAAATAGTTTAATTTCCGTTTGCTCCTTGAGTGATTTAAATGTACGCTTCAAAGCAAAGACATTGCGACATTCGAATTAGCCATAAGCCACTCCCAAAAGGTCTAAAAGTTACCAAGATGAACCATTTCTAATTAAACATCATTCTTCTTGGAAATCCACGATTAGAAGGATATTACGGATTATGGTCTTCCAACGATTTAAGTAAGTACACACACCCGCATGATGAATATTGAATAGAAATATTTTCTCGCTTTGATATTTCAACTAAACCGGCAGCAAGAAACACAGACAGAATTGCGTGGGCATTTACAGAAAGATCCCAACTAAGTGCAAGTCGCGGAGCGACAACACCTGTCGACGTCATTCAGGGCTGTGGGATGAGCACGGATGCCGGGATGGATGTGTCGGATCCGTGCATTATCCATCCAGACGCAACTCGCTGTACATGAGAGCGCTTATACCCTTGGGGTATGGGTAGGACACGCCATATTTTTTTGCGAATCAACGCTCGCGTCGTTGCTTGCTGCTCAGGATGTATGTGGGTATCCATTAATCCGATTTCTTAGCCTCTTGATCCTTAAACTTTGATTGCTTTTTTGGATCAGAGGCTGGATCTGATTTGATTCGTATCTGAACTTGATTTTTTTTTTTTGGAAGATAGAATTGCAATAAATTATAAAAATGTAATCTTACACAAAATTTTTAGTATTGCATCTGCTGTTTGTTTAATATGGAACGATTCTGTCATACAAAAAGTGAGCCAAACGTTGTAAGAATAAGTAGAATGCCACGGAGGACGTCGTTTAAGTTAAAAATAAATTCTCGAATCGATCCAGTCTAGACCTCACTCCGTTGGTCATTGCTGTTTGGAATTCAGTAGCTTTTCGATGAAAGTTTGAATTATTTATCAGCTACCCTAGAACACGACGTCTTACTGTGGAGTGCACGAAACACAGCTGTTTTAATCGATTTGATGCCATGATTAGTAGCCATACTTCTAAAATTCATGAAGATGTTAGCCAAGACAAACACTGGATTTTCCTTTATGCATTTTGACATTTTGTGTTGGAAAACCGATAGTTGTGAAGAATAATATTTCATACCATAAAGAAAATTTCAAAAATTAATTTTCCGGAGTATCATGAGCTATTAATTCTCGGATGTGTTCTTCCAAATATTGTGTACATACATTAGCGTCGAGAACGCCTCGTCTAACGTTCATTCGTGAAAATAGTGTGTTCTGACTTAAAATTTCGTCCTGCATACAACAGCGCATAATGCATAATTTACCCCCCGGTTGCACACACCAGAAGTGATCCCGTTATGTGGTTCTCACGATTTTTATGTTCCACTTTGCCCAGCACGTCTCCATTTTGTGTGTGTGTCCTCATGCGCTCCAAAAAAAAACCCCGATACACCGATCTATGTACAAAGTCGTCGTCGTGCTGAGGCTTCAAACACACCTGGAAGAGCTTTTCTCCTCGTTTTCCTTCGCCCATCCACCACACCATCCTCCCTTTACTGCACAGTGTTGTGCTGTGCAGCTGCAGCATGCTCCGGTCAACGACCCTACTCTTCTCTTCTGCGCCCGAGACCGAGATATATGTATGGCACACGAAAGATGCAAGCCCGAAAGACCGAAATGTGTGTTACAAAAGACGAAACACGAATTAAAAGACGAATGTAATATTACAGAGTCCGCTGCTTCTTCTCTAACCAAAATGGAGCCAATTTTCTCATCGCTCTGTCTCTCTTACCTTCTGTCGGTTTTCCTGTTTTGCCATGGTTTCCGCATTCTCACCATGCCACAGGTGTGTTTGTTTCGCTTTGTTGTGTGCACGTTCAAGCACTGTTTTTTGGTGTGCAGACTTCGGAGAAAGGTTCAAAAGAGATTTCCCCAAAACACAACAACCGTTATTGCTTGTTTGGTGATGGTGGCACCACCAGGGGGTTAGTAAGATCGCCCTGAAGGGGTGAAGTCAATTTACCATCGAGGTACGAGTTACATATTTTCTCTTCTCCGGGGAGGTATCGACTGCAATCGGGAATGTGTACATCATCAAACGCTTCGCGGTTACACTGTCGTCCTCTCTTTGCTCTTTATTTTGTGTTTTGTGCATCTTTTCCATTGCACTTTTTTTTGGGTTCTCGTTCCTTTTTATGTATGGCCCATTGTGCCTGCTTCGATGCACTTCTCTAACGTTCTCTCGTCGTTGTTTATCGCACACTCCCTCTTACCTTCTGTTCGCTTTCTGTCGGAAGTTTCGTGTCCACGCGACCAAATACGCTGGCATGTTACCGTTGCATCAATTTTTGTTGCACTTCTGCTTTGCTTCGGTTGTTTCTGGTTTCGTTTCGGCGTTGTGCAATTGATTGGCCTAGTGTGCACACGATCGGCACAATCGGTGCTGGCCCGGGGAGCCTGGTAATTATATACCGTTTTCTTGTTGGTACAGCTCAGCCCCACCACCGGCAGCATAACGGCAAATGAAAAAGTCAGGGCGGTTTGTTGGAGAGATTGAAAATTGTTTGGCCGAAACCTGATCGGAGGTTATGTTCCGCATTTGTCGCGAACACACGGACTTTAAAATTTTTGGTGTGTTCTTTGTGAGAATGGTTGCGATTTTGTGAAACGAAAGCGCACCAATTGATGAAAGATGTCGTACGGTAGTGGTAATAATCAATAATGACTATGCTTGTTCATGTTATTTTGTACGTAATTTGACGAGAGTCAGTCGGACTGATTACTGCACAAAAAGAATTTTCTGTAAAATGATAAGCCACGAAGCAAAAAAAAAAAAAAAGTATAAATTGTCGTTTGCTGTCATTGAGAGTTCCTCTTTTTAAAATATTTAAACTGAACAGTCTCTCGTTGGTCGTCAGAAGTCGAAAACATTGCTTTAAATGCTACATATCCTAAAATTATTTCATAAACGTATGCCATTCATATGAACGATTAATTAAATTTAGCCATTAGGCACTAAATGTCAATCGTATTATCAAAAGCTTTATCAAATGGCATTGATTACCGTCGCTATAATAGTTTGCCACAATGATTGATTGATTAGATAATAATGCTATATCCCCAAATGCCGGCTTCGTGCTGTGCTGTGGTTTAAAATGGACCACCGATGGACAAATAAATCATGCTATCCTTCTTTCTGTGCAACTGGAAAATTCAAATCTTCTCGTTTGGGTTTGATCGTTTAGCCGGCCCAATATTGCTGCTGATGTATGTATGTGTATGTGTGTGTTACTTCATTTCGATCATCCTCCCTCATATGTCAACCGTCTGTCAGCGACGATTATCGGCAATCGGATTACGTACGCATCGGTCCCATCGCTTAGTCATCGTCTCTCGATAACTGTCAATCGCACGAATCCCATTCCGTGACCAAGAAAAAGAGGATCAATAAAAATGGTGGCCCGCGGCGTTTAACCATCATCATCCAGCCCGCGCCCTCAACCAGTCGTCTCCAGGACGTCACCGAAAACGGAAAATCCTCGTTTTTATGTAAGCCGCCTCTGCCGATATGCGTAAAAGTCTGATCGCGCTTCCAATGATGACGATAGGCAAAGGCTTGCCCGCTTGTGTCCTTGCCACACAGCAGCTGTTTTGTTTTCGCTTCTTTTTGGTTGTGGTTGCCTCAGACGTTATCATTTCCGTACAGGGGGCGTATTGTGTTTTCTTGGTTGTTTTTTTTGTTGTGTGTTTTGCTATTGATACCACAATCACCAAAGAATACGCTGCCGGTCCGGTACAGTCTTGTGTCCCAGAGATACTGGGATACTGGCAGAGACTTACGCAAAACGAATTCCTCCGGTTTCCATCATCGTTCTTTTAGCCATGCTGAATTAGGTGGAAGGTCGTTTCCAGCGTTCGTCGCTGCAAGTGACAGCGGCTCGGCGATGCTGACGCTAAACGATTATGATGATATTTTATATTATGCAATTGAGGCGTATCCTTCACCATCGTCGTTGTGATATTTTTGTCGTGGAATCCTTATCGTGTACCACGGCTTAGAAATTCCTCTGCCAAGTACTTTCGTAAGGTGCGCTTGTTCCTCCCAGTCTATATAAAAAGTATGCAAAAAAATCCTATTGAATGTTTAGTGATACCATCATCAGAACGAAGAAAGAAGAACACGTGAAAAGACATTGAATAGTAAGTGGGTTTGGCTCGTTTCGAAATATTTATCTTTGCGATAGGATTTATAGCATCCGCAGTTGCATCTCACCTCGTACTTTTCCCCTCATATACTGTGTATGATGTATCGTTTATTAATAGATAAAGCGAAACAGATGATGTCTTCTTTTGCTGGAAAGTTCAAATTTTTGCAAAGAAAATTGCTGACAACTGATGAATGATAATTCGCAAGAAACCTCTCCTATCTTCGTAAAAAGATCTTTCGATGTGTAATGTTGATCTAGCCAGAAATATGGAAGACATTAAAAATCGCCCATATAATCAAGCTATCGCACCTTAGATCTCCCACTAAGAACATTCCTTTGAACGCAATTCGAAGTCATTTCTTTTCCACAGATCCACAGAGGATGTAACGTGAACAAAAGAAGAACGTGTTACGTTGGCTTCGACGCTCAAGAACCATGTCGTGTTTGTGTATAGCTCCAGAGAGCATAGGATTGATGTGTGATGTTACCTAACCTAGATTTCACCTTTTCTTTCCTACAAGGTCATCGCGTGGTGCGACTTATGAGTGATCCATATTTTAATTTATGTTACCCAAGGTCGAATGATTTGCCAGACCACAGGAAGGCCTGTTTTCGCAGAATAAATACACAAATGTAAATAAAATCAGCGATGTTTGGGATAGCCGATAGGCCAAGATATTGTGTAAAAGGTGCATTAACATATTTGCAGAATATTTGATTACGTCACGCTCTCCTGTGGTTCAAACTCAAGTTGCTTATTAACTTATTTGAACAATTACATACGTTACTAATGGTAATTAAACGAATAATCCAGCCTGCCTGTTTCAAATCCTGCTGAAAATATGCATCTAATGCTTTACACTAGATCCTCGCATTAGAGCTTAGAGATCACTTCTCAAAATGCCACTACACTTTACGGAACTCTTATCTCGGCATTACCACCACCGAGAGCTGTAGAAATTATTATTTCCTCCATACACTTTCCGGTGGATGCTTTCCATCTCACATCTTCCGTAGCGTCTAGCGTGATCGTCTGCCATTTTAAATTTTTATCTGCATCGAGCACACCAGCATCTCGTACGAGGTGGAGTAGTTGTCTAGGCGTTCACCGGAACATCCGGACGCTGTACCGATACCACCACACACTAAACGTACGGCGGGTTGTGGGTTCTTAGCAGTGGAGTGTGCGTTCGATAATGTTTGTCAGGCAAGGGATGGCATAATGGACGCACTATTGCCACGAAGCAAACGTCGAATTTTGGTACGGCTTTTCACTAACTAGCCACTTGAAATAAAGCACCGTAATACCCGGGATTAAAGACGACTTACGGTACCGGGCCGGTAGTTCGGTGGTTAAATGCTGGAATCTTTGCTAATCCTGGTACCATCGCTGCAACTTTCGCTCGTACGACTTTTTCCCAGATTTTGTGTTGCACACTGTGTGCATTTGGTAGCGTTTGCAGATGGAAATGCTTGAAATCGAGCATCGGAGAAAGCTTATTCAGATGCGATCGTTTATCAAGCTATAGTGGGTTAAAATCTGGTGCATTTGTATGGACCACGAGTATCGTCCCACGTATGTGACTAACATTGTAATCAAATGCAATAGAATCAGAGCTGATGTCATAATCAATGCATGTATGTACTCTTCACGGGTTAATCATCTATAATTCAAATTATTATCGGAAAGGTTTCACAACAAAAAAAACCCAATTTTTTCGTGAAAGCATTCGTTTGTGGGTTGGTTTTATACATTGTGTTGTGCAGTCTTCAGTTGCGCAATCTTCAAAACATCTTTTTATCATTTATGAATTCCTTTTCCATAGCAAGAATCTCTTTATAAGGCAGGGCTAGACGTTTATTGTTTTAAAGCTCAATTAATGCTGTTAATTGTATGCAATATTAAATGACTCCTCTGTATTAAATTCCTCGCTAGAGCAGAACGTCAAATGGAGAGTGGACATATGGGGCTTGACAAAAAAGTACGAAAAGCGTTGCGTTTTAAGATGCGACGTGCCAAAGTTATCCCCATAAACCCATCATGACATCATCATCATGACGACTTTTTGGAGTTGCCCTTTCACTGCTGCCCACGTTTACGCTTCACAGGTGTGTCTCCTGTAGTAATAGGCTGATCAAACAGCGCAAGAAGCAGAGAATCACTTGTGTTATGAAGACATTTTCTAGAGAAAGTTAATTTTTTACACTCTCAACATTCGATAGTATGATCCTTCCTTAAAGATTGAAGATGTTGATTAAACATTTTTGGGGTAAATTTTTGTTTCTTGTGTTTTGTGCCATTCACCAAGCCCCCATGGATCCACCGTAAGCACGTTGGAATGCTCGATAAATCCATTCGAACCATTAGTGAGTGTTGCCTTGCATGAACCCAATGGTATCAGTGCATTTTATTGGATGATTTTTATGTGTTCCGCTCATTCCTTGCAATTCGATTTGCGCACTCCGATACATTGTGTCACTGTAGAATATTGTAAGACGACTGGTTGGCGATGGTGTGATAATGCTGACACACCACCATGAAATCCTTCATCTCGATAAAACGCTAAAAGAAAAAAACTGTCAAGCGAGGAGCGTTTCGAAGTAACACTGAACATATCACGGTACATAGCACACACCCGGGACCAGAGCATATTGTTACCATATCCGCAAGTTCCCGTTCCAATCCACCCATATTCCGACCGTTCCAGAGACATGTGTACACTTTGCGGGGTATTTGTGCCTAACCACAACAAAGCTTTCCCCACAGAATAAGCTACACTCTTTCTCTCGCTCAATTCTGCATCAAAAATGCAGAGAAGGAAAGAGTGCCCTTGATTTGATTGTCTAGTTCTTAGTACAGTATCCGCAGGAAAATGGGGACCTACCACCCTTAACATTGATTTGATTTCCCCCCATCAACTGCAACTTAGTCTCAACAATGTATCCTTGTTTGCCGTCCGAAAAACGACGTTTCTGCTCGTTAGCTCTCGCTTTTGGTACTTGATTGCAGCAGCAAATCTGATCCGGAAGTGTGCATGGAACTGAAAGTAATGTGGTCTAGCCAACACGAGAGAAAAGTACATCGTCTCGTGCACAAACTCGTGTGTGTGCATCAGTTTTCCTCATACGACCTGCACCTGTAGAACTTTATAAAGCTAAAGGGTAAGATAACCGTCATCTTCACCTTCTTGAATTGGATTTTGCTTCAGAGCTTAGGTCTTTAGCTTATGAGACTGACTGAGCGTCGTTTACACAATCAGCAGGCAATGCATGAAATACTGTCGTGTATGTTTTGAATATCTTATCCAAAACCACACATCTAATAGGGTTTCCGTGGTCGAACTATTAAAGTTCGAACGATTTCTGGTTATGTTTTACGAATAGTAATATTTTTAGCTGTCTGAATGAGTCTTCCTGGAATGAAAATATTGCAGTCCAGCCATTGCCGAAACTCCAATGTTTCATTCCTGAGATGCCTGTAATGCAGCGTTTCAAATATTTATTTAAAATTACGCTGATTTACCGTTTTTATCGCCCTGTTCTGTCCTGCTCGTCGAGTGAAGTTATGGAAACATTTTATGATGTCAAGTTAAATGTAAACATTGTTGATGAGGGACCACTCTACCGTGACCTCCATTAGCACAAATAAACTCATTTTTCGGCGAAATAAATTGATCGATTTCGCAACATATAATCTCTTGCCTGGAGGAAACTAACATGTGGGTAAATTCCCACTCCGGATGTTTACGGGAAAATGATAGGGGGACAAACATAGGGCGCCAATAATTAAGAGCTTTCGGGGTGGATGCAACTCCGCGAATGTTTCATGTGTCGCTCTTGTTGACTTCTCACCTTTCAACGATGGTTGTTTTTCCTGGGCGTGTTAATCTCATGCGTGCATCTCACCTCCAAAACCTCATCATCAATACTAGAAATGGAAATTGGTGGTGGTAAATTCCGCCCAGCTTCCAAAGCAACCAGAAATATGCGTGTGTTCTGTGTACCTTTATGTAGGCAAGGTATAATTTACTCTTCCGGCCGAATTGATTACATTTCTGCGGGAAACTGCAGTACCGCTTGCATTACTAAATCATTCGTTGGTTATGGATCATTTCACATTTGTTCCGCTCTCGGGACGTAGTGCATTTGGTCGATTTCAGCTTAGAGGCCGTAGGAGTCGACCGGTGGCCAGCGAAGTCAACCAGAACCAACTAAAACCCGGTCCCACAATTCAATTGCACAAACAAGTATGGGAACGAGAGTTTTCGGTTAAGTTAATTAAACCTCTTTCGAACAGTTGATACCGCCGCGTTTACATAGTACCATGAAGTAGATCCCAGACGAGGATTAAGCAAGAAATAGAATGTCCAAAGCGATCATTCGCAAATGATACTTCACAAGGCAATACTCGTGGAGCTGCTGTCCCCTGGAAACAAACCTGATTTGATGAGCTATGAGGATGAACAGATCAAACTTTACCGTTGTGATTACTTCATTCCGAGAATTCGAAGGACCTTCCCCGACCTGTCATGTCGCTGTGGTTAAATTTGTTTGACCTATCGATACCAAGTGCGCTATGTCCCGTGTGTTACCGGTGTTACGAAAATGGTGCTACTGTGAAGTCTATCTCGCACGTCGAAGCATTTTCTCGAATCGATAGCTAATTAGGATGTCGATTGGTTACACACACACCCTATTCACTGCTACCGGGTACCGTTGATAGATTCGCGAAGCACAGATTTACCCTGCCTGAAGTACAAATGAATAGAAATTCGGATCTGGGACCTCCCCGTATCTCCTTTCATTCTGGAAAAAACGTCACCGGTCAACGTTTGGCGATAGTTGAGATGTAGCAAGGACATTTTGTGGCTTACTTATTTGTTTGATTATGCCGCAATCCCAGTTGACAGACGAGTACCCAATCACATTCCTTTTCACGGAAACCCAAGGCCTGAAGAGGCTTCTCAGTTTCACAGTGCATAAAGCTTGACATTTGTGGACGCTCCTACAAAAACCCTTGTTTGGACGGAGATAGTACAACAATGCTTTTGGTAGGGACTTGCTTTGTTTGCTGCAATAGTGGTCCTGTCAACTATCTGTACGGTGTGACATACCGAGTATATTCCCAGAAATGTATCCTTATCCTTTCTCCGAATATTCTCCCGCCATTTTTTGTGTGTTTTATTAAATGTCCATTTACAAAATCCTTCTATATAGCCTTCCAATTCTGGCATATCATTGTTTGTTTGCAGTAGAAAGGAAACAGAAAAACTAGTTTTGTTGTGCAAATTAGCGTCCAGCATTTGGGGCCAGCCAAGATAACAAAACGGCCTCATCAACAACCGCAACGCTGTGACCATTGGCCTGTTTCGTAACAATGGGATTCCGTACCGGGCATCATCGGTTTCTGGGTGTGGTGTGCCTGTGTGATGGCCAGTGTCGTTCATAAATTTTTCCAACCCACTCAAACAAATGGGAAAACCCCTCCGTCGTCGTTGATGATATGAGGTTCGAGGTCGTTCCGGGGGTTTTGTTTTTGTGCCATCGTTAGTTTAGCTGGCTAGTAATTCTATCGGAAGCAGAGAACACCAAACGCCGCGGTCCTGCCACTTCCTATCGTTCTCATTTTGCGGTTATACTTATCAGGACTCCGGAAGTTGGGGAGTGTTTGGCGTGGGGGTTTTCCATTCTATTTTCTACTTTACTTAATATTTTTGGTTTTGTTTTCGTCCTTTTCACAAATATTGCTAATGGAAACACAAACTTTTTTTCCCCTGCTTTCCATCGCTGGACCCTGCTTTTGGAAGGGTTTTGCTTGAACGGCGTGAAGACTTAAGGGTAAACTGAGAGTACACGATAGGTTAAGCAAAAAACTACTAACAAACCTTAGAGCAGCAAACGTCCATTGGCCACCGTTTCTTCGACTTCATACGGTATTTCCTTTTTCTAATGTTGAGATAAGTCTGAAAACAAACTTACAAAAGGGATTAAACAAGCAGTTTCTGGTTATGAGATAGAAAATGCCACCCAGCAGATGGTGAAGCAAACGGGCGGACCCTGTACCCGGACCCTCTTCTCCCGAAAAGATGATAAATTAACTATTTGTTCTATCAAACTCTATTTTTCAATCCTTTTCCTACTCGTCCTTTTTTCAAAGTTTTTGAGAAAAAGGTTTAATCATAGTTTTATGGGGATAGCATCAAATATTTATGTACTTATCGTCTCGTTTTCGTTTTTCTCACTCTCACTCTTGCAGCAACTTTTCCGCTCGAACCCGGGACTTACTGCAGCGAATTCGGCCGTCCCTGGTGCACCGAACGGTCAGCCACTGCCCCAGTCGGCCCTCTCGCTTTCGGCCGCCCAACAGCAGCAGTTCCTGCAGCACAATGCAGCGTACGCTGCCCAGCAGGCTCCACCGTACGTTATCAACCCGGGACAGGATCCGTCCCAGTACATGGGAGCCCTCATAGCGGCCGGCGTACCACAGTACTATGCACCGGCACCGTGGAGCGTATATCCGGCCAATCTGGCCATTCCTCAACAGCAGTCGCAACCTCGCCGGCCGCTCACCCCGTCGCAACAGGGTGCCGAAAATCAACCGTACCAGGTAAGCTGTGGTTCTTGGAAGGAAGGCAAGACATTTCGAGGGAAAAACCTCGAGACCTCAATTAGGTTAAATTAAGTTTTGATCGTACAAACTATACCCTTTTCATTTTGATCCTTTAATGTTTGTTTTTTGTTGGAGAATTTACATCTCGCTACCCCAAGCTCAAACTTGTTGCTTCAAACAATCTCGCAACAATTATCAGGACCTTCGTAGTTTGGTTGTATATGTAGATTAATGTTTTGCAAGCATCAATTTATCTCTATTAATTTTTCGCATTAATTAACTTACCTTAAATACATTTATTTCGGAATATTTATTGACATCAAGAGCAAAGCAATGTTGTAACGAAAACTAACAGAGGTGTTCCATGGAAAATATAGTTATTTCTTTTTGTAATTCTGGGCTAACCTAAACTTCAATTTCTAACCTCAATTCTGCTACAAAATTGAGCAATAAGAAAGATGATCTTAAGATTTGTTTTGAGGCATCTATTTCAAGCCCAAAGTGTTCGAAGATCAAGATAGAGTTGTGGGGCCAGAATCGTTAATAAAGCAAAATGGGAACGATGAACTTTTCCGTTGGTCAGTGTCGTCACACCCAACAACAATCCTCTGTTGAAAACATTCCACATTGGTGAAAAGAATTTTCTCGTCAAAGTTTGGGTTGGACCTCCCTGTGGGTCCCTCTTTCTTCCGCGAATGTTTGACAGCGTACGCCCGGCATCACAGCAGCTTCACCACCGAAAATGGGTAAAATAATTACAACTTAGTAATTGGATTAAGTCGGCCGAGCGACTCCCGCCTCCAACAAAACTCGGTGGTCCAGTGTAAGAGAGAGTTGGGTCGATGTGGTTTGCCAAGCTTTTCATCTGTGCACATTTTTTCGTTTTCGGTAGGGTATGCGTATTTTTCGTTTTCGGTAGGGTATGCGCTCTTTCTCTTGCTCCCTCTCTCTCTGTGTTCTCATTCCAATTTGGCTACAACTTCCGGTGTGTGTACCCGGACGCTGTTCATTGCACGTAATGCTCGGAAGGCAAACTTATTTTCATCTTCTACTAAATTTCTTCGAACACTTGTATGAATGGGTATTTCTAGACGATGTTTAATTATGATCGTAATGAAGTTTCACTTGATCATATCAGACCAAAGTACGTTCAACGAAATACTAAGTACTGATGCGAAAATTTCGCGATATTGAAGATTTGTTTATAGAAATCTAATTTTTTTCAACATCAACAGCAACGATGTTTGTTTAATTTTACACACTAAGTAGCTTCATGAAGTAATTCCCTTCCGGTGTTGAATTTCTCAACGGCGCTTTTCATCAGGTAAGGCATCACGGATGTTGGCGCAAGGGTGCGCAACTTGATGTTCAATCTTGGTTGGGAAACTTGCATTCGGTTCCTTCCTGCCTTCCTTCCTGCTGTTGAAACATTGGAAGCAAATTCTTCATGCTCCCATTCATCCAAGCTACGGGTGGATGTTGCTGCAACGAATACCAACGCCTAACTTACGACCTTCTGTTACTGCTGGGGGTTGCTTACCCATTTTTACTGCAACCGCACGATCCGGGTTGAAGAAGCTAGCGCTCTAGTGTGTTTATTAATGAATAGTTTACGCCAACCCTAACGTGATTATGCTGCTGCACCTTGGAATCGTTAGGAACGCTGCAGAAGGTAAATCTAAACCCAGCCCGAAAGTCAATCTGTTCGCTCAGCCAACCGTGCTCTAAAGCGAGCGAAATGAGTCCGCCTCCTGTTCTAGTAGCTGTAGCTAATTGGTATTAATGATTCATTAACACAATACCTCCTCGCCCTAAGGCAATTGGTGGGTGCTGTAGATGCAAACACATACACGCACACACAGCCCAGCCAGCCACCGCCTAGCCTCCGAGAGTCTCTCTTCGGGTTTGGGAAGATTGTGTGAAAACTCATTCCAGACGCAAGTCTGCACGCGAGCATTAATAAAGTAACACGTCGTCGGCATCGTCGTCAGTGTACGCGTCCAGGTCTGTCTCGCTCCGTCGAACCACTATTACTCCACAGGGTGTAGACCGAACCTCACTACAGTTCCAAGCCGTTGCAGCCTGCAGCGAAAAATTGACCCCCTTGGCGCACGGCATTAAAAGGCGAAATAGAAGACACGTACACATAATCCATGCGCTATGCTTTTGGAATAGGACGTCGTCACGGTCATTCACCACCATTCGCTGGGCAAGAAGTTGTCCATAATATCCCGACCGGGCGGTGGTGAAGGTCGGGAAAACTTGCGACCCGACGGAGATGATTTAATTTGCTGAAAAAAAATATGGCCGGTTAGCTTTTTCGAGGGTTTCTTGAAGTTTGGTCAGAAATTGGATGAAAATTATTGAAAAGCTTTGCGTGGTGTGGACTCTACCCGCACTCGGATGGAGCATTTGAAAAGAAAAGGTGAAAAACTAGTTCTTCGTTTTGAAGTGTCGAGGCACCGAAAGGAAAGCAGGTTTTGGCCGTATGTCTAAGAGAAGGAGATCGCGTCATCGCGGTCACGAACTCTTACACTGGTGATGTTGTAATGTGGTCGTGTCGTCGTGTTGTGGAGAGAGAGATTATCGAGTTACAGAGGTACGGAGAGAAATAGCAACAACCCGTAGAGACAAGCATTATGTATCATCCCGTGACCCTGGTGGCTGTATCGCTGCACGGCGATGGTCATGGTCAGGAATTTGCTTCGACGCCGCTTTCTTTCCATTTCAGCCATTTTTCTTTTGGGTGGTTTCTCCTAGATTCTCTAATGGCTGGGAAGTTCAACAAAGTTCAAATGTTTATTCATTGACACATTTTCCACCAAAAACCCGCATACAGTTTGCAGAAAAAAAGCGTTTCAAATCATTGAGTTTACCTTCAACAACCCCCATTGAAGAGTGGGTACAGAGAAAGCGTGTCAAACTTGTGTTCCCAACCACATCACTAGTGTGCTACCCATGTACTGTTGGCTGTTCCATTGCTGTGACCATAAATGTTGAAATGGTTGGAAAATTCAATCTTTTCTAATATTCCAAAATTTTCTCTATTGTGACCGGGTGTTTGGTCCGCTCTTTTCCAGAGCACAGAAATCGGTGGGTCATTTACCTTAGCCATCTAAATCGATGACGCTTATCGTCGCATGACGCAGCGGCATGTGCTAGACGAACCCAATAAATCGCCAGCCAATGAAAATGCCACCCCATAATCCAGCCGCGCACCGGGTTCGATGCCTGCCCGGCGTGTGTTGACTTCAGGTTGATGACTGCCCGTAAATGTACCGGCTCTCTCGCCTGGGTTGGGATTGTTGTAATTTAATTCTTATTGGCAAATCCATCAACGTCGGGGACAAATTAAAAGTGAAAGCGTGCAATGCTAGAAAACGACAGCAAAGGTGGACTGGTTGCGCCCTGCCGGGCATGATGAGGGGTCATAGATCGTCACCTAAATGCTAAACAGGTAGCCCTACGCACCTACTCAGAAACGGTAGCGCACCACCCGCACATGCTTGACCGAATTATTGTTTTTCCTTCCGACGGTTTGCTGTGCCTCTGGCGGTATGCTGCATATTACCGTCATCAATTAACATACACAATTAAGGGTTTCCCAAGGAAATAGAGGAAGGAAGGTAGAGAAGATATGGTGCTTCGATCGATCGAAGCTTCCGTTGAGTATTTCTTCTGCTGCCACTGGTAATTCCTTCCATCAACACCTGGCTGGTGTCCTGGCGCGGTTGATGACGCATAAATGCCATAAAACCTAAACTAGCGAAAGTAAGTAACTGGTTCGCCCTCTATTTTCGCCCTGGGTGTGTTTCGTGATAGAGAGCCACACATTATCGACCATGTCAGAGGAAAAACAAGTTTTCCGTTCAACACTCTTGCTCTCTTTCTAGTTCACTGGGTCTTGATTTGGTAAACAGTAAAGTATTGCTAGCTAGCCGACTTTTTAACACACCCGTTTGACAACCGTTGGACAAGCCCTCTATGTTAGCTCTCTAATGCTGGATATCAAACCTGCTCGCTTGGACGAACTCTAACTGGCCGGGTTTTTATTTTTTTGCGCACAGATGTACAGATTTTGGACGAATTGTACAAGCGCGTTATGAAATTGCTTTCCAAATGAAGTCCTAATCAGACTCTGCAGTTAAATAAAGTCCTTGGATTTATTAGGTTTCCACTTTTACAATCAGCGTTTCATTTCTAATTACCACGCAAGATATCGGTTTTGATTAAAAAATCGATATAATTGTCAACTCTTGCCCCACGACTCTGCTCTATTACACTTTGTTGTTGCGATAAATTTTTATATCCGGACCAAGATATGGGGCATCCTCAGCTAGACATCCTGAGCGGTGGTAGGACGGGCGGAAAAGTTCATTATAATTTTACGTTACATTTTATCCAATACCAACATCCCAAACTCTCCCCCACGCCAGTACCTCGCTCACTCACTCATCCGTTCCCTTTTCGCGGTAGTGCCACCATATCCGGCGCTACTTCGTGCATAAGCCGAGATTCCACTGCAACAATGGTTGGTTCATTATCACCCGCGACGCGGCCAACGGAGGATTTCGTCTGGTAATTGCGATTCGCGTGCAATCAGTGATCTTTTCTGTTTGGCGCTTTAAAAACGAATACACCGAGCAAGTGGAATCGGCAAGTTTCAGGCCCCTTCGAAGGAATGGTATGGAAGGAATGTGGAATATTACTTCACCCTGTTCTGCCAGGGATTCCGGAAAACCACCGTCTCGTTCTTCCCAGCCGTATAAGTCAATTACCATATCGAGCGCCAGAAACCTAGAGAACATCGTCGAAAGCGGCAAAGGAGGATCTACTGCTGTGACCTTTTTTCACCTGACTTCGACTCAAGAGCCGGGGAGGTTCCTTTTTTTCGTATTTGTGTATGGAAAAATCTATCACCGTTTCTTTTACGGTGGCACCCAGGATTGAATGTGGTTCGCGTGTCGACTTTAATGAACCCGCGACCAATACACACCCCACATACCAGATTGCTTTCAGAAAATCAACCCTAAATTGCTGGATCGGACCTCCGCTTCAAGCACTAGCGCACATTCTCAAGAACGTGCCCAAAGACCTGTCGTGATAGAGGAGGGTGGTCTGTGTGTATATTGATATATAGATAGTTCGTCGCTTCCGTTTTTCATGCTTCCAAAAATAAAAAGCATATGAGATTCTAACACACACCAAGCACGAACGTTAGAACATCCATGATGTGTGGTGAGGATCATGAAACATTAATTTTCTTATTTTCTGGTCCAGTGGCAGCGTGTGTGGTGCGGATGGTATCAGGATAATTATTACCTCCGAAAAGGTTACCAATGCTTTCCTTGCGGACAAGATTCGACACAAATTGACGACGCCATTGTTAGTTTTCGTGATTTTCTAAGCTCCCATTCGCACGTAAACAAAGTTGCTTTGCTCTCGATTAATGTTTTTCGTTGGATTAATGAATTGCTAATGGTAAAAGTAAACGAAATCGATAACAAGTTCTTTGTGTTAATGTTGGACCATTTGCCTTGATTAGTGTTCGTTCGTCACGCGCTTCGATTAGGGTTTCCGATTTACAAAACCTATGTAATTGATTTAAATATTTCGTGTCGCAAGACTATTTTTGACGATTGTCTAATTATTTGTTAAAAATTCTCCATATTTTTGTACTTAGTTTTTTACATTAATACATTTGTACACTCTTCTAAGTCTTGTACATACCTTTCGTGAATTTATTACTTTCCTTACACATAAGTGGACCAGCAAAAATGTACTATATATAAATGCTGCTTATCATAATTACTATTTCTAATGCATATGTAATACCAAATTGTATATTTTTCCTTTTCTTTTTTTTTCTCTCTCTCTTTCTCTTACCTTCATGTTTTTTTTTGTTTCTCGTTTATTAAATATGCGCGCCGTGTTTACATCGTTGTGTATGATTGTTTCTCTTCTACCTTTTTTCTGCAACATCTCGCAAACAACAAAACCTCCATGCGACAACCCTCGTTCCGTGTGTAACTTCTATCGCGTGTCTCTGTGTGTCTTGTGAATGTTTGTGTACAAAACAATAAAACAAAAATCCTGCTGCCGACACGCGACACAACGCACAACTAAAAAAAAAAAACTACTTCTTCCCTGTACAATAAACCAACAACGACACCTACCCAACATCGACTACGATCGCGTCATGCAGGTGATATCGGCCTATTACGACCAGAGCGGTTCGCTGGTGATGGGACCACGCACCGGAACACCGATGCGGCTCGTCAGTCCGGCCCCACCGGTTCTGGTACCGCCGGGTGCCGCCGGTCCACGGGCTCCCCAGGCGCCTCCGATCTATCCTCCGCAGCCACAGACCGCCCAGCAGAACGTCTACTCGGCCCAAAATGGATCCAACGTAGGAGGTATGTACATAAAAGAGAAAAAAACACTGCTGCGAGACAACCACTTATCCCATACACTGGGGATGTGTATTATGTTGATAGTTTATTGTGTAAAATTTAACACATTTACGCGGATATATTTTAAAACTGTTCTACTCTCCACTGTGTCGCTCTATTGCGACGATTTGTTGCGGTGTACATATGTTATATAGGGTGTATTTTCAAGACGACGACAACCAAGTCCTAAAAAAGGCGAGATATCCAATTTGTGTAATATTACTGTACTGATGATGTATATTTTGTAACACATACGTTAAAAAAAACATTTAGCAAATAACGTTTCGCATTGTAATGTCGATTGTGTTGATGTGAATGTATTTCCTCTGTGCTTGGATTAATTTTTCTATCTGTTGTTCTGTTCAATTTGTCAAATTTTCATTATCAAAGATCATCAGCATCATGAAAGCATAATATTTCCTATCGATCAGGCATGGAATGTAGGTCAGCAATGGAAAAGCACATAATGAACCTCCTTCGCTCTCGCTCTGTGTGTGCAGCTAACAGCACAATACCCACTGCAACAGAGCGTAGAGAAAGCAGAAACGTTGTTGTTGCTGCTCCAGGTATAGTCTTAACTTGCCTTCCCAACAGGTCCCATACACAATCGCTTTCCATCAATTGGAACACGGACCCGGTGGCCCTACCTGCTGTTCGCTTTCCCGTGTTGCAAAAGAAAATATGCGCTCGAGAATGAAGATCAAGTTTCTCCCAGTACAATTTTCCATCAATCAGGTTTGATTGCAACCTATCATTAGGTTTGCTGGCCCAGCCACTCCTGACGATGAATCTAGGGAGTGAAAATTGTTGACTGTGAAAAAACTGTGAAGCTCTTTAACGCTTACATGTCGCGTCCGAGACACGTTTGTGGTACCAGATAGATAGCAGATCAAGTTGCAGTCATTGGTGGTGGTGTAATTTAAAAAAAAAAAATAGTGGAATTATATCTCTTCTACTTTGAGAGTTGAATGGACGATACACACAATCATTGTGAAGTCGTGAAGATACAATCTCCAGTGAAGAGAGATAGTTTGTTGTGAGGTTGTAGATATGTCTATCTCTGGCAGGTGCTACTGAGGAATGAAGTGTCGATGCTACACTGTTGTACACGTCGCTGGAAAATCTAAATCATTGTCTGCAGCATTAAACCAATTATTAGTTGGAGCTGCATTTTTTCCTTTCTTGTACCACCTTGACATTGGTTGAAGTTCACAGAGCAAGAGTGTGAATCCAAATTACCTACATACATCAGGTAGTTGAGTGTGCCAAACCTTCCCTTCCCATGGTGATATCGTTGAGCATTAATTGTATTTCATTATGTTTACGAATGTGGTTTAAATCAAAATAAGATGGATGGTGATCTTCAAAATGATGAGTCCTCCACCAGTACGTTGAGGCTGATAATGATACTGTAGAAGATATCTGTCATCTAGAATGACACGATTAAACGCTCCAAAAGCATTCTTTTTTCTACTGGCAAGTTAGGATAATAATAACTTACCCTGGATTTTCTTCGGTTTCTCTCGCAATTCCAACCGAATTGCTTCGTATGACGAGGAAATGCCTAGTGCAAATTGAATTGAAGTTACGTTGAATGTTTTTGTCTGCTATAGAAGGTTAGTCATGTTATGCAAAGTGATAAAAATTACCAAATTGTATCTGTGGTTTACACATCTGGCTAATCTAATTCGCATTACATCAAACCATACTGTGATTGATCTTTGTGGTTTCATTTGTTCTCTCGCTGTTTGCAGGATAAAACAACTTATGGAAAAGCAAACAATAGCAGACAAAAGGCATCGAACTGGAAAAATCTTTACCAGGCTTACCTGTGATTACACAAATCTTTCGCCGACGAGTGAGGTTTGGTTTTCGCATTGACAGGCTCCATCGCGTTCGTTCGGAGCGATTCTTTCGAGCATGAAAATTTCCCAGCAAATCACCCCCTGAGGGTCGTACAATTTCCCGCACCAACTATCCCTTACAAAACTGTCACTGTCAATTGTCTCTGCTTCGAGTAGCTTAGCTTGAGCTTCAGATTGGGATATGGTGGTAAGTTCCCGCTTTGAGTGACAGCATTTTCTTTCCGGCTTTCTGAACTAAACACCATCACAAAGAAGTGTGACGGTTGGTATCGTAAGTCGAAACCGCAAGTTGTCGCTTATTGTCGATTGCATAAAATCGATTAACGGTTTTCGGTTCAGTTCGGTTTGGTGGAGCTGGTGCAACCAACTTCATGTTGGAAAAACCTGGAACTGGAACGCATATTATGTACTGTGAGCACACGAGACCACCACCACCCACCTAGGTAATCATCGTGACGAAATTGGTGCTTTAAGAAGCAGCTCGGATTGACCGCAACCTAATCGGTTCCGGTTACTGTAAGAGGGAAGTTTGCTTTCTTTCTTTTCCCGGTTCGAATTTTTGGGAACACACCCAGGCTTTCAGGAAGGATTTGTTAAATGTTTCCACTTCGTCGAAGCATTATGTGCGCTGGCTGATCTGATGAAAAGCGAGACATAATTGATCGGCTTTCCGTGGGGTGGAAAGAATGACTGGAGAGTAATTTATTCGATGTTTTTTTCAATTGTGTTGAGACAGGAAGTGTCAATTTCTTTGCACGACACGTGCTTCAATGTTAGTTTTGGACTGATACGAAAGCATAATTCTGCTTCAAATAGAAATGCAATTAAACACAAGTTGTCTTGCTCTGTTAATTGTTCTTTTCACGGAACATCTTCAAGTGTTCACTTACATACAGTTTCCGAGAAGAACTAGTAAGCTCTCTCTGGATTCCGCCCAAGATAAAGTGGGCAATTCTGTGGTAAAACTAGATCCTGTCGATAGAATCGATGACTGAAGGGCTATATAAACTTATTAATGCTTCAGCAATGACAACAATTCAATAGTTTTGTTTTAAGCTCTACCTTTAAGTTGTCCACTTTATCCTGGACAGAGTCCATAAATTTACTTTTTTATCTGAAAACCCTGTACAGGTAGTTTTGTCCATAAAGAGAAAAGCTTCTAGGTCTGTCGTAGACCAGTACCTAATAGCGTATAGATACACAACTTATCATTGTGTTAGTGTTCAGCAATCTCCTACTATGGGCTTGAGTTATCACCAACTACTCAAGGATTGTAGCATTATATTTTAAATTCTTAGATCCAATGTTAAAAACAGAACAATTGAAAATTTCTATGGTAATTGGTATTTGTCGTGTTATTTTAAATTTAATTGCACTTGTTAAAAGAAAGTGTCGAACGTTGTTTTATTCTTGAGTCTCTGATCCTTAACACAGACGCTTCTGCACAACCACTGACTTTGCATTGTAACGTCCACAGACACAAAAGAGAGATTGTGTGAGTGACGACAGTACAGTATCCTTCAATGAGCTACTCTGCTGGCCCACTACCACACAGAAATCATTGTGTATTAGTGTACAATACCAGTGCCAGCGTATGACATTACCTGTATTTGGTTAGTTCGTTGACCAATACAAACATCATACACTCCGCATGAACAGATGAGAGTATAATAGTTTTAGTGTTCCGCGCAGCGTAATCCGATAAAGAAGTGTAACAACAGGATAGAAGGAACGGGCTCCTTACTGTCCTTCTAATCTAAAATAATAACATATAAAGTAAACTTTTTAGCGCTTTGATTGCTGATGAATATTTTTCAACCACTAATCCACAACTCCTCATCCCTTTGCTTTGTCAAAATCCAGGACTCGGTGCCTTGAACTCATCATCCCTGACCACGCGTCGGGATTCGTTTGATCGCAACACATCGGCCTTCAGTCCCTCGCTGGACTACACCTCGGGTGCCTCGACCAACACGATGGCGATGAATGCGGCCGCAGCCGTCGCTGCCAGTGCTGCTGCACGCAAGTGGCCTGTCGGTGCTGGAAACTACAGCGGTCTCGGTACGGTTGCCGCCGCCTCCGGTAGCCCGCTAGGACCATCGCTCACACCACCACCCGTATCCGGGCTCGGTGCCCTTGTGACAAGCCGTGCACCCGGTGCCGAGACTAAGTTCCGACAGGTAAATCCTGGCCTCGTGCCCGGTATCTCGACTGCCAACGCTGCCATGTTTGGGTCGAACAATTGTGCCGCACAGGCCATTCTGTCACGGCTTTCCAGTGCAGTGGCACGTCCTACCGCTGCACCAGCAGCTGCTCCCGCAGTACCAGGAGCCGCACCAGGTCTTGACCGGCCGCCGGGTCGTTCTCGTCTGCTAGAAGACTTCCGCAATCAACGCTACCCGAACCTGCAGCTGCGCGATCTCACCAATCACATTGTGGAGTTTTCGCAGGATCAGCACGGATCGCGCTTCATTCAGCAGAAGCTGGAGCGAGCGATCAGTGTCGAGAAGCAGCTCGTGTTCAACGAAATACTGGGCGCAGCGTACAGTCTCATGACGGACGTGTTTGGCAATTATGTCATCCAGAAGTTCTTCGAGTTTGGTTCACCGGAACAGAAGCAGGCACTTGCCCAGCAGGTTAAGGGGCACGTACTACCGTTAGCGCTACAGATGTATGGTTGTCGCGTCATACAGAAGGCACTGGAAAGCATTCCGGCGGACCAGCAGCAGGAGATTGTCCGTGAACTGGATGGGCACGTGCTGAAGTGCGTGAAGGATCAGAATGGCAACCATGTGGTGCAGAAGTGCATTGAATGTGTCGATCCGGTAGCGTTACAGTTCATCATTGACGCATTCCGCAATCAGGTGTATTCGCTCAGTACACATCCGTACGGGTGTCGGGTGATTCAGCGGATACTGGAACACTGTACGCCCGAGCAGACGGCACCGATACTGGCCGAGCTGCACGCCAACACGGAGCAGCTGATCCAGGATCAGTACGGAAACTATGTCATCCAGCATGTGTTGGGTAGGTAGAGAAATTAACGGCAAATGTGCAAATTTGTGCACGATGATATGAATGGTCATTTATTTGATAACTTTCAGAACATGGAAAGCCGGAAGATAAATCTGCACTGATTTCGAGCGTGCGTGGAAAGGTGCTGACACTCTCGCAGCACAAGTTCGCCTCGAATGTGGTAGAAAAGTGTGTTACGCATGCTACACGTGCCGAGCGTGCACTTCTGATAGAGGAAGTGTGTTCATTCAACGATGCGTAAGTATATATTCCCCATTCTCAAAATTTGAACTAAAGAGTAAAAAAGGGTCACAGGTTGCACGGGACCCATGTGCATGCATGCTTGTGTGGAAATGCGGTACATAAACACAGTAGTTTATGAACATGATGCGTAGGACATAAAATATTATTGATTTAAGTCGTTATTTAAGTGAGGGAAGGAAGTAAAAAATATTATTTAGTATCAGAAAAGCAATTTAAAGTAGTAAATTAATTTCTAAATAAGTTTTACATGCCTTTTCAATCATTCAAACGAACTCGTTCATATAATAATGTAAATTACTCTTTGTTGAGACATACTTTGGATTTTAATGGTTCAATTTACAAATTAATGTAATACTTAAACATGATTTCAGTAAAAAGTACATTTTCTTACTCTAACTACATATATTAAAACTAGGTAATACAAAATGTTTTGGTTTTTATCAGACGTTAGTTTTGATATAATTTATATGTCCTTTTTAGTCATGTTCATAATGCACTGTGCACTTCCCTGCAAGCTCGTGGATCTTTTTTACTCTTAAGCTAAAATTTGTAATGGTCCTAATTAAAATTGTACGTTCATATTTTGATAATACTTTTGCCTTTTTCCTTCCAGCGGACTGCACGTCATGATGAAGGATCAGTACGCGAACTACGTGGTACAGAAGATGATTGACGTGTCGGAACCGACGCAGCGTAAAGTGCTGCTGCACAAGATACGGCCCCATATGAATTCGTTGAAAAAGTATACCTACGGCAAACATATAATCGCCAAGCTGGACAAATTTTCGCTCAAGACTCCAAACTCACTTGCCGGTAACGGTGGTGCCGCCGGTGGAGCTGGAAACTCTGCCGCTAGTGCTGCCGCTGGGGCAAATGCGAATGGTACGACCGGTGGTCCCGTAACTGGTAACGGTACCGGTAGCAATGGTACCGTCAATGGTACCACCGGCGAGCTCACTGCCAATGGTCCTACGAACGGAGCCGGTGTCAATAACGCAGGTAATGCTAACAACAATGGTGCCGGTGCATCGCCAACCGCTGGCACAGCCGGATCCGGTGCCGGCAGTAATGGTAACCCGGCAGTTGTCGGTGTCCCAGCAAGCAGCGGTGGTGTTACCGGCAGCAATGGCACAAATGCTGGTCTGCGCCCGATCGGACCTCCAACCAATGGAGTAATGTAAGGGTTAGGCGTACGATCAAGATGTGTAGCAGTGGTAGTAGTTGTGGTGGGAATGTAAGGACTAGATAAAATGTAAATAGATATTTGTTTGCTATTTTCGAATATTTAGCAAAGCAGACAAACACAAACACACTCTCACACACACTCAGCCTCCCCTTTGAGGATAATAGGGCCAATTTTTTTGAGGCCGCTTTTTCTATACGTTATACACCAGCAATGGAAAACGCCTAGCGAACCATTATAGGAAAAGGAAAAGAAGAATCCAATGCGATTTTTTATTTCGCTTTCGAACGAACGTCGCGAACGTGAAGCTTCTGAGAATGCTAGGCGCAATGTTTATATATTTGTTAACTTTATTTTGCGTATCATTTGTTTGTGTTTTGTGTACATTTTTATCTTGTGTATGGGATGTTTTTCGATCTCATTCGATTCTAGAAAATGCAAACGAAATAATAACGGAGCAAATTAATTAGACGATGATCAGAGGGCGGCGGAAGCTCCAAACTGCTGCTCTATTAGAAAGCTTCTGCGTGAAAGGGAAAGGTCACGAATAGATCAAAAAAGCATAAAAACACATCCGCATCTGGTTTAATTATGAATGGCCTTAAATGGTAAGATATTATACCGTTTAGTGGAATGATTTATTTTGCTATTATGAAAGGATTTAGAAAAAAACATAGCAGAACCATATTTATGTTAGGAGAAAATGAAACCGTGTAAAATGGGGCGTGTCCCTTGTACGTGTTTAGCTTTTATGTATGCAATGTTTGTTCGTTTTTTTTTTATAATGTGAATATTGTGTTTGTTAGCAGCGACAGCAGCAGTTCTTGAACATAAAACATAACGCGTTAAATAAACGCCTTCGTTTTTTGGTAGGGTAAAAAGTGAACACAAACACAGACAGACAGGCACACGTAAACGTAATATGTATACACACATTCTCGCGAATTAATTAGCGATCTAGTAGAGTGATCATATAGAGCTGTATACATTTATATAAGAAACAGGTAGGAAACAGCCACCGGTGAAGAAGTGTAGTACGTGGTGGTGAGAGTGTGGCGTCTGTAAACCAACGGAGCTTACTATTTGTTGTGTGGTGTAAGTGTTGCGCTACCACCAGGAAAGGGGTAGATGCATTAAATTATCGAATAAAGCACAGCCAAACAAGAACACAGCTGCCGGGATTCGGACCGATTAGAAGCCAAACCCGAACGTGTTGTACGAATATGTTGAGCAGCAGCTTTTTGTGCTACAAAAATATGAAGAATTAAGATCTGTATTCTTCTACGTTGCGCTTCAACAGCGCATATCTGAGACATTTTTCGACAGTCGGATCAATAACTGGTGATGCTCGGGCACGGGAGAATAAAACGAAATCCCAAGAGAAAATCACGTGGAAGGGTTTAACCATTTAAGCAACAGTTTTTTGGAGTGCCCCGGGACGTTTGATGTTAGTAAAGTTTTTAAAATATGTACGATTCGATTCGAGTGAGTACAGTGAATAAGTCGTAGTTAAATGTAGCGATTTAGCCGAAGCTAAAGAGGGAGAGAGCAGTGCATCGTTTTAGTTTCTAATTAATTACTAGGAAGAAGCTGGCATAGGGATCATTTTTTCAATGAAAATTTAGGGAAAAACCACACACACAGTACAGTACACATCCAGAGACATTGCAGACGTGAATGTTTTCAAATTGAAACCTATAATTCAATCCGAGTATATGCATAACAACGGATTGTACGCGGCTTTTCTCGCCAAAACCGTACTCTGTCTGCTAATCTTTTTTCTCGGTAGACTGCATGTGTTACATCTCTCGGATTGGCGTCTGTTAGAATTAATGTAGTACCAGTTTTTTTTATGTAAGACTCAGCATCGTAGCATAGGACAGTCGAGCGAATAGTTTACTCTGCCATCCTTCCCACTGGTGGTGTGTGATGTCGTTTAGTTTTAGGTTTGCGTAGCGTTCGATCAGCAGCTCCACACATCCGTGGAGAAGGTTACACATTTTTCCAACTACCAATCTATCCGCTATCGGGGAGGGTGAAAAATAGCGTCTTAATTTCAGTTACGCGGACTCCTACATCCGTTTTTCTCACACTCACACTCTGTAGCGGTAGGAAGCTCTTTTTCTCAACTTATCCAATCGAAACCTACTTGAAATGTATCAATTAACGCCACAATATATAAGCTCTGCTGCTATTTTAATTATTTTTCTAAAATACAATAGAATTTTTGATCGATCCATAATAGATTTACACGAACAAATCGTACATAACATAGAGCCAACGTGTGCTGTAAATGTTGCATCGTCGTATGTGTATCGTTCGTAGTCACAACTCACCACACGGGATCATACCGCGTAATAGGAGCCTGGTTCCTCTGGTATTATTAGACAAGGAAGAGCCAAAAGCAACTATGAATGACGAGCTGAACCGATTTGGGAAGATCATAAAACGCGTACGTTTGATACGAAACACCGCTCCCCATTTTACCGATACTGCTACTTTTAAGGGTCATCAGCAGCGTGTTAGTCCTAGCACTCAGCGTTTGTAGTAGTACATAATTAACGACTAACAAATAATGTTACACGCGAAAAGAAACTCACGCACACACAGCGTGCAACAGTGGTGGTGTGCATGGAACAGGGTTTAAAGGGGAATCGTCGGATTTGTCCATGACTGGAGTATGCAAATTTTAACCGAATTTGATCGATGAACAGTAGTGACGAAAGATGTCGTTTATAATATGTGTGTGCGTGTTTTTGTTTTTTTTTTTTATAAAATATGCTGAAAATGGCATGAAATATGGCACAGAGAAAGGTAAAAAGGAACAAATTCATCGTGAATGGGGATGCACAACGTTCACGACGAGTTTCAAAGCAGTCGAAATACCATCCCATTTAGATACGAACGAAATTTAATCAGTTTATATGTCTCTTTTATTAGTTATCTGGATATAACTTATTTAACTTACTTATGTGCTTTTTTTCTAAGCCTAAACACGTCAAAACATTCTTTGAATGATGCTAGCATTATTACATTTATTTTCATTAACCTTCAAATATCGTATAAAATTAGTAAAATTATGTATCTGTTTGACGACAAAAACAACTCATGGTTTAGTTAGAAAGATTTTTGGATTTATTATCACACCCTGATTTAAGGGCTGGTTTTAGGCCCTGTTGATGTTGGTGATGTGTGTGTGTGTGTGCGTGCCGTGCGGAATAAAATCTCTAATTAGACATTTAATGTGTGCACATTGATTGGATGAATGGCGGTGGAGCACCAGCAGCAACACCAGCACCGTACTTGAGATGGGTGGTTTTTTAAATGTTGCTTTATAAATGCAAACTAGAAATACCTATACATACATGGAAACACACACACACACACACGTATATTAATATTTGTACTATGTTAAATCAATTATGAAATGATTGAAGAAGAAAGAAAAAAAAACATTGCGTGTGTTGGCTAATAGCAATTTGTCTCTCACGATCACATCATATAAATATATATATATACATATATACATATATACATATAAATATTCCTCATAATGGATAGACTTTCTTAGAGAACGATTTTCTAGACTTTAATATATAAAAAAGAGAGAACAGTTTGTGAGAAGAAAACAAAAACAGAAACCTGCCTCACACAGAGAGTGGCAGTAAAAAAAAAGGTTACAAAACATTCAACATGAATAGAGAAGAATGGGGGAAAAACATTACTCGATTAAAAGCAAAAAAAGAAAAGAAAATAGAAAATAAGACCATTTGAGTTACTGGACATAAAACATGGCTTCACTATCACTATAAGAACGTGATTAGAGCATGAAATTTGTGAATTTATTAATTTCCAAACTTTCGGTTTTTCTCTCGCATCCGTTCATTATACATCATTAGACAGCTTCTGAGTTGTATGTGAGACGATGCAGTGTAATAGAATCGTTTTGGAATGAAAAAAAAAACGCAATCCCCTTTCCTCCCTCTGTGTGTACTACAAATGATCCAGTTGTGTATATCGCTGTACAAAATTTACATAGTTATTTTATACTACTTGTAACCCCGCGTTTTTCAATACACACAGGCAGATACATCCTTTATAACGGCGAATAGAACGAATACAAAATTAAATCTCTTGTTATCTCACACCCATTTCACAGAAAAGGAAAAGAAGAAAAAAATCATTATCTAAACAATAGATGAAAAAAAAACAAAAACAAAAGCAAACTGATCTCTCACGCAAGTATATAACACACCGCTGTGTGCGTGTTTGTATATCGGTAAATGAAAACGACGATGAGAGCAGCGTTGTAAACTCTTGAAATTTTAAACCAATTTATCAGAAACTAATAAGAAAAAGCCGATGGAGAAGCCGATGGAGTAGAGAACTCGTAAAAAAAAAAACAAAAGCATTTTGAATAGTGTTTGATTGTACATTAGAATTCTTAGATACAAATGAACAAAACTAAACAAACAAACAAACAAAAAAATCAAGCTGTAGAAATCCTTCGTAAATATTATACTAATGTATTGCAAACATGCCGTTCTATGTGACGAACCATTGATATAGCGATGGAAAGGTTAGTTTTATGTGAAAGTGAGTGTGTGAGTGCGTGACTTAATGCAAAGTGTCCTACTGCGCGCACGCGCGCGTCTGTTTGTGTGCTACTAATAATAACTATTAAAAACCACCAGCATCAGCATTAAACGTTATACCAGCAATTCCCAAAACAAAAGGGGAAGAAAAAAGACCTCACAAAAATGATAAAGTATGTGCGCGCGCGTGTATGTGTGTGTGTATGGGTGCGAGCGCGCTTGTATGTATAAAATACTCTGTACAAACCACCAACAACAAAGAAAAAATCGAAACACCAGCAACAGCAGTGAAGAAGCATCAAACACTACTAAACAGCGGTTAAAAAGCGATCAAGCGAAAATAGTGGTCAAACATGTAAATACATCAATATTTCACACTAGACAGAAACACATAACTATGCAGAACTATAACATCCAGAGAAAATGTCGAGTTGATGATACTAGGAGATCCACCCAGCGAAATCCACACTAAATAGGGCAGCGCTGAAGATGTATAAAAACAAAACGAACACCACCTTTAAAAGCATCCTTTTAAGAACGACGATGATATCAGCTGGTTCACACATTCTCATGGACACACACACGCACGCACGCACACACATTGAAGTTGTAATCATGTGTAAAACTACGCTGTAAATTTAGAAGAACCCACAGGGACTGAAATGTGTACATTTACAGCACCGAGAGCGGAACTTGTTTGGGCGCTCGCGATCACGAGATCAGTTGTAGGGGTAGCAGCAGTGTAGTTGTGCACAGGTCTCTCAGGTTAGATTTGTTTTCTCTATAATGAGGGAAGCGAGTGGAATGGTCACGTTGCTGCAAGCTCACCGTGCGCATCTTTTGAAGACTTGAAGAGTATGATGGATGCGTGACCGCGAGCTAAAGCTTGCCGAAGGGAAGTTGCGGTAGGTGAGACGGTAGGGTGGGGGGGAGGGCAGGAATTGGGAACCACAAAAAGACCGTGTACACTTACGCGGGGCAGTAATAGTAGAGGGACGTTGTACAAAAAGAAAACAAAAGGATGTAAGTTTTTTTGTGTTATAAAATTCAACTAACAAATAGCAACAAGTTTCGCAGTAAAATCACGGGAGACGACATATTTCTTCTGAACACCTTGGAACTTCCTGTGATCCTTACGCTGACCAACTGGACACAGTGTCGCATTTGTCGCCCAAAAAAAAAAAATGTACGGTTTTTTTTTTTTTTTTTGTTGTAAGAATCAATCTCAAGAAAGGTGGACATACCCAGAGACACAGCGAGAGGGAGCTGTGTGGATGTTCCGAATTGTTTTATAATTGTAAATTTTCACGAGGGGCACATGAGGGTGTAAAAGACAAAGGGAGCCTTTTCTTTGCTTTCTATTAAAATTGTTTTAATCTATCAGAATAGGAGGAAACTCGAACCTGAAAGGGAAGGAAATTTTTTCGTGTACAGAAATTGTTAACTCCATTAAAAAAAAATAATCTACGACAACAGCGTACATAAATCGGAAGAAAAACACACACACATCCACGCACATAAAGGCATACAAAGACGCGCACGCGGAAACACAAAAAAGTAAATGCAATTTATCAGCTTCAGTAGAAAGTTGATTCACTCATCCAGCTAAATGATGATCCTCGGGACAACAAAAAAGTGTGATATGTACAGTGCTACTAATGTAACATAACATTGAGGAAACTCTCTCAAGAACAAAATAATGTAACAAACGAGGAACAGAAAAGAAAAACCAACCCGGATCTGTAAAAGTTAGTTTTATAGTTTTATATATATTAAAAAAAAATACAAACCATTGCTTCTCTGGCTCTTCTTAAGCCTCAAATGTCCTGCTGCGGGGAATTGTGAGGAAATATCCCTCTTATGCGCTGCTTGTGCTCTGCCGTGTCGTGTCGTTGTATGCCACGTGGTGTTTGCTGGAAAGTAACCGGATGGAGACTAACAACCACAACACTCTCTATTTCTCTGTGTGCGTGTGTGTAAAGAAAATTGTGTATAAATTGTTTTTAACTGTAAAAAAAACGAAAAAAAGGAACCGAAAACACACACACACACACACAAAACAAAATACAAAGGAAAGGATTAGTTTTTGAGCGCCAGAAAGATCTATCAGTGTAAAAAAAAAACACACCGTGTATCGAAGCCAATCATCCTGACCGATCGAGAATCGAAAAAGAACACTCCTCTGTACATTAACGAACGAGCGCGTAAGAGGAACAAAACTTTTGTATGAGATTATCCTGACAAAAACACCCTATTGAACTGTGATTTTTTGTTACTTCTTTCTACTGCACACACATACACACACACATATACACGTGGATTCCCCTTTCCTTGCCTTCTCCCTCCTGTCCAACCGTTTTCCAACCTTCCCCCCCTCAAAAAAAAACGAACGAAAGATCAAAACCATCTTGAGGCTGGAACTTGAGGCTTTTTTTTTCGGGGTGGAAAATGGGCACAAACGCGAAGAATATGTGAAGATGGTGTGTTTTGAAGCAAAATGTAAAATGTGTGTAAAACCTTGTAAAATTTGCTGTACTAGCTTACCCGGAGCTAGGGGCGCTCTTCTTGTAAAGTGTACATTTTCTGCATGAATTTAAATTATTTTCCCTTACCTTTTTATACCTTGTATGCGAGTTTTGTGTTGCGGTTTTATTCCTAAGAAAATATTCCCATTTTTTAACAGCAACCACTCACTTTGTTTCGCTCGCTCTAGCAAACATTTCGATCCAGCAACATTTTTTTTTTTTATATCTGTAAAACGAAACACTTTGTACATTAGGGATAATTACTACTCAGTGGAAATAGTAGAAAGAAAAAGGAAACAGCAAAGATGAAAACACATTCAACAACAGGCGTCTCGTACAACACTAAATTCCGAGCAAAATTCGGGTGTGTGTATATCCCCCAAACCAGCAAGTGTACTTCTCATAGAGCTAGAGCACGCAGATGGCACGAAGAAAGACGAGTTAAGAAAGCAAGTAAAACTAGCTACGAAACATACAAAACAACAAACAAAAACTTTGATAAAAATCACAACAACAATGAACCGCAAACGCAAAGCTGGAGCAGATGTGAATCGAAATGGAACGTACGAAAGAGAAGAGAAAAGTTGTAGAAAAAACAAATTTAGCTTGAGTAAAACACCCTCTCAATGTATAGGAAGCGGAAATCCCATTTGTCCCTAGAAACAACTTAAGCACAGCAAATGGTAAAAAGAGGTCAACAACAACAACAACGGTAAAACATGCAAAATGTAATAATGGAAGAGAAAAAACATCTTCATCAACACACAAAAGCACACACACACACACATTTGTTGCAATACTCTCATGGAATTGTGCGCGAGTCGAAAGTCGGCCAAGCATTTTGAAGGAAGAAATAAACGGAACAAGATCCACAACAAGGCCGCCCCAAGTTGGCAAAGGTCTACGAGAGGACATTGCAAAATTTTTTGCTTATTATATTTTTAATGGTAGATTGCAAACATTTTATATTATAATAATTATACATATGTTTTTTTTTTGCCTCATTTTAGTTGTATAAGTTCAACTTTTTTTTTGCGAGTAAATAGTAATTTTATGTTTACATGCGATTTTTTTTTTTTTTTGCTTACCTGTAACTTATCCTCATACACATTTACGTATATAATTTTGTCGTTTTTTTTCTCAATGAAATTACTCGTACGAATTTAGTTATTTAAGTTTTTTTTTGTATTAAATTGAGAGAGATTCAAGTAGACGCAAAGTAAACATCAGAGATCATGCTCTAGCGTATGGGTGCGTGTGTGTGTGTGCGTGTATAATTGGTGTGTTTTTGTGGCGTGTGTCTGTGTGTGTTTAAAATGCAAAGTTCATTATGTTTTGTATTAAGATTGTTAAGGAAGAACAACTTTCAAAACCTAGCAGCGTCCGTTAAGCGTAAAAAGAACAAAGTCGATTAGAGAAGAAACAAAACAAAAAATACACATACACAATAGAAAGATAGTTGCTAATGAATTTGTAGCAAACAAAATAGAAAAGTAAATTAAAAATCGGGGAAAAACACACACACACAGAAACACTCAAACACACTCACAAGAAATAACAGCAACAGTGAAAATGAAACGTGCGACTAACAGAGAGAGAGAGAGAGAGAGAGAGAGAGAGAGAGAGAGAGAGAGAGAGAGAGAGAGAGAGAGAGAACAACAACAACAAACAAAACTGATGAAAGAGAAGCAAAACAGCAGAAGCACACACTCACACACGGCTATAAATATTAAAAAAACACACACACGTATAAATATGAAAGTAACATTAATTTGAACATAACTATAAATATTATGATACTATCAAACAAATAAATTTTCTGTAACATTGAAGAAATAATAACCGTTGCACGGGTGTACTGTTTTTTTGGACTACGGTGAAGCGTTGAATAATATCACACACACACACAAAAAACAGTTGATAATACTCGAATTTATGTGGGATGGAACGGGAAAATATTTTCTATGACAGAAAGAAATTATTGTATGTTACCTTTTTAAACTTCGATCGGATTCGATTGACTTTTTTCCTTGAAATAACTCTACACGGGAAGGAGGAATCGGGTTGAGGTGTTCGACAAAAAAGAGCGTGGCTCCAAGACGCATCCAACAATAAGTCATTCGTCCCGATCGGTCCAGGAATAGCCGAGTTATCGCCGATTTTCCACGGGGACGTTTTGGTTTTTCCTCAATAACTGGTCGAAGGGGTGGAGGGATCGGGTTGAGGTGTTCTACAAAAAGGTGCGCAGCCTGAAGACGCATCCAACGGTATACCGGACGCCTTGATCGGACCAGGAATGGCCGAGTTATCGCCGATTTTCCACGGGAATGTTTTGGTTTTTCCGGAATAACTGGGTGAGGGGCTGGAGGGATTGTGTTGGAGTGTTCTACAAAAAGGTGCGCAGCCTGAAGACGCATCCAACGGTATACCGGACGCCTTGATCGGACCAGGAATGACCGAGTTATCACTGGTTTTCCACGGGAATGTTTTCGTTTTTCCGCAAAAACTGGTCGAATCCCTGGTGGAGGGATCGGGTTGGGGTGTTCTACAAAAAGGTGGACGGCCTAAAGACGCATCAAACGGTAGGTCATTCATTCCGATCGGTCCAGGAATGGCCGAGTTATCGTCGATTTTCCACGGGAATGTTTTGGTTTTTCAGCAATAACTGGTCGAAGGGGTGGAGGGAACGGGTTGGGGTGTTCTACAAAAAGGTGGACGGCCTAAAGACGGATCCAACGGTAGGTCATTCATCCCGATCGGTCCAGAAATGGCCGAGTTATTTTCGATTTTCCACGGGAATGTTTTGGTTTTTCCGCAATAATTGGTCGAAGGGGTGGTGGGATCAGGTTGTGGTGTTCTACAAAAAGGCGGACTGCCTAAAGACGCATCCAACGGTAAGTCATTCATCCCGATCGGTCAAGGAATGGCCGAGTTATCGCCGATTTTCCACCGGAATGCTGAGTATTTCCGCAATAACTGGTCGAAGGGGTGGAGGGATCGGGTTGGTGTGTTCTACAAAAAGGTGGACGGCCTAAAGACGCATCAAACGGTAGGTCATTCATTCCGATCGGTCCAGGAATGGCCGAGTTATCGTCGATTTTCCACGGGAATGTTTTGGTTTTTCCGCAATAACTGGTCGAAGAGGTGGAGGGATCGGGTTGAAGTGTTCTACAAAAAGGTGGACGGCCTAAAGACGCATCCAACGGTAGGTCATTCATCCCGATCGGTCCAGGAATGGCCGAGTTATCGTCGATTTTCCACGGGAATGTTTTGGTTTTTCCGCAATAACTGATCGAAGGGGTGGAGGGATCGGGTTGAGGTGTTCTACAAAAAGGTGTGCGGCTTAAAAACGCATCCAACGGTAGGTCATTCATCCCGATCGGTCCAGGAATGGCCGAGTTATCGTCGATTTTCCACGGGAATGCTACTGGCTGAATTTTCCGACAGTTTTGGGAAAATCTCCCTTAGTTCCCTTTGACTTGAAAAAAACTCGTTGTGGAGGTCGTTTTGAAAGATGTTTAAGGAAAGAAATCAAAATGAGATGGAAAAACTTAAAATTGAAGAAAAAGTTCAAATTGTGCCGGAAAAATATTTGTCTTGTCGGAAAGAAATTATTTTCCAATCGGTTTTTAAAATTTCCATTTGCTACCTCCTCGGAATCATGCTCTCCTGTTACTCCTGGTCGAATTTTGCCGCATGAAATTGGGTCGGTTTTTGGCCGAAAATCTGCCACCGGGAGCGACTGGCAGTAACAGGAGAGCATGCTTTCAAGGAGGCAGCTCGCGTCGGCCGAAAAATCGAAAATCCAATCTTAAAATCCAAAATCAGTTTTAAAATCCCGATGCAAAATTAATAGTTGAATTCCAAACTTAAAATTTCCAACCCAAATTTAAAATTGACTTTGGATTTTAAAACTGATTTTGGAAATTTTCGGGCGACCCGAGCTACCTGCTCGAAAGCATGCTCTCCTGTTACTACGAGTCGCTCCCGGTGGCAGATTTTCGGCCAAAAATCGACCCAATTTCATGCGGCAAAATTCAACCAGGAGTAACAGGAGAGCATGAATCCGAGGAGGTAGCAAATGGAAGTTTAAAAAACCGATTGGAAAATAATTTCTTTCCGACAAGACACATATTTTTCAGATCGATTTTAAGTTTGTCTTTCAATTTTAAGTTTTTCCATCTCATTTTTGTTTCTTTCCTTAAAAATCTTTTAAAAACACCTCCATAACATGATTTTTAATATCGAAGGGAACTAAGGAGGATTTTCCAAAAACAACCGGAAAATTCGACAAGCAGCATTCCCGTGGAAAATCGACGATAACTCGGTCATTCCTGGTCCGATCCTGGCGTCGGACCTACCGTTGGATGCGTCTTTAGGCCATCCACCTTTTTGTACAACACCCCAACCCGATCCCTCCACCCCTTCGACCAGTTATTGCGGAAAAACTCAGCATTCCGGTGGAAAATCGGCGATAACTCGGCCATTCCTTGACCGATCGGGATGAATGACCTACCGTTGGATGCGTTTTTAGGCAGTCCGCCTTTTTGTAGAACACCACAACCTGATCCCACCACCCCTTCGACCAATTATTGCGGAAAAACCAAAACATTCCCGTGGAAAATCGACGATAACTCGGCCATTCCTGGACCGATCGGGATGAATGACCTACCGTTGGATGCGTTTTTAAGCCGCACACCTTTTTGTAGAACACCTCAACCCGATCCCTCCACCTCTTCGACCAGTTATTGCTGAAAAACCAAAACATTCCCGTGGAAAATCGACGATAACTCGGCCATTCCTGGACCGATCGGGATGAATGACCTACCGTTGGATGCGTCTTTAGGCCGTCCACCTTTTTGTAGAACACTTCAACCCGATCCCTCCACCTCTTCGACCAGTTATTGCGGAAAAACCAAAACATTCCCGTGGAAAATCGACGATAACTCGGCCATTCCTGGACCGATCGGAATGAATGACCTACCGTTTGATGCGTCTTTAGGCCGTCCACCTTTTTGTAGAACACCCCAACCCGATCCCTCCACCAGGGATTCGACCAGTTTTTGCGGAAAAACGAAAACATTCCCGTGGAAAACCAGTGATAACTCGGTCATTCCTGGTCCGATCAAGGCGTCCGGTATACCGTTGGATGCGTCTTCAGGCTGCGCACCTTTTTGTAGAACACTTCAACCCGATCCCTCCACCGCTTCGACCAGTTATTGCGGAAAAACCAAAACATTCCCATGGAAAATCGGCGATAACTCGGCTAATCCTGGTCCGATCGGGGCGTTCCGCATACCGTTTGATGCGTCATTGGACCGCGCAACTTTTTGTCGAACACCCCAACCCTGTCCCTCTACCCCCTTGCCCAGTTATTCCGGAAAAACCAAAACATTCCCGTGGAAAATCGACGATAACTCGGCCATTCCTGGTCCGATCGGAGCGTTCCGCATACCGTTGCATGAGTCATTGGACCGCGCAACTTTTTGTAGAACACCTCAACCAGATCGTACCACCCCCCGCCCAGATATGGCGGAAAAACTAAAACATTCCGGTGGAAAATCGGCGATAACTCGGCCATTCATTGACCGATCGGGATGAATGACCTATTGTTAGATGCGTCTTTGCACCGTCCACCTTTTTGTCGAACACCTCAACGCGATCCCTCCACCTCTTCAACCAGTTATTGCGGAAAAACCAAAACATTCCCGTGGAAAATCGGCGATAACTCGGCCATTCCTTGACCGATCGGGATGAATGATCTACCGTTGGATGCGTTTTTAGGCCGCACACCTTTTTGTAGAACACCCCAACCCGATCCCTTCACCCCTTCGACCAGTTATTGCGGAAAAACCAAAAGATCCAGATATACGCGGGCTTGCTGTTCTCCTGTACGCCTCGTGCCGAACGGGTCGCTGATGACCTTCCTGGTGGAGCATGAGTATGGCATCCTTATCACGTGCCATAGCCGTCGTATCGTTCCGGCTTCGACTACCGTCAGGATATCAGCATCGCCAAACAGCTCAGGTAGCTCGTGGTTCATTCTCCTTCGTCACACGCCCTGCTCCCATACTCCGCCAAAGCACCCGTGGCTCGAAAATGGCGATTGCATTAGGGACGTCCGTCAGCATAGTCCATGACTCGTACCCGTAGAGGACTACCGGACGTATCAAGGTGCGGTAAATCGTGCATTTCGTGTGTTGTTGGAGTCTTCTGGATCGCAGGATCTGATTATATCAATGTGATCCGCGAAGCCAAGGAATTCTAGTTTAATGGTTTTAATTTACCTGTTTACTTTCCACTGCTTTTCATCCGAATCAATTGCAATGTGTCTGTGGCTGAAACTGAACCAAAGTGCTTCGAAAATGCATCGTACTAGATTGCTTGAATGCGGGAACGATTACCAATATACTTTATTTCTGCTTTAATGGATTGGATAACATTATATACGGTCTGCAATATTCACCGGCGAACCATCATAATACCGGCCGTCTGTCATCCGGTTGGTTTACTTGATATTTACGGTTTAATATCTCAACGTGGCTCTTGTTCGGTACGAGAATGCTGCAATACAGCTAGCTGCAGCTAGCGTGTCTTGTTAGTGGCGACGATAAATCAAAATACAACCGCTAACCGTAACTGAAACCTGTCGGAAATGAACCGTCTCGATGTAGTAAAGATATAACATACATAAAGAAAAATCATAGTAAAAAATAAACATTTTACAACACCACAAGAAACACGTGACACGTGACTACACGTGATCCTATTAGCAAAAAAACATGCGTCCTTCTTTGTGTCTTAAATATGTACCATTTGTATCAGTAAAAAGGAAAAAAAAAAATGGTAGAGGAAGAGAGTATTGGATTAAAAGAAAATCAGTCATACATTTTGCCCCTGTCTGACTAGTAGATAGATTATTTGTGCTTCACCTTGCTCGTATCATTTCAGTGCATCATAACTTGCTCCGTTTTTTTTTTAAATTTTCAACACCAGCAGCGCCTGTTGTCTCGCGCCATCAACTTTGATCTTATATTGTTGTGTCCGTACTTTGCAAACAACGAACTTTCATACTACAAAATTTGTTAACAACAGTTCTCCCATCTCCCACACCACATACACACGCACATGGAGGCGCCCCGTATACACACTCCTAGACTTTTTTCTTATTTTATTTCGCTTCGTTTTGACTACTTTAATACGTTATTCATATTTCACTCTGTTTTGTACAATTTACCTTAGCTACATTAACGGGTTATCGGGTTTCCTTTGTTTTCCTTCGTTTGCTGTTACTTGTTTTCCGTTCGGTTTTCGTTCGGGCTTAATGGCCAAAGATGGCATTCCGTGAAAAGGTAAAGTTCGCGGAATTTTTTGTTTTACTCTGTAACGTTCTGAAAAAAATTCACACTTTAAAGTACAATAAAAATGGCTTCTTAGAAAAGGCATGAAACGATTGTTTTGTAGAATGAAATAATTTAAAAAAGATTTCACATCAAAATCTACTTAGAGCGAGAGCGTTTAGAACGAGTAAAATGGTGTCTACTTAACCGTCGATTCAGGTCGTGTTTTTACATAAATAAAAGTAAGAGTTGTGGAAGCGTTTTAGTTTACAGGTGGCATCGTACACCACAACAGTTTTGCAGAACCGAATCGGTCCCATATGACAGTAACGGTTGCGAAAGTCGCTAAACCCAACTTCCGCAATGAATAGGCTAACCGGACGTAGTGCGTTAGAAACGGGGACCATCCCGTTTTTTTTGCCACAAGTTTATGTCCCGTAATATCCGTGAAAATGTCCAATTTGTCACATATCTTGTTTTCTTTGCAATTTTCATTTTATTTTTAATTATCCGTTCGAGTTTCGCAAAAAGCATGTATAAATCATTAAAGTTCAACGAGCTGTGATCGCGGTGTATTTGCATTATTTGGAGCGCCGATTACACGCGGCCATAGAAGTCGACGCGAAGTATTCTTCAGCACGGTCCAAATGCGATGCCAATAGTTGACCAATGTGCTATCACCGAACGTTGAAATATTTTTTTTATCAATGAAAACAATGATAGTAGTTTGAAAAAATGTCAATATTGAATGCAAAAAGTTTTACGATTTTTTTTTTCAGATAATCATTCTACACAACGAAAAGTGTTTAATTCAGCTAAATACGAGCTCAGTGTAGAAAATACACCAGCAACATCGAAGTAATATTCTATTCATGCAATTGCTTTGTTATATGTTTCATCAACATCCGTCTGGTCAGCCTACTTTTGAAGTAAAACAAAAGTGCTACAAAATGTTTAACTGCGAATGATTCCTTTACCAAATTTTGATATAGTTATACCCAGCAAGTGGATCGAAAATAATAGTTTAAAAACCAGCTAAAAAGGTCATCCATTACTGTAACAGCACAACTGTTGTGGAGTTTTATCCACGCGTGTAAATAAACAAATCTCAACTCGGTTGTTTAAATAGCTCCCCACAATAAAGCTTATACAGCACTACTCGTACTCACTTAACCTAGCAGTGTTCTAGTACTAAAAACGTGTTTCCTCAAGCACACAATGCACACACACACGCTGGGAGTGGTGGTTCATTGGTAGTTGCACATAGTAAAGGTGGTAAATTAGATAGAAAAAGTCATTTACAACAACACGCAGGCACATACTACACACACGTGCACGATTACGTTGTAAAGAAAGGGTTGGAAGAAGGAAAATACAATATTTGTAAATAATGGCCTGAGTCCCATAAGTTTTCTCTGTCTGGCGTGCTTTTTTTCACACGCACATACACACTTTCACCCGGAAAGAGAGATTAGAAGGAAACACAAAAAAAAAACTACTCATCAAAACTTAATTTGATGAAGAAATATGGTCTATACACTTATACGTTACACTAAGATAAGCCTAAATCACAAAACATATTACAAATCTACTCATATACTCAAGAAAGCAAAATACTATGCACTGTGCTGGTTGCTTCAGTTTGTGTGTGTGTGTGTGCGTGTGTGTGAGAGAGAGAGGGCTTCTGTTTGGTTTAAAACGGGCAGTGAAAGTAATTCGATAGACAATTGCAACCCTCAAAGCTTGTTTTCCTAAAGATGATTTTAAAGAAAAGAATTGAACTGTAGCTTATAAACGCTCCCTAGTAGACTCGGTTCAGGGATTCTATACTGTACGAGCACCTAAACTAAACAACGGCGCAACTAGGCAATGCACTAAATTTTCTAATCTTCTTATCACAACCCTCTCTCTTTTGGGCGGGGGTTGTGCTATCTCATTAACAATAAGCAACGATTTTTCTGTGTTCTGTGTGTTTTCCTTTAAATATATTGTTTTTTTTTTTTGGTTTATCGCCATCATTCTATTCCCTTGGTAGCCTAGGGCATTATGTAGAAGCGCAAACGTCTTGTTGTTTCGTCTGATCTCGTGGATCTCGTTATAAGAGGTACGGGAAAGGAATAAAAAATTCATCTTTTGGATCTTGCCTTTTGCACACGAACCGGGTGTGGACTAGAGCTTCGCAGTCGACGTTGAGATCATTCACCAGTAGTAGTAGTAGCAGTAGTGGTAGTAGTAGCCTTCACAAACATTTTTGATTACGTTTTCCTTTTCCAACTTTGATTCTCTGTTCCTGCGGGCCAACAATAAGTCTATGTTTGCTTTAGTGCCTACGGATAATTGTGTCCGGTGGCAATCTAGCTAGGCTGTGGTGCCACTAGTGCAGCACTGGACTGACGCAACAACATTGAGGGTGGTCGTTGGCCACCCTTTCTTAGATCCGTGCCGGTTCCACCAGCAACCGGAACACCCTGCTGTTGCTGCTGCACCGGAAGATGTTGATGTGGCGGTGGAAGAGGTTGGTTGTGCGGTGGCACTTGGGGAGCAGCGGGTGGTGGCGGTTGATTAGCGCCGGACGATTGATTTTCCTTCTGTGTATCGTCCGTGTGCGATTGCTGCCGCTGGAGCACCTCCATGTACTCCCGAATAAGGTTTGCAATTTGGAAAGCCTACGGGAAAAAAATAGGAGACAGATAATGTTAGATGAAACCATTTGCACATAGACTGGAGGAGTGCTGTATTACAAACCTGAGCCGTGGTAAGGATAACCTTCGACTGCTTCTTATCCGAACCGGTAATGATCATCAGACAGTTCATGTTGGGTGAGAACGAAAGTATCGACTGATAGTCGTACGTGCAGAGCGTGTTGCGTGACCGATGTTCGAGCAGATGCAGTCCCTTCTGGTCCACCGCTAGCCAAAGCATCCGTGGCCAGTTGGAGGTGAACGATTGCATCACGTCGAAGATAGTGGCTTTATGGAGGGGCCAGCTTTGGATGAGATTCAGGAAGGATTTCTTCGCCTCAGCCGGCGTTGTGCCACGCAGACTCTGGTGATGCATGGCCACACTGTCGCGCGGTATGTTCGGTACGAAGCGGGGCGGTAAACAGTGGGCTGCAATCGGCCGATAGTCCTGCACGATGTCGGAACTGTCGCCCAGCTCAAGTTGTCCTTGTAGAGCAGTTAACATAATCTGTCAAAGCGAAGAAGTGAGGTTAAAATTAGTCCAAGTGCTCTTAGTTATTAGCTCATCGCGAGCACACTACACAAGAGTACACTTACAGCCTCCATTTCGGTGATGGGAAAACGTTCGGTACGCAAACCGTGTAGCACCTGGTGATAGAGCAATTCCTTTTCGACGGGATCGTCCAGGTTCATGTACTGATCGCAGAACAGATGCTTCTTGAACAGAAACAGATGATGCTGTCGACGGCAGGCGGGCGGTAAGTTCGAGCTCTGATTTTGCTGCACTGCCTGGGCGGCTGCGGTACGATACTTTTCCCACTTGGACATCACGTCAGCAACCTTTTCGTCCGGCAGTAAGCTTCTTTCCGATGCTCCCAGCACTTCGTAGATAGCATAGCCTGTACCGCAATGCACCAACCCCCCAAAAACCAGCGACACAATGAGCGATTAGTAGAGCATAAGCGATCACACAACATATTACTTAAAGAATGAGATGTTAGATTTGTGAGTTTTTGTGGCTTGTTACAAAATATGCAATGTTACACGCAAGTGTCACACTGCTTAGTCGTATACGAGGTTGAATAAGGTAGGATGACTTTTTGAGTTGTACGACCAAATCAAACAATTTTTCTTATCCCACGATCCTACGATTAAATCGAGTTCAACTGAGCAGTGACATCAGCCTTAATCTATAAATATCTTTCTAAAAAGTAGCTAACTTCCTAGGGTTTTCGTCGGTAAAAAAGGTTCGAACTATCTACAGATGTATATTAACAACTCTAGATCCGAATTCTAATCTTGCAAATTGTGGGCTAGCTTTGGTCTCGTATGTTGTAAAATCCGACGTTATAGGCAAGTATATATTATGCTGTTTTATGGTCCTTCAAGATATTCTATTCTTGATTGAACATCATAGCTGAATAAGATGATTCACTACACTCCATTGGACTTTAAAGCTTTAAAAATATGTTGCTGTCTCTGGAAGTTCCAGGGTGTTGGAAAATTAAGTACTAATCTGGGATGCTATCTTTGGAAAATATAACCTCTTAGATTGCGACGAACTCTGGGGGCGGGCGGTGTTCAAATACCATCCAGACCTCTCCCCGGAGTGAGGACTACATATTCAACTACGTGGTATTACTAACTCTAGCAAGTCATTAGATAGATGACCAAAATCACCAAAACATGCCATGTAAGGCCAAGAAGAGAGAAAATACGACAAAGATCAAGGCTTCAGCACTATCAGTCTTACGCTCAGCCAGTGTTCTGGTGGTAAATTTAATTAGTAAAAGCAAATAATACATAATGAGAAGCTTCAGCACACCAAATCAGGTACACGCGGCCCTTCAAGTCCTGGAAACTTAGATTCGATTGCATCTTGATCTTCTATAAAAAATTTTGTTCCTTGTAAGCGATCACCCAACATCACACTTTCAACACACACACACCCGGTTCGTCGACGATTCCCACTTACCCAGTGCATTCTCCTGTAGACCGATCTTTTTCTTCACGATTTCCATCACCTCTCGAGAAGTCGAGCTTGGGTGGAACTCGACCGAATGGTACTGTCCGTCCATGAAGTGGAACCGCGCATAGATCGGACGCCGATTGATCGTGCAGATGATCTCCTCCCGCGACGGTGGCCACTGGCGGCGCCGGGTACCCTGCGTTTTGAAGAAACATTTCTCCGCAAAGCGTGCATACTTGCCCTCCTCGGTGATGAAATCGCTAGCGCAACGTTTCAGATGTCCTAGCAGATACTTGCGCACTACCTTCTGCGGTGGTAGTATGACGCTACAGGCAAGGGATAGGAGGGCCCAGTGGCGCAGGTTAACGCGTGAGTTAGGATCGGGATGGTCGGTCGTTTGCTTGATCAGCTGCAGATACAGTTCGTTCAGCAGTGACTCCTTGCGCATACAGCGATCCATAATCGATTGTATGAGCGTAATGTGTTCGTCCTCTGCGCGCTGAACTGTTTCTCCTGTGATGAAACAACGCGCCACACGGTGGAAGGGAAAGAAGGGATGATAGAAGGGGGAAATTGTTAGCATACTGTTGATGCGATTGAAGTGATCAGATCAAACGTCTCTTACCATTTTGTCCAAGACCAGCGTATGTGAGAATCGAATTAAACACCTGCAGCATAGCTTGCTCCTCTTGATCGGGCAGCTTGCTAAGGCTTTGGGGCAATGCCTGTCGGCTGAATGCCCAGTAAGCGTGCGGGAAACCTTTGTACGTTTCACCATGATCGTGCATTGGGCTACCATGCTCGGCCCGCAACTTCTCCAGCCGATGTTTCGACAGCCGACGCAACGTGTTCCGCAGGAAGCCTCCGCTTGGGTCCTGCGGCTTGCGCAGTATTTCCGCATCGACCAGATGTCTCCGGCAGACGACCAGATTGTGGTGCAGCCGCACACGATCCTCGTTGGTAATACCCTTGCTCTTCTTCGGCGGCACCTCGTTCTCCGTGATCCAGTTCGATAGAGCCGGATAGTACGACACGATCAGTGAACCGATTTCGTTCTTCTGTGCCGTTTCAAACACAAAGCACCGCTGCTGGTCGGTATTGGTGCTCGTGTGGCGGTTTAGACTGATCGTGATGAAGCTGTCGCTCGGATCGAGCATGATCGATTCTACCTCGGCGTACCGGAACTCGTACAGAACGAACTTGTCGTCCGGTTTGATCAGTATGATACCCTCACAGTTCACGCCGAGTATGAGACTGTTGCCATAGCTCCAATAGCCACGGTAGGACACGGCGAACATCGTGGTGCCGTACAGTGGGTACTGCATGACACACGACAGGTACAGCACCTTCGCCGTTAGCTCCGTGCGTCCTGAACCGTACTGTCGATGAGCTTGGGCCAGTATCGGCACCCAGAACTGTTCCTCGCGGGTTTTCGAGATGCGCTCCGGCAGATAGCTCGGTACGTCCGAATAGTACTCCGGTTTCGGTTGGTTAGATGGGTCGCCAAGCGCAACCTGGGCCTGTAAGCCGGCGAGCTGAAGTGCAACCTTCTCCGAAACGGGGAAATCATCGCACTGCAATAAAAGAAGGGACGGATTAGTAGTGAATAATCCATTATGAGTGAACTCCAGATTGGATTAATGAATCCACTCCGACTCCAACGTATAAAATCCGGAGTATACTCTGGAAAAAAATCCGGTCTAAACTACGGATTAATCCTTAGTTTACTTCGGAGTAATTGATCCGAAGTAATGCGAAGTTTACTGAGTAGTAATCGCTCCAGATTAATCAGGACCCCCGGACACCGAGGACCCTGGACTCCAGAGGTTAGTCCTGAATAAACTCCGGAATGCCTCAGAAGTTGCGGGAAAATGAGCATTTACTCATCGCTAGAATGAATATTGGGGTACATCTTGATGGGCCTACTAACCTTCACCACACTGTACACAGCCTGTGCGTACAGCATGTTCACCTCGACTGGATCCTGCGACAGCTCACGGGTGCTTTTAAACAACCGCTTCTTAAACACAAACCGATTCTCGCCCGAACCAAGCGTGGTTGTGTTTTTGCGCAACGTCGAGTTGGACGCGTGAATCTTCGTCTGCTTGCTACACAAGAAACAAAAGCGGAAAGAAGAAACCAATCGTCAGTAACAAATGTTCTCAGCCGCACTGAGCAGATGTTCCCTACAGCAAGACAGCCTCTGTTGTCACGTGGTCGTGACGTTCATGTCGTACGATTGAATTTCGTTCGGTCAATTTCCCAGCGTCACGTGGTGGTTTTGTTTTATTTTATTTCGTCAGGTGGTGTAGTACTTGGGCAGTTTTGTGCTCATCAGTTCCTCGGGCAGTTTCAGATACAGTACGATCCGGTACGCCCGCCGGTTCACTTTTTTCACTATATTTGTCAGACGACAGTCCCGGTCTCGTCCACTGGCATTCGAAAGGTGAAGGATTGGTATTGTGTGTATGTATGTATTACATTCAAGGGGGCACGTGCGTTTTGGAGGCAGGGGGACAAACGTAGTTGTTGCCGCATCAAATGTGTTGCCAGAAAGAGTGAAGAAGAAGAAGAAGCAGTTCATGGTACATTATTTGTATCGTGGTACGTGTAAAAGTAGGGATTTTGGCTAAGTTTTTAGCTATTTACAGAAAATGCTCCATTTCCAGTGTTACCAACACTGCAAACTGCACGGCACACACGAAACACACAGGGAGGTAAATGGGTTTAAGTATGGGAGATGATGATTCCTTCCTTCGAGAACAGCTCTACTTGATGGATATTTACATAGAAGGTTAATTGAAAGCATAGAATTCATGTTTTTGTACAATTCAATTCAAATCCATCTCAAGTTGGGATTCCAAACATCTTGATATTACATGTACAGATCAGTAGTATAGAGTGAAGTAGTTTCTAGTAGTATAGAATGAAGGAGTATCTACTAGCGTATCTCTCCAACTGTGAAATGCCTTAAATTTATCTCCATTAACTTTAACAAGTTCTTAGATTTTGCCAGACTCCAGGAGTCCAAAGCATATTCAAGCATTCCAAGCGCATTCGATAAGTATTATACAAAAATGTTACTATCTGAACCCGAGTGGACTGCCTCAAAGCTAAACACAGATATGTTATTTTGGACTATAGGCACAATTGATTCCATACGGTTTTTTCTTCGATCGACGACCTGCTGCTTACTGTAGGAATGATAGAAATTCATCAAACATGTCAGGGGCTACTGGAATACGCAAGATCGTAGTAAAACAATACCATCACATCACAATCACTCTTTGGTAAGCCATTACACCAACTCCGCTCCTGTATCTTTAGTTTGTAGACGTTATCGCTCGTTGTTAGTAGTGTACCGGAAATCAATCAATCAATCAATCAGTCAGTCGTCCACAGTTTTAGTCTGAGAGAGTCTGAGCATGTGTTAATGTGTAACTGTTTGCGTTCGCTAATCTGTCCCAACGTAATGCCAATCCGTCCCAAGTCACACACACCAAACACACGGCACGCGAAAATCACAAAATGGAATCAATAAAGTAAATCACTACTTACGCTTCCCAGGCTGCGATAATGTCGTACAGATAGTCATGCGACTTCACATGCTCTTCCCCATCTGGACGTGACTGATAGATCGCCCAGCCCTCAATATTGCACAATCCCAGCTTTTCCGCCAGCTTCGCCACGGCATCACTAGCCGTATCGGTCGGATGTACATCGATCGCTTTGGTGCGTCCGTCGAGGAAGAAGAATCGGCACACAATCGTACCGAGCCGTCTCATTGCCTGCAGGAGTTGAGGAAGAGAATGGTTAGAGCTAAAAGGGTTTCGACCAAAGCATTCTTCTCCACTTACGGCTACTTCTACACTCGACGGTGGATACTGACGGCAGCGGACTTTGGTGTTTTTGCAATTATCCAAACACCACTGCACGTACTGGCGCAGTTTGCCCTCGAGCGATTCGAGGTTCTTCTTGAGGAAGCTCACAAAGTACCGGAAGAGCAGCTTGCTTGGCTGGAAGGCGACGATCGTCAGACACAGCAGCAACCAGACACGATCGGTCCAATCCACACTGGGGTTATTAGTGGCTTGGCGCATACACTGGACGAAAATTTCATCCCGCAGCTCTTCCCGCTCAATGCCCTGCCCAATGATGAACTGGATGACCTGCAGTTCCCGCTCGCTGTTCAGCTCGCCCCGGATGTATTTGCACAGGTCGCGGAAAATGTTACACGCAATCGTCACATTTTCCGGATCGTACATGTGTATGTGGGACGATGGGATGGTGGTACCACGGTAGTACGTTATCATCTCGTACTTCGGTACCATGTCGACCGATTTGCGACCTTTGCGTGTGAGTGTCGCCATGATCGTACCTTCCGGTGATCGTTCGTGCGTGTTGTAGTAGCTTTCGGCAAACTCGAGAATATCGTAGTACACATCGTCCCGGAGCAATTCCTTCTCGCGCTCGGTAATGTCCATCTGTTGCATTTCCTGTAGCTTCTTTTCGACGCGATACTTGCGCCGTTGTTCACGCTCGGCGAACGGATGTCCACCACCGGTAGAAGAAGCCCTCGAACTTGGCCGGCTGTGCTTGGGAGACGATGGGCTCATTGGACCGTTGGAACCGGCACGTTGGATCGGGCTGGCCGAACGTATGACAGCCGGACTCTTGGGTCGTAGTTTGTGACCAGCGGAACCACCATTCTCCAGATGAACGTAAGCGTGACTAGGTGCAGCATGTGCGTGGGGTGGTGGCTGTGGGGGAGCTTCCGGTTGGGACTGATGTGGTGCCGCGCCTGATTGCGGCGGACCATGATGCATTGAAGGCTGGTGAGCGTGTGGCGGTGGTACCGGCTGCTGATGGGCATGTACCGGTGGTGGAGGCGCTACTGTTGGGTGTTGTTGCGGTGGAGCACCTGCTGGCCCCTGTGGCTGATGTTGCGGTATCGGAGGTACCTTTTCGTGTGCATCCAGAGGTGGCGGCGGAAGTTCCTTCAAATGTATGACGGCCTCATAGATCGGCTCCTCATGACGTCGTATGTGATGCAGAGTTGCCGGATGATGTGACTGGGCAGCTGGAAGTGTGTGGTTGTTGTTTTCGATTGGTGGCGGCGGTGGTGGCATCGTCGGTTCCGGCAGCGATGGGATCCTATGGGAAAATAAGAATCATGGGTCATTAGTAATTCCACCGAGAAACTCTCTTTCCAAAGGCCATTTTTCTTACCCGCCCAACGGTTTCGGTGTAGTCGGCTTATTATTGTTAATATTATTGTTATTGTTATTATTATTGTTGTTGTTGCTAATCGCACCAGTCCCATTGACGAGTGATGGACCACCCTTGTGTGTGGATGCAGCCGATACATTATTGTTGCGCTCGCTCGTCAACCCTTCAATCTCCTGTTGTATGACCGATTCCAGCTCCACGTCCAGATCCTCCACCAGGTTGTCCATCTTTTCGCCGATCTCGTCGATGATCGCGTTCGAGTTTGCGTTCGGCTGTACCTCGCTGAGGAAAGCAAACAAATTGTCCAGATCAACCGAATCGTTGCTCTGCAGGCTAGCAGATCCGGCCCCCTTCATACCACCGGCTGCAAGCGAGCCGGAACCCTTGCCGCCATCAGCACCGGCGGCAGCTCCATTCTGTTGCAGTGCAGATTGCGCGTGGCGACTGTTATTGTTTGCGACATGCTGTTGTGAGTGCAGTTTCGAGTTGATCTGCTCAGCCATTTGCGACAAAGCGAGAAATTCTTCTTTCGCAACCCTGCAGGGAAAGAGTGGTTAGCGCATTAGTGTTTAGAAGGAGGCAAGATTGCTAGTGGCACGGTGTGCACCCTCTGACACGAGGAGAACATACACAGCAACTACATCTAGGTGTGTGTGAACGCGTGCGCTACATGCTAGTCTCTTAGGATTTTTCTACACTAGCAACAAGCAGTTCGGGCGGAGCGGACGTATACGAACAGAGAGCAGGAAAGCGTACGAACACGAACACAGCGGAACATTACAGACACTACATGTTAAGGGCCGCTGAAGGCCCACTCACCCGTTTCCGTGCCCAACATGTCCGGTACTACATATTAGCATGCTTATACGAATGTACGAAAATCAAAACAGGGATTTGTTGGTCGGTTTGTTTGAGCTCGTTTTCGTTACAGGATTAGTGAGTTGTGATCGATGGAACGATTGTATGGGAGATAGGGAAGTATTGGAAAGCAAGTAAGGCAGGCAAGGCTGGTTGCGATTTTTATTGAGTTGATCGGGGAGGCTAGAGATACTAACCCATCACAGCGGTAGTGACAATCGAGAGGGAAATTAAAAGTATCACCAAGGTAAGGTTTGCAAAGCTAGAAATGGTATCAAAAAATGGGACAAATTGGGACATTTGTAAAGATAGAATAGATGTAAAGAGATAAAGAGACAGAGACAAGTAATACCAACAGTCTAAAAGTCTAAATTAAGGTTCATGCTGGATACAGTATTAACTACAAAACAACCGAGAAGAAAACATCCCGTCCAATCAATACAGCTTTTGTCCAAGATTATGAAAACCCACAACCCACTCCACGCCACTATTCCTACTACAACTACTACTGTAAGATCACGAAACGGGACCACCCCGAACCAAGCCCAAGAACAGACCTTTCGCTTTCCTCCAGCGCCTTCCGGTCGGCTTCCGCCTGGGCTGCTTCCCGTTCCCGACGCTCCGCTTCCAGTCGTTCGCGTTTGCGCATCTCCTCATCGACACGCCGCATTTCTCGCAGTGCCGTCGCAACTTCACGCGCAAATACACCGCGCAGATGGCTCTGGATAACGATGGCAGCGCGCCGCTTCTTCAGGAACTCGATCCTCAACTTCCAACCCTTGTACGCATGCTGTATCTTAAGCGCGGCCGAACGAATCCGTCTATAGTGACGCTGCTGGCTGAATCGCTTCCAGTTGCGCTGTATGATCAGTGCTTTTGAGTTGATCACCTGTTTGCGGGCGTCCTCGAGCGGTTCGTGCACCACACTGCGCAGAAACACCTTCGTGCGTCCCATCTGCCACTCGGTGGTGGGTACGTTCAGCTCACGTATTACGGCCAGCGCCTGATCCTGACTGGACATGTTGCGGAACCGTTTCGTCAGACACTGGTACTTCTGCACAAAATCATCGAACGTCAGATGCACCGGGAAACCTTCGCGCCGTATACGAATAATATCCAGCATGCCGAGATAACGTAGCTGATCCAGCACGAGCTGATCGTCGTAGTCGTTTGGCAGTTTGTCCGAGTTTGGTTTGATACACCGGACGTACCACGGGTTGGTGCTTTGAAGCACATCCACAAGGGCTTGCAATTGCTGTCGGAAGGTATCGCTTACGGTTAGCTTACCCTTGGATGTACCGCGCGATACGGTACTGGTAGCGGATGAGGCCGATTGGACATGTTGGATCGAGAGCAGATCCTGGAAGGAGGCAATCTCCTGCACGAACGTATTTGCACTGCGACTCATATGATCGAACAGGACATCCTGTTGTACGTCACGATTTTTGTCGACGAACCCCTTCACGGTGTAGCTGACGCATCCCGCATAATGGCGTATTCCAAACTCCGACTCCCAGTGGCGACGGTCCTGACCCTTGACGTAGCTACCGTGCGATTCGAACTCGCTGTGCAGGTTGGTAAGGTACGCCGTATCTGATCCCTTTGGCATATGGCACTGCTCCGTTAGCAGCTTGAGAATGCAGCGCGGAGGCTTCTCAATCAGCTCCAGACAAAGTGTATTATCGGTGAACTGGATGTGGGAGAACTTGATCTCCTCTTGACGGTACTGGAAAGGAAATAAACGCAAAACGGGTGACTGTGAGAACTTTCTTTACGTAAACAATACAGATGACAAATATACTTACAATCTCCTGTTCCAGCGCAAAAACGTAGTGGTTGAAGAATTTGTGTAGCTTCTCGTTCGTGTAGTTTATGCACAGCTGCTCGAACGAGTTCGTGTTGAAGTTCTCAAACCCAAATATGTCCAACACGCCCAAAAACCGGGACGCATCCTGTCCCGGATTAATGCACGTGTTGATATGGCTAATTAACCAGGCAAAGGTTCGCGAGTACAGCGCCTTTGCCATCGCATGTCTATTCTCGCCCGCCTCTTGCAACTTCAGCGGGATCTCCGTAATGTTCCCGCGCACATTGATCTGTCGCTTCAGCAAAACCTGCACCAGGTCCACCTCCTGCAGTCCCAACAGTTGCGCGACAATCTTAACAATCTCATCATCTTCCGGTGCCAACTCGCACCGTTCACCATCTACGTCGGCAAAGTTCAAATTTCCCAACCACATTATGGCACTCAGCACACGGAATATGCCGTCGATCAGTGGTTGCGAGATTTGCAGTACATTAAACGCCAACCGTAATGCTTCGAACCGCTTCGATTCGGTCGCAATCTCTAGTGAGGATTGATCAGTGCCCGCATCACCCGTACTGCCGGACGAGTTTAGATACCGGTAGAATGATGCATCACGCAGATGGAGTGCAGCTGCTAGCTCTTGATTCGTGGTGCCCTCGGCTACTAGCTGGTACAGTACGTGATAGTTCCGTTCGCCCGGACTCTGGAACGTTATTCGGGACTGTTCGAGCAGATAGTCCTGGATGATGCAACCCTTGATGCACCACTTCGAATCGAAGCACACCTGCATAAACTTCCCGAACCGGGAACTGTTGTCGTTGCGGATGGTTTTCGCATTACCGAACGCCTCCAGGATGGTGTTCGCTTCGAGGATCTGCTGCTGCACCCAGGTCGATACGTCGCACGTGACCGAGCACAGGTACTGCAGGATGAATTTGGTTGTTTCCGTTTTGCCGGCACCCGACTCGCCGGATATGACGCACGATTGGTTCGTGTTGTTGTCGCGTATGTTGCGATAGGCGGCCTCCGCCATGGCAAAGACGTGCGGATCGAGCAGGCCCAGCTTTTGGCCATGATATTTGGCAACATATTCCTGCGAACCGAAAGGGAAGGAGAAAAGTTGATGAAAAGTCCATCAGTATTATCACCTACAGTAGCACAGGCCGATGAATCCTTTTAGTGACAAATCGTTCTCGTCACACTAAAAACTGATGTGTGCGAACACTTCACTTCTCACTTCAGGGTGGACACGACAGTAGGTCAACGAGGTAACGAGAGTGTAAAGTATTAATGCAATGACCTACATAACGGGGAAATGGCTTGCTTGCCACCTTGCCGACGTTGCGCAACTAGAAGGGAGCGAAGGAAGAAATCTCATTTAGCGCCCGGAAGTGCCACCGGCTATGAGGTAAGTGGGAAAGGATATTAACAACCGTTTCAAGGAGGTAGTTGGAGGCAAGTGTTAAGGCAGCATTAGAATATGACAGGCAGACATGTTTGACCCCAATTTGTTGCGCATTAGTGCATGTTGAAGTTGTAGTTTTTATGTCTTGCATAAGTCCTTCAGAGTAATAACTTTTGCATGGGAGCAAATTTTCTAAAAAGGTTGGCCAACTTTAAGCTATGCTTGTCTATTTTAACACATACAAATGGCACTTTTACTAACCAACTTTTTATTGCTTGCCAATATCTGGTTCACATGTGTTTTCCATTTGAAGTTTTTTTGCTCCTGTAACCCATCACAGGCACCCCGCACTATGAAATTTACAGTTTAAAATTCAAATAAACGCATTAAAAGAAATTACCATTAGACTAATAAAGCATTCATTGGTGCTTATACCAGGTCTACATAATTCCGAACTTATTTCGGGACGCCTTCTTTACTCTAAAAGCAAAAGACGCTGATCATAAAAATCTTTTTCACAGCAAACGAACCCACCTGGACAACACATGCCCGTAGTGCGGGTTCGTGTCGTAATTCCGAAAGGGAACGGGCTTTCCCAAAACAAAGCGTACGCTACGCATCGTTGATCCTGAGCCTCAATTTCTCACAATTAGCATGCGAAGAAGGAGGCTCTTGATGGTTGGTGTTGACTTAGCTACGGCATCCTATCGTAGGAAACCCAGTCTTTTGGACAGGATTTCCCCTTTGTTGGTTATGACATTTGTGTATGAGTTTTTATTGTCTTGTCTGTGCTGTTCTTTGCCTCTGGAGAAGACCCTGAGAATGTTTATGATGGCCCAAAACAAAACAGCAGTTCTCATCACTTGCGAAGTAAGAATGGAAATGTGACTCCACCGGACATCATTAGGGCTCGAGCTCATCGTCTTTGTCTGTGTTAAAACAAATCTCCTTACGAGTACATATTAGCGATGCGTAAGCAGTAATCAAACATAAGATTTCCCTCTCTGTTTTCAAAAAGATACAGCGAGGCCTCCAAAACTTGATGTTATCAGGACGGCAAATGAACATCTCTCAATGATAATTTGGTTTCCTTTTTAGTACAAACACAGTGCAACATGAAGGGAAAAGTGTTACGCTACTCAACCGAACAAAAAGGGAACACCTAGCACTGGGTAACGAAAGGTTTTTTTTTTTTTGCAAATTTCAAACCTCAAAAACTGACCCTCAGTCATCCAGTGTTCCGATGTTGGCATATTGCCATTAATAGATTGATTGGTGAGATTGTCGGTGTGCTCTTTCCGGTTTTGTAAGCAGACTGGAAGCGTTCATCCCGAAATGCTCGATCGATCGATCTTCATGCACTGGAGGATATGGCGATAAGCGAAGAAGTGTTAACATGGTAAGCTTTTCCATTTCCAATCCCCAAACAGTGGATCAATTTGAAATACGAAAGAGAGCTAGAGAACTCCAAGGTATATCGCGATACAATTTCTGAATCTCAATGCACCCATAAAAAAGCCCCACCTTAACGTCTAGCCGATTGTAATCAATTAACTCTTTCTCTGCGACGGGCTTCGGAGCAACCAAGCAAACCGCAAAACCAAGCGCCAAGAAGATGAATCGTAGCGAGGGAACCGTGCCACGAGATCTATTGGATTAAAGAGAGGCGGCTTCGGCTTTTGCGTTGTGTCCCTGAAATTCATAGCTTAGGCGATCGGTAAAGTTGGAGTGGATGGAAACGTGTTGGCGGCTCAATTTTATGCTACAGAAAAATTGCACTATTTTAGCGAGTCAATTAATCAATCAAACAATCGAAATGCTCTGCGCTGCGTGTGCATTCGAAGGTCCGCGGCACTGTGGCACATTCTTTTTCCACCAACTCCGGCCATGTGTTGGTTTGCCCAAATTCACTTACTTTTCTTAGCGTTATTTGTTTTTTTTTTTTTTGCAATAAACTTCCGGTCGTAAAGGATCCGTCGGTTGAGGCGTTGAAATGATTTATGATTGTAAATTGCGAAATGAGTTACGGAAATGGAGACGTAATCTGTCGCTTTTGCTGAGATCAATCGGTTGGTGTGATACGGTCAAAGGATTGAACTAGCAACAGCAAACGATTTTTGGAACTTTAAACACATGAAAAGTTCATTTAATGCCACACAAATCGCTCGGAATGGTTTGCTGGTAAAAGAGGCATAAGTAAAACTAGTTTCAAATTAAGTAAGTTCATAGAGACCAACAGTCTATGACAAAGGAGAAATTACTATTCTGACCTCATTAAGCATGCCGGCTGTGTTACGTACCAGAGAAACCAAGTCCCGCAGAACGGAAAGAACCTTCTCCCGTACGTGACTGTCGTAACAAAAGAGCTGGACAGGGCGTCATACCTGTTACATTTTGGACACGCCACTAACAGATATGACGACACCATCCATACACCGCACACTGGTCACTCAATGCAACGGAAGCACTCCAATCTAACGATTGCCTTATGCGTAAGGTTTTAGGGCCGTGAACGCATGATCACATCGCCACTTGGTGGTTGGAGTGCTGTGCTGTGCGTGTACCATCACCAACGAGCTATGTTTCCTAACCTGTTCGGACAGGAGAGGGCGCTTATCCGCTGACGGTAACAATAAAGCTTTATTGAGCATATGATTTTAGCAATTTAGTCTTCAATCGACAGTCAACGGCACAATTAGCGCCGCCATCAATAATTTCCGCCGGTCACCAATGTAACGGGGGTGGCATATACTGCAATTATAATCATAATACACGTAATAGTGTAAATCATGTGCGGCATGATTCGCACCATAATGTGTAGGATCTGTTGACAGCTCCGGATTGCTGATTGACATAAGGACAGATGATAGTACACTTGGGATTATGATATCCAACTTGGAAGAGAGTTAGTCAACCCCGCCAACTGCTGTGACTCCTTATACCGAACGAAAAGGGTACAGTCATATTCATAAAATTATGAATTTATTTAATCAGATTCCTTATCAAACAAATACTCGATGAAACTTGCAATGAGGCCAGGCCGCCCCAGAAGAAATAAAAAAAATGTATGAAAATGTTTGCGTATTCTAGACGATAGGAAAGATAAACAAAAAACCAAAACCTCCCGATCATTCGTCAGAATTGAATATCTGAGTATTAAGATTCTGTCTGAAGTAGAACCTTATTTTATGGCGAGTTTAAAGAGAGTAAAGAGCGAGCGAGAAGTAAAGAGCTTTAAAATTGGTTGACTTGTTTTACCTAAAAAATCAAAATGTCTTATTAGAGTGTCTCAATGTTAATATTCTGAACAATGGTCTGCAAAAACTTATTCATCAGATAAACTTCGTGACTACAACATATTTATAACTTTGCTGTGAATTTTGTCGCAGTCAAAGGATTCGAATGCGGAATATAGTTTGTAGGCTTAGCCTAGTAGTAGGGATTAAAGGACACCTTAGGAAAAGTTTTTACATCACTTAGAAAGCTCTTATTACATAAAACGCACTATACCATTTCGTCGAGGAACTAGAGAATATTGAGCGTAAGTTCAGCTAAACAATTGAAGGATTACATTGTTTTTCTATACCCAGGAGTAGATCAAGACAGTTGAGTACCTGCAATACAAGTTTAAATTCAGATACTTTTACCAGATATTTGTTTCATCGTAGTCTTCAAGATTTTGAATTCATTCACCAAAATACTGAGTTGTAAGTATGGCTCTCAGCCTATAAGAACGATTAGCCGTCTTACCATTCTCTTACTTACGATCCATGAGACTTTGAAATTGCTAAAATAATTAAACAAACATGCTTTGGTACTACTCAGATAACACTGCAACAAGCACTGCCTTTCGAATGGTATAACACATCGATCACTTAAACATCAATGACGTCGAATGATCAATCTAAGCGTTGCTTGATTTGAGCTAAGTCCCAACATCCTTTGATACGTGGGATAGAACACGCTAACACACTTAGGCCACCGTTCAAAGCCCATGTGTCAATCAGGTAGGTAATTACATCCCTGCACTTTGCATGCAAACTCGCACCGATGTGTGTCTATCGATACATCGTGGGAAATTCTGTCACTCACCGGCAAGCCTGCACGGCCAATGGGCGATGTTTGCGCTTTTCCTCCGGCATTCTTATCCGGTTCGGTAATTAAAGGCTGTTTGCAGGCAAAAGTGAGTTACAACACTGCACGCTGATGCAGTTGACTCTAACTCCGGTCTAATCTTCAAACTCCGTGAGAAAACGGCGAGTTTAGAAACGTGTACAATTAGCCTCAGGTAAGAACGGTATGATCATGGCTACCTGTGATTACCCAGCGATCTTTGAGACGTTTGGTGGGAAAGCCCAATTATATCCCTTCGAAGGATAGGCTTTCCCATAGTAATATGCAAACATGCAGTCCAATAAAGCTAGACGTAAGCACTAACATAAGAAAGTTATTTGATATTGATATTATACTTTAGCAACGGAGGTAGTAAAGTATGTTGACATATTATCATAACGAGCCGAGAACCGGCCATACGAGATGTTTCAAAACCGGTGTAAAAACTCGATCTCATTCCCAAAAAAAAAAAAGAAACACCGTTATAGATCGTTTTTGGAGGTTTTAACATACCAGCAATTTGATAGAAAGTAAAACCAGATGAAAAACGAAAGTTTAATCCCCATCTTGAGCGGGTCTATCAGGTCCGCCAAAACGTATGCCGCAACAACAATGGACGCTCAACCTGGATGATCTCTTGCTCTCCCATGTCCGGAAAGCCGTCTTTGGGAAGCACCAGCATACGTTGCCTTCCGTTGTTTTATTGTAGGTAATTTTGCACAAAACACAAAACAAACGATACCTCAAAAACGTGCCAAAAAACAGATTTCACCCTACTCAATCAGAGCGGGCTTGGATCATCACTGATTCACGCGGGGTTTCTATTCGTGCAAATACTGTAGCTCACACCAAAAAACACCTGGACATACGCGAAACAGAGGAGAATCAACAATGGGAATGGGATGCAGGGGATCATAATCATCGATAACTACGGTAATGAGGTAAGTCAGCTTTTGGGCACCGATAACGGTGTTCGAGGTGCATGAAAGCGTGCCTGTTTGCCTCAATTATGCGCGATAGCATTATTCGACTGTGGAATAATGTTACCACTACCCAAGTGTAGAAGCGCAACGCAAGGCACGATCGTCTTCGTCGTCGATCGATTGAAGTTCCAGTTGTAACTTTGCAAGTTCGAATTCAACCTCATCCCAATCAGCTCCAAGGTCTTGTAGGACCTACTTCAGATAACCGGGAAAGACATCGAAAGAGATAGAGAGAGAGAGAGATGTTCGATGAAAAACCAAAATTTATTTACGTAATTACTGATTCCTTCAAGCGAACCAAGCACTTCACACTCGGCCACAGTTTCAGAGGTGTTTTTTTTGTGGAAGACGAGAGCAAACCAAAGCATCCTCCTTCTTCCTATGGCCGTCACCAAACAGTGGTCAGGTGTAGATTCCCGGCGTGAAGATCTCCCAATTTCCTCTCAGTACACACACGCTGGTACGCACTGCACTTTTTCTTCCGATGGGAATCGCCGAAGCACCAACCCTCGGTTCATGCACCAGATAGTTCATGGATGGGTGAGAAAAAAAAGCGTACACGACGACGATGAGGTATGGAAGGTGGCCAAACGCATCATGCTGTTTCCACTTTCTGGCCTCCGGGGCCGGGCGGGCCTAAAGCGCTAGTATCAAAAAACCGCGTCGAATCTGGGTCACAAAACCGAAGCAGATGCTGCTGTTTGGCAGGCCATCGAAAGCGTGGTTCGGGTTGCGGACACTATCTAAACCTCGTGTTGAAGTTGCACTAATATCAAGAGAGAAAAAGAGGCAGCGAGAAACTTCAAAAACGGCAAAAATAAAATCCAGAAAATATGGCACCAAAGCCGGGAAGAAGCGCGTCCAAAAAAAAAAAACCTCCGAAAAGTGTACCGAATAATCTCTTCATTCCCGCTGCTTTTGGAAGGTTGAAGGAGACTAGGGGGACGGAAGTTTGGTGGTGGCTCTTCACCGAAAAATTGAGGAGGGTAAAAGTGAAAATCTAGGCTTTAAGAAATGCCTGGGGAACCGAATCTCGGACCCTGGTGTTGAGATGAGCGGGCGAGGTCGTGGTCTAAAACCGGAGAAATGCGTTGCTATGTTTATGTAGGCGTATATTAATGGAGTTTTCCCCACAGCTACTACTCTGCGCTCCCATTCCCCCGCACCCAGCTAGGAAGGAGTTGCGTAAACTGTTGGGTCTCGCTTTCCCCAACCCGATAATCTAAGCCTTTTCTTATGAAATCTTTTTAGAACATCAAAAGCAGATGCTGTTTTCTGCTCCCGTTTTGTTTGCTTGGTAAGTTGTTGCAGCTGCATCCAATGAACCGAGAAGCTAAAAGCGGCTCCAACTTAGTTTTTGCCGGATCGCTTCTGGAGAAGTAGTGTGTGTGGTGGCAAGTTGTGAACAGTAGTGTCTTAATCGTTTTTGGTACGGTCTTTTGCTGAAGATGGAGATCATAAAAATTGAATGATGAACTTAATTCCACCGCAGCCGCTTTAGGATTACTTTAGATACGGGAAGTAGCGTAATGGGAGATTACGACGTTGTGTGTTCCTTTCCAAGTGTCCGCTTGCTTTATAACTGGTCGGGTCTTTTGTTTTCTTTACTTGTTAAACTGGAACCCTTTTACGGGAACTTCCAACCATTTTGCAAGAGGACAAACAATTATTTTGGTTCATACAAGCACTTCACTAATAATAATTGCCTTATTGTGAGGTAAACGTTTTTGGGGTTTCCGCGAATTTGGAACGATCCGAAATATGAGTCCGAAAGATTTGGATTGTTTCCGAGGATGACATTTCAGAAATGTCATCCTGGCTCTCACACGAGTAGAATCTTGATATCCACGCGTTAAACCGAGCTATCCTACCGGTCAGAAGGTCAGAAAACAGTTCAAAGACCTTTTTGCCGGAGGTTGATGAATTTATCCACCCGGTCGGACAGGAAACAACGACACAACAACAAACGACAAATTCACTCCTCGTGTCAGCGTGTCGTAAACATTTATGCTACAAATTCCAACGCGCGACCGTTTCGGTAACGCAGCGCAACTTCTAAATTTGTCGTTTGCCGTTGGATAAAGTTTCTTTATTTCTGTCGTCTGCTCGTCGTTCACTGAGACCAGGCTTGGAGTGAGCTAAAGATCCAGCAGCATCACAGCCGTGCAGAGCGAAACGTAACGAAGTAACGTGCAGACGTAGAGTCCGTAGAGTGTATGTCTTCTCCGTCACGCTCATAACAATCATCGTTTATGATCGTTGATCGTTGCACTCGATGAAACGGTTTCACTGACGCCGTTTATGCTGCGCGTGGAAACAGCACAGCATAGCAAACGGTTGCATAACGCCGGGAATAACGGTTCGATGGCCAGAGGACTATCCCATGGGAATAACAAGCTCCTCTACCAGATCTTCCATCGCTGCACATCAAAAACGAAAAGGAAGCGCGTTGCACATGTAGGTGGGAAGCAAATTTATTGCCACCGAATGTATAAATCACTTTGGTTTAATTGTTATATCACTCTCTTTCGGTCTTTACCATATTATATTCGTACACACGCGTTTTGAAGGTTTTTACGTTTTATTACGCAGCATCTCCACACGTGAGACACCACGTCAGAACAGGAATCAAGAGGCCGTTCCCCACCACGTGCACACTTATATAGGCTATGTGAGTTCCCCGCTTGGGAACTCCCTAACTAGTGAGAGTTTTCTAACTTAACGAATCTACTTACAGTGACTACCTAACTTAACGCTACAACACGCCTAATCTTTTTTTTTTTTTTTTTTTTTTTTTTTTTTTATACATGCCATTCCTTGATCCTATTCTTATGAACTACATCGGGTTTTCCGTTATCCTCTATGATTACGTTTTCACCTTTATCTTCTAATACTGAATAAGGGCCGCTGTATGGTGTTTCCAATTTCTTTATATTTTCCCCTCGGATTACTACCTGAGTGCCTGGTTGAAATATTTTCTGTTTTGTTCTTTCGTCATAATATTCTTTGCTTTTAACCTTATTTTGTATTAGACGCTTTCTTACTTCCTCATGCGCTATTTTCAATTTTAGCCCTAACACGGTTGCGTAATTGTCTAGATCGTATTGTGCTCTATTGACTTTTTCGTTTATTACGTTAGATGGTATGTTCGCTTGCCTTCCATACATAAGATAAAATGGAGTATAACCTGTAGCAGTGTGTACGGTGTTATTATAGGCAAACTCGTAGAAGTTTACCCATTCGTGCCAGTCTAACGCTTTCTTATCACTATATATTCTTAGAAAATTTCCTAGTTGTTTATGCGTGTTTTCTAGGGCTCCTACTGTTTCGTGATGATAGGCTGTGGATTGGAGTTTTTCTATTTTCAATAGTTTACATATCTCGGTAAATAGCGTTGAGATGAATTCTGTGCCTCTGTCTGTACAAATACTTTCTGGCACTCCGTATTTAAGGATAACTTTCTCTACTAAAGCTTTTGCGACTGTTTCAGTTCTTTTATTTTTTATTGGCGTGGCTGTTACAAACTTGGTTAAGTCGCATTGTGTTGTTAAAATATATTCAAAACCATGTGAATTTACTAATGGACCTACGAGATCAATAAATATCTTTTCCATGCTTGTTTTTGCAGTATCTGTTATTTTAAGAGGTATTTTTTGTGGCTTATTTGGTTTGTTTAATTGGCATTGTTTGCATTTGGCTATCATATCTTTTACATCCTTATTAATTCCTGGCCATGTATATCTTTGTTTAATTGTATTAACAGTCCGATGAAAACCTGCGTGTCCTGCAGTCGGTAAAGTGTGATAATCATTCATTATAATCAGTTTCTTTGTTTTTTCATGATTTCCCAATACTTTCACATTTTCGTTGAGTACAATTATCTCTGGCATTCCCTTCTCATTGAGGGTTTTTAATTGTTCCATAAATTTGTTCGTAGCTTCATCTCGTTTCTTTATCACCAAATACGTTTTATTCTTCAATGATTTAATAAAAGCTTTTATTCTAACTATTATTCCTCGTAAGTAAACAATAGTATTGAATTTTGGCAAAATAATTTTTTCTTTTAGAATAACAAGATCTTTTACGTTAGGGCAAAACTGCAGCTCAATATAGTTTACTTTAGATACTGCTGAATCATTATCGTTTTGGCAAGTATCGTTGCTATCAGTTTTGGATCTTGTGGAAATTAACACTTCTTCCTGTGCATTAATTGCTTTCAGATCAGATAGTGGTAATCTAGATAAAGTGTCTGCTATTAGGTTTTCAGTTCCTTTTTTATAACAAACAGTAAAGTTGTACTCTTCTAGTGCAAGTCGAAATTTGGTTAAACGGCTTGAAGGATTGTTCATTGTGAAGAGATAGACTAACGGTCTATGATCTGTAAAAATATTGAAATGCCTTCCATAAAGGTATGGGCGGTAATGCTTAACGGACCACACTATGGCTAGCAACTCTTTTTCAATAGTTGCATAATTTAGTTCGGCTTTGTTAAGGGCTCTACTAGCAAAAGAAATTGGCTTTCCATTTTGGTTACTCAAAACTGCACCTATAGCACTATTAGAGGCATCTGTGTGTAAAACAAAAGTATTATTTTTACTGAAATCGGGAAAATCTAAAACTGGAGGGTTAACAAAGTGTTCTTTGAGTTTATCAAATGCGGCCTGGCAAGTGGTTGTCCATTCAAAAGGAATTCCTTTTCGTGTAAGGCGGTTTAAAGGCATGCATATTGCGGCAAAGTCTTTTATATGCTTTCTATAATAATTAGCAAAAGCTACAAAACGTTTCACTTCATCGGAAGATGTTGGGGGTTGCCATTCGTTGATGCATCTTAATTTTTGTGGATCTGGTTTTATCCCTTCTGCCGAAATATAATGTCCCAAGTATATTAACTCTTTTTTTAAAAAATGACATTTTTCTGGGTTTAATTTGAGGTTCACTTGTCGCAATCTCTCAAATACATCTAATAAATTTTTGTTATGTTCCTGCATGTTTTTACCAAATACGACGATGTCATCTAAGTAGATGAGGCATTGCTCTGCGTTTAAACCTGACATAGCCACTGTCATCATTCTTGAGAATGTAGATGGACTTATTTTTAATCCCATTGGTAACCTTGTCATCTGGTATTGACCAGTTGGGGTCGTAAAGGCGGTAATTGGTCGATCTTGTTTCCTTAACTTGCACTGATAGTACCCTTGTGACAAATCTAGATGCGAAAAATATTTCGATCCAGACAAGGTATCTATGACTTCATCAATATTCGGTAGAGGGAACTTATCATCCTGCAATACTGTGTTTACTTTGCGATAATCAATTACAAGTCTCCATTTCTTTTGATCAGTACTAGTCTTTTTGGGAACCAATAATATTGGACTGTTCCATTCCGACTGTGTTGCTTCAATGGTTTTGTTTTTTAACATTTTACGAATTTGAGCATCAACCTCTTCTTTTTGTGCATATGGTAGCCTGTAGGGTTTTGCATATATAGGCATTGTATTATTTCTTATTTTCAAAGAAGCTTCGTAAACTGTAGTGGTGCTCAATTTATCATTCTGCAAACAGAAGATGTCATTATATTTGAGACAAATCTTAGCAATTGCACTTTTATCGTCTTCGTGTAAATGTGATAAATCCAGTTCTTTTAACAATTGGTTTGCATGACCGGTATCGTGTTGAGGAGTTTTTATTTCTAAGATGTTAAAATCTGAGGCAGGTTTAATCGTTGGTTGCAGTTGGGCTATAGTTACAGATTTATTTTGGAAGTTTGCAATGCGTATTGGTAATTTACCATTTTGAGGATTGGCAATTGTATTCGCTATGAATACATTCGGTTGGATTGTTTCATTAAGTACTACACAAGAATCAGTTTGTGAAGTATCAATGTAAGTAACAAATTCCGTCCTAGCTGGGATTACTAAACATGTTGGCCTATGGTTGACATTACAGGTCAAACTCATATTTTCAAAATTTAGATTCGCTTTATGTTTTTTCAAAAAGTTGACTCCTAATAGTCCTACTATGTGGGATGGAAGTGTATTTATGACATGGAACATGATAGGAAAGTTGTGAGAATCAGCAAAAATGTTCGTTTTAATACAACCTAAAGATTTGGTAGGGCCGTTGATTCCGTAAATATTTAATACAATGGTTTTATCTATGATGGTTTGCTTGGGGACATAGTTTGCGTTTAATACACAACAAGTAGCTCCTGTATCAATGACAAGATCGCGGTAAACTCCGAAAATATTAAATTTTGCTTTAACGCCCGTATCGAATTGTAATTTAACGAAATAAATTAGCTATTTCATTTTGCTCTTCAGTTGAGTTTTGAACCATATCGTTACAGTTCTCATAAAGGTCAGCATTTCCCAAATGCACTCTGTTGCTGTGATTGTTTCGCCCAGTGGATGTTGGGGTTGGCGTTCGCTGTTGAATTTGATGATGATTCCTGCTCCCATATCCACGTTGATTATTATTTGCAAAATTTCGTGGTTGGTTTTCATAACCTTGATGAGCAGAATATCGTTGAAATGTTCTACCTCTATATGATGGGTTGTATGATTGCCTTGGGTAGCGCGAATTTTGGAAGCGTTTCGTATAACGTCTTGGTTGATGAGGGGTTTGATACCAAAAGGCTGTTGATTTCTCTGTAATTGGTTCACATTCCAAAGCATCTGATATTGCTTTGCTTAGCGTAAGCGGATTGCGAGCTTGTAAGAAAAATCTTGTACTGGATTCGTTTAACCCTTGTATAAACGCACGCACTACAATCGGGTTCACAATGCTGTGTGCGGCAAATTCAGTAGCAAAAGTTCCTACAGACACATGGGCTGCAGCTAATTTGGCAGCCATTATTTCTAACTCTTTGCCAAATTCAGAAATGGTTTTTGAGCCTTGATTTAATGCGGTCAACTCTTTTTCTACAGCTAGCGGCGTTAAGTGCACGCTAAATCGTGTACGAAGAAGTGAGAAAGCTTCTTTTATAGTACATGCTGTGTCTATGACTCCATGAGCAATTCCAATCAATGTGGTTTTCATAAACTTAATGATATCCACTTCTGGTACTCCTTCAGCATAGTCTAACAGAAGTTCAACACTTTCAATGTATGCATTTAATAGGGTATTTGAACCATCGAAAGGCTTTACCAGTTTTAGTGCTAGATTTATATCCAACTTAGTTGTCATTGTATGTGGTTTTCTGTTGGTTGCGTTTGTAGTTGTTTTAATTGCAGGGATACTAGCAGCTTGGTTCGTGCTGGTATTATTTACAGGGGTACTAATAGTTTTGTTTCTAGTGGATCTATTTGCAGGTGTACTAGCAGTTTTAGTCGCTTTTTTCATTTAGTAAAAGTAGGTTAACTAGTAGAGCGTGTAACAGTATGAGCCGATAATATGTATGGAGGAACAAGAAAATGTAATAGCTATTGAAATACCATTTGAAATGAATATAATTGCTAAAGATCACTGTACTCAAATTTTTTTTTTTTTTATATGTGTATATTATTATTATTTTTTTTTCAACGAATATTGGGAATATGTGAAAAATCATAGAATTAAAGAAGACCCATCACGGTCGAGTGATTATATTATTTGCTTTCGAAAAGACCACGAGGTTTCATCCGACTATCAAACACAATTAGTGTAGAGTTATACGTGTAGAAAAAAAGAAATCACTTTCACAAAACGATTTGGTTTCACGTGGCACGATTTATAAATAAATAAATAGCAATAAATAAGGAAATAATTTAAATAATTTAAAAACGAAATAAATAACACAATTAAAAAAATCCTATCTAGCTTAAATTTTACAAACTTTTGGTTTTGTGTGGCACTTGTATGGTGGTTTCACGTACCTTTGTTCCGTAGAGGTTATGCGTCTGCACCTGGATCGGCGTGGTTTGATCAGCGCGATGGCGGCACTCGAAGGGCTGGTGTAGCTGATATCCTATGCTGTGGCCTTTGTTCCGTAGAGGTTATGCGTCTGCACCTGGATCGGCGTGGTTTGATCAGCGCGATGGCGGCACTCGAAGGGCTGGTGTAGCTGATATCCTATGCTGTGGCCTTTGTTCCGTAGAGGTTATGCGTCTGCACCTGGATCGGCGTGGTTTGAGCAGCGCGATGGCGGCACTCGATGGGCTGGTGTAGCTGATATCTGGTTTAACGCGGTGGCGCGGCACGGTGTTCTATGGTACGCGTTCTGTCGCTCGGCGTGATGATCTTCTCGGATGCTGGTGTTGCTGCTCGACGTGGTCAGCGCGATGGCGGAGTTCGACGCTCTGACGTCACGTGTTCGTTCTGGTTTGGTCTTCGTTATGCTGATTTGGTTTGATTTGGCTGATCAGCGTAATGATGGTTAACGATTTTGGTGTTTGACGATTTTAACGATCAGCATAATTATGGTTGTCTCTTTGTGTTGTTCACTGGTCTGCGGGTGGTGTTGGGTTAGATGCTTCTGCGTAGCTCTTTTCGGTCGGTGTAATGGTATGCGTTCAGATTTTTTGTTATCTGCACTTCACTGTACGTACTTTACGATTCACAGATGTCGTACGGTAAACTTTAGCAGGGCTCCTGGCAGGATCGCCATGTTATATCACTCTCTTTCGGTCTTTACCATATTATATTCGTACACACGCGTTTTGAAGGTTTTTACGTTTTATTACGCAGCATCTCCACACGTGAGACACCACGTCAGAACAGGAATCAAGAGGCCGTTCCCCACCACGTGCACACTTATATAGGCTATGTGAGTTCCCCGCTTGGGAACTCCCTAACTAGTGAGAGTTTTCTAACTTAACGAATCTACTTACAGTGACTACCTAACTTAACGCTACAACATAATGGTTCACCGCCTCTCCTACGGCACTCCCACATGCACAGCGCGCGGTTTGGCCACCGTTGTGTAGTGGACTTTATTGCACATTACATACCGAAGGCTAAGGAGGAAACTTACCTGAGTGTAGCAGTCGATCTCTTTGTACGGGTTGACGGCGATCAGTATCGATCCCGTGTACGTCTGCAGTTGTCGAACGAAATCTTTTGGTTAAGGAAAATTGGTACGAAGCTTAACAATGGCGTAAGAACAGGAATGCATAGAGACGCGATAATCTTATTACCAGCTAATGGAACTTCATTTACTTTTTTGTTTCATTTTTCGGACCTAGAATTTCCCTAAATTCAGTGTTCTTACGCTTTTCTTGACGCACTTACGACGCAACAATAACATAAACCAGAAACATTACCGAGAAGACCGTTGGAGCCGGATTAGATGCGGATCGACGGGGAAACTAATTTGTCACTTTGAAATCGATACAACGAAGTCGGTCTTGTCGTGAAGGAAAAATAGATTTAGATTACTCTTAACGGTACGCATTCTTTGTGTTGGAATGGAATCGTATCTTAAGTAGGTTCGAAAACGTGACACGAGCGAGAATAGTTTCTATGCCTCAGAACGTTGCACTGATTTAAGATATGTAAAGTACAAGAGGGATCCGTCAAAACAATTAGTATTGTTGTTGAATCTGGACACTTCTGCATGAAGTAGCCTACAGTTTTTTTCCATAATTCTGGGAAGTAACAGTAATGTTAAGTATAACTGTTTTACGGTTGAACGGACAGGAAGCAGTAATGCTTAGAAATGTTATTGACCAAAATTTTGACAAAACATAAATTTTAGTCGATTTTTGGTTCATCGTGCCTGGCTCTAGGTGTGTCTTTTAGCATTTTATGAATACAAGGTATGCTTTATGAACTAGAGATAATCGAACCATGTTGCAGTAGAATATATTCCGGCTTGTCTGGAATCCGTTACACTTGCCGACTCTTTGCAAACATTAAAATGATCTAGAAACGACACCGAATTGCGATAACACATGGCACACACTAGTGGGTCTTGCGACCTGCCGATATACGACGAGTAGGGATCAGTAGGGGCAGCCAGTTACGAAGTACACGCGGGGGAGTATCGGTATCATCGTGAAGGTGAACGATAATAAAAGAGGACGTGGGAATCACGGTTTTCAGTGAATGGAATTGTATCGAACAAAAGACAACTGAACAGAACTCTAGGATCGTTCTGACCAGTGAGCAATACATCGACTTCAAGCACAATTGATCCGAGAAGTTGCGAGTTATCGGTCTAAGCAAGCCCAGGATCCTGAAGGCTCTATTAACAACGAAATCGTTTTGATTTCGTCTTTGACAGCTGTGACACTGTGAGTTGATAGGCCTTCGACAACATCGACAATCGAAGCTGGTCGTCAACTTTAGGGTGGACGATGGAAGTTAAAGCATATGTACAAGGCAGGCACTTATGCGTAGTAATTTAACAAGTAACAGTACAAACACACCGTGACTTTTTTTAGCACAGTGGTGTGTCTACCATCCAGCCCAGGCGACTACGAAGGCTCATGAGGCAACAGAATCCTGGTCGATCAATTCCGAACTCCACTTGCTTGAAACTGGGGCGTAGTAAGATTGACCCAATGTTACAATAAAATATTACCCAGCCTGGATGTCATTTGCTTCCAAAGATTTAAATCTAAATAAACTAGTCTGGTTATCTGTTTCATTGTTTCTGATCCCCTTAAGCGATCCAACTTTGAAACAAATTTAAGTTCAAACTACATTATCAGCCTAAAGGCAGTAATTAAAAATGAGTCTTTAATTGACTAAATACATATACTCAATAAAAGTGCTACATCAAACAAACAAAGCTCGGTGGTTGTGTATGCTATGCACTTAGCAACATTGTTTATTCATTTCGTGTTATCTTTCCGTTGCGTTTTTTCGCCATCATCTCGATCAAAACACCGGGCTAGGAATGCGGGCACATATCTTTCCCGCTTGTCACACCAGCCGGACCGTGTAGAGGAGTATGTGGATCGTGTGGGCTACTCAAACGTATCGGGCCGATCGAGGCACCCACCAATTAATGCTGGATTTAAAGTTTGGGGCGTAAATTAGTGTCGCGTGGGCCACTTAAACGTACAGCCAGTGCTGCCTGTCAGTTGGTGGGTGGCGTTGGTGGTATTTTATTTGACAAACGAACATAAAACCCGTGCCTGCTTTTTATTGTTTAGCTGGTGCCTCGGTTTATGCTTTTTTATTAGCCCCAAATGCGAAGCACGTGCTATTAGTTATGTTGCATTAAGCGCAGCCAAACAGTACGAGAAATTAAATCAGCCAGTGAGACCCACTTTAAAAGTGAACTGGAACTGTCGGCACATAATCGAAAGACGATGAGTCAACCACTTTTCGGATGAAATAGTGTGAAGACCGAAAACCACTGTGCCTCTCCTTCTCGGTAGGCTTATCAATTCACGTGGTGCAGATGGTTGCGGGTTGGAATTACCAGGGTTGGAGGCTTTTAACGGTATCCAGCGCGCATTTCAGTCGTCGTGATGCTGGGATCTCTTAGCACGATTGCAAGGTGCACAATAAAAGTTGATTGACGACGACCGGCTTGGTCGCGCAGTTTGCGCACACTATGGATCACGAGTCTCGTGCATGATGAACAGCATAAGAGCTCAATGACCAAGAAGTTGTTGCATTCTCCAATTTAATACCTAAAAGGTTTAGTGAGGCTTTCACACTTAATCGATTTCCGTGTAAATCGTTGTCAATAAACGGTGGGACTAGTTTAAATTCCGTTGCGATGATTCATCATTGGAAAAAAGACATCCCGATCCGCAGAATCCGTTTCCCACCTGAAATGCAGTGCGCATTCTTTCCATCTCCGTCAAGGAATTTGATGAACCGAAACCGGAGAGAATGGGAAAACGGAATATACAGAGCAGAGGCTTGTTTCCTCCGTCCTTCAGTTTATTTAACATACACCAGCTATAAAGCGCTAGCAGGGGCACATCTTCGGTTGGGGATCGGGTAACAACAGTTGGAAAGAAGAAACTCCGAAACTGAAACCGCAGGCCAAAGCATGCGTAAAATGTGTTTTATGTTTATTACACCACCGCAAGAGCTGGTCGGTAGCTTGCAGTCAGTCAGGCAGCCTACCAGTCAGCTTCATCAAATCAGTCAGGCTTGAAATTTTAGAAACACAGGCACACGCACACACACCAAACACCAAAAACAATTAGAAACGGTCGTATTTGTTTTGAAATTATAAACCACCGGGCACTTGGGATGATTTTTATGGGAGAAAAGAATTCTCGCATGAACATCAGCGCCCTAGAGCCGGCGTTCGGTGGATGAAATCTCTTTTAAGAAAGTTTGACGAATTACTTCACAACCGCCTAGGAACTATTGTTACGACTATTGCCCCGGGAGGAGACTGATGTCTCTTTTCTGTGTCGTAAAAATTGAAGACGAAATTGCTGGATAAGAATGCGAGTTAGTCGCCGATGGCAAGAAGAACTTGGAGGATAATGCAAGATATTACAGATGATTTGTGTTTTTGTAAAAGGATACGTAAATTTGGTCCCGCTCGTAGCGCACTTTCAGGTTTCGGTTGATGCCATTCTCGTCAATATCCGATATGCAGGTCATATCGGGGACGCCCTTGTCCGGTGTGGAGCCGATGCGACCTGAAAAGAGACGAAAGAAAGAAGTACAAACGTTAGCAACTTGTCATATAATAAATGGAAAGAAAACAATCCAACAGTAAATGAGCCGCAAATGAACAGCAATACTGAACAGTCTTGCCAGGTGACAAAAGCCCACAAAAACAATCTGTGTGCTATGCGATCTGTCAACAAAAGCATAATAAGCTTAGAGTGATGGTGGTGGTGGTGGCGGTGGCGGTTCTTTCCGAGCTGAAACAAGCATACACTGTAGAGCTGTAGAACTTGGCGGGTACGTGCCATCGACCTCGCACGTGGCAGTAAATACCATCTTTGCCGCCCATACCGTTTTCGCCAAACTTCGATGCACTGGACCGAGTGGTACTGTGAGCGGTCCGGCGTTTTCGTACCTTTCTGCACATTTTACCACACAGCAGGGGTTAGTGCTTGCGGTGTATTACAGCACCCGTACAACCCAAAGAGAACATCGTCGACCAGTTATTCCTGCAGTCATGCTCCACCGGTTGCCCAGTTGATGCTTACCACCACCAGAAACCCCACCGTCACTCAAGTCTCTCAGCTTTGCAACATCAGGAAACCAGTTCCTAACCAGCATAGCAGTTCTTCTGGTTGTGCGATTCTATTCCTATCGTTCGTCCGGCGGTAGTTGCATCTTCCTGCCGGTTGTTCAAAGACGACGCAGCAGTCGACGACAGCCCGAAGCCTATGTATGCCGCCTCAAGCCGGTTCCATTCCAATTTCTGCTTTTTTTTTGCTAGGTTTTATATAAATAGCATCGCACACAAGCGTGCTGGCGATTCATCCGAATCATGAATGGAAGCAGCAACAGGAACATCAACCAACAAAAACGATGCAGCTGGGTAGGCGGATGGCGGATAAGAGAATTTCCCTCTGTTTTGTTTCTCTATGTTTTCTCCAAGATCGGGTACGGGTGGCAACTTGCATCTAGAGTAGGGCTAGAAGTAGAGAGAAGCCCATCGCCCGATACCATCGCCGTACTTCAAGTTGTGGTCTGTTCTCTCTGTTCAATCATTCGAGACAAAAGCCGACTGCGGCCTCGATGATTTCGCTACCCAAAAAAAAACGGTAAAGCGGAAGTACTTTGCAAGCATATGGCGTAATGGGCAGGGGTTGGTTTGCAAATGAAAAGCAAGCCTAGCCGTGCGGGACACCTGTCGTCTAGACATGACAGATTGATTTTGTTTTGTGATCTGACTCGGCAGTGAAATGGAGAGCAACGCGGTATTAAGCCTCAGCAATGCAGACATTGCTCTAAGGAGGAAGTTCTGTTTTGTTGAGGGAATCTGTTTTGATGCTTAAAAATATTTCTTATCGAGAATTATTCTTTTTTAAAAACAAGATTACGGGATCCTACGGTGGTATTGCTATTATGCCCGAAACATTGATGTATGCGGCGTTTCCGTGGTCAATGTAACATACTGTGTGTATAAAATTATTTCATAAATAAGTTGTAATTTTTTTTGTTATTTCTTTCTTTTAAACAAAAGTTGTACCGAATGATTTAAATAACTGTGTGTCACTCTCTGCCATAGGTGAGATACTTCAAACTAATATTTGACGCCATTTTGCCAGAAGATAGTTAAGGTAATACACTATTAATCCTGTATACCCGATGAAGGATTAAACGTCTCCTATAATGCAAAATTGAAAGGCAAGAGTTAACGATCAGGGTTACTAGGTGGGAGAAGCCACAGCGGCGCAGTTCTTCACTCGACAAAACCGGGATTCAAATCCCATTCGAACCATTCCCCCGTACTGGCGTAACCTGAACTGATCTCTTATTGAACTTCTTGTTTTTTAGTTTAGACCACTTGTGATACCTGGACATTGACAACGCTGTGCAGCGGTTTGACTTTGATTTTATAGGGTTTTTAAAACGGTTTTAGTCTCTGAGATAAAGAGATATGATTGAATGATTTAGAACACCATGTTGCCCGTGATATTTTTATAGATTTGAGACAAACGTAGGAAAAGGTTCTTTCTAGAATGATGGCTTTCCATGACTTGATTATACTTCTGCTGGATTGTCGGTCTTGCGTTCGGGGAGACGTTCCGGACCGTGTTCGATATTCGGTCCTGCCATTTAAAGACATGCCAATAAACCATACCTAAAGAGTAAACCAAGATCCGTGGCCCCGGACAATGTCAGACAACAATGATTAATATGAGTTTTATAATCTGGAAATAATGAGCATAAAACGAAAATCCGTGTTTTGAAGGATTATCTGTTCTAAAGATAGTTTCATTTGATTTCATTGGAAACGCTTGTTTAATGCTCAATCAATTAACTACAGTAATTCATGTGCTCTTATCGCAACTACAGATTAAAGCGTTACACCTTCATTTGGGACACTATATAAGGATTTCCAAAATCGCTGCAAAGGCGTGATGAAGAAATACACTAACGAGAGACTCATTAATCCCATATTGTATCGTACTCGGGAGCTAGCAAAGAGAACAAAGGATCATTTAATAACCTTTCGATATGCCTCCACCGATACCATAAAAAAAGGCACCGAACATTTATCAGCTGGTTCTTTGTCGGTTTCCTTCGCAGCTGTAAGCATATTATTGCACTGGGTCAAAGACAAGATAAAATTATCAAACAGTTTCGGCTTTGTTTCGGTTTGCCCGTTCTGTAACGACTTTCAGGGCACAGCTGACCTCAATCCGGCACCAAACAAAAAAAAAACGCGGCGATTCGGCGTCCGTTTGATTACCGGCCCTATGCCCAAACAGCGTCCGTGACATGCGACCTGATTGCTTGGTCGCCCTGCCCAAAATCAAGTCGAAGCTGTCAGCGGGCGAGAGAGTTTCAAGAAAAAGGAAAGACACGGCACGGGCACGGGCACGGGCTTTCGTCTCGGGGCTGGCCTTTTGTTCCGCTCTTTCGTACGGAACCTCCGCCGCAGGGGTGCGCAAGAAGGCGCGTGCTAACCGATAAACAAGACACGAACATGCCGCTGGTGCGTCTGACGGACAGCAAAGAAACAACAAACGGCTCAATATCAACCGTACAAGTGAGCGGTATCTTGGCAGCTTTTGACTGTGCCGTATTCTATGCTACGTTTTCTTGCCGTCCGAACTTGACTGACGAAAGCGAAAGCGTGATTGATACAGCGTCTTAAGCAATCCTGCCAACAGTAACAACGCGTCGCCTCGAAAGGCCGCTCCCCACGGGAAGGGGGGTCCTTACTGTTCAATCGCGAGGAGTGTTTTCGGTGACGTGAGTAGTGTTTCAATTTTGGCGCAAAAAGTCACCAACTGCTGAAACGACCACTGGGGGGGTTGGGCCTCTCCACACAGCCTGGGATGGCTGACCAACCAACCTTGATCTTGGACCGAGCGTCCAGACGATTGAGTTTTTCCTTTCAACAAATTAAAATACAACCAACGCCTTCCGATCGGTAGCCGGCAAGAAAGAGCGAGAGAACCTCGCGTTTCGATTGAGGCAACAAGGTACGGTTGAAGGATGGAAACATTGTGGCAATGTATGTTCTTTGTCAGGGTAGCCGGTCCGGTCTACGGTCGCATATATCACTCAGCTCAGATCGCTACATGGTTCGAAACATGACAACCGGGGCGCACGAAGCCTTTTGCTAATAATGCTCAGTCAGCGAACAGAGCGACACAGCGGCCACCGATACATTAAACCGCAAATAAGTAGCATTCGATTGCTTTCTTCACGCCGAGAAACGCACCAGACAACGGAGCTTTGTAACGTGCCAAGCCAATATTATCCTGCGTTGACGGTAATTCATCGCCGGACCGGCAGCTTGTCTCCTGTCCCCAGCCTGTACCCATGTACTTCAATTGCTTGGGGCGAGAATTAAAGCTGAGAATTAGATAACTGCCGGCGAATGCGTCCGCAGCGGATACCGAGACGTGTCAATCATGGTAACTAAGGTACAGCAGGACGGTAAATTATGGTCATGGTTCTGTGGCCCGCGTTACAGGGTTGCAGAAACTTAGCCTCAACACGTGTAATGGTGATGCGAGAACGCTTGCGTTTTCGAACTCGGGATTGCAGATAAGAATCGCCGAGTTCTGCCATCTGACCGGGAGGTCCCAAGACGTTGGAAAAAATCTGGAATTGGGAAGTTTTATTTTGACCACCCGACCACAGACAGCTGCGCACAGTTTAGTGACAGGCGCCGTGGGAGCTGGAACGGACTCTCCCCGCCGCTATCGGGGTCGGAAATTAATTGGCCAGTAATCAGCATGGGTGCATGCATATGTCACCCGACTTGGCTTACGTCGGCCACGGTTTGCGATTAGATTCAATTACGTGACATAAATTGATACAAACTGTTCCATAAACAGTCACTGGCGGGTGTTCGTTCGTTGGCTAAAGGCCACCCGTTGACCGTAGCCGGATCAATTTTGGAAACCAAGAAACATCGAAGCCTGTGGTGGCCCGCTCTGATAAACGAGGTACAACGGGTTGCGTTCGGCTTCCAACGCGCGCTCGGCACGACGGCGACAACGAAAGAAAAATGAACCCATGGACGAAATGTGACCGGTCTGGCGAAAGGTGCTGACACCTGGAGCGACAGGAGCCTGAGTTTAGAGGCATAATTTAGAACGCAAAATATGGTTCGATTCGCACAAATGATACCGGTACGCACGCGGATTTATGAAGGGATCGCATGCAAACGCATGAACATTATTTTTCGCTATTTTTGAAACATTAAATCAGATTGCAAATTTAGTACAACCGGCTGACAAAATGTGATGGAAACGGTCAGTAACACCACGACGAGTTGCTAGATCCGTTGGCATGTGTAGCCTTCATTTGATGGTTCGTTTAACATTGAATAGCAATCAGTCAAGCAGTCAGCGCCATAATAATGATCGTAATGGGATCTTTTCATTGACCACATATCTTCTTCCATTGGTGTAACGTCAACGGACGCGAGATCGATCTCTGATACAACGAGCTTTCATCGATCATTGGATGCACTCGATCAAGTCTCATACGGACGATGTCCAACATAACTCACATATTTCTACTGAACAAGATAATGTGCAGTGGTCGTCAGAGTCTTGATGGCAAGATAACATGCTTCAATGAATCTTTAGTTTTCATATCATCAAGCACAAGAATAGCGAGTTTAATGAATCTTTGGAGTTGAGCTCGCAGTAAGTGGACAAGCCTCGATTGTGGTCTTCCAGGACATCCAATCACTCGAGGTCTCTAGGACCAAATAGTCCAGTTAAAGGAGTTTCGCCTTTATCGACAAATTCGCTCGAGGCCTCAAGCATCTGCTTATTTTGCTATAATTTGTTGGAAAAGTTGACGCCAGTAATCCTAAGCAAAAGTGATCGTCTAACCTTTGAAGAACTCGGAAGTTACTATAGTAAAAAATTCTTTTAACTGGAATACTTGACTATCACCTCAGTATCTCAGGATTGCTGACTCCAAAAAGTAGGCCAATGATTGCTTGAAAATTCTGATCATCAATAAGGAACTTCCCATTTCGGGAGAACAGCAGCAGTAGACAAATAAGGAAACAGCTAAACTGAAGGTTTTACAAATATTTTGCATGAACATATAGACAAGTGAATCAGATTCTACTCCCTATTTCATAGATGAAACGAAACAATAGTAACTTTCCATTTATGTGTTTGCCCACCCCTGGGTGTGGAAGTAAATCGTGCAAAGAGACTAGTAGCAACCGTAGCCCTTATCGTAGTCATAAATTAGGAATCTGATCAAACTGTCCGCATCGGCAATGGTGGTAATTATCATCCACGCCGCAATCCTGCAACAGACGATTCGCGCGTTTGCGTGTCCTATACGCTTTCCTCATCGCCGCCCATTCAACTTCAGTGAGAAACAGTGTGTTAGTACATTGTAGTGCACGCTTTATGCAGCGTCGGTGTGGCTTGGTAATGGAAATGGAGAACGTTCATCATCTTTCTACCAATGAAGCAGAATAAATTAAAGAGCAAAAACTGCATACATACGACGGGTTTAGTTTTAGCTGCATAATTCTAGAATCATAAAAACAAGCCAGAGTTCCGCATCACGCACGCCTCCTTTAGAGCAGGGATTGTTTGTATGATCGTTTGTTATCGTAGAAACCTTGTGTAGCGGCGCTCACAGTAACAACGCGTTTACAGCTGACAACCGGACCGGAGCAGATGGTGGCTTAACGATTGTGTCCATCCAACTGCCGAACAGCGTGCCTTGTCCGGGAGGGAGGGTGCAAACCGAACCATTAGAAGCATTAATATGTTTCGGTTACAAAATATTCCTAACCGCTCTTATGGAATGACGGAAGAGAATAAGGCCCGAGGATCGTTTGTGTCGCTGTTGTTGTCGATCGGAAAGACCTTTATCCGCAATCATTTAACATCTTGATGAACCTGTTTGTTTCTACCAGTGGATACGGAAAGTCCATCGTAACCTTGATGGAAACAAACAAATAAGATACCTAAGCAAGCCAATACTCGTCAACTTTACATACCTTATTTTACTGGTCTAAAGTAGAAAGCTCTTCGACGATGGAAAGGCTCGTATACAATGTTGTCTGCTTCCGGATTAAATCAGGGCTGTGCCCTGAACGAGACACATTCCTACACTCTATCCTTTCGTTGGTAGGCTTTCGATGACTAATCGACGCCCCACAGAGTGCGGTTTGAAATGGCAAACCCCTTTTCTAGTTATCCTTTCACCACGGGGGTGTTTACAATGGCGCAAAAGGTAGGGAAATGTCTGTTTTGTTTTGTACCAGGCCTAGAACTTTGATTTGAGAATGAGCCTGACTAGCCTTTGATTCGTTCAAAGTAAATGAATTAAGATCCATGAAAATAGATCTCCAATTTTGTAGGGGCGAGACTCGAAACAAAAAAACAAAAACAATCATAACCACCAAGAATCTGTTTACCATATGGTGGAAATGTTGTTTACAGCCGCAGTTTTGGTATGACACCCATCGCCACAACCACAAGCAGCTGTAAGCGATTGTGTTCGCAGTTGTTGAAAAGTTCATTTCTCTCCACACACCATAACGCCACCAATCGAACCGCTTCTTTCGCACAAACCTACGGCTACGGTCAATGGAATCCCATTTCTTGTGCTCTTATTTGTTTTCCACCCATCCATTCACCCTCACGTCCATATACTCGCTTGAAGATGGTCACCGTGGTTCCAGGTTCCACTTTGGACAAACCGAACAACAAAACTGTTTCCCATGTTTACTCAGCACGACTTGCGCGAATGCGATGAGTCAGCGTGGAGATGTACGTTCGCGTTTCGTGTCTTTCCAGACCATTACGAGACCGCGAAGTGAATGTGAGGTGTCACACATACTTTACGTAAGAAGGATTTGCCTAGCGTCGTATAGTTCCGGGACCGGGTTTCACTGAGGTGGGCATGTTTTTTTTTTTTTTGACATTCAGAGGTTCGCTTATACCTCGTGTGTATACAGTGGGTAACCCAACGTACAGGCGCTGCTCAGGTGATGGAAGGCATTCAATATTTAGGCCACCGTAGCAAGTGATGGACTTCAACGAACGAAATCCGCGATGATTTGTTTCGATGAGGCGGTGATTTTTAAATTAAGCAATTTTTACCCTTTTGCGTGTGTTCCCATCGCTTGCGTACGCCGGTATGAAGTGTTGCTTGGTGATTCGGTTTGTTAATTAGATCGACGGGTAAATCACTGCTTCCGAGCGCGAATTCCAGTCCACGTGGGGGAAAAGCAGGCGTAAATGAAAGAAGGCATGGCTCGCTAATTGATTGCAAATGTGTACCGGTGTATTATACTATGTTGGGATAATGAATGGCCGATGTACTAGTTACCATGAAGTAGATAGTGGAAATGAGAGGCCTGAAAATCCGTGCACTAATCTCATCATCTCCACAATGAACCACAACGAATGCAGTTGTTGGTTGGTTCATTGGTTGTGGAATAATTTAATTCTCAACAATATGTATTCATTTTTTAATGTACGTTTTTCACATCGTTTTGCTCTATCTAACCACTGTTATTGTATCTAATTCAAACATTTAGTTCGCCTGATGCGAACAACTGTGTGATCTAATTGAAAAAACCCCAAATACAACTGATTTTAGCGAAACGACAATGAATTAATGGTATAACCTTATGCCTTGTGCAGATATCCAGTTATACTTCAAGAAAGGTGTTGAAACTTGGAAAAAATCGGACTAATACGCATTTAACGTCTGACCAAAATTTAAATGTCAATAACACTCACCTGACTCAATCAGGCGACGTATCGGTAACTTTTTTTCGAGAAGTACATCCTGGGCGTATTGCTGGCATATTGGTATCGCCCCCAACATGAGACAATTCCAGCTCACTGTTGAAATAGCCAAGGAATATTTAAGTTTGTTGTAAACGTTTATAATCAAACCCTTCCTTAATTTTGACAGTATACATATGTTTAGACAGTTTAGCTTATAATTCTTATGACCCTCGAATTATGCATAGAAATTATGCCTTGGGAAGCAATTATGTATAAGCTCTACCTTGTACCGCGACACTTTTACCCACTTTGCTTATCAGTTTAGTAGAGTAGGGAGTTTCGCGAATTGATCTTAAGATAGTCATTTTAGACGCAAGCTTACAGTAAGAGATGTCAAGTAAGATTTGAACTCTAAACGGAAGTTTTTTATGCACCCAGGCGTAAGTATTAGATTGCTTTATTTTTGTATTTAATAAAGTAATGAAAAAGAAAGCAAGTGTAACCGATGCCCACAGATACTCAATCGTAAAATCTAAAGAGAACCATCTTCTGTGAGCTCATCCAGATCTTAACAACATAAGCTTACAATAGGATCGTGCAAGTATTATTTTATGGAAGAGCGATGTACATAATTTTGGGTTGCAGATTAACGAGGCAAAAACCACGTTGATGGTGGAACCATCAGCGGTCCTACAAAGAAATCTGGACCTACGTGGGGGTGAGGTACGGATAGGTGACCGAAAATTTGAAGTCGTCCAAAACTTCACCTATCTCGGGTCAAAATTCAGCACCGAAAACAACATAGAGATGGAGTTGCGCGCTAGGATGCTGGCGTTCCGCCGCCTGAGGAAACATCTCACCTCAAAAAAACCTGTAGCAACGGTCGAAGCTGGGACTGTATCGTACCTTCATAGTCCCAATACTCACATACGCCTCTGAGACATGGACCCTGTCCAAAACAGACGAAGCCCTCTAGGCCGCGTTCGAGAGGAAGATGCTCAGAAGGATCGTTGACCCCGTATGTGCGGAAGGACAATGAAGGAACCGCTACAACGATGAGCTGTACGTACTGTATGCCTGGCTCGCCAGGCTCCGATGGGCTGGCCACATGTTATACATATGACACCAGACGACCCAGCTCAGAAGAGGAGGCGTGGTAGGCCCAGATTGAGGTAGGAGGATGGCAATGGATGGGAGGATGGGGTGGAAAGCAGGCCAAGACCGCAAAGCGGTTGTAGCGCCTGATAAGTAAGTAAGTAAGTAGGTAAAATGTACATAATAACGATCACAATATGACGTTTGAAGCCTTCAACTTCGACTATTTGTTGAACTGATGATGCTCTCGGAGGCCTGGTCATGTCTTGAGAATGGTGCTGAAAACCCCAATCTGTAAAGTATACTTTGACCATCCTAAACGGCCCATATCGAGATTTCGTAATAGTGTTGATGCGTACGCCAGAAAGGGCAGGATGTGTATAAGCCAGGACAGAAGACAGTTAGCATTTATCGAGATCCGCGAATGTGTATTTCACGCCCGATAACTTAGTAAGTAAAAACTATACAATGTGAAATTAATATTCTTTATATTTCATAAGCACTTTAATATTTTCATTGTTTTGAATTATAGTAACGTTTCTTGTTATTTTAATTATCTATTATCAACTCCTGCATGCTTGTTAAATCCAATTCTTTTTAAACGAAGTTTAATAAAAACAAATACCTTCCAATTATGACTTTGATCGATATCCTTTCTCTAGGGTCGAAAAAAAACAGCTTTCACGTTCCTGAGCATGGTCTACAAAATACACACCACCATGCTATCAACAAAACATCGGACAAAAAGCCAATCTGTTCAGCGACACGATCCCTTCCAATTAGGGACAAATTTAAGCATACTTCATAAATCACGCGTTGACGGCGCGCGCGCCTTTTGCGATCAACGCTGCTGCCATCAGTAAACAGCAAGCCTCACGTAAGGGCATCTCATAAACTGTGGCCTCGTACGAGTGTGTGTTTTTTTCTCTGTACAGTCTCAGGCTTGTACCTACCGTCGAACGGGCGTGGCCTCAGAATAGAACCGGGAATCGACCGGATCACCGGTGAAGGGTACTCCGGCTACTACGGACACAAAATTTTGACTCGTTGAAAGTAATTAAAAATGTTTCTTGCTTCTCGCGGTGGCGGTGGGTTTGTGGCCCTTCCTACGTCCTAGTTCTTAATTCGATTCTTTCAGCCTTTCCCTTACGGCACTAGCACGGCACAACACCTTCCCATTGCTGGCTGGGGCTACAAATGCATCGTGTTGCTGATAAAACACTGCTGCTGCGCGGAATGCATTCAATAACAGGCCGATTGGCTTCCATTTGGTTCGGTCAGGGCATTTGGGACCAATGGCTGGAGGTAAAATGGAAGGCTGCTGAAGCTGAGAAATCTGACAACTTCTTATCTAGTTACAACTCCCACACTGCGGGAGCGTGTGTGTGGGAGAATCGAATGTAAAGAAACCAGCGAACCAGCTACCCAGCTGGACCATTGATTACGCTGGAAGCTGTGAAGGTGGCCGAATGGCGACGGGATTGGTAAAATGTTTGCCGGGCGTAATTAACGCGCTACGGTGTGTCGTTAGATCGTGTTTAACCGGCTTTCGGTGCATGATCAGGTAGTCTCTACGGTTGTTTTAATAAGCGAGATTTAGATTTTGCGATGCAGTGCGTCTGCAAGAAAACTGTTTAATATTTCAATTATTGAGCCTGTTCCTACGATAGCAGCGAGGGTTGTGTGAACTATAATTTACAGCTTCATTATTGAGAACACAGGTATCAACACTTGACGCCTTGACAGTGCGTTAAAATCTCACCACACTCAAGCCCTCCATTGTCTCCGGTTAAGGAATGATCCTTAAACTTGTCTTCTGGCTTAGAGTTACTCCACCTAGAACCAGCTTCAATCAGGCTCCAATTAATTATGCCATAAATTTGCACGCATCACGTGGCCTTTGCCACTAGACAGACGGTCTGCGCATGTGGTCTTGGGGTGGGGAGTGCCTGGACTGATTGGACGGAAGTTCCGGCGTCGGGGCAATCTTTTCCTACATCATCGAGCGGAGAAATGGTTTGATCACGATTCGACCTCATCAGCAGACGCGAAACTCTGTTTACCTTTCGGGTGGCATAATAACGTTAGTCTCTTGACAGTGGTACCGGCTCCATATCGGGTACGTGGATTGCTGGGTAGCAGCAGGGTGAAAATAACACTGTCAGAGGACATACGTACAACCGAATACGGGGCTGCAACATTGTAGCATACTATGGCGAGAGGTCAAATAGAAACACACTCCGTGCAACCAGGTGAACATAAAAACGTGTATTTGTTAGGACAAATGCACCATAAATGCATGCAGCCAACTTGACAGGCTACGGTAAGTACCTAAGAGAAAGAAAAAAAAGCGAAACATTGTGCCAGGTATATCCGATACGAAGATATTGGCACCAGGCGACCAACATCAGGAGACCGTTTTCAATAGTGTGGTCACTTGCTTGTGCTGGAACCATGGTTTGGTACGTGTAGGTACGCCGCTGCTGTCAATCCTATAAATCATGGTTGAACAATTGTTCGCCACGATGCGATGGAATGTTATGCCCTTTTTTTTTGTTTATATCTCCCTTGATATGATAGAAGCCCATAACTTTTATAATCCTGTCACACTGTAAACCGACCGGCACTTGTCTATAACTCCCGAGCCCCCATTGGTGGTCTAACACAATAAGGGAAACTTATTGGCACACATAAATTCTTTAAACGCGTGTACAGAACAGGAACAAAAAGTTGGCAAAATATATGCCAATTAACCTCACGATCGACGTTAGCCCGGGTACACCACCCGATCGCTATTATCGTTAGGAGCAATGGGATGTTTGTTATCTTATAGCCGATTGACTAACGGTCGCGTGCAGCAGTAGCACGGCTCGGGTGAGTTATGGTACTACAACCATATTATTGTTATTTGTTGCTGTTGTTATAATTGAACGGGTGATAACGCTTTAGCGTTGTCCTTGGTTTAATGATTGCTAGGGTCAAAGCACTTGCCATTCTGGTTCCTTGGAGGGAAGCTTTATTTGTGCTGCAGTACTTGACCTGCACATATCGTATGATGCAACATTTTTGTCTGGGACGGGTGAGCAAATTACTTGGAGTACAATGCTTCACTCGATAAAACACTAGTTATGAGTCAGACACATGGGAAATCCGAGTCCTCAGAGATATTAAGCGCATCGTCAGTAATTTATAGATTTTATAGTTCCATAATCCAGAGCAAAGCAGACAAGAGAAGGAAGTCATTTTGTATCGATTCCGGATCGTTTTGGTTCTTCATGAGTCACTGGAATTTCAAGCATATCCCCGCTAGAATGTATATTATTCAAGAAAAACAATTTAACTATTTAATTATTGATTAAAATATTGATTTTCGTAATTTTAGTAATCTTCTTTATCATGTATTTTATGTAAAGTTTTGTTGTACAGCGTTGTTCTTCAGCTGCTTTAAAGTAGTTAGGGTCATGTCGATAAATAGAATTGCCATTTATCGGCATAATAACTTATATTATAACTTCTGTTTTTAATATGAGTTTTACACCTGAGAGATAAAGTTGTAAATAATGAGACATATCCAGATCAGAGCCATTTGATGGTCGTCGAATTTAACTACATTTTCTCATTTCTGGAAACTAAACTTCTATTAGGGGTTAGTTTCCTGTCACCCAGCAGTGTTTCTTTTGTGTGACTGTTAAATCTAGCAGAAAATGATTGACCAGTGAGAAAATCAAACTGCTTTATCGTTTTGAAACTTCGATTCAAGGTTAAGGAAATGCGCCAAATCGATTAGAAATATCTTGGGCAAGATGAACATTGTCATTCAAAACTAAATGCGTTTCTTGATATCTCAGATGAAAACGTCCATGTAAAAATCACTCACAAAGACAGTTGGGACTTGTGAAAAATATCCTCCTGTCAGTGGGCGCATCGTTGATCAAAGATTATTCCAGCTGATCTTAGCAGTGATACATTTTTTGAGCAAACTTTTGTCGGAGAACCTAATCCAGTTAGTCTGTGGACATGATGAAACATCAACTTATCGTCCAAAAAAGCTGACATCAACTTGTCTCTTAGCTCACCCCAGAAAGGCGTGGCAATATTTATGTTACTTCTTGAACGCAGGATTCGAGAATTCGAATTCGAGAAGAAGTTTATCCTCGTTGTCATATGAAGTTTGTTCAATTTCAATGCTTTATTTGGATTAATATTATATAACACTGCAACATACGTAGCTCATGCACCTTCCCCTACATACAAAAAAGCGTATTTCGTGTTGTGATTGCTTCCGTGCTGACATTCGGTCAACACTTCAATGATTGTTACCCCATATAACCGATTCCCATGTGCTTGGATCTTTTCGGGCAACATACTAGTCAACATAGCAACTGACAAGAAGAAAACCGTATATAACCATCTGTCTGCAGATGCACACGCATGCACCGTGCAGTCCTTTTACCGTACCACCTGCCTGCTTCGTTCACTCTCCGGAGCTCACTTAACCACCATCATGTCTGCCTGGTGTCTATCCTTATTTGGCATTATCTAGGCTTTTGAAATTTCGTTTTACATCGCACCCTGCTGATTAAGCGGCTGTAAAAGGAATTTTAGCCTCCTCGTCGTCTCGTCGTATTAAAAATCATTCCCATCACATCATTGTACATCGAACACACATATTGTTTACATTCTGTCTTTTACCAACAAAGACGATGATTAAGCGAAATCGTGTGATGAAGAAAGGGGGATGATGAACAGAGGACTTTCCAATTTTAATCCACCCGCATGGGTCCTTTTTTTCTTTCAACATACACACAGCCACCTTCTTTTAGTAGTAGTGGTGGTAGGGACGAATCAATGTTTATAAACACACATACACACTTAGAGCAAAAATGCTGATGGGTTGCTTTGTTGTGTTCTCCTTTTCGAAACGGTTTGACAGCTGCCAAACCTGGTCGCGCTATATCGCGTGCATGCGCACGTGCGCTCACCGTTGCAGCGGCACGTGCTTGTATGTGTATACACTCGTGCTCAGCATATTAAAAAGAACACTTCCCTACGACCAAAAAGGACCAAACTGCATCGATGTGTGTGTGTGTACATGTATTGAGTTGGTATGAAAATAAGTTTTCCAATCACATTCAGCACAGCAAACCAGCTGCTACTTCAGCACCAAAATACACAGACACCAAACAGAAGAGACCACAGCGTCTGGAGCAAATGGGAGTGCACATATGGGTACGGATTTTAAAAAATCCTGCCAGCCAATATCTGAATGTCGATGTGCATTTGCTTATTTGTTCTCGTTGCGCTCCAATCCAGTGCCCGTGGTCGGGTGTTCAAGAACGAGAAGCGAGATTTGATTGCACTCGACAGGAAGAAAGCTGAAGAAGAGTAACAACACTTCAAACACATTGCACATCATTGCACTTTGCACGCAAATTTATTATTTCCGGTGTTACTGCATGTTTATTTGCCCAGCCGAGCGCGAGTTTCTCGGTCAGTTCCTCAGCCCAATCAGACTGACTGGCGGCGAGAGATGCGTGCAAGTGCAGTTGTGTTTATTATTACAGGCAGTCTTGCTACAAAGTGCTCAAGAAGTGGATGTACTATACACACGGAGAACTAGGAAAGTTCTTTCAACCAAGAATTGATCGTTATTGGAACGAAGGGTCCACAGTAACCCTTACACTCGTCGTCGTCATGCGTCCCGGAAGCAGAGGAAGCGCTACCAAATCATTTAAATGCATATATTAAACCCTTTTTTATGCTCCCTTGTTTCATCGACCCATCAACGTATAGTGTTGCTTTGAAAAAAAAGGGTATACAATCTCCCAGAGGGTCAAAATGTTGCGTTTTGGGTTTCTGTTTTGTGTGTTCTTTTTGTGGATGTGGGCAAAAGGATGTGTTTAATTCAATTTTTGATGCGTTACGAGGCTCCCTTACTTTACCCGGAACGAATGCATCTACCACTTCCTATAGACGTTGAATTTACGCATTGTTGCTTGTTTGTAATTTTTAATACCATTCCTGGTACGAAATTGCTTTAGGGTATACAACTAAAACCGTCGCAAAATATTGTTAAAACTGTTTAAAGTTGAAAACAGTCAAAGCAGATTGGTAAGCATCACAAATCACGTGTCGTTTGACCATCATTCATGAGTAACACAGAAGGACATCGTTGTACTTGAGAGTTCATAAACCCATGAACGGTCAAAGGGAATTTCAACGCTTTTTTACCAGATGCTGAGAAAAAATAAGAATAATTTTCTATGTTTATTATTGCTATCTCCTAAATAAGGTTTTAAAGGTAAATGAGACATTTAAATATTGTAACATGTCTTTTTCTTCTGCATTTTCTTCGACTCTACAAGCTCTAGAATTCTTGGTTGACTTCGTTACACACATAGCTCGATAGTTACCCCTGTAAACGTGGAGGAGCTCCGGACGTGATTTGAGTGTGATTTGTGACGTGTTTTGAAGAGGAAGTCCTATTTTCTAGGACAGGAGATTGATCAGAAGTCCTAAGTTCCAAAACTACGCTAACAATTCAGTCCCTTCTGTCATAGTTGAGCAGTTGGGTGGTGTAGTTTCACGAGTTCGGAAGGTTGAAATTTTGAAGAATGTGGTTTCATAGGGACATTTTTTCTAGGCTCAACGACCTACTAGATCACGCGGGCTTACCAGACTCGTAGGTACTGACGTAGTTGAATAATCAAACCTCATTACATTCTGGTTCGCATGATGACAGGTTGCATCTTAAGTCATAATTATGCATAAAATAGATATTAAAAGCCTTTTGTTTTTATTGTGGTAAGAAAGTTCCTGCCTTTTTTAATCCATTTAAAAATCAACTCAATTCCATTACGAAAACATCCGTCATTAGAGAGTCTACTTTCTGGCCTAATCATTTTTGGTGTTTCCATTTATTCCCAAACAAAAAAACACTGTTGACTGACCAAACTAGTAACTTCGGCAGCAAATTAATTGATGATTATTTACAACTCCTTTTTTGTTGTATCATTGTGCTCTGTAGGTTTTCCTACCGAAGTTCCTTTGCGCATTTAGAGGTACAACAAACCAAACAACAAACAAACCCACCGAGGGCAGAATTGTTTTTCCACCACAAACAACAACGAGCTCTCAATCTTTCTCCCTTCCCCCCACATGCCACCAAGGTCAATTTAATCAAATCCGCGATAATATACCGCCCCTGGATACGGTCCGTAGCACCTTCAGAACCGGCCAACCCAACCGTGTCCGAGCTTCACCGCTCGGTTTTGCTCCAATGTGCGAAATGGAGCTTACGTTATCCGTTCTGACTGCGAAAAGCGGTGTCGGATATGATCTTTTGGGCGAGAAAAAACAGAAGAACGGTCAAGTAGAACAGAAATCGTTGGAGCCCAGCCCAGGTTTTCTGGTTCTTTTTTTCTCGTCGATATCCTTCGCAAGATCTCCTCCCCACGTGGTGGTGACGCACGGTGGGAACAAGATAACAACACACCTGGGCATAACTTTGATGCGCCGTGGGTGAAAGAGAAAAGGAGAGGGACTCCATTGGTAAAAAAATACAAGGACGAAATTGACTGCGAGAGTACAGTTTCTAGGTGTGTGCGTTTATTTTATTTTAGTGTTATCTTGCATACTTTACTTTTATGTTTGATGTCCACGACTTTTTTGCTTATGGACGACGCTTTTTTATCATTAAAAAAACGATAATAAAGCGCGCTCTTCGGGGTGGACATTAATTTATTATTATTTTCTTCATTTTGGGATAGATTTTCTCGATTGAAACTTTGTTTTTTGTTTAAAAATTTACCTTCGAGAAAGACTGGCACGGCCATGTTTGGTAATTATATGTGCGTGTGTATTGTAGACAGGAAGTAGGCTTCGATTTTCCCTCAGCTGTGAGCGTGGGGAAGGCAGTTGGGAGAATTCGCTCTCTGGTAATGGTTTACTCCTGCAGGACTCCTGAAAAATGCACTATTGTTTTTCTTTCAATGGACACTTGGCTGTACAAAGTAGCCCTCGGCAGCAGCACCAGGGTGATGGCAACTCGGCTGCCCTGGTGTTGGTGTGCTGGCCCTGTTTTTTCGCCTAGGATGATAATGTACACCCAGGATGTGTGTCTGGTGGATCTTCCTACTGGGACAGGGAACGAGCAAACAGCTTACTCACACAACCGCGCACCCTATCGCGTGCTATCGTGCACACGCAGTCGAATCAGCACACGTACCCACACACACACAAGCACACATTTTGGTTAGCGGAGCAGTAGCGCAGCGCAGCGCACACCCTCTTAACACACAACACTCTAATGGCACCGTGGACCAAGCCCTACTTTGATGCAGAAAAGGATTTTCTCGCCTTCGGGGGTTTTGCAATTTTCACCACCTAGCTACGAGACATACAACACACGCTCACATTACACATGCTGCATGAATTTGCACACTAACGCACTTTAATTTTTATTGCACTGTTGCTGCTCCCGGGAATTAGACGAGCCGAAAAAGAGCCACACACACGCGCACCCACACACACACACACACAACTATCCTTTTTCACAATTTTCACGCCTGCTGCTCCTGCTGGGAAAATACACGGCGAAAATGCGTTATTACTTCGACACACTTGCGTTGCCACGAAACGGAACACGACCTCGGCGCTTTCTTCGATTTCCTTATCAAATGGCAAACTTCCGCTGTCGCAAGCTCTTATGGTTTCCTTTCTTTGGTTTTGTTATTTACGTCAACCCGGCCCTTCCCGAGCTGTTGGGTGTAGATGCACACTCCTTTTGCGGAAGATGGCAGCAGCAGCAGAAGGGCAAAAGACAATGCGAAAACTGTGTGCGAAGAATGTCACCTTCGTTGGGACTGGAGAATCACGCGGGCGTCGTCGTCGGACGCGTATCCTCGTGTACGGTTGGGGTGCGGTTTTCCAAAATTTTGTCCTGGTTCCGCTATCCTTGCGATGCTTCGCTTGTTTGGAAGAATAATTGCACTTCTTTTTCGGGGTTTTATTTTCGATTTTTCCAAGCAAAAAACTTTCTCTAACCCATTTGACAAGAGTAAACAAAATAAAACACTTTGCCGGAAGTTAACGTACTAAAATGAAACACGAACCTAACACTAAATTGCACCGAAAAGGGCGTTTTTTGCTGCAAGTGCACGGCTTCAGAAGGCCTTAGAAGCAAAGCGTGCGGTTTTAAAACTGTTGCCGGAACAACGCGTACGCACGTCCGCACGCTTCGAAGGGTCACAGAAAACACAAACAGAGAAGAGAAAAATCGCTCCCTATACACGACGACGACCGTTCCAACCGTTGTGTTGATCGTGCGCATGACGCATTCGCGCACGAAAGAAGGGAGAATTGTGTGAAGAGAGAGAGAGAGCGAACCAGCGAGAGAGAGAACAAACGTCTGTTTCAGCAAGTACGTCCGTTGCGTTTCGCATGTGTGGCGTGCAGTGTAAAGACGTCTTAATGCTCTCTCGCTCTTCTTGGTGCACTTATGCCAGAGAGAAACAAAAAGCGATCTGAGGCAGGGGTTGCGGTGATGATTTTACGTATCACATTTGCATATGTGAAATCGTTTTGGGGATGTTTTTTCATTTAATTTGCAACAGAATAAAATTACTTCTGGCTGGAGTATAGTACTATAAAATAATTTCTAATATAATTCGACATTTTCAATATATTTTTTTCCAGCCAAGAAAAGCAAGTACAAAAGTAAAATGCAAATCTATGCTTGCCATTTGTTGCCGCAACAATATAAGTGATTCTCTGTATATTTTCTTTGTTATTAAATTTCACCATAAAAAAAAAAGGAATTCACACAACCAAAAACCCCAAGTTAACTTTGAGCAGAAGAAGATTTTTTCGTATCCTTCCAAACTAAAACGACGAGCACCATTTGTCAGCACCGATTTGTTTCACACCTAAGTGGGCTCATCATTTGAATGGTCACGTAGAGAGAATAATACCGTATGGCTTAGCTCGTATGATGTCAGTTCAGCTACTCCACAAGGGTATATAAGGGCTGGAACACCCGAGGAAAGACAACTCGGTATAGTAGATCCGTCCAGCCAGGTAGTATCCCAGAATAAAAGATTGTTCTTCTTACAAGATTCTTACACTAAGCCAATCGCGAAAGCCTTTTCTCACGCTATTTTCAAGTGCCACTAGAAATATTATAACCTGATTTCTGTTGTCGATTTAGCAAATGATTTTCTGACCTTGACTGTTTTACTAATGTTATGGTTCAATTTGGGTCTATCACGTTTCTTTCGATTCTGAAATAAGGATTTCAAGAACTGGATTGTCCAGTCACGCGCTTAACGAAGTATTGGTTGGCTTGGCCACACAACGGTTGGCGGTTGTTTGGCATGGTAAAAGCACCCTTCAGGGCAGCTCAAGAGGGACAGACCAAGCTACGGGTCTGCGTCTTGTGCCATTCTCAATAAATGATCTGTCTACCGGTGCCTACATACTATAATTCGCTTCACAGCATTGATGGTATCATAGCGGCTTCTCTATTTTCCCTCAACATATCTGAGACCAAAAATCCATCTTATCATCCTCGCTGGATAGAGGAATTTATCTCTTTTAGACAGAATCCATCTCTAAGAAGCGCAGTGCGGAACATACATGACTATGTTCTATACGGTCCTGGCAGCCCCGTCGAAGCACCAGAGTATGATAGAATAATGATGTGCTTCATATGAATAGCAAGGATCCAGTCAAGATTTGACCTTGTACAGGTATTAGACTGAACTATTCGATCATTTTAACATAACTCGATAATTTATCTTTAAATTTTGTAAATGCGAGACCAAAGCAACCATCAGATAGTCCTCGTGGATGATTGAATGATAAATAACAATACAGTAAAATTGTTCTGATCTCAAATGATGTTCTAATGATGATTATCAAAAGATGCATTTGCCGTTTACTACGCCTCCACACTTTGAATAACCAACAGATTATTGTACCGGAAATAGATAGTAACGTCACCGTAAGTATTGGTTTTCAAAATCAGCAGATTTTATTTGCCGCGCAATTTGTTCCGGTTACCACACACATACACATATTGGGCCATATTTACAAACAAGATGTTGCTAATGCCAACCAAACTAGAACAAGCATCAATTTCCTTTCGTGGCCGAATGTTCATCCAATTGTAGTAAGAAACAATTACTTTGCGTGCTTCTAACGATCCAATTGTACTTAAACGGTCGAATCAATATTATCCTTTGAGTCTTTCCAGCGGCTGCTCAATGGCTAATTATACATCTGCACTACTAAACGGGCGTACGACCCGAGAAGGGAGAGGATGCGCGGCCAGTATTATTGATGCTACAAGGATTAGTGGTTTTCGTCCCCGAAATTCTAGCCGGTGGCCTCTCTAATGCTGACAATGCTGACATTACTCGGTGTACTTCGGGGCCGGGCTGCTAATGTTGGAGTAATCCCTGACCGGAGAGTAGAACTGTGAAAAGAAACGGTGGGCGTGAATCAGTACGTTTGTTTACAAACCGTTACAATACAATCGCGGTTCGTGATGCTCTAAATATAAGTTATTATTCCAACAAAAATAGATGTCCTGCAGTCAGGGTCGGACGGAACATTCGAATGCATCGGTCGGATTTATATAATGCGACTCGCGGCTACCTTGTGCTGCTTGGTTCTGTATTCCTCCCACGGTTCCGGGTTGTTCTTGCGGCTCCAGGTGACTTCGGGGCTACGGAGAGCCAGACGGAGGGTGTAGAAGACGGCTCCCGCCGAACCCAGCGCAATACAGACGTACAGCGGGATCAGCTAGTGAATGATGGAAAAGTGAGAGAAAAAAATGGAAACCGAGTGTTATCTTGTATTGTACAAGTGATTAGAAGAATGGGTCGATATTTCTTCGCCCAAGCTGATAGACGGATGCCTTTTCCAACAACAATACTGTGACGTAACCACACAAAATGGACCAAATCGCACGGAAAAGTTGCCAGATCACGCCCCTCATACGTACCGCTGGGTTCTTCTTCAAGCTAGCCATCGTCAGTCCCTGCATCTTGGAAAGTTTTTAGATTTCGGTTCCTTGCTGTAAAAAACTTTTGGGAGAAAAACTTCGTCCGACACACACTCGCTGCGAAAATGGAACTTCTGATCGGGGGTCAGAAAAAATCCGTACGTCAAGTCAATTCCCGCAGACGTTTGACAGGAAAATAGTTTTGAATTAGTTCGATAGAGGGCAGATGGCAGCAGGTGGCACTCTACTACGTGGCAAGGATGGGGGTATATTATTTTGGATTGCATTTATTTTAAATAATTTGTCTTATCTTAATTGGTTTTGTTATCGCTGATTTGCAACACGACGGGTCCAAACCGGTTCGATGCGTTTTGCACGGGGCGCCAGTTATCAGTTGAAGCGATTAGCGAAAATATTTGCAATGATAGATAACAAACACAAAGCGCACGGTGCATATCGAATTATCGCATGGTGTAGGAATCGTTTTGGTTTTTTTGGGGAGGTTTTCGTCGTACGAAAGCTTTGACAAAAAATAAATAAAATCAATGCTATGATTTGAAATGATAAGCAGCAATTTGATATTGAGAACTCTTAATTTATGAGTTAAACGATAATAAATGGAATTAAAAATAGTACATTTAATATGTTATTGAGTGAAATAAACTTTTTTTGTGATTTTTTAACAAAACGTCGAAAAAAATAATTTTACGCTCAAATTAACCGTTTATTTGAAAAGTTTGACATTTTCGCCGCAAGTGGGCCCTGCTAGCTGCTGGTAAGCGGAGCTGTCAATCGATGTAAACATTGGGGCGCAATGTTGTTGCAAGTGATAAAACAGAACTTTGCACTTTTCTCGAGGATCGTAAGTAATTACGCACCATTCCTGAGGCTAAAAAGTATTTATAATGTGTTTATTACTTACTTCTAGCAGGCTGCCAGCTGCATCAGCAAAAGTTGCCAACCACTAAGAAAGGTACAGTGCCGCGAAATGAAATATCTTAACCAGCAGGAAGCGATACGCGTCGATGAGGAATTGTTCAACGAGTACAAATTTAGCGTTGATCAGCTAATGGAATTGGCAGGTCTTAGCTGTGCTCACGCGATCGCCGATGCCTACACTCCCGATAGGTATAGCGTAATTTACTTTAATTTTGCTATGTTGCCTTACTTGTTGTTTGCCCTACAGTTTGAGCACGAACAAGGTGCTAATCTGTTGCGGACCGGGCAATAATGGTGGCGATGGATTGGTAGCGGCCCGGCATCTTGCGCTGATGAGCTACGACCCGTACGTGTACTATCCAAAGCGGGCCGATAAGACGGATCTGTTTAAAAATTTGCAACATCAGGCAGAATGTATGGGAATTACGGTAACGGTGGACTGTCCCGTCACCGCACGGGTCGAAGCGGAATTTGGTCTTATCGTGGATGCATTGTTTGGGTTCAGCTTTAAACCACCGGTGCGCGATTCGTTCAAACCAATAATGGAGCTGTTGCAAAACACAAAGCTTCCAATCGTTAGTGTAGACATCCCGAGCGGATGGGATGTGGAGCTAGGGCCTCAATCGAACTGTGATATTAAACCAGACTGTCTCATATCGCTAACAGCGCCGAAACTGTGTGCAAAACATTTGTCCAACGCAAAGCACTACCTTGGTGGACGCTTTGTGCCGGCAAAGCTGGAGGAAAAGTATTCGATGAGTTTGCCCCAGTATAACGGTCGTGATCTTTTTGTTCGACTGAATTGAATGGCTAATGGAGATGGCGGGATATTTTAGTTTAGCAAAATATATTTTCAATAAAACACTCAATCAACAATCTCCATAAAATCTGCTAAATATACAACATCATTTCTGAAACGATCGCCACCCACTCTTGTACACCAGTTCGGCGGCTCGCCGCGGTCTAAAGTACGTCATCGCGACGTCTTCGATCTTCGGAAAGGGATTGCTGTTGGTGCTTTTGCTAAGGAAATCACTTTTGTGGCGCTGCTGATGCTCATCCGGTCCGGTCAGTGCTTTGTTGTCGCGCTGAAAATCCGGCAGTTTGGCAAGTATCATCGTTGAGCTACGCTCCAGGCGGCCCGGTGCAGTTAAGGAAGTTTGACTTTCGCGTCCATTCAGTTTGCCGGGGGATGTATCGTCCGGAGGTGCTGGTGGAGGTGGTGTTTCGGCCGGTGGCAATCGTAGCCGTAACAATGTGTCGTCCGGTAAACGCCACTTGCGCAAATCATCGCTCCATTCCGATTCTTTCTCGAGACACTCCAAATTCCAGTATCGACCATCCTTCCGAAGAACGGGCATGGCCTTCTGGAACACCGCTTCGTAAAAGAGAATCTTCTTCTCCAGCAGTCTTATCGTTGCCAGGTAATCGTCTCGTTCGCGCTGAAACTCACCCTGTATGTCGGATACTTCCTGCTCGAGAAACTTGGAACGCTTCCTTAACGCCCGTATCTGTTCGTATCGTACCTTTAGCTCCTGCTGAATGTCGGAACAATGGCCCTGTAGGAAATCTCGGTCTGCTGCCTGTTCGATACGTCCGAGTGCTTGTGCTAGGGCGTTGATTCGCTTCTCCGAGGCAAGCTTGTTGCGATATCGCTTCTCCTTGAGCTGAATGTCGTTCGCTCGCTCTCCACCAATAAGGGCATCCTTGATCTGTTTGATACGATCATAAATTTCCTTACGATCTCGGTTAGCTAGTTGGGCCGTGGTGGTAAGATCCTTCTCCCCATCGGAAAGCTGCTTCGTCGTTAGAAGCTGCATCTGCTGCTCGTAGTACGCCTTTATCTTCTCGATATCCTTCACCAGCTCCTGTTTGGCGATCTTCTGCTGTTCGTACTCACGACGCAGATGCATCACTTCCTGATCGTACTGTGTTTTGAGTGCTTGCCTTTCCACGCCCAAACTCATCGATTCCTGGTGTCCATTTATGTCCAATGACCGATTTTCACCTCCTTTGAGCAATTCCTTAAGTCGCATAATTTCCTGCTGATACTCCCTCAGCATCGTATCCTTCGGGTCCTCGTTAACGCGCGGCTTGTTGGCAATGTTTTTCGCCCTGCTGGCGTACCGCAATGTGGACAGCGTTTCGTCGTAATTGTAATCGGCCGGCGAAATGCATGCAATCATCAACGTTTTCGTGTTTCCGCCCAGCGAGTCCTGCAGCAGTCGGGTAAGCTTCGAATCGCGATATGGAATGTGTCTCGTTTTCCCATCGACCAGGGCCGAAATCACGTTGCCTAGTGCCGATAGTGAGAGATTAATTTTCGTTGCCTCCTTAAGACGCTCCCCAGTTGCGCCGGTTTTACTTTGCCGTTCGGAACCGGCTAAATCGACCAGATTTAGTTTGCCACGTTTGATCGAAGCTCCCTCACCTTCGACGCTCGTAGACATCTGCTCGAGGCTGATGCTGAAGATCGAATGCGAGCGGGAACTTTCGATGTTCATAAGCGTGGCTCCGACCATACGATTCTTTGCGCCCAGCTCCAACAGTTCAATGCATTCCCTCATCCCGTGCACGGTATGCTGGGAAAGGTTTTGAACGGCTACACCTTCACCAGGCACTTCCTTGATCTGCAAGCTACCGGCGGTTTGGTTTTGTGGTTGCAGCAGGTCTCGTATGGTTTCGTTGTAGATTTCCAGATAGCTAACCAACACCAAGTACCGTACCTCGCTGGCAAGTGAGATGGCTTCAAAGATGTGCTCGAACGATCTTGGTATGATGCCGATGTTGTTCGCATTGTTGGGATCCGCTGCCGAGAGATTGTAGGTGGTTCCTTGCATTGTGTGCGATTTACCGCAGCCGGTTTGGCCGTAAGCGAAGATCGTCGCATTGTAGCCCTCGAGAACGCTCTGGAGAAGAAAAGAATGAGGTTGGGAGTTAAGACAAATCGACATCATCTCTTCTGTATGCCCTGAAGCTGCTTACTTCCACCAAGGAGTAACAGATGTCACTATAAATGTTTTCCGTTGTTGCCGCATACCCGTACGCATTGTCGAATTGAAACGATTTTTGCGGTGCATTCGTGTCGTTCGGATTGTCTAGATTTACCAATGAATTGTCGATCTGTATTACGCTCTGAAAGTATCAAATAGCAAAGTTATTTGATTATAGTTGTTATACGATTTGTCGCATGTAACATATGAGAAGTGAGGTCTGTGTCGGCAACTCCACTTAATCCACTTAGAAGAAGTCCTGAGGACACACGTACTTAGTTAAAGCAGATGGTCATAAATAGCTATAAAATAGCAATAAATAAAATAAATAGTAAACGAGATAAGATTTTGTTGTGCGGACAGAGTTAAAGACAGAGTGATAGTGAAGGTACAGAGAGCATCCAGCAAGGGCAGAACCACATAATGAATGTAGAGCTTTAAAGAAAGGGTAGCGCTTACCTTCTGATGACAAAGCTTGAAAGTAAGGGTAGAGCTATCTAGCGGAAACAGAACTTTAAAGCAGTAGGAAAACAATCTTGTGAGGACAGAGATTTTAAGGAATAATTTAATTTACAAAGTTTCTTAATAAGAGGAAAGCTGTCTAGTTCTGGGACCATAAAAGCTCCGTAGTGAATGTAGAGCTACATTTTTGAAACAAACGAGCTCAAACGCTCAAACAATTTCGTTCATTAAGGGGAGACCTCATTAACCTGCACTAATTTTCATTGAAGACTACTAGAGATAGAAGAAAAAGCCCGACATATTCTCATACCTTACAGTTTGATTGTTGTTCACGCTTGTTCATCGGTCGGCATCGTACGACCACCTTCACGTTTTCTGCCATTTTTGCGCTCGCGGAGTAGCAGGCACCCACGTGTCGTGCGGTGATATTGGATGTGGTTCGATCCGGTAGCCGCTGGTCAGTGAATTATTTAACAGGCATCATATTTGGCTTCGTTTGACCAAAACAAGGGAGCAATAGCAAAAGGTTACATACGGTACGCCCGATCGTTAGTGGCTGGTTCGTGGCAATCGTTCAATCGTCGTTAATAACGGGAACGATTGTATGCTGCACGCCATTTCCGCTTTCTGTTGCGTGTCGCATATCCTCGTTTTTGAGTAAATGTTTTTACACAATTAATGTTTTTTTTGTCAAAATCCGGATATGTTTTTGCTGTACTATCCGTCGGTTAGATGACAGATGAACGATGATTATACGCTGCGAGAACTAACACGTGTGGACAAGAAACTGTGGTGCGATTCGTTGTCGCGTGCTGGCACAGGTGTTCTGCTTGATAGATTTAAATATAATTCTCCCGTCTAACTCTTCACCGCTTCCAACAGGAACACGAAACCTTAGACACAATACAAACTTTTTGTCATTACACACTTTGTACACTTAGTGCATTGCCGGGTCCGTGGTTTGTTTTGCTGGGCAGTGTAATTCTGTTTTACGTCATTGTGCTGTAACTATCAAATATTTGCTCACTGCAGTTAGCTCAAACAAACAATTTCCCTTTTGTTTGATAGATAAAAATCCATTATAGATATAGGTCAAGGTGTGGAACGAATGTTCTAAACGGAAGTAATGGACGAACAGCGTAGATAGGATACACAAATGACAAAAAAACAGGAAAAATCGAAACACATTTGTGGGCGATTATCGTACACTGTTGTGGTCGGTAGACGGGCAAGCGTTCCTGGTCGATTCTTGGACTGCGGTAGCAGTGGCAAAAAGGGAATCAATCATTAAAACTCAATCCATCTGATGACCGGTCACGCGACTTTAGACGCAAAACGGTGTGGACTTTTCGATGACTAACTCTACTGTTGCCATTGACCTTGAACCACCCAAAAGGTGGTGTACGAAAGAAAACTGTGACTGTTAGGACAACTCATTTGCAAATGAGGTTCAAGATTTCAGTGCAGGACGAAACATCCACAAACCGGATCTTAGTTACGCACCACACCGAGGGTCAGGTCCAGAACGTTCTACTGCAGATGCCAGTGGGCTGATAATATGCATACGGGAATTGTTATGGGATGGTAAATTATAAATCAAGCATACGATGATGATCAGTCATTATTATTTCCTGTAAGCGGTTTGTTATGGCGTCCTCGTCACCAACGCGACAATACTTCACACATAGTCACAGGGAAAATGTGGATCCTTTTTTTAAATTTAAAACGCACAAAATCCAATATCCGATGGTTCGATCACAAGAGATTTTGTGCTTCGCTGGCAGCATAAATCAATGCGTATGCTTTTTGCACTGGTTCATTGAACCTTAAATGATCAACAGTTTGTTTCACTACGTTATGTACGCACTTTCGGGTTGATTAATTCAAGACGAATGTGTATATAGATGATTGATACCGAGTGCACTAGACTTCACTCACACACACCGTTTATCCGCGCCAACGTGCCTTGGTCAACTGAACTGAAGTGATGTGTGAGGACCCAACATCGGAGTACACTTTCCGTTTCAAGAATCTAGCTGCGCATGTCCCGCATTGTTGGAATATTTGAGAAGGCGTTTAGGTTTGTTGAGACATTCTGATACATAACCGTCTTGTTCGTGTGAAGCGCACATTGCCCAACACGTGTTCGCGGCGTTGTCCTGGTAGCCGAGGTCGTTTCCTAGTGTAACATATAGCATATTGTTTATGTTTTTTGTTTGTGTGGTGCTTTATTGGCGTGTACTTGTTGGCTACTACACGGTGACGATCGTTAGTTTGTTTGAATTTACTTCGTTTTTTTAGGATAGTTCACAAATTGCAATATGGGGTGCGATATACCAGTTGGTTATGAGGTGCTGGAGGTGGTGGAGGTAACAGCTGCGCAGGTATTCACACGGCAGGACCGGGATTCAAATCCCATCCGGATCATTCTTCCCGAAGTTGAGGACTTGACTATCAAATTACGTAGTATCAGCAAGTCTATAATAAGCGATTAGATGACCCGCGTGTCTTTAAGCGGTCCTAAAGCCAGGAAGAAGGGATCTTTTCGGAGGCGAATGTGATTCAGAGTCTAATAAGAAAAATAAGATCCAACATCAAGCACTTTGCCAAATTTGTAGCCTCTCATCGTAACCACCCTGTAGGTTCATTAACTTTGGACTCGACGAATCGTTTGTTTATCTCGTTGGCTCACGGGAGATTACGTAGCGCATGAAACGACATGCTGACAGTATAAGTTTTGTGCAGCAGCATACAGTTGAGTTGTGAAATTGAACACCATCCGCTGGAACAGCATAACCAGTGTACGAATACTAAGCGAATTAAACTAGATAATCTTCTCTGTTATTGTCCTTCTATTTGATCTCCACGTCCGTCGACGTCGATGTAATTTTAGCATAAGGAGGACATTTATGCTGAGATCCAAGTAGCCGCGCGTATTGTTTTTATGCTGCGTCGCTATGGCAGACATTCGTAGCTGATGCTATTCACAACTGGTGTGCAGATACCGACAGCAGCGTCTTGGTTTTTAGCAATGACTAGCATTATTTTTCCTCAAACTTTTTTTTTCTGTTCTTTAATTCCCAGAAATGAATATGGCACGAAGGCTCGATGTAATTATATTTGGAGCTAGTGGCTTCACCGGCAAGTATGCCGTACTGGAAAGCATCAAGCTGTTATCCAACATGAAATGGGGCATTGCTGGTCGGAGCCAAAACAAGTTGCAAGAAATTCTGAAAGAAATAGGCGATAAGGCTAAAACCGATCTATCCCACGTACCGATCGTACTGGCCGATGTGAACAATCAGGATTCGCTACTGAACATGGCCAGGGACTGTCGAGTGGTGGTGAATTGTTGCGGTCCCTATCGGTTGTACGGTGAGCCGGTCCTGAAAGCTTGCCTTGCCGAACGTACGCATCACGTCGATGTGAGTGGTGAGCCACAGTTTCTCGAAGGAATGCAGCTAAAATATCACGAAGCGGCCAAGGAGAAAGGAATTTATCTTATATCCGCTTGCGGATTCGACAGCATACCGGCCGATATGGGCACGGTGTTTTTGGAGCAACAGTTTGATGGGGTCGTGAATTCCGTTGAAAGTTACATCGTTTCGAAGCAGAAGGGACGCCGTGAGCTGGGTGCAATCCATTACGGTACGTGGGCCTCGGCGGTACATGCCATCGCCAATATGAACGAGGTGGGAGAAATTCGTCGGAAACTGTTTGCAAAGAAAATGCCTGATGTAAAGCCAAAGCTAGCGGAACGGCCGGTTCTTCATCGGTCGGACAATGGGAACAAGTGGTCGCTGCCGTTCCAAGGTGCGGATCGGTCGTGTGTCGCACGTACGCAACGGTTTTTCTACGAAACGGAAAACAAACGGCCGCTTCAGATGAGGGCGTATATTTCGTTTGGGTAAGGAGTCGTAGAGTTGTGGTCAGATTTTGTTATTAGATTTAATCCTTTTTACACGTTTTGAATTTTTTTTGCAGAGGATTTGCTGAAGTGCTTGCAGTATCATTTGTTGGAGCTATCTTTTGGCTGATGGTAAAAACCAACTTCGGTCGACAGATGTTGCTCAATCATCCGCGGCTGTTTTCCCTGGGAATGGTTTCTCACGAGGGACCGAGCGATGAAGCAATGAACAATACCCAGTTCGCGCTTTATTTTGAGGGTAAAGGGTGGGAGGAAAAGTTGGCCAGTCCTGAAGATAAGTACACTACTCCTCCGAATAAGGTCATTCGTACGAAGGTTGCCGGAACGAACCCTGGATATGGAGCTACCTGTGTCGCCCTGGTACTCTGCGCTCGTACAATTCTAGAGGAGGCTGATAAAATGCCTGGAAGGTAATTTTGTTGCCTACTCTTTGTAGTGTTTAATTCAAATGTAATAATTGACTTTTTGTTTCCAGTGGTGGCTATCTAACTCCTGGTGCAGCATTCGCTAAGACGAATTTAATCAACGAACTGTGCAAGAACGGCTTCACGTTCGAAGTGCTGTCAACAGCAAAGCTTTGAAAACACTCAATTAAGAACACAAATGGGCTAGGTTTGCAATGTAAGCATTTAAAGCAACAAAGATAAAGTTATTACCTCACACTTGGGTGAATTTTTATGGTGAAAATAAATAAATAACGGTTTGGTGTAACTATTCCGCCACAAAGAACTTTTACTCTAAATACAAATCAATCAACCATATTTTGGTGCTTGTGGTTTAACGCGGCATCATGAACTGTCAAACACCGCGTATGTCAAAGTTGTTTACAATCGATTTACCGCGCGGTTTGCTGGAGCGGAGTAATTTTTCGGCGATTTTTAGTAAAGACACGCGATTTGTGGAGTGTGCACTATTTTCATACTAATAGGAACATTGTTCCGCTAACATTGATTGTGGAGATTGTTAAATGTAAGTAGTTTTGCACGGCTTTGTGGCAATTTTTGTGGTGCACCGTTTTCAACTCTCGGTTATAAACGCTTTTTGCAACAGCACGCGCACGCAAAGCTCCAAGGAAACAGTCAAACTGTGCTGATTGTGTGTTTACCGGCAGTAAACATAGGCAAAAAACAGCAACCCACGATCGAAGTAACACTTCCGTTATTGTGAACCAGTATATCCAGAAGTTTTCTACAAAATGAAGATTGAGGAAGTAAAAAGTACGGTCAAAACCCAGCGCATTGCTGCCCACAGCCACGTGAAGGGACTGGGGCTGGACGAGAATGGTGTACCGCTCCAGATGGCATCCGGATTGGTCGGACAGAAGGATGCCCGTGAAGCTGCCGGCGTTGTGGTAGATCTGATTAAGTCGAAGAAAATGTCTGGCCGTGCGTTGCTGCTCGCTGGACCACCCGGCACCGGCAAAACCGCTATTGCGCTCGCCATTGCACAGGAACTCGGCAACAAGGTACCGTTCTGTCCGATGGTCGGCTCGGAAGTGTTTAGCAGTGAGATTAAAAAGACGGAAGTATTGATGGAAAACTTCCGCCGCTCGATTGGGCTGCGTATACGCGAAACGAAGGAAGTGTACGAAGGAGAGGTGACCGAGCTGACACCGGTGGAAACGGAAAACCCGATGGGCGGGTATGGAAAGACGATTAGCAACGTGGTGATTGGGCTGAAGACGGCGAAAGGAACGAAGCAGCTAAAGCTAGATCCTAGCATCTATGAAACCTTGCAGCGTGAAAAGGTCGAAGTAGGTGACGTCATTTACATCGAGGCCAACAGTGGGGCTGTGAAGCGGCAAGGACGCAGCGATAATTTTGCTACCGAGTTCGACCTGGAAACGGAAGAGTATGTGCCGCTGCCGAAGGGTGAAGTGCACAAGAAGAAGGAGGTGGTGCAGGATGTGACGCTGCACGATCTGGATGCGGCCAATGCACGGCCCCAGGGTGGTCAGGATGTGCTTTCGATTGTCGGTCAAATGATGAAACCGAAGAAGACGGAAATCACGGACAAGCTGCGCACGGAAATCAACAAAGTGGTGAACAAATACATCGACCAGGGTATTGCCGAGCTGGTGCCGGGTGTGCTGTTCATCGATGAGGTGCATATGCTCGATCTGGAGTGTTTTACGTACTTGCACAAGTCACTCGAATCGGCGATCGCGCCGATTGTCATCTTTGCCACGAATCGGGGCCGTTGTGTGATCCGTGGCACGGATGATATCGTTTCACCGCACGGCATTCCGCTTGACTTGTTGGATCGTTTGCTAATCGTGCGTACGTCGCCGTACAATATAGGCGAGATGGAACAAATTATACGGCTGCGAGCACAAACCGAGGGTCTGAATGTGGAGGATGCGGCCATCCAGGCGTTAAGTGAAATCGGTTCAAATACGACACTCCGGTATGCGGTGCAGCTGCTAACGCCGGCAAACCAGACGAGCAAGGTGAATGGGCGAACGCAGATCACCAAAGACGATATTATGGATGTACATTCCCTGTTCTTGGATGCGAAGCGATCGGCCAAGTATTTGCAGGAGGAAAACACCAAGTACATGTTGTAAATGGGCTTGGTCCACTAAATGATTCTAATTCACACGCTCACACATTTACACAAATCAGATTATTGTAAAACTTAAATAAAACAACAAAGCGTTCCGTACAAGTTTAAATAAGTTTAATGCGTTTTCGTTAAGTAAGGCAGGTCGAAGAAGATTCACAGGAGAGTAAATTTTCACTCATAATCCGGTACCATTGGAGGGCAGGTGCAGACCAGATGCTTGTCACCGTACAGGTCGTCAATGCGTCCAACCGTGGGCCAAATTTTCGTTTCCGGTTTTACGAATGGCTGTAAAGAGCGAGAGAACGGTCCATTAGAACACTTCTATGCATATAAATCATAAACGATCTTGATGGTACAATCTAACTAGTGTTTGGAAACCATCCAGAGTGCAGAATCTGTCAACACTAATTTTAACGATGGCTTTAAGGTTCTTCAAAAATATTCTGTGACCTTATCTAAATGTTCCAGTGCGCTCAACATTTCCAGTTCTGTCGAATTGTTATATTGACTAATTTAAGATGGGCAAGTCAGTTTTGGAGCTATTATACCTGGGAATGATCACGCAAATCTGATAGTAATTTAAGCAATATAAAGTCCGGGACTTATACGATCCGAGATATTTTGACGTTCTCTTCCTAGCTTTCTTGGGTGATCCATCTTGGAATTTATGAGCGCATTATGGTTCGGTCCGATGGTTCGGTCCGATGGTTCGGACCGACTCTCACACGAAAAAAAAAACATGTTTCGAATCCCATTTGAGAAATTTGAAGAGATCAAATTATTACACTAGAGTCGATCGAACGTATTTTCTAGCAGGTTCTAGCAGCCCGAAGGATCTTCTCCACTTAAAACAGCAGTCGGGACGGATAAATCTGGGATCGTAAATAACGTTTAAAGTATCCGGTACTCACATCCATCTCTGAGACGTCCGCTCTATCATAAACCGAAAAAACTCTTTTAGTAGTGTTCAGATTTTTGGTCCCGTTTGTGGACTTAGGACAATGAAGCAGTCACTACAATGACGAACTTTACTGTGCTGCAAATTCGACTTGACATGCTGGCCATTTGATTCTGGTGGGCTGGTGATGTCTTGAGAATGGGAGTGGACAACTCAACCCGTAAAGTCCTTTGGATCCTTGATTAAGATGGAGCGATGGCGTTGATCCGTCAACCAGATTTCATTTGTGAAAAGTTTCTTTGAGGATTTGGACAAGTAACCTCAACAGAACTCAAGTGAAATTTTTGAAAAATTCTCCTTTTGAAGCCTAATCCTAATCCTATCACCTTTGAATTATTTAAGACAGCTTTAAGTTAAACGAAAGAGTTCGAAAACGAAAGCTTCACTTACCGCCGGGAACGCTCCCAGTTCGCGTGGGTAGGGTCGGTTCCATTCGGATGAGATGGTTTGCTTCTGTGTATGGGGTGCCATTTTGAGCGGGTTTACTCGGACGTCCAACCGTCCCTCCTCGATTTCGTGAATCTCTTTCCGAATCGATATCATCGCCTCACAGAATCGGTCCAACTCTTCCTTGTCCTCGGATTCGGTCGGTTCTACCATAAGTGTGCCGGACACTGGCCACGACATGGTCGGTGCATGGAAACCGTAATCCATCAAACGTTTTGCAATGTCCACCGCTTCCACGTTGGCCGTCTTTTTAAAGTCTCGTACATCAATAATAAACTCGTGCGCCACCAGTCCCGTGGTGGGATCGGTGTAGAGCGTTTTGTAGTGGTTTTCGAGTCGCTTGGACATGTAGTTTGCGTTTAGGATGGCAACTTGCGTAGCTCGGCGTAATCCTCGACCACCCATCAGCTTAATGTACGACCAGGAGATGGGCAAAATGGCCGATGAACCGTACGGGGCGGCACTAACCACACCAAAGCTGTTTCCGTCCATATCTGGATGTGGGTCGATGACTGGATGGGTTGGAAGGAATGGTGCCAGATGCGATTTTACGCCGATCGGACCCATTCCCGGGCCTCCACCGCCGTGCGGAATGCAGAAGGTTTTGTGCAGGTTCAGATGGGACACATCGCTACCGAAATCTCCCGGACGGCATAGTCCAACCTGTGCGTTCATGTTTGCACCGTCAAGATACACCTGGCCACCGTGCTTGTGTACCAGTTCGCACACTTCCACCACATTGTCCTCGAAGATACCGTTCGTGGACGGATAGGTGAGCATCAGACAGGATAGGTTCTCCGAATGTTGCTCAACCTTCTCTTTAAGGTGTTCCATATCGATCACACCGGTTGCACTGTTCACGCGAATCGCTTCCACCTTCATGCCGGCCATCTGCGCCGAAGCAGGATTCGTCCCGTGCGCACTGATCGGGATCAGACAGATCGTACGCTGTTTTTCTCCGCGTGACTCGTGATAGCTTCGGATGGCTCGCAGACCGGCGTACTCACCCTGAGCGCCACTGTTCGGCTGGAACGATATCTTATCGTACCCGGTAATCTCACAAAGGTCCTTCTCCAGCTCGGCAAACATCTGCATGTATCCTTGGGCCTGTTCACGTGGAGCGAACGGATGAATCTCGGTAAACTTCGGGAACGAGCAGGGAATCATTTCCGTTGTCGAGTTAAGCTTCATCGTACACGAGCCCAGAGGAATCATCGAGTGGACCAGCGAAATGTCCTTGTTTTCCAGCTGCTTCATGTACCGTACCATGCGCGACTCGCTGTGATGCTTGTTGAAGATCGGATGCGTCAGGAACGGTGAGGTTCGCTTGAACTGAGTGTTGTGAATGGTGCGTCCGGTCGCTTGTGGATCGGCCACAGAACTGTCGATATCCGGACATCCAAACACCCACAGAAGATCGGCAATATCAGACGTCTTGACCGTCTCGTCCATGGAAACACCAATCGAACCATCTTCGAAGTAGCGCAGATTGATCTTCTTCTCTTCTGCACGGGCCTTTATCTCAGCTGTCGTCATGCCGTTCGGGACCACGTGTAGCGTATCGAAGAACGCCTTGTTTAGCTGCTGATGGCCGGCCTTCTCGATACCGGCGTTTAGCGTGAGCGCACAGTTGTGCACCCGGTTGGCAATGTTCTTCAACCCCTCCGGTCCGTGATAGATCGCGTACATGGCGGCCATATTGGCGAGCAGTGCCTGTGCCGTACAGATGTTACTCGTAGCCTTGTCACGTCGGATGTGCTGTTCGCGTGTTTGCAACGCCAGCCGGTACGCATCCTCACCATCCATATCGCGCGTCACACCAATCATGCGTCCAGGGATCAATCGGGTTAGTTTCTGCCGGCAGGCAAAGAACGCCGCATGAGGACCTCCGTAACCAAGCGGCACACCTAACCGTTGGGCCGATCCGATAGCAATGTCTGCACCAAACTCTGCCGGTGGCCGAAGTAGCGTGAGGGCGAGCAAATCCGTGGCCACCACCACGAGCGTTCCATTCTTTTTGCAATCCTTGGACACCTGCTCAAAGTCCTGCACGTCACCGAACGTGTCCGGGTACTGCATCAGCACGCCCGAGATTTCGTGATCTCCAAAGTCGATCTCCTTAACCGACCCAAACACCACCTCAATACCGAACGCTTCCAGGCGCGTCTTGACCACGGCCACAGTTTGCGGGTGAAGCTTGCGCGATAGGAACACCTTGCGGCGTTTGTTGTGGCGGAAGCAGAGGCTCATCGCTTCCGCCGCAGCCGTACCCTCGTCCAGCAATGACGCATTAGCGATCTCCAGCCCGGTCAGATCGGTTACGAGCGTTTGGAAGTTTAGCAACGATTCCAACCGTCCCTGACTGATCTCGGGCTGGTAGGGCGTGTACTGTGTCGTCCAGCCCGGATTTTCGAAGATGTTTCGCAATATTGGATGCGGTACGAGACAGTTGTGATAGCCCATGCCGATGTACGAGCGCCAGATCTCATTCTTGTCGGAAATTTGCTGGATTCGTTCGATCAGTTCGTGTTCGTCTGGATGTGATGGGAAAAGGGCAAGACAAAAAAAAGAAAAATTGGGCCGATTACAAACAATTGATCAACAAGCTATGCACGGGGCGCAACTACAGGGATGGACGGCGACTGATAAGCCACTTATCGCCAGCGATTGACCTAGGCATGCGTGTAGCGCGCTCGGGTCATTCGGTTAGCGTGTAGTGTTGTTATCACCAGCGTCTGCGTACGGTACGAAGCGAAAGGATTCGCGTCGCAACAAACATACAAACACGTCACCGTTGCCATAGTGATCGCGAGTAGAGTTTGTACGCTTTCGCTTTTCATTTGGGGCGAAAAAAAGGCTCGAAAAGACCTTGAACGCAAACTCGCGGGCCAGCAACTCGTGGGGGCCATTCACTGTTGTTGTGAATGATCGTTGTGAGGTTATCGGGTGAGGCCACAACCACGCACATACAAATTGAATCGAAGGAGGCGCGGTTTGGGCGTGTGTTGACATGTGGTTCGAAGTTGTGAAATAGGGGCGTCCCTTGTTGAGGACTACGGTACTACTACTTGATCGTGAAGATCGCACCCAATACTCACTCATAGGATCTTCGATGTTGAGTATCCGCTTAAACTTGATCGCATTCGGGACGGCTTTCTCGGACAGTTCATCCAGCGACTAGGGTGGAGTAAGTGTAGCGCAAAAAGGGGAAAATTAAAAACCACTCGTACGCACGTGCTCATCCGCTGATAATCACCTTGAATCCGATCGAGTTCAGCATGGTAACGACGTCAGTTTTACGTGGCCCTATATGCCGTGAGGCAAAGTCCGGCTTGTTGGGAAACAGCTCCTCTACTGTAGCCAGATAGCGCTGAAGCTGAAGATTACCCTGCAGGGAGACTGCCAACCGGGGCGCATCGTAACGCGTTAGACCGGTGCGGCAGAGGCTCTGTAGCTGCCGCTTGCTCAGCATCATTGTACGTTGCATGGTGGATGAATGGGACTATTGGGACCTGTTGGTTTACAATACTTTCGATCCTTGATCAACAATGCATCTCACAAAACACAAAGATCACACATGAAATCGGGTAGGATCGCGTCACTGTTTGCACACGTTCCACTTTCTTGGAGGCACGTTTTGAATAGCTTTTTTTTCTTCAAATTTTCATCACATCACCACCCCAGGCTTCGCACACACACACACACACACGTACGCACACCTTTCGTCTAGACAAGCAGCAAAAGATACTCCAATACCCGGAAAACCACCCTGCACAACCCCAAGATCGAACGAACTGAGCACGTATCCGCCGTCGAGCCATTGTTTATATACAGACGATCGTCTTATCAGTGGGCTACTCCTGCCGAGTCCGACACGATCACCTAAAGCGATCATCTCCGAATGCGGATGCGCCGGAGCTCCAGGATGCTTCAAGAAACGTAGATTACCAATTTTCGGCACAAAATTGCGGCCGTCGCTAGTTAATGCGGGAAAGACGATAAGCCAACGTCCAATCATCCCCACGGTGGATGATGGGTGACGTATCGCTGATGATAGCGTATGTTACGTTTGATCACGTGACTTCATCGCTCCAGGCTCCAAGACAGCTGGGAATGCCAGAAGGAGGACTTCGGATGCTTCGTGACTGTTCTGTTCGGGGGTCGACGCATTTTCGATGGGTTATCTCAGGCCGCACCGTATCCCGGATGGAAGGCAACTAGCGCGATACTAAAAAGAACACTCTCACACACATGTTCGGATGCGGTCTTTAAGTGAAATCTGTGATAAGGCTACCGAAGAAAAAGCAAAATAATCCGCACACTCATTACATCGTCATTTTCTTGTGTGTGTGTATATTTGTCTCTAGTGGTACGAGTTCTCTCTTCAATGAATGGTAATGCCTTTCGTCAGTGTAATCATATTGATGTAGCACTGTAACCGTGACACCCCTGGATGTGCAGGCTGCTGCTGTGACTTCTCATATTATCAATCTAATGTCCTTTTTGGTTCGCATCTGATTCTGTGCTACTGCTGCTGCTGGTAAATGTTTTGGCGCGCTGATATACATCGCATCGATTTGATTTGTTTTCTCAGTAATTTGTCAAATTTAACCCGATAACTTTACAATAAAACGAGTATAATACAATCAACGGCAAACGCTTGAGCCTAATAATAACCGAGTTTGTGGGATCGAATGGTAACAATAGGCGGGACCTGTATCGTATATATGAATATTCGATCATGCGCTGCGCTGAGATACGGATACAGATAGATAGAGAGATAAATAGATAGAGAGGCGGAGAAAAGGGAGTTAAAAGGATGGGATGGACTTTAGTTATATCAGGCGGAAGTCGTTTAGTGAACGCGTATGAGTAACAACTAACGAACGCTTAGTAAAGTGAGGGGAGAAAATGAAAGTGTAACGACCTCTTAGCCTTTCTCTTCTTTACTTACTTTGTCTTGATTACTTAATTTTCTTTTACACAGTAAGTATTTATACTACTAAAACTTCCATTTTTGCAGCAGAGTAGATCGTATGGTAATTGCGGTAGTTCAGTGGGGGGTTTTTTTTGCTAACAATTCTCTCCCGCCGTCGTCTTGGGATCTGAGCTCAACTTTTCGATCTGAGCTGTTGTTCCTTAATACCTGTATGCATCGCTCAGAGAGAGAGAGAAAAAATAGTGTAGTCCGCTTAGTACATAGTGCGCACTCTAACCCACAACCATTCTTATCTAATGTAGATAGACGAAAGTAGTACGGTAGCGAAACTTTTTTTCCCCCGATGTTATAAGCTAAACCTCCTAATTTTGGTAACCTGAATAGGAGGCTTTCTTTTAGTAATTTCAACTTCGATAGCATATTAGGCAGGAGAATGTTCTGCATGGCGGGATATCCGCGCGTATGGGTTTATCACTAGCATTTACTTGACTTCGCTTCGTTGATTTGTCCCGGGTTGACTACTAAGATGGTGCTGTGGGAATTGAACGAGAGAGGGGGTGAGGGAAGGGTGTATATTGCTATATGGATTTACGGTGCCTTAAATTCGTGCTCGCCCGCAATGGAAATCGTACCGTCGTTGTTTGCTATACAATGAGTTATCACAGAAATTGTGGGTCAAACATGAGAGGATCCGCATTACGTGTTACGTGGGTGAGTGAGCGTGAGCACGATCGAACCTAACCGAATGCTACTGGGGCTAATGTAGGGACTTCTTGTTCGGTGACGTCGCTAGCCCGAGATTGAGCGCACTGTCCTGCTTAAAGTCCAAACTGCTGTACTTGGTGGGCGATGGTGACAGGGCACTGCTGATCGGGAAGCTGGCCGCAATGGCAGAGATTTTCTCGTAATCAAACCGCATCATAATGTTCTCGCAGCTCTTGATGTGCGAATGTTCCGTATCGTGATAGGTGGAACTACGCAGCGTACCCGTGTACCGGCCAATGTTAACCGATGTTGTTGGGGAGAGGGCGGGTGGTTGGGTAGGATGATAGGGTGGAGAGTTTTCCGCCGAACGTGTAGTCCGCCCGGAAGCGACCGGTGTGGCAGGTTTTAGCGACTCCAGGTAGGCCTTGGTGATGATCGGCGAAGAGGGTGACTTGTCAAACTTTACCACCGGACCAGTGTCGCGCTGCAGATGCAACGTGTACCGATCGTGCGATGTACTCTTGAGCGTCGTTGGCCGAACGTTCGGTTCCGGGAGCTTGCGGGAAGGTGACGCTAACCGCGGTGTCATCGGTGGCGAATGGCTGTAGTACGATGCGTATGTGTACGTTTTGGGTGATTCGCGATCGAGCGACTGATTGTCGGACGAGTAATCGCTGCTATGGTCCTTGCGCGATCGATTGCTAGCACTCTTGTCACCTTCGCGATTACTCTTGTCCTTTCGCCGTCGGGGTGAGTATTCTTTCCGTTTGCGGGGCCGACTCGGTCGATTGCACGACGTCGGGCGACAGCGCGATTCGTGGTGGGTGGTAGAATAATCGTGAACCATCACGAGCGGTGGTTCCGCTGTGCAGTTTCGCGTTGGGCTCGCCAACCCTCCACCAGTGTCCCCATGGGAATCGAACTGTTTGAGAGATTTCTCCAAATTATCTATCGTATCGTTAATCCGGTCCGACTGAATGTCAGACTCGTAGTCGCAGTACCCGTCGATCGTTTTAATCGAATTCTCGATCGACGAAAGCGTTGCAAGCATGTTCGCGTTCGACCGCTTCAAATAGTCGATCGTCTTGATGGTTGTGATGTAGTCATCGCCCAGCTTAATCTTCCCATCTTCGATGCCCTTGATGATTTCGTCCGTCTTGGAGCTTTTCACATCGTCCGGTATTTTGATCGTGCGCAAGATTTCCTCCTTCGCGTGCCTTATGATCACCGCTTCCTCGGGATCACGCGCCGAGAAGTCCTCACTGCGAATCGATTCGCAAGATCGGCTCAACAGCCTTTCCGAGCTGTTTTCCGGCTTCAGCAGCTCGTCAATCTCGTGACGGCTTTTGCGCTTTTCTGCTGTACTTTCGGCGGACGCTTTAAACCTTGCCAGCTGTTCGTCCGTTTTCTTTATCAACTCCTCCGTCTTCATGCTGAGCGGCTTCAGATCGGTGTGGTCGGTGTCGGTGAGCTTAAAGCGTGTCGGCGATTTGCGTGCCAGTGCCAGGCGCGAAATTTGCTCTTCCGATTTTTTCAACACTTCTTCCGTTTTACTCGATGCTACCGTCGTTGTAAGGGAAGTTGGCGCTAGCGTATTTTCACCCAGTTTCATGTCGATCAGTGACAGCCGCTTTTCCAGCTTGTCTATCATCTTTTTATCGTGTGTGCGAAAGCGCGCTAGTTGTTCCTCCGTTTTCTTGATCAATTCCTCAGTTTTGGATGAAACTGCCCTCGTATCGATGGCGTTAAAGCTTAAGTTTAAGGGTTGCGGTGTCGCAGGACACGGATCCGGGTCTTTTACGGTCGCTGCAGCGGGTTGTGGTTGTGGAACCGGAGGAGGAGGAGGAGTGGGTTCGCGAACAGGGTCCGTAACTTTTTCCTCCTCCGGTGATATAATCTCCCGGAAGTTGTCCTTACGCACGTAGTACGTTGGCTCGGGAGGTGCAAATCGTGCCAGCTGTTCTTCGGTGCGTTGTATTAAGAGATCCGTTTTGGATTTTATACTCTCACTAGGGTTTGGATCTTCGCTGAGAACTGCACTAGGCTCACTGTCAAACTTCAACCGGAAAGGAGATAGGAGCGGTTTGTCCACGTGAGACTTTTCCAACATCTCATTCACAGTGTGAGATATCTTAAGATCGAGCGACTCTTCGTCCATCTGCAAACTCGGCAGCTGTTCGATCGTTTTGATGAGCATTTCTGTTTCGTCCTGCTTGATCAGCTGATCCGTTCGCTGATCCTGGTCCTGGTCACGCGACTTGCGCACTATTCTACCGAGAATGAGCGAGTTCTCTTTGATAATCTCCAGCATTTTATCGCTCTTGAGTGGATTCGTATCGACGGCCACCAATCCCTCCGAGGCGGATCGTTTCGAGATGTCTTCCGGCGGCAAATCCTCACCCTTGATTGGATCATCCATGGAGAAAGATTTCTCCTTCAGGAACTTGACCCGATTGGCAAGGTATCGTTCTATGTCTTCCGGACTTTCGTGCGTGTCTTCCTGCGGCGTTGGGGTGTTGAGTGCATCGGCAATTTGGTATTTTGGCTGTTTGGTCGATTCCCGGTCAACTACCGAGGCAAGATCTACGCTCGGTGGAAGCAGTGGGCTATCGTGCTGTAGAGTGCTCTTGATCGGCAGCTCCAGCACAAACGACGATGACATTGACGATCGGTTTGATACGTTGGTAAAGCTATAGTTGTCGAGTTTCGAGGTTGCATCGCTTCGATCCAAAACACTCTCGGCGGTGGTTACGAGTGATTCGCTTACTCGTCGCTCTTTGATAACGTTCAGATCGAGCTTGCTGGGCCGTTCGGCTGCATTGATACGCTCGAACAGTGCGTTCGTGACACCTTCGTCACTTACTTTGAACGATTCTGGGTCAGTTTCGACGCGTGCAACTTCCACCATCGGTGTGGAGCTTTTGGTAGCCTCCACGGTGGCGGTGCTGTCGGTCGGTATGTTTGCCAGATAGTCCGAATAGTCCCTCATCGAGGATGGCGTCTTGAGAGGGCTTATAGTGGACATGCTAACGTACTTGCTGATGTCGGGAATGGGCGACAGCTGACTCGTGCTCGTAATGGCAATCGAGAGAGACTTATCTTCCAGCTCGGGTAGTCGCGGGACTATGGGTGACAATTTTTCTGATTGCTCCAGTGCCACAACATCCGACACAGGGCTAAGTAGCTCGGTAACTATCTGTAAGTCCACCTCCGACGCTCTACTAAGTTCGCCTTCCTCGTCATCTCCGTACGATGAGGGTTCCTCCTTGATGTCGGTAAGCTCACTGTCGCTCGGCACGATCACAACCAGTTTCGCGTCTTCGTCAGGCACTTCCCGGATGATAGACTCCGGCGTTATTCGTCGTTTCATCGGTGACGCTTCCAGCGAGGAAGCGCTAAGCGGTTGATTGTCGTCATCGCATAGCGACGTACTGGTGCTGGATTCTGCGTCCGATTCCTCACTGTAGGACGACGATTCACTGCGACGCTTTAGTGCTCCGGTGCGCGCCCCGGACGATCCATCACCTCCACTGCTACCCGTTTCCGATAGATTGCTAATGGCCGACGAAGCGCTAGCCGATTTCTTAAGCTTCGGCGAACTTTCTGGTTTGGAGGCATCTTCACGCTGTTGCGATTGTGGCTGCTTTTTTACCGCATCTTTCGGCAGATCTTTCCACTTGAGGCTGTTGCGGCGTTGCTTCGTCTCGTCCATATCTTTCCAGTGCAGGGTTTCGACAGGTTTGGGAGACTTTGGACCACCGGACTGCTTGCTGGATTGTTTGGAGGATTTCGCCGACCTGACGGGCGGTACGGCACCTTGCGGTGGTCCGAGACGTTTGCCTTTGGCACTGAGCAGAGCATTTTTGCCAACGAGCAGCTGGTTCACCTGAAGCGTACCAGCGTTAGGGGATGGGTTGGTGGGTTGACGTGCGACGGCCGCAGTTAGGATGATATGTGCCTGCCGCTGTCGTTCGCGCAACTTGTCGTACTGTTTCTTCAGCAGGGAGATGTCCAAATTCATCTTCTCTTTACCTTCAGCGCGGGCAAAGTTGGGTGGAATCCCTAAGGAAGCTCGCCGACCGGACCGTAGACCCCAGGCGGTTGCTGTTACGGCTAGCCGTGAGTCTTCGTCCGATTCTCCCTCGTCGTCGGAGTAGAAAATCCTACAAAACGGAATAAAAAGTATTAGTTAACTGTTTGGGTCTCTTCAGGCATTCAGATCATCGAACGTACTTTAGGTTGGAAGTATCCTTTAGCTGTGTAATACTGTTGAGGTGCTTTTCCCGTAGTTTCTGCAGGTCTGTTATTGGTCCAATGTCAACCACTCGCTGTATCAGAGCGTTCGAGTCCACCAAACTGCCGTTGACAAGCTCGGACGAAAGGGCTCCCATTTTGCAGTAAAAATCATCGGCCGTTTTGGTGGCAAGAATTTTGCTGCAATGTACGATCGATCTTTACAACAGCTCTTGAAGAATTGTGTTTCAAAATTACCTTTCTAAAATTCCCCATATCGCTAGCGCTGTGCGAAGCAGCACATCACTTCCTTCGATCAGTATAAGATCCCAGACGCGCAGCACCAGCGGTATTGGCAGGCAGGTGCAGAACAGCGTCAGAAACCATTGCATCGTGAACACATTCGTCAGAGGTGGCTCGAAGGCACCCTCCGGGCCTTGCAGTTTCTGCAGATGACGGGCCAACTTCGGGAGGCGCGTTCCAAGCAAATCACGAAACACAGCCATATCGGCCTGCAGTCCACCGAGCGAACCACAGAAGTAGCCGGCCGGAAGCAAACCCTCGATCAGCAGGATCATTACCTTGATCGAGTCCGATTCACTCTTATCCATAACCTGCATGATCAGCGCACCGAGCATGTTGAATCCCTGACAGTAACCCACCTCCGGGTTAAATCGCGAGTAGCCCAGCAGTACACGCTTCAGCTTGCCCTGATTGATCGTTCCGGACGGACCGGAACAAAGGGCCGAGCCGGTCCGATGCAGATCCTTCACAATCTGTATGCCCAGCTCCTCGTCATCTTCGTCCGACTGTTCGCTAAGGCATTTGGCCGATTCTTCCTCCCAGTTGATCGAGCGCGTCTTCAGATACCGGTCGGCTAAAGCCATCCAGAGCTGGAAATGGTGCGGTATGATGCCATGTAAGGGGCCAAGTGGTTGAATGGGGAAGTTGTGCTTACCTTTCGCCGAAATTCTGAAGGCATCCCGCCGGGTAGGCGGGCCACCATCTTCATCGCGTGCAGCCATTGGTTGAAGTCGGACTGCGTGTCCGGGACGCCCATCTTTTTGCTGATGTTGTAGTCGGAGCTGGAGGCTGACGGGGGTGGCGGAGGAGGTGGTGGTGGTGGTGATAAAGCATTGTACCGCATTTCTTCCGATTCTGTAACGGTTTATAGTGAATTATAAGCGACTAAACATGCATCGATTCAATAGTGTCTGTAATATGTAACGCCTGAAAGTATGCAATCTTTAATTGATTTCAAGCAAATAAATCATTGCATCACTTGTTGCAGTACGAATCAATAAATAATTTTTATATTTGTTAAATATTAATAATATAATAATATAATAATATTTTAATATTTTTCGATTTAAAGTGTAATGAGAAATGTGTGTATAATTTTAGGCTTCAGAGCCGTCAATGGGATTAAACATTTTAAAACGAAAAATAGTTTATATTTAATACTGTGTATTTTGTGCATAAAACTAAATAACTCTAAGTAAAAGAAGGCATTAAAAATTGCATACAATTAGTTTAAATAGTTTAAAGTACAATTTAAGTTTAATAAAAGCTTATTCTCGTGCAAAAAAAGTGCTAAAATAATACATAACGATTGTGAACGAATATTATTGCATCTGCGTAAAACAATCCATTAAAAAAAAACATTTCTAAAAAAAATGTTAGAAAACTGATAACATCAACACGATAGGCATAGAACAGCAAACGAACAAACAACTTTCTGCCAAGTTTTTTTCGCCGTTATCCCGATGGACCGATGAGTCGAAAAGAAGATGAATATGAAATGAAACAAACTTTTTCCTCCGCTTTGCCTCTTTCATCACTCGTTGCGACCAGAACGACCTGACTGAACAAACTAACAATTTGCCTCTCAACAACCGTAAGCACCTAATCTTTCACCCGTCGGGCACGGACAAATTGATCGTCAGCTCGAGAGGTCACAGATGCAGACACCAATTCCAAGCAGTTCCCGGCTCGGTGGAAATTAGTTTCCGCGAAGATAACTTCCTCCGGGGCTTAAACTGCCGTCGCTGCCGTTCGCTGCTGCTGAAGGATGAACGATGGGAATTAAATTTATGTTTGCTGTATGCCTCCAGTCCGCGCCATCGTTGCGCAGTCCGACATTAATCCCCGTGCTTTCATCCATGTTTTCATAACGGTTGTCGTGAGTGTAATCCATTTTTTTTTTAATGATCACTAAACTGAAGAGGAACTACATCTTCAGATATCCGAGATTAAACTATTTGGCACGATAAACCATTTGCAAAAGCAAACGGTCAAAGACCGGCTGATGCTGGTGGATTAAAAGCTTCCAAGCAACTAACGACGTACTGTCTCGATTGCTCAAAACGATGGACGATAATCGGATCGTTTGTCGGAAATCCGGACGGCATCTTATTGAGCAGACGGGAAAGAAAGTAAACAAAAATACTTAACGTTGCCTGGTGGCAGTTTTTCCGCGATTTTTCGCGCGCTACATTTTCCAATGGCACCTGTTGCTGACGGTGGCGCCGTTCCGTGTCGTTTGCAGTGTTTTTTTTATGTGCGCGAAATATGATGAAGAAATAAAATTCCCTTACCATGATAAAGCTCCGTAAAATGGAGGAGGTGGTCCTTAAAAAAGTTTGCGAAAAAATGGCGACAACAAAGTAAATGACGGCGGCGTAAGGAACGGAAAGAAAATCACGGTGCCAAGCGGAGAAGTCAGTGAGATACAAATTGAGATTAATGCTTTGCCTCTGTTAAGCAGCCGAAGGACAAATTCATTAGGGTCGGTTCGCGAGGTTAAGAGTAAAAATGGCGGGTGGGTGGATTCGAAAATGGACCACCATAAAAATAGCGATATCATGGTGCAGCGCGTTAAATGGACGAGTACATGCCGTCAGCTGGACGCCAGACGGATAAGCTGCTGCGCCTTCTGTTTTGCCCCGTTTAATTTGGAGTTTATTTTAAAACAAAGCATAAATAGTGAATTTATTGTTTTTTATCAACACCATCACCAGATTCTATTTCGAGTCAATGCCGAGGAAAAGCCACGCAGGAGGATGCAAATTGAATTTTCAATCATCGTGGTTTGAGTAGTAGTAGCCCACGAAAAGACCTTGAAGCGAAGCGCCCTTAACACGTAATTCCACAACTCAACTCCAGCATTCACCCGAACCCAGGTAGTTTGACAAGCACAGCAAAATATTCATTTCCATCCGATTAACTATTCATTTTCGGTTACCGTTCCTTGTCGGTGGGGTTGGAATGCCTGAAGAACCTGTCAATATAAAACTGTGGTGAACGACGAAAATAGACACCCGTTCTCTGATACCGTTTGTTGTAGTGTGGTTGGTGTCGTTCGTTTTCGGGTTTCGGTGGCGTCACGTTGCAGGCCAGATAAGAGACACGTTGCTTGACGCAACACGAAAGAGTGAAAATGACAAAAGAGAGAAAAAAAGGGTTAAAGGATGTGTTGGAAAATTGATACGACGTATCAAGCGAAACTTGAACTGATAACGAGCCCAGCTTATGCTGACGATAGGGCAGATCTCAGGAGGACATTTGAGCGTCGGTGTGAGCACGTGCCACATCAAATCGAGGACGGAAGCAACTAGTTCATTTGTTGCACGCTTCGTCCTTACTCGGCAAGCTGCTGCTGATGAGTTGCCGGGCATTAGGACCTAACCGAGAAAGGGAAACGTGTTTGCTAGGCTCGCTTAAATGCTACAACCGACAAGCTACTTTTTCGGGTCTCTGGTTCCGACCGGTCAAGTGTGTATTGTGTGTGTGAGTTGTACAACGGACTGCTCCTTCGGCGCCTCACAGTGGTTCTACTTCTCTGCATTATCCATCTTCATGTTTTCTAATTTACTCGGCTCGGCACTCGGAGGTTCATAAAAGCAGTCCATCCAGCTGGCTCTGGATCGGGAGTGAAAAGGCAAATAAGCATAACCTTGTTGGGTTCTGCCTGGTGGTGCTTTTTTTTCTTTACTTTTTCAACTCACAGGTCAAGCTCTAGCAGCAACGGACAGGCCGGTGCTCTGTACATGAGCCAGCCTCCTGGTAAGCTTCTGTTTTTTCTTCTACTTTCCAACAAACTGCGTATCAAAAGTGTATTGTTAAAAAGCTAGATTGCAACGGGCTTTTCCGCTTCCGTTCGCTGTACCGTACTAGGTGGGGTTTGCTTTTATGTTGAAACAAAACAAAAAGTTCAATAAAAGCCCGTCCGTGAATGAGTTCGTCGTGTGAACTTGATGGGAAGAATTCCCTGGCGAAGGAAAATATACGGAAAAACATGAGCTAAAACATCTGTTTTTATTGGACTGCATGTATAGCTGCTTCTTGTGATGTATATTGAATGTGACACGTTTTAGTTTTTTGTTAAAAGAGAAGTTCAGATAAAACCCGATTTTGATAAGTAAGACGAATGGCATGAAAAACCGTTCCACAAATTTGGCAAGGTTATTCATAACAATCTAAGCATTTTTTTTTGCGTTATTGCCTGGCGAATCCTGCTTTCTAAGTAAGCAAAAGGATCAGTTTAAAAAGCAAGTAAAAAAATCTCACGAATCGATTTCAAGACACAAAGTTTTAAGGAACGGATCGTTGATTAAAAAAAAATTCATTGAAGTTTATTAGAAAGTATAGTAAAGTAATTTAAAGTTAATTTAACTTTGTAGTGTAATTTAACGGGGTATTTTTAACGGGTAACTGAAATGAAGTACTGGGCGCCTCCAGCACTATGTATACAGGACATTTCGAGTATTATTGACGCTTTCCCATGATTTTTTTTTACGACAATCAGAATAGTTTTGATTATGCTCCGAGGTTTTCTGGCACTTTACAGTATATTTTTGGAAGGGTTCCAATTTTTTTTACATGTTCCCACTTATGCTTAAGTGCGCGAGTTTGAGCGTGGAGTTTGAAACCGCAAGACCCTTCTTGCTGAGCGCAGTTGAGCAGGCCAACCGGATACAGAAATAAGAGAAGTGTTGGCTAACAGGGACCTCACTTACACGAGACTCATCTACCGATTCGCAAGAGAGAACAGTCTTGTCATATGATCCCACGTCCCAATTACGTTCTAAATGCTTGGAACAGTGAGCGATTTTAGATTGAACAGTAATGAGACGTAGCTTGTTCGCATTACTAGTTCCCCCGAAATTGCGGATTGATTTAAACAAGGAGACACCTGTTCTGTGAACTGAGAAACATTGTATCCTTCGAATCCTTATTCGTTTTTCACCATTCCTTTTTTGTTACATGTTGTGTTGTTCATGTCTTCATTGGTTTTTGTAGTGCCAAGGGTCCGATCCGATGACGGGGCAACTGCATTCAGGGGAAATTTCTACACTGTCGTAAAAGGGAGGAAGGCGTATCCTTCCTCCGTTTTACAAGTTTGGCTTTTTTGGCGTTGGCATTGGGTTCGGGACTGTTTGGCGGGTTCAGTCTCGAGAGTAGTGAAGTCGCTCTTGCTGCTGCGGTATAGGACTTGTCGAGCTAAGAATGTCACTGCTGGACTGCACTGGAGAACACTGTGCGAAGACAAATAAATCTTTGTGCTGTTTCAACAATATTTTTGTTTTGTTGCAGTCTAGACCGTAGCTTAAAGGTCAACAATAGAACAACCATAACATTAAAATAGCCGGAATTCGGATGCAACCAACCACCATCGAAGCATTAGATACAGCAATAGTGCCGGACTAACAGAAATCACCTCTACATCATCATGAGCAGCACCTACGCACTAACAACTCAGCTAAATAAAATAAATAAATAATTCATCTATGCATCGTATTTTTGAATTGATTATGAGTTTTGATAAAGTAAATTAGTTAGTCAGTTAGTGCAAAAATATCGTTGTATTACCCACTATAAATTATTCACGCTTGTAATTATTATCTTCTGCCATTGAATGAACATAATCATTTTATGCTAAAACCAAACAAATAATATTTCTACATGTTTATAGCAGTTAACTGATAACTATGACTATTAAATATGCACCCAAATAATATTTAAAGTGGAAGCATAAAAGTCGAAATGTGTAAAAGTCAACTTGAAACTTAAAAGCATTGAAGCGTAAAAATCGTGATGCGTAGAGTTTTCTTTTAGTAAATTTTTTCACACAATTCACTCGAATCAATTAGCAATTAAAAACGCATAATTCCGCCTCCCTCGATACCTTTCATCATACACAACGTGAAGTAAATGTTGTGTACCGTAAAGATTACGACCAGATTACTATGGTCTGAAGGTGATAAAATGCGCATCATAAACACAGAACACATGCTACCGAACAATGTAACCTGTTTTTAAAACCGCTTATGAATCAATGAACACAACTTCCGGTACAGTTTTCTTTTTTGCTTTGCTGAACGTGTCCTTCACATTCCGCTGCATGCCGCATTCTATTCGTCATCTGCCAATCTGTTCCACCACGCGGCGGTGCCTATTGATTCATAAAACAAACTCATGCAATAAAAGCGGCCGGCAACGGTCCGGAACCGCCAACGGTAAGCGTTCTAAGGCGAACAAGCGAACGGTGGAGTAGTGTGGGACCAACAGTGAAGGTCGTCCGAACGGGACGGACCCTTGAACGATGGGCAATGGGATCGGATTGGAACGTGGGAGTCCTCACTCGACACTCACACAAATCGAGCGCGAGGACAACATCCGGTTTGGCATGGCATGTACCTTGATAGCAGCTGACGATCGGGCCAGTGTTGGATGTGGTAGGAGTGGTGGTGTTGGTGGTGGTACTGCCGGCAGCTGACGAACCGCCGATCCCCGTACCGCCGACGGTGAGGTTCTTAATCGAGCTGAAGAGAAAACTCATGTCAAGATGTTGACGGCCGGCTCGACGGGGGAGTGATCCGCAGCTGGTGTGGAGGTGCTCGGTGCGGGACTACTTGGTGGTTTGTGGTGGTATTGTGGCTCCGTTTGGCTGTTGCGTGAGAATGACGATTGGTCCTTAGCTGTGGAGCACCATCATAAATCATGGTGCTCGTAAATTCCATGCTACACCATCCAGCGGGATCGGGCGGGCGGCCACGGACGGTGGAATTTGCGCTACACTCGAACACACGCACACATACACACACAAAACACACGCACAAATGTATCCACACTCTTAGGTCAGCCGTCGGTTTCTTGGACGTCGTCTAGGAAGACGAGAGGCTCCACTAGATGTTGCCGGATGTGCCGAACGGGGCTGAAGTTGCTAAAGGTCCTTTACGAAATGTAATGTAATGAGTATCGGCGATGGTCAAGAGCAACCGTCTTGGTTTTCTTTCCCCAAAAAGCGTGCCCACCAGCATGATTCAATGAGCCAGTTAAGCTTGCCCGAAATTCGGTTGCTTTATCAGAAGTTGGAACCGTTTGCATTAAGCGCACGGCGGGATCGATTTGTCGTAAAACGGATGAAGCATAAATGCACAATGGATGGATCGGAATTTCCTCCACCGGGGGCGAAATCCCGGATGATGTTGCTCATGATGATGACGATGATGAAGATGATGATCGGTAATGGGGATGGGGATATGATATGAAATAGATTCACGATTGAAATAGGATTCGGTAAAGTGGTAATTTAATTTTCGTTTATGAGCAATCGATGGCACAATATGACGCGGTAAATCTAGGACCATCCGGCATACTGTGTGATAAAGCTGTACGGAAATGTACTTCATTCCAAATAAACTCGATACATGATAAAGTGTTTCCAAATGAGAATTGACAGAAGACATAAAGGTACGTCAAGAAACAAATGACGTTTGTTTCTTGACGTACCTTTATGTCTTTATGTAGATTATTCGTTTATGTGTAAGTGGTCTATGTATAGATAAAAATCTAGTGTGCAAGTAATAAGCCAAGAGTGTTAATGAGACACTTATTTTAAAAATAATAGCAAAATAGAGTAAAGTACTGGGCGTCTCCAGCAACATGACAATAAACGACTGCTACTTGTATATTGTGTTCTCAATAAACTTATATTTAAGGTTTATCGTTCTCAAATTTAACAATGTTCGAAAAATTGACAGCCAAACCGCGCTGAAAATCCCTGCTTTCGAATGCGTTCCCTGAGTTTTTATATTATTTATTTATTTACTTATTTCACTCTCCGCTCCTACGAAGGAGCTTCAGTAGCTTCGTGTGAACGATCAACGGATCGTACGCTCTCTTACTATCCTGACTAATATTCGATTGGTTCGTGCAAAAACAGTTTACAACAGGTAGCTATTTCAACAATTCGATAGCATCTGATAAAAAAAACTGCAGGTAATAAAAGAGATAAAAGAGAAGAAAAGAAAAAGATAAAGAAAAGAGATAATTGTAAATAAATAAAAAATAAATAATAAAAGATTCTATAAATCTTTTATAAATCTATAAATAAAAGAAGAAAGAGAAAGAATAACATCAGCTTGTTCCTTTACTACAAATTACGACTCGAGTTTTCCAGCTCATGCCGACAACTGTACCAAAGATAGACGCATTTGTTTTTTTTTTAATTTGTCGTGAAGCAACAGCAAATAGTTGAGATATTTTTTTATATATAGCAATAAACTTTAAATCTCCACACTACTCTGCAATCTCCATTTCAATTAAATTTAACAAATATCATAAGCAGGTACAGTGTTGACAACGATCTTAAATATTAAAAAAATGTTTACTTTTACTCGTCTTAATATTGTAAATGATTTTTGTTGCAACGAGTCTACCTTTTAAGGTTAGAGTATTATTCAAATTTAAGCGGCTAGCTCCACACATTCTTCCAGCAACCTTGCTCTTTCAAGACCATCATAGCAAAACAGGCAAAGGTTACTTTCACCTTTTGGTGTATTACATTTCACAAATTTGCATTCTCCTGTTGTCCCCCGATTTTCTATCTGGTCCCTGTTTTTGAGGACAAGATTTCCCTTGCGTTAACGCATCAGTTCTAGTGCTTCTTGCCAGTACCACCTATGTTCAATTGCAATGGTTTTTTGTTGAAATTTGTTTAAAAAAAAGTACAATAGCGTTACGAATTGCGAGAAGCTTATTCGAGCTGGTTAGTGTAAAAATTTGAGTGTTATTCACCCTAATGTCCCTCGAATGTCAAGCCATACAGTATCTGGTGAGTAGAAAAAGTTAGATCAGTTCGTATACTTCAGCCAGAAATGGTAGAGAGCGTAGGTAACAGCTGCCATTTACATTGCTACGAATTGGAAAGTGGAAGCACAACGATGGCCAGTCATACTAGCGACTGCAAAAGACATCCTTCCGGTGGACTGTTTGTATAGGCACTGGAGTGTATGTCTGCTGTTCGGTTTGGTGAGTGAGTTCGTTATTTTGCTTTGCTCTATCATAGTTACACCATCCGGTGTGCATCGCATTTACACCCACTCGGTCGAATGTGGCATTCTTCCGAAAGGCAATTTTGATCATGATGGAAAACATAATTTCTCTCCAAGGAGCCATCTTTTTTTTTTTTGGTTTGCTCGTGCGTACGTGAGGTTGTTGATGTTTTCCATTTTTTATTCCATAATCGAACCGAGCCGAGATATGTTGACGTTGTTGCGCTGTCTACCGTGCCGCTCTCTAGCACGTTACGTGCAATGTAAAATTACAAACCCACACGGATTGATGGCGCTTCCACGGTACTCTTCCACGGGGCATAAGGGGGCATAAGAAATAAAAAGGTTTTTGCTTGTTTCTGCAAGTGGCGTTTACATGCTCCTTTACAATCGGATAATGGCAACGCGGTGGTGGGTGTATTGTTTTCGTAGAAATACAGATACTTAGGCAAGGGACTTACATTTGATTGTTTTCTCGTGCGTAAACAATCACGGCGTAGGCATATGATACAGCAAAAGCGTTTTTGTATGGAAAGAATGTTTATTACTATTGCTGTGTATGGGTTGCAGATGAGTATGCTCATTGCTTATCAGTAGGTTTCCTAGAGCAAATGCCGTGTGTATGTTAACAAAAGTGATCACAATTATCTAAAAAACCTTGCAATCGACCAGCAGAGGATAAAAACTTATTTTCAAAGAATAGTACACTCATGGAGGCGCCTAATAGCTTACTAGAGTCATAAAGCAAAAATATGAATAAATATCGGCACGAGTCTAAACAACATTCTTCTTCTTCTTGGCTTAACGACATATAGGGTCACCCCGGCCTTCGATTGGCTTACTAGACTTCCCGATATCACGTAGTTGGATAGTCAGTCCTCACTACGGGAGGACGGTCCTGATGGAATTTGAACCCCGGTCCTGCCGTTTGAAGACCGCCGCAGCTGTCACATACACCACCGGGCCGCCCCAAACCACATAAATAATATTGCTTTTCTTGAATTCATAGGAGATTTCACAGAAAGCATCGTTTTATTCATATATTCATACCGTTCAGTGCGTTACTTGAATCTAAATAATGGAATAAACATAGGATTCAACTGATGGAGGCGCCCAGTAGCCCACGAGTAAAGCATGAATTCAATGAGACCTATGAACAATTATCAGAGACTTTTCCTCTGAGATGATCCTACTGTCCTTTTACCAGGAACAAATAATGCTCTAATGTGTACGAATTTCCATGAAAAATAAATCTCTTTGGCAAACTTTACAACTTTTTTGAAATTGTCGATTTCTCGATCGTTCGTTCGGAATGGCTTGGCTGTACCGTACAATAATCAGGTTATGAAATTTAAAAAAAATGGCCATAACCTGATGTTATCAATATGTTTTAAGCTACTTTGCTTCACAAAAAAGCCAGGCCGTGAAAGAGATTTAAAATGTTTTAAAAAGAGAACATTTCCCTTAGAAAAAATACAGCTGAACTGAGAAAACATATGATAATGATTGTAGATAGCGTTGCCAAAACACATGCAAAAAACGTCTAAAATTGGAACCATTTTATCCAGAAATTACTTAAAACGTACCCCAGTGTATATGCTTGCCGTATATCATCATTATATGCACGAATAAACGCACCATGCAACCATGTTCATCTGTGTTTCTCGGAACTAGATTTCAACCGCACAACCCACTTCGAGCGAGTAATTAACCAATATGTGTTTGAGCTCCGGGTCCTGAACAGACGTCATACCAAAAACTTTTATTAGGAAGAACATCCTCGAGCGAGGAAGTATGGCTATTGAATGAAGTGGTCGTGAAGGACATTATTTGTGTTTTGTTATTTGGAACATGCAGTAGCTTCTGGGCGTCTTGGATTTCGTATGGACTTGATTTAATGAGATTTAATGAAATGAGAGAACTCAAATATAAAATAAGTTTCACACTATTTGATTCAACTTTCACTGTCTTCCACATAGGAACTTTCAGTTTCACACACTTTCATTTTGAATTTGAGAAAAATATTCCTGCAATATGAAGCCGAGTATAATGAATCAAATTTGAGCAATTCAATGACGCACTTTCGAGCTGTGGCTCAAGTAGAAATCCTATCAATGTTATTTTTCGTACCAAAACCCCTCTTCAAAACCTCTTAATCAACTGGAAGGAAGCCAGTGTTGATCGAAGTGGAGCCAGTGGAGTGGTTTCCAAATATAGCAGTAACTGTTTTCTTACGCTTTGATCGCCAAATCAAATCATCAAATTTTGAATATGAAAATTTCAGCACGAAATACTCAATGAAAAGTGTCAGCAAAATCAATTTCTTGCTACCTTTGGAGTGTGATGTTGGAAAATGAAACAAATACGAAATCAATCAACGGAAATGAATGTTTCAATTAATAAATTTCAACACATGTATAAATATATATATTTAACAAAATAAATTTAGTCAATATGCTAACGATTTAACGTCCTGAAGCTAACAACACTCCATAATATCGTTTTATTTTGTCTATTTCTGTCTCTGGTTCGTTCACCCATGCTTGCAGATCAATAATTTACCATCGATTATCGTAGATTATTTCAATTTCGATCACTTAACCATGGATTGTAATGCATTAGACACATTTTAAGAGGGCAGACTAACGAATTAATGTGCTTGTAAGTTTATCGTGCTTTTGTATGTTTGTATTGCCCACACAGTCATAGAGCTTTTCGCTGCCACCTCCTGCTACCCCTCCACAAACACCAGAAGCACAAGAGGATATGGGAAAATTAATGGATAGAAGGGAATAGGGATGGTAAAAGGATGGTGAAGTATTTTCATGTGGATGAATATTTAACGAGTGGAAAGGTCACGTTCGAGAGCGAAACCGTGCCTGACTCCTTGGTTTGATGAATCCACGCCACCCCGAGGTGGAATATCAACAGCTTCATCAAGAGTGGGACAATTTACCCGGGGGGTCGTAAGTTCCTTCCCAGCAAAGCGCCGTCGATCGGAAAATGTGACCGATGAAAAAGGTAATTAAACATCCTCTTGACGACAGGCGTGTCCTGAACGAATGCTTATCCGAGAACTGCATTCGCCTGCGGTACTACGGTAAGGAGATTCAGTATGGCAGCTGTTATTGGAACGAAGCTTCCGGCTAGTTTCTGAAGCAAGACTGTATTGATGTTAATGCCAATATGGTTGAAAACTAAACAATAAAAAAGGAGAAAAAAGGAGGCAAAGCTTGGGAGAAATGAATCTTAGAAATAGCTATAGGTTCGTTGACACATTCCACCTTGAAGACTGCCATTCACCGAGCCTTTGCTTTGCTGCCTTTCGTTTCCGGTTGGATTTGTTGGTCGCTCACTGTATTTAAATTCTATTTCTAGCGAGAAAATCTACCTTGCTCGCTATCTGTAATCGATGCGGTAAATTCAATTAAAAACGATACCACACTCATACAGGTGCAATTGATGGTGCTACTACTGCTCTACGGTGATTGAAATTGAGCGGAAATCGTTGTCGAAGGCAGATCTTGTTCATGGCACAGTGTGAGGAAATGAGAAATGGAGGGAGACAAGATAACGGGAAGGATATTGCATTGGAAATTAGACATTCCACGACGAGTGGTGTTGCATGTATGTGCTGGGATGCCGATCGAAAGCGTGCGTTGTTGTGCTGGTAATTTTATTTCTTTATAAAAACTGAAGTGTTAGAGAAGATTTGAATCGTCGGTATGAATCGTTTCACGCTTGAAAATCAGATACTTCAACCTACACAGCAGAACGAAAACAATAAACAATGGAGATGCAACCGAAACTGCACGAATCGGTTTTACACCTCAGGATCCCAACGAGCAGGGAAATATCCTGTCGGACATTCAAGCGATGATATGAAGGTAATCAATAGAAAGGAAGCGTTACATCGTCAGAAAACTGAATAGAGGAAATGTAGGAGATACACAAACACATGGCCAAGTGCTCATTCTTAGACGACTGCAATGTGAAGAGTTACGAGACGATTGGGAGCTGAATGTCATATACTCTTTGTACCAAACATGGCCTCCTCAGCCTGTACTGTGCTAACTTACAACGTCTTTACAGTCCTGAATGCTGCTTTAAAGATCCTGTACCGAAGATTCTTCTGCAGATTTGTGTCCCTTGCAACCCATGTCCCCTTCGAATGCTACCAAGCTGGATTTGTTGGAGGTAATACGACAACCTACCAACTCTTTAACTTTAGGTTTAACCTTTATTGGAGAATCTTAAGCAATATTCTGTAGATAATACAAAGTAGCATATTAAGGCCCACAAAGAGCTGAAAATGAGATTCAGTTGTACTACAACCAAGGCTTAGGTTCCTGCTGCCTGCTGCAAGTTCCGTCCGGAATAGAGTGCCACAATGTTTTTTTTCTGAGCGCCAGAGCAACTATTTTTTTTTAGACCCTGAAGAGATAAGGAAAAGTTATCCTAAAAATAAAAAAAAACCTTTAAGGAATAAACCAAAGGGTAGATTTTTTTCACTCAGATGAAACGAGCTGGCCGTAGTGATACAGAACAGATATTAAGTATGTATAAAAATGTCTTTGAAATAAAACAATAAAAAAATAATATGATGTGTCAGAAGAAAATGATTTTAATGTAATTTTACTTTAATTATGGTGCGTTCAAGACTACAAGTTGAACGGAATTACTTTGACCGTAAAATAAAAATAAAAATTCATAGAAAAAATCATCATTCAAAGATTTGGATGAATCTTCAAAACACTGATTCCTCTATCGCTTAACCGGAACTATTAGCAAACAGTGCAGTACGTGTCACTCATCTAATTCAGTCGACCATACCATGGTCGTTCGTCAGTGGGTCAGTGCGGACATGATGAACCGGACACGTTCTCAGTTTTCTAACGATGGCAAAACATTCTATCATTGCGGTCAATAGAGAAAAAAAAAGAAAGCGTGAAGGTACCACGTTTACCAGCCGATCGAAACCAGGCACAGGTCACGATCGGGTCAGCAGTTCGGGTTTCCTGGACATCAAAAAGTGCCACGCTCGCTCCAACCCAAAACCAAAACACCCAATAACCCACTGCATCAGCAGTATGCAGTTTGCACCTCTCTGTTTTTGCTGTTTTTTTATCGCGTTGGGTGCGCTTTGACGCTTCCGCTTTTGACTTCGGACTTCGCCTGAACGTATCGCAGCGGACGCTCGAGAAAGGGTTGGTAAATAATTGCAGCCAGAGCGATAGTGTTCCGGTGGGGACAGTCCGGTGAATCATCTGGGTCGCCATTTACGAACGAGCCAACGGGTAGACAATGAGGCAGACACATGGTATGCCATGTTGTCTAGGCTGCTGGCTACCACCAATAATTGAAGGAAGCCCCCGTTTTCTAGTACTGCTGTAGACAGAGAGAGAGAGAGAGAGTATTGATTTTTTTCCATCTCCTCGGTCGTGCCGCAGTTTTGTGCTTTGGGCCGTTGTGTGATCGCTACGGTTTGGTGGCTTTTCGCGTGCTGTGCTCTGCAAGATGCGGTAGAATTTATCCGAGACTGTACGTTGTATCCAGCAGCTTTTAGATTGAAAAATGCCTTTTTACGGGTCGTTTACAGGTAAGATAATGGCGGCGCATGAGCGTTTTGCTGAAGAGGACTTTGTTGCCGGTGGGTTCGGCCCGCTTTTGGCGTAGGAGAAAGGGCTGTTATTAATTGCCTTGTGCTACACGATTATCCTTCTAATTTAAAGCTCATAGAAAAGCTCACAGGTGGTGCCGTGCAGTGAACATCTAGCTTAATGAGCTGCTGACGGGGACTGGGTGTTGTGTTTCACTTTTAACATAAAACCAGCACATGCAACTGGACTCCCAATTTGCAACACATAAGAGGATAATTTTTGGTAAAGAATATTTTGGAGGAATGAACATTATAAAAATGATTTTTGGGTTGGTTCAAAATTTAATAGTCACACAAATTCAGTAGTATATAATTTATTTATTTTTAGATAATTTATGATAGTCAGAACGCTGTATACATGGATTTTTGTACAACAATCTCCTTCCATGACTAAGGGGGAATATCATTGCTGTCGGACGTGCCTTCACGTATCTCATGAGACTGCAACGTAAGTCTAGACATCATACGAATGAATGCGTGACCTACCGAAAGCCATTGAAGCTAGGAACGTTGAGAAATTTGGAACGAGCGGCATACATGATCCTACCTAGTTTTATCACATTCCTTGTCAAAGAGCCAGCCTTATCCTTGAATACGAGGAAATTCGTGACGTTCTCTCAAAATATCTATCTATCTCTGTCCAAAAATTTTCTTTCAACAGGATTCTACTGAGGCTCAGCTAAGCCTTTTCCTGTATACAAAATGCTGGTTGTGAAGATTCACGTTCAACCACAATAGCACCGAAAACAATCGATAGATATATAAATTAAGAGGTATTGTATTAGCTTCTAATTCTCACTGCAACAGCAGATACTTCGGAACAATCTTGAACAGTCGTCATGAATGGTCGTATTACATCGATGGAAAAAAAATCAGCGATGAAAATTATTAAATATGTTCTTAGTTTCTTCTCGAAAATTGGAGCATATTATCACAATATCCGATTTTTGCTCAAAACCTAATTAAGGGTTGATTCATGACCTCTAAGGCCATGCCGGCCATCGAAATGGTTTTCTAGACTACCGATACCACGTAGTTGGTTAGTCAGTCCTCACTACGTGGGGACGGACCCCGGATGGGATTTGCACCCCGGTCCTGCCGTTTGAAGACTGGCGCCGCTGTCGCCAAACCACCGGGCCGCCCCTCAAGTGGCTGCCCCCTAAGTGTTGTTTATTTATACAGACCTGATACGGCTTTCGTAAGTTAAGTTAGACTTTTCTGTCTGAGAGTTATTCCGTTTGGAACCAGTATTAATAAAATGGAAGAAAGGGCTACTATCAGATAAATCAGCAGCTAGATTAGTAGTCCAGAGTGGAAGACTTCCAGAATGTCCGAGAATGAATCACACCGCGAAACGACTCTACTCAATAAAGGTCTTCATCTTCCAGCAATCCCTATCTTTCAAAAGATTTTATCGCTTAAGGGATGTAGTCATTTTCCTTTTCGTCCAAGAGACCTCATCGGCTAAGAAATGTTGCAGTCGTAGAGACCTTGTTTTCCAGTACTAGCCGTTGTTATCCAATAAGCGTTGTTATCCACTTTATTTACTTAGGAACCTTAGAGGCCCAGTCGTGCAAGTTATCTCATTTACTAAGAAACTTTGTCTTCGAATGGGAAAAGTTATGGAAATACACTACAAGAAATATTCGCTAAAGCCCCACAGATGTCGTCCAGTCTTTATCCATCACTGAGATTGAAGATCTTGTATATAGTCAGTATATGATTGTAGATATTTGGTACCATAAGATACATCGAGCAAAAACACATTTCAAATTAAAACCATCTGTACGGGAACCAAAGCATCTTGAGGACAGTGACACATGAATTGACTTCGATAACGTTGATAATGTGCATGGTAAATGTGCGTGCGTGGTGGTAAAATGATATTCCTGACTGTGGTATGATAAATACTACTACCATTCATAATCGTTGCTGGCACGTTGGCTCCGGTGCTCCCTGAATGGCTTTTTCACTGCAACTTGACGTCCCGCCTTTCAGGATGAAGGCGGCGATAAACCTTCCAAATCGCCGATCGGCGATAAGCGACGACTGTGACAAAACGGTGAAGATGGTGACGATGACGATGAAAATGATGAACTTATCCGCAGATGATGAAGATGAATGCACTGCTGCACGTGATGTGAATGTGCAATCGAATGCAACAATCAGATGTCGGGGGCACTTTACACTTCGTACGCTTGCTTATCACTGGGAGATGTTGCCACAGACAGGTCGCAGTAACACACCGGGTTAGCACATCATCACCGTCTCCCAGCAGAACCACCAGCAGATGGACAACCGATTTATCGCCAATAAAGAAACACCTCGTAAAAATGGTTCGCGTGATGGGTCGTTGCAAGCTGTGGCCGTTCGTTGTACCGGAAACACTTTCCATACACACATACACAGGCACAATTGCACAATTGCACACACTTTCTTCGCCTTTCTCGCTCGTACATGATATCCGTTCTTATGCACCGTCCACAAAATCATAGTAAGCGGCGGTTCTACTAACTTGACGGACTCACGCACCAACACAGCGACACCATTCTGACGATGCACTGGAACGCACACTAGCACACGTGGGAACTAAAGCACTGCACACTGGACGGAGTTTTGTCTGTTCAGCCCGACGATATCAACCCATTTTTGCGCATTTGAACCGTTCACACTATTTTGGTTTGCTTTGCAACCGTGACGTTTATGCCATTTGCTACACTCACCATCTTTCCTTACCACGAGGCAGTACACTTAACACTTAAAAGGTAGTATTCCGCAGCATTATGATGCCAAAAAAACAACACGCGCACAGGCAAACAGCAGGCGCGTGTAAGGAAAACCACCTTTTTTTTTTGTGTGAGGTCACAAACCAATTTGACAACACACCGCTCGTGTAGAATGCTCCCGTTTTCGGAGAATTCGGAGAGAATGCGAGCGCAAGAGCGAAAGTGTTCTGTTTATCACCAACACACACTTACACAATGTTCGATGTTGGTGTGGTGAGTGTTCTAAACAGCTACGCTGTACTACGAAACTGGCTGAAAGTGACCACGTTGCTCGCTAATGGAGACGCCCGTCGGATGGCATGCGATGGACTCTTCCTGCGGCGCCACGCCAATCCGCACATCCGCACCAGCTAAACCTACTCGGAATCCATTCTTCGCTGCTTCGTGGTAGGACAATACCTTTCTTCCCCCATCCCGACGGAACGGCCTTTACGTGACGGGGACACGTAACGTGAGTGGGCGTACGATGGATGGGTGGAGGAAGTTTTCTTTACAGTTTTTGCTTTTGGATAAGGATTTGTAATAGTTTTTTTTCCGAAGCTGTAAAACTGGTTCACACGTCTTTAGCACACCTGAACTTTTTTTTATCACCGAACGCACCGAGCCCGATCGATAAAACCGATTTCTTGTGAAGTTAAAACTCTGGCTTTTCACCACAAATAGGCATAAAAGTTTTAGCTTTTCCTTGAGAGCACTTTGGTACTTTGCACATACGTGTACACTTTCTTGCCTAACTACGTTCAATTCCATGGAATTCTTGTTGGCAGCAAACTTCAGCGAACGATGAAGCTTGCCAGGAACCGCACGATATGGGCGAGTTATGTAGCATTATTTGGAGAACACAGGCCAAGTGTTGGTGACGATGCTGTTTTGTTGATGCAGCACCCCCAATGCTAGTTTTTTCGTTTATCTGGATTCCTTCTAAAACGCATCTCACTTCGCCCGTCACAATTCCTTTCCCACCCGGGTGGGACCTTCTTTTTTACTGTTGGGAAGGCTTAATTTTTACAACCTAACGCAGGGTCCCCATTCAGCAGCTCGAACACACTCGATGCATCTGCGCGACCAAAGAAATGACACTGAAAACGGAATTCGTACGAAGTTTCGGGCCTCGTCTCGGGGACTTCTTCTTTGTGGGCTGAGCTCTGAGTTGCTTCTCACGTGCCAGTCGGTGAGGGATGAGAAAATTTTCTCACTACAGCTACGCTTTTCCCGTACACAGTATCATATGTTCTTCGTATGGAATGTCTGATGTCGTCGTTGTTGTTGGCGTTCTGTCACGCGTTCGGGTGGATGTGGTTTGGTTTTTCCTACGGCGACCGAAACCGAATGCCTGTGCGTGACATGCGGTCATGCGCACCAGGTCGGTGAGTGAATATTTTGTATAGGAATTGATAACGGACGGTACGTCGTGATAAGTTCCCCCTTCGTGGTGACGGTGTGTTTGTGAGCACAGTTTTTGACAGCTTGTCATATGATTGCCGTACAGTATCCATCAAATGGGCCGAAGGACAGAAAGGGACCTCGTAAATCGTGTTCCGGCCTCCCTTTTTTCCCTGCAGAGAGCGTGGAAAATGTGTCACGACAAGATGCAAATAGTGTGAGAGCTTTCGACCTAATAAAAATATCAGCAGCAAGAGTGATTTAAACAGGGTGTCACGAATATGCTGGATGCGAAATTAGAGCTGGAAGTTGGAAGAAAAAAGAAAGAACTTTAATTTATATTTAATTTAAAAAATCTACACAACAATTCTGACGAAACTTTAAGGTAATTTCGAAATTTATGTAATTTTAATTACTCAAAATAAATACATGTATTTTTTGTTTGTTTTTTTTTATTCATAAGGGACGGCCAGGCCGTATTGCTAAATATATGCATTAAACAAGATACTTTAACATTCTCAAAATTTTAAAAAAATGCACCCAAAACGTTCAAGAAACTTCCAAACTTTTTTCTGTTTTTCCTTCGCCGAAAACTTTCTCAAAAATCGGCACATAATAAAGCCGTTACCATGCAACGATGTAGCCCACTTGTTATTGTTTTATCAAACCTCAGTAAACATAGTGCGGTCGTACGGATACGAAGCGGCTTTGCAGTGTTGTCAACAAACGCTAACCATTCGACGGGATATAAAAAAGGCGTGCTGTTGGTGTTTCGGTTTAGTTAATTACTAATTTTGGTGCAGTTCGTGCAGGCGCCAGCAAACCTGCTGTTGAATGTGGTGGGAAATGGATAGTGAAAATCAGAAGATCAGCGAGCAAGCGCTCAATACGGCGGATATCTACAAGGGTCTGTCGCTGCCGAAGCGTATGGATAGTCCATGTGAGTTGAGTGCGATGTAATTGATGTTCAAGCGTGTCTTAAACTGGGGAAAAATGTATCTCTGTTTTTTGCAGATCAATTCACTGGATATGGATCGCAACAGGAAGGGCGTAACCCAATATATCGTACCTCAAACGCTGACTACGGGTACTATCCACCCTGTCCGCATACCGTACCTCACAAGTAAGTAAAATGGCAACCAGATATTGGACACAGGTCTCTAAATCTTTTTATTTTATTTTAAAGATACTTTCCAAAGTCTCACAAATTCACTGGACATCTTTATCAGTGTGGTATGTTTCGTAACTACTCGCTTAATACTGCCGTGGATCGCCCGTATTGTAAATTTAACGAATAGTGTTAATCTGTTTCGAAGAGGATAGATTCTGTTTTGCTTATACCCATTTTCGAAAATATCTACCAATTGTTCCAAGAGCTTAGGAAGGTGTGGATTTAGCTTGGCAAAATTTATACCAATTGCTTCTCTCGTCGATAACTACGCTTTATGAACATTTTAACGACAAGGACTTTTGCACATTAATAAAACGTTTACTATTCATGTAAATTCTCACGATTTATGGTGTATTCGAGGACTGTTATCCGAAAACTTCCTGGTGATATTCATATTAATTTTAGAGAGCTTAAAATGTTAGGCGTTTAAATCCCTTCCATACCTTCCCCCCATAGTGAGGGCTGACTATCCAGCCAAAAAGAAGAACATGTAAGGAGGATCAATAGAGTTGTCGAGAAGGCCGGCTGCGAAAAGACTCTGGGACATATTACGACAAAACAGCAAAGATTAGAGACCGAACAACATAACAGCTAGCTTCCAGCCTCAATCCCTACAAGGGAGTAGCCTCATCGCATATCAGGTAAGATTCCTTTGGATTGCTTCTACATATTTCTATGGCAGGGTACCAGATTATTCTATCATCCCCGTGGAACAAATCTAACGCAAGGAGCAATAATGAGCTTTTTCAAGTTGTAGTAAACGTTGACACTCACATGCGTATTTCTCAGCAGTGATTATTTTAACATTTTTGGAAGAGAATAGTCTCTCTTATTAAGACAATGATGTGACTAAATCATTTATGCTATGTTATATATAAAAAATACAAGGGGTTTTAAATTACTCCTCTCCGAATGCCGAAGGTCCGAAATACTACGAAACGGTTTGTTATTCAGCCTTACACGTCAGAAACTTCGAGCTTGCTAAATTTCGCCAGGAGTATGTTGTGTGAAACCTTTGGGTCTTAAGCGTCCTTCAGATCTGTATAGATTGCGTCAACCTGGACGAACAGGGCAGGATTTGCAATAGTTGACTGCCTAGGTTCAAAGCTGAAGTTTGTCCCATTTGAAGTGAGAAATACCTCAGTTACATTGTTGGCCATCCGACCAAGAAGGCAAGCTCCCAGAAGAAAGGAAGATAGATCCATCAAGCGAATAAAGATTCTATTATTCCATAGAAACGTCATTCACACATAAATTGAAGCAATTTTCAATAAAAAAAAACAGTGTTTCTTTGACTATTTTTAATACAGAAATTTTAAGCCTCAGCCATGTGCAGAAAATTGGGTAACGCTATGAGCGCCATCTACATGTCAAATGACGAAGCTTTCACTCGAAATGCCAGCAAACTTGCATGCTGTCTTATTCGCATTAAATGCGCATAACCAAAATTAAGTCTTTTTTCAAAATTTTCTGGTTTGAAGTAATGTTTATTTTAATACATTTACTTAATTTTCGTCAAGCGTTAAATGATAAAGTTTTCAAACATTTTTCAACAGCCATGAACACATTAATCATATGAAATACATTTGAACTTTATCGGCCTGTTTTTCATTAGTTATCTTGCAGTGTGAATTACGCTCGTCCCATCCATCGGATGTCCTTTCGTTTTCCTGTTCCGGTCCAATAAATAAGAACAACAGCCCAATCGTTTAGCACATTTTTGTTTCCTTTATTTTCGTAACTTCCATTTCGGTATTTGCTTGGGTTTTGGTTTGTTTGTTTAGCTATAATATTTAATTTACTTTCATTAGTTTACGGTTAAACCTTGCCTAAACGACTATGCACCATCTGCGCGGTAAGAGTATGCTATGTGGTTTATCGGGGTGGGGGGTGGTTGTGGTGGTTTGTGGTTGAAATGAAGAGCGAATTACATTATGCTGTTTTGGCTCTGTATGTGTGTGTGTGTGTGTAGTTTGCTCTAGCCTGTAAACGGTTACTAACAACGTAATCAACATTGATTCTGTAGCACTAATGTGGTCATATCTGTTCTAAAAACATTTGCACATCTACATAAGTCTCATATTTTTGTTGGGTTTTTTGGTTGATTTGATTTGGTTATGGCACGGTGCTGCTGGATGTTTGTGTGTAATTGTTTTGCTTCGTTTCTTTGTATATTATGCTTAGCGTTGGCCTGTACGCTCGTCACTCTTTTGTATGTATATTCAGAATATTCAGTAATAATTATAATTCTTCCGTTGCTCATTACTTAAAAGAAAAATAATTTAGCTTATACACGCACATGCAGTTGGTTGATAGTAATCGTGTGTGTGTATGTGTGCAACAGTAACATTTTTAAATACATATATGGTTGTTACATTTCTGCATTTTATTACGGTAACACAGATGCATTTGGGACAAGGATGGGAACTCAGGTAAAGCAACTGATATCAATCGTTGGCGGTACAATTATAGTTAATATTTTTGAGTCATTAACTGTGTAAAAGCTTTTGCTCGTTTGCAGATTTTGCAGCGGCACAGATATACAACACACACAAACGATTATCGTAGTGTAGTAGAAGTAGTATCGTACGATTACCAACAAATTGTAACACATAATTCACATTTGATTGGTTTTTTTTCTGTAGTTTCGTTGTCTATTTGCATAATTCTAACAGCCGCTTTCGAGTGGTTTTGGATAGTCTGACCATCAGCAAAAGGGGAGAAAATGGATTGGTTTTGTAACAATTTGAAACAACAACACTATTACATTGATATTCTTTTGACATGCTTCCTTTACCTAGTTATCTATACGATAATATCATCAACTGCTTCCGTTTTAATACTCTTCTCTGGTTTCGATTCGGGTGCCCGTTCTTGTATGCGTTACAACATTGGATAAGTTCTTTATTATATTAAATGCATCGTTTTGCATGTCTTTTGAGTGTTAAATACCTTCAGCACTTGAACACGCATTCACTGTTCTTTGGTGCTATTGCCTGCCTGTTTGACAGATGGTGATGATAATGACTTCGCTGGGACTCTCGAATAAACTCGATTAAACTATAAACAACTCACAATAACGATTGCTGTTAGGTACGGAATTTAATACTATAAAGAAAAAGTTAAATCTGGAGCTTGGAGTATTTGATAAACTTGAGTTGAGATAGAATGCTTCGCAAACCAACGAATCGTAGTGCCAATTCGTATAGGGTGAGAAATGTCATTAATTTTTATTTTATTAAATTACTTCACATGGCAGCAATCCTCAATAATTAAAGTTTTTCCATTACACAGTTGTAGAATATGCGCGTTGATGATTAAATAGCACTTTAGCTGTGTTTTTGCTTTCCGTTTGCATGTTTTTTGTGTGTCTTTTTGTCATTCGCATTTCTCAGTCCTCGCAAGTCACCTCGGAGCCACAAAGCCATCGCCCCTTGGTTATCCCTCTCTCGCTCTCTATTGTAGAATTCTGTAAATATCAACTAGTCATATCTTAATAATATATTGTCTTCATATGATATATTTAATGTACTGGTGTGATGTTGTACACCCCGATCCTTCCGCCATTTTGTTATCCATCATCAAACGATCGTAAAGGATCGTTGGGCGATCGTGTATATGGGTTTGTGTAGGTGTGTGTATGGCTGTATTGTCCCTCAAGCGAGCGATTGGGGGAGCATTTTTAATTGTAATTATTATTAATCTAACAACATTCATTCATCAAACATTGGCTGGGATTATTCTACACTCTCACACACGGGCGCGCGCGCACGCATACGCCCACGTACAGACATACTAAATCCTGGATATTAATCCAACTGGACATTTGATTCATTTTTGCTGTCATTTGTTCGTATGTGAACCTGCCCCAGTGTGTGTGTGAGTGTGTTATAAATCGTATTGCAATATAGTACTTTAGAGAGAAGTTTGTTTTTGCGCAAGTAACACTAGCAGTATTAATAGAGTTTTATAGCATGATGAAATCAACACTCATAATTCACAGAACCACAGAGAACCACATGCCTGTTTTGGTACTACAGAGAAAGGAACACTATCAAGCGAAAGTCTTATTTGTCCGGGGGAAAGTTTGTGGAATATGAGCCGGAAGTGAGCCTCTAACCGTGCGCATGTGTGCCAGCTACTAACGATTATGCCATACTTTGAACGTCTAGTCAATCTGATGAGAGAGAGTGTGTTTGTGTGTGTGTGCATACATACATATCATCCACCGTCGTGTCTATAGCACGTCTAAGCAGTGGCGTGTGCTCTCTATTGCTCATTCCGGCTGTAAAGCAATACGTCTAATCAGTCGTAGTAATACAGTGATACAGTAGAACTGTACAGTGTAACAGAGTGAAGCATCAGAAATGCGTGGCGTACAGGGCGTACTACATAAAGAGCAGGGGTGCGTGATATGCATGGGCCATGTATATGATAGGCAAAATTAATGGCGTAATACTTTTGCGGTCGTAAATTGATTGCTTACACTCTAGCTCTCTCTCCCTCCAATCTTCTCTCTGTACCTCTCCTTCGATCTCGTAATGTGTCGGTGGTGAGATGTAATAGATGGATTTTTCCTGTGATCTTGCTTCAAACCATAGTAGGATCCTCAGCCATAAAATTCCTGCTTTGGTAATACCTTCATTCTTTGTGCGATGTCAACCAATTGATGATAGGATACGGTCTAAACAAAGGTCTTCCTTTCTTATCCCTTCTCTCATAGAGCTTCTTAGACATTAGTGAATATCGCTTAGAGTTTAATTTGTCCTGCCACCTTCGTCGTCCGTTTCATGTCATCTTAGCATTCCAAGGGAAAAAATGGAGTCTCTCCCTTCCTTCCCCCCCCCCCCATAGTTCCCCTCCCTTCTCCTAAACTGTGTTAACACTCCAACCGATGTTCGATATCCATATCCTTGTCCTTGTTGCTGCTTAAGATGATGGCCATCTGTTGCATGCTTCATCGGCTTGTTTGAAACCAGGAAACGTCAGAGGCAAATTTAGTGACTTCTCTTCGTTACACCAGATGCTGACCTGAGAAATCGCAAGTCGGCGTGTTTTTTTTGCGTGTGTGTGTGTGTGTGTGTGTTTGTGTGAGAATATGTGAAAGTGTCTTGTATGTCTGTATTATTCGGTATTACATTTAGAAAGCTTATCAGATAACATTACCGCCTAACAAGCAATCGAGACAACAAACCTTACGTGAGAGAGTGGGTTAATCGGGTCGAAACCCTTATACTGAAGGGTAAGCCATCCAGGACAGACAGCACTGTCAGGGAACCGGTATGGAAATGGCGAAGAAGTACCAGAAGAAGAATTGATGAGGATGCTGCACAAGATGTCAAGTAGTTTACTTTAGATCGAACTCCTCCTCGTCATCTACCCGTGGGGTAGATCTTGTCCAGGGTTTGCTAACACTCACACTCGCCGAACGATCGGACGCTACGGACATACTCTTCGTCAGTACGCTCGGATCCTTCTTGCCGTACACAAACTCCGAATCGGACGTTGTGCTGCTGAAGCTTGTGCTGTCCCGACTTCCGTACGATCCATACCGTGCAGCGGTAGTTGCTGGACTGCTGGCCGCCGGTGAGAATGGAGCCGAACCGGTGATGGGTGGTGTAGCCGGCCCCGTTACGGCACTGGTACCGAAGATGAGCTCTGCATCGGTTAGCGATTCGGTGCGCTGCCGGAATTCACCGCGACTGCCGGCCCGATCAAAGCGCTTGTTGTAGAAGTCGGGTCCACGGTCACCGAAGATAATCTCGGCATCGGACGAGGCGCGCTTGGTGCGTCCGAACTCTTGCTTCTTCTGCTCGCTGGTCGGTGGCACGCTGGATGGGGTCGAGAAGCCGGTGCTGGTGGCGCTCGAGTACCCGGACGAGCCGGCGGAGAAGGACGAAACGGAGGAGGACGAGAAGACGGAAGTGGAGGAAGCGGTCGTTGTTGCTGATGCTGCTGAGGTGCTGCTGGTGGCGGGCAGGGTGACCGGCGATGGGACGGCGGCTGCACCGAGACCTCCACCGGCCGGTGCCTGGAAGCGCCCGGTTAGCGATGGTTGTTCCCTGATACCTTGCTGTATAGTGTAACGATCGGTGTCGTCGTTGGTTGTGATCTTACTGCTAGTTGTGTTGCTGGCAACACTGCTGGTAATGCTGGTGTCGCTGCCACCGCCACTGGTGCCGCGCCCTGCGCCAGCGATCCTGTCCTTGTCGAAGGGATTAATGCGCTCGCTCAGCGTCGGATCGTACGCCGGGCGCTTCGGTTCCGCGGAGTTGCTGGAACTTTGGCCACTGCTGCTGGATGCGCTGGTACCATCCAAAGAAGAAACATTGACTTTATTTACACTGCTGCCGGTGACGGCCGTGCTGTTGCTGGCGATTGTTGTTGTGGCAATGCCGCTGCTGCCGATCGTGCTGTACGGTGGCTGACCGGGAGCACCGTTGCACAGGTTGGACCGTTCGACGGACGGTGGCTTCGTCTCGGTCGGTTCGGTCGGCCGCACGATCACGCTGTCGATGGAGCTTTCGCGTGTACTCAAAATGCTACCGGTGGCGCTGCCGGCAGTGCTGCTGATGTCATTTCCTCCGCGGGTCTGTTTCTTCTTCTTAGCCAAATCCTACATGTCACCGAAGATGCCGGCGAAAGTTTTGCGGAGATTTTTCATCGTATCCTCCGCGTCCTCGACCACCGATGGGCCGCCGGTTGCGTTGGCCGGTGGAGCTTTACCGGCACCCGATCGGGCGGCCGAAGCCGACGATATGCCGGACACACTGCTCGATTGCGATGCTGTTAGTAGATCATAGATGAAGAAAAGTTAGAACAACTCTAGCGCCAAAGCTTAGTAAAGTTAAATTCAATTTAAAAGTACACCAGTGGAAGTACACATACTAATTCGGATTTATTTGCATTTGATAAACGCAATGTGCTTTGCCTACGATTTATTCGTAATGCTTCATTAGACTTAATTATAAAGAAAAATGAAGTTTTCTGGAAAAACTAATCATCTTTGCGCTGGTATCATACCAGTAAGAATCCCATTCAAACTTCAGGTCGTCTCCGTTGCATAATATCGATTAAAAAAGATGCAGCACCCGGATGGCGTTACGTATCATAGCTCCGATATTAGCATTTCATATCCGGCAAGTGGTAGCCACTATCTACTTGCCATTATATTTAATGAGCGTTATGAATATTTAGAATGTATTTCTAAGTGCTTAATGTATGATGACCACAAAGGTCGTGCTGCAAATTTATCATAGCCATTTCCGGAAACAAGTTACTACCGCAGAACATTTTGTGATCGGTTCCTTTTAAATTTAATAAAAACTTTAATAAAAACATGTGGCATGTTGATCGTGGATTACGTAAAATTAACTACGGTTCATTTATGAATAATCTATTACATTTTATGAATGAACCTTCCTTCTTCATTGCTTAACGACCTTCTAAGGTCACCGAGGCCATTAAATGGTTTACTAGACTTATCGATACCACGTAGTTAGATAGTCAAGTCCTCACACTACGGGTGGACGGTCCGGATGGGGTTTGAACTTCGTTCCTGCCGTTTGAAGACCAACAGCAGTGCATAACGGAAGATCAACTATTTCGCCAAGCGTCCCCATATCAAAATGAATCACATATATTGCATAGCACAAGTTATCGAGATGCTTAGAGAGCAATCTCCGAGTTGACTAGGGAAACCAAGATTTGAAGTGTCGAAGAAATGAGAAAGTTTCTAGTGAGTAGGTATCTCACACGACCCTGCTGGTTCCAGGTTGCAAGGTTCCCTCCCCGAAAAAAAATCTTTGGTACATTTGTGTAGCATTATACATTGATTTGAAGCAGCTATAGTTAAAACAGTTCGAGAACTGCAATTAAAACTTCGTTTGTTCAATTTTTTATATTTTAACGACAATTTATAAGTACTATAAATTATTTGCATTTCCTGTGAGGTATTATCTTTGCAACCACCATCGCTCTCACCACAATATTGTTTATTGATGTGCAAAGCCAATCCAAAAAATCCTTTGTTTAAAGGATTGTTAACGGATTAAAGGTAAATCTAACGAAAATATTGCCTTATTATTTTGAACAAGGTTTTATTAGTTTTATTGCTCAGGATCGGCCTGGCCGTATTGCTGAAGTTTGAAATTGATTAATTTAATTTATAAAAAAAAACAATTTTTAGTTTACTTATTTCCACCAGTGTAAACTGCATACCTTCAGGCACGTTAAACTTAAAACATTAATGAATTCGAATTCCTAGCCTTATTTACATACCTTGCGAATCACGTCGTCCAACAGAGTTCAGAGTGGGTGCCCTTTCGGACGGTTGCTCCGGTGGCTCACCAGACTGGCTGCTAAAGCTACCGTGACGCCCGATCGAACCTACCCCTGGTGTGGTGCGCTCCGGAATCGGCGGTGGACCACCACCAACCGGTACCGGGCGTGTACCGATCGGAACCGGCGGTGCATCTTCCGTTGGGCTAGTGCCTCGCGACGAGATCGAGCTGCGCGAAACGGCCTTCGTCATCATGGACGGTCGGCAAACATTCTAAAAGAGAAATGATTCGGGAAGGATAGTTTAGTAAGGGAGGATTAAGCTTCGATAAGAAATGCTTCTTCCGTATGCAAACCTGCATGCGCCCGACGACGAGATCCGCAATCTGGCGGCGATCTTCTTCCTGGCTGTCGCCCATCAGAGGGAACGTCGAGTCGGCGGCGCTGATGATAAACTCTTTGCCCTCCTTGGAGACGATCACCGCCACACCGCACACCTCCATACCACCGAACAGCTCGGACACCTGTAGCAAACAAGAAAACGGAACATGCCGGAAACGATCAGTCAGTGTGCGTTGGTGTCGCTGACATTTGCATACAGCTCTCAGAATGTTTTAAAATCTCAACACCTCCAGGAGCGGGCGCCTGATTCTCGGTAAAAAGGGGAGCACATTAATTGAAGACACTCGAATTAGTCAGCATGCGCGCGCGCAATGTCTTAGGCGTTATTACAATGATCCATTCCAAATACCATCATCCGCGCGATTCTTAGTCATAACAGTTCACATCCGGTTTTATGGATAGAAGTGATTTTTAATTTAAACCCACTCGATTCAGTTTCGCGGATCCAGATTGGCCGTATCAGTAAACAGTTTTATTTTGCCAAGCAGGGCGTTCCAGGCACGCAAACGTCATTGATTGACTCATTTAACTCCTCCAACTGCTAAGCGCGGGTCTCTGAAAGTCGGGTCGCATTAAGAATTTTGTGCACGCACGTGCCGTTGGCGCTTGACATCTGGTAGCGTCGGGGTTGAGATCATCACCATCGCCAGTTCCATATAATGTGTAGCGGGCCTCTCGAATCTGATCGCCCTTCGTGGTGTGGTGTGCGGTTGCGGTTTAGCCCGATTGACGAGTTGATTTAATTATAGAGTATTGTACTCATCGCGCAAGGGATTCGTTGTAAAGTGGAGTCAGATTGTGATCGATGTAGGAAACGATCGTAGATTCGCGAGCAACAGGTTCCCTCCGACTAACCATCTGGTACATACGCGCGCCTACACAGCAAAAGGAATTCTTTACGCCATACCAGAAGCGGAAGATGTTCCATGGGAGGGAGATGGGAAGTCTGCAAAGTTCAGATGAGTCTGGGGTTTTCTCTTGTACTGTCTGGTATTGGCTATGACACAAATCATCTGCTACATGACGGAATGTGTCCTCTACTAATCACAAGCTCTAGCTCGTACCGAAATTGCGCCTGTAACATACTGGACGCTGGATGGTGCTTGGCCGTATAATGCAATCTGATTTTGGTGTGGGAAGTCCAATTCCATCCTCCATGCCCGCTCATTACTGATGACTAACAAAAAACAGCTGACCCATAGTCCTAAAATCTTGAAATAGTTTAATAGTTTAATTTCCCAACAAACCCACCAAGAGCACTCAACTTTGGCACTAGTTCTACACACCCGTTGATGTTTTGTTTACGGATCGAATCACGATCGCATTGGAATGCTGGCTGCGTGCGCACCGTCCGACACAGCTGGAATGGAAATGTACTTTTCGTGTTCCGCTCTGGGCCACTTTTGCAAGGGTCGCGTGTAATGTGTTCCGTCCAATATCGCTCTAAAAGGACATCTTTTGCACCGGTTCGAGACCTTGGTCTGATCGTATCCCTGCCCTAACCGTGGCGTTATCTCTTCAAAAGTCGTTTTTATCCAATTCAACAAAAACCCCGGACCGATTCGAGGCTCGTTTCGCAAGTCTCACGCACGCAGCATGCATATGTCGTTCGGTCTGGGACGCGGTGGATGATGATGATGTCAATAAATCATTTCAGACGATCGGCGACAAACGCAACGTTTAATACCGTCTAGATTAGGCGCAATAAATAATCCTCGGCCCTCGGGTTCAAAGAAGGCCGCTGAGAAAATGGCAACGTACGGTCGTGATCGTGGTGCAAGGTGCGAGGAAGAGAATTTCCTTCAGCACACACACACACACACACACACACACACACACACACATAGAATGTTGCACAAATGTCTCAATGTTTGGACATCGTATCACAGCGTGGCACACTTACCTCATCGACCCAGGTTTTGTACTTCTCCGTCATCGGGATCTGCTCGAGCATGGCCGAGCCCTGGTTCGTCTTCCAGTTGCCGGAAATGGATTTTCTCCTGAAATGGGGCAAGGTAGTAATATTTTGACCAGTGGCGAGCATACCCGCATCCGTACTTACATGAACGCCTTGTAGGTGCTACCGATCTTCTGGATGTGAACGTCAAACTTGGCGTCGATGTACGGCTCGAGGCTACAGTAGGAGCCGTTGTCGGACAGGCCGGTACCGCACAGAAGGCCCGCCGCGTCTTGGAGCGCTCCGGGGTTGTCGAGCTTGGCGGTAGCTTTGCCACCGTGACAGTGGCCAGCCTTCAGCACGCATGGGAACCGTGTCCAGGTGAACTGCAACAGAAAGGAAAGTGGAAATATGGGGTAAGAGTATTGTAGAACAATTGGTGAATGAATGGTTGTATGTAGAGTGTATTTATATCTGAAGAAGGATCGTACATGATTTATTTTGACTTAAGCCGAATATCGAGTGTTGTATAGGAAGAAATGGGTTGGAAAAAAATTTACACAACCCATGTTTGATCTAGAGACGAGCGTTTACCACAAACTAGTGTGTAAATGTCTCGAAAATTTTAAATGTAAGACCAATGAGACATAAATTTGTAGTCCACATACTCCCACGTATAATTAATGTCTATTTTGAAGTGTTTCAGATTTATAGAAAGTATAGAAATAAAACATTTTGACATGACTTCAAATATTTTTCTGAAGTCTTTTATATGGGGTAATTTAATGATCGAGGCCCTCTGGAGGTTGTAGATCCAAAGAAGAGGATGACGGTATTTGTCCATGTAGATCCCAATTATGGTGTTCGTTCATTAGCAAGTGGCTCATAATAAACAATTCCTTTTCGATACCACCAAATGTAAATGGTGTGGTATGAGATCCATTTATTGTCCATGGTAAATAACTATTTAGGAATGTGTCGATTGCTTGTTCTTAGGTCGACGCTTCACAAATTGAAAAGCAATCCATTATGTTCTGTTGTTATTGTTTGGCGTCATGGAGTCAAACATAATGCTTTTAGTTGAACATAGCTTGGCACAAATTGACGATAGACGTGTCGGTGCGGGATTCGTATATTATTTTATTTGCTTCCTCATAACATACAAAGTTCACTTTATTGTCACGTTATTTTCATGTAAAACCCTTTTTGTTTCATAATAAATCACAAAAGATTCAGAAAAGATTAGCAATATTGTAGGTATTGTTGAATACCTTTGAGGTTGTTAATTTTCCTTTACATATTAATCTTCAATTGAAATTAGCAATAAACGTTGTGATCATCAGATTATTCATTTCAGACTGCAAAGGCGTAAAGTTCGGTGCACGTGTCACATTGCACTCAAGGCCCGAACGTTGGAATAATTCACAGTGAATCTAACCACACCACCGCAAGGCATTCGTGGTCGTCATCATCCGCCTCATCATCATCACCATCGTTGTCGTAGTCGTCTGGTAAAGATTAATTATGCCTACCGATACCGTCTGATGCGCCTGTACGGAACGCGCCCATTACTGCCAAGTGCAACACTTCATGCGCCTGGTGGACCGTCCGGGGTTGATCGACCACCGTACGAACCGAACAAAACTGGCACTCGGCCAAGAAGGAAATCCGGACGGTGCATCGGTTGATCGCGCAGTTCCGGCTTCTAGCCGATCGGCAAATGATCCGAACGACGAAACGGACGAACACGCTTTTGCAGCGATGCTTGTGTTAGCCGCAGGGCGATAACAGGAAATTTCCTTTATTTTTAACCCAAGGAGCAAAGCGCTAAGATCCGGATCGACACGCGAGGATTGGTGTTGGCAGGAATTTTTAGTATGCACCGAATGGTCTGAATATTTTTTTGATTGAGAATTTATACATTGGCCGTGTTCTTTGTGTAGGGATGTTGTGAAACAGAAAGCACTCAAGATGTTACTCGCCCCCTTGTTTGCATTTTAATTCCAAGAACACAGTTTAATTAGCTCAAAATAGGGCATTTGTTTTGCCGCGTAGTATCAAACGATTTGATTAAATATTGATGATGAGTGTTAATAATAATATGTGCATTTTCTATGCAGCAGTTGCGCTCGGCAGTCCTCAAAGTCGTGCTTCTCGAAGCGATCGTTGAGACACAAATCAAATAAATGAATCGGTCGACTAGAACGCTAATAAACTTTGCACTTCTTTTCACTATTCTAGAAAGTTTATGTGAAAATACGCGGTTTGTTTAATGCTACAATTATCTTGAAATAATAAATAATTATTTTATTGTGATAAGTTTTTAAATGATTTTTTAAAACACCTATTTTTAAAAGGATGACAAAACAATAATTAGAACATTATCTTGGAAAAGTAATCATTTAAGAATTGAGTTCAAAAATAACAACATATTTTAACAAATAATATACGTTTTCTATAAAGAGCACTAAACTCTTATGTTCATAACATAAGTGGGGCTTACCACCTTTGATAGAGAATGAGAGACACTAGTACGAAGGTGCCTATTCCGTACTGGTTCAATGTTTTGTCGATTGAAACGAATTCTACATAATTTGAATCCGATTTTGATATGATCAGAAGAAAATTATAAGAAATTTTGTAAAGTTACATTAGAAATTTCGGAAAAAGTGACAAAGTTCATTCCTAATTCCTACATACAAACCTACACCTTCCCTATTTATCTAATCTATCATATCTCCCTATTAAAGTCTAAAGTTTACTTATGTTTTTATAATATTGTGTACGTTATTATTTTTTTATAAAACAAATGTTTTTCTTGTAACTGAGAACAAAAGGTCTTTTTTTTCGTAGGAACGGCCTGGCCGTATTGCTTGACTTATGAATACCACTTAGTGAGGTTAATCAGTCCTCACTGCTTTATTAACTTAACTACCTTTATTAACTTATTTAACTTTATTAACTTTATTAACTTTCTCAGAATTGATTATGCTCATTTTGTTAATGAAGTTTACGGAAGAAATACTCCATGTAAGAGGGATTGGCGTCCATGAAAAATTTGTGCACAATTTTTCGTCTTTTCCTAAAATTTTCAGTAATAAAAGCCAAAAGCCATGGCCAAACAGTTGTTGCAAATAATTCGTTTCACAACGATTCAATACGGTTATGCAAAACAATAAAGTGCACGTAGTAACAAACATAGTATAAACTGGCGAAGGAAACTAAATTATGAAAATGAAAAAGAAATAGATCAAATGGATGATGTATTGTTTACCCAATAAAAAACATATGTAAAACTAGTCGTATAAATCTATAACTCACTCTAAAATGACATATTTTTTCAAATTAATTTTTCAACAAATTTTGAATCATCACGATGCATGTGGAATAAGCTCACGCACTGAGTGCATGAGTTCGCGCAATCGTGAGCGCGAGAGAGAATCGCATTCCCTTTCAAAACGTTCGCTCGCGAGTAAACCCGGCCCGGCACGCGCGCATTTCTTAAAAAGACCGTGCTGTATCGTTCACCGCCACCAGAACACGATCAGAGCGCAGCGAACCAGCAGACGTGTTGGATGTGAGTTACGGTTGCGTAAAACCGTCGGAAAGTGTGGAAAGCGAATATTGTGAATTTTTGCAAATATTATCCCATCGTAATTGTGTGCGTGTTTGTGTGTGGAAGTGCAACTGTCTATGTGTCACTTGTGTGTGGGAGAAATTACGTGTGAAGAAAAGTCGTTTTGAAGTGTTTTTTTTTAAAGTGAAGTGTGATTCCAATACGGAGCGCCTAGAGAGCACGGCTCGAAAACTACGACGCAGTGAGAAGATTGTGAATGTAGCAGCCAAAAAATAAAAGCATTTGTTGCCTTAAACCAAGCAAACCAACCCAGTTGTTCAAAACAAGTGAGTGAGCAAGTTCACCGGCCAGTGTTTGTGGTTGCGTCCCAGTAGACGGTGAAAAATTCGCGGCAGTTCACAACCAAACAGAAGAAGATCAAGGACGTTTTTTTGCCCACGTCCAAGCGGAAGAAGCGAACGGACCAGCGCACGTGTCCTGCTGCAGTGTTTAGAGAAATCAAATTTGTAAGTGTTTACAGTCAACTGTTAACTAGCGCGAAGAATTCTAGGAATTCCCACAGGGCAGAGGTTGTTGAAGGGATGACAGCATGACTTTGTGGTTTAAAAATAAAGCGTGAAATAGGGCGCGATTTCATTGAAACTTAATCCTCCGGAGGGGGATTTAATTTGATGAATCACAATAATTAGTGCACCTCAAGCTAACACACACACAAAACGCGTCGGGCCCGATCGAGTGGTGGTGTGCCCTCTGTCGTGATCTCTCAAGTGTTTTACCCTGTTTTGTTGCTTTGCTTTCTTCAAATGCACTGCTCTTGGTGCAGTTTTCAAGTTTCCTCATGTGTGTTGTTATTGTTCGGGGGTGAGTTGCGATTGTGCCGCGCGACAAGTGTGTGCGCGCAAATTTATGGATAAAAATTAACGGACCGGATTTTCTCCTGTTCCGAGTTGTGCTGGTGCCCGTGTTGAGGGTGAAATGTTATTTTTTTTCACACCACTCACCCACTCTGTACCCGATTTGTTGTTGTGTGATGCAGAAGGTGGTTGTTGGCTCTAGGGGCCGAGGGTTGGTTGCTTACATTTGGGTTTTATTAATGGTCTTTGGTTTGGACATTACGGTGGTGCTCCAGTCAGGAGACGGAACGGGGCATCGCTTGGATAAATCTCGCAGGGACGACGACGCCCACGCAATTCAAGCTCGGCGAAGGTAGGACAGAAAACGGGACAGCGACGACCATATCGACAAATGGCAGCAGGGCATAAAAAAGGGAAACAAAATAAGCGTTAAACAATCACACCCAACTGCTGTTCCTGCTGCTGGTGCTGATTATCGTTGATGAGGTTGTTCGTTCGGTCGTGCACACGTTAGAGCACACGCTACAACGTATCTCCTTTCGGGGTGGGCCAACGCTCCAAGCTATTACGGAGCTGAGTGAGATGTTTCTTTCACCGTTTTTTTTTTTGTTTTATCTCAGTGGGTTGTCTCCATAATCTTCGGTTTTCTCGTTCATAAGGAGGAATACAGTTTGAATAATGTTGGGTTAGTCATCTGCACCTGCCAAGACGCACAGGTCCATTGATAGGTGACTTGAATGTTTAACACAACCGCCATACAAACTCTGAATATTTGACTCTTTTGAGCAATGAATTTTATTATCAAAAGCAGACATGTTATACGGCAGCAAGAGGAAGCGTGTAGGTTTATTGTACTTGTGGAAATAATTCCACAAGATGTTTAATCTTTGCTTGCCAATATTAGTTATGGTATAAGATACGGTATCCTCCTGATATCCTCCTCCATTAGCTCTACGATTTTATTTCGTAAAGCAACCCAAGCCCTTTGCGTTCGCAGTATTACACGCCGCACAACCTACCACACTAATTTAAGTCTGACGCAATGGTGTGCCACATCGCGTTCCCTTCGTGGGTACACAAAAGATAATTCCTTCCAAAGATAACGCCACGCCACGAACAGCGGTAAACTGTGCTTCCAGATTTTACAGGGGGGGGGGGGGGGGGGGGTGAAAAAGCCACTACCACCAGCTACAAGATGGGGCTAAATGGCAATGCCAAACGGTCTCAGTTATTAGTTTGTAGAGTTTATGGTTCATAGGATTGTCTTGGCGTTCCAGTGCAAGTGCTCCAGACAAAACTGTAAAAGATAGTTTCTCGTCCGCCACCAGTCAAAAGAACCGATCACTTTAAATGGGACTCTGATATTAGCATAATCGTTTCGGACCGTTTGGAGTCATGCGAGTGCGTGAGGAAATCTCGTCCAACGAACCTGGCGCGAAAAAAAGGGGCCCCAATGTGAGGTAAACCACTTGAGTTGTTCAACAAAAACGGCAGCAACATAAATTCGCTTCCTCAGCGCTACTTCAAACACTTCTGATAGTTGCAACATTTGCGTACTTGGAAACTGGAACGCAGGAATTGGAAACGCATTCTTCAGAGGAGCTTCTATTCCGTCTCGCTCTCTCTCTCTCTTTCACGAGACGACCTTGGTACTGCAGAGGATCCGTTGGGTTTCGCAAGAGTTGGCGAAAATATGCATCTAAAGAAAACTGCGTCACACCACTCGACCACTGTGGCACAATGTTATCGATTGTCTTATTGTGATGTCACCCGGCTGTGGTTTAGATAAGGGTGGAAGATATTAAAAGCGAAATCCAACGATGAATAATGCTCCAGCTCGCACTCGGCGGCATACAGTTTGAAAGTGTGCGATTGTCGTGTCGTGATCGATGACCATTGGGTAAGGTCAGGGTAACAGCACTCATCAGACCAACTAATAACGGCTGACTTGTGGTGCTTGCGGCGGACAACTCCCAAACTGCAATAACTTCAACCTTGTACCGAGACTCACATGCCATAAACCGAACATTGCTCCTTTCCAAGGGCTCAAAGCGGTTTGGTGAAGGAGTCATCGCTTAGCTTCACAGTCCAACCAGCAGATCTTGGACCGGTGCTGTGCTATATGGTTGTGACATCCACAAGATGCAGGCGAAATGGTTTCGGTACGCTCCACGCGTTGCTTCAATAACCGCCGTCTTGATGGAGTGCTGATGGCGAGCGAAATCGACTCGGATTAAGCATACGAAAATTGCTGATCACGTCCGTACCCTGTGATGCCCTGAGGAGGTCATACTGGGAGGTCGTCCATTGGTAGTTGGAGAGATGTCTATTTCTCGGAACTACTCGGAACTCTACTTACAATAGGGCGTGCTGTGTTTGTGTGGAGTGCTGTCATGGCCCTGAACGTGATCTGGTTAATGTTGCGCACTACATTACACCAGACAGCAGACAGATCACAGCTAAAAGGGGGAGATGATTCGGTTGACCGGATCGTTTGACGGCAAAGCTATTCACCATGTTATTAGCATCGTTCAATCGATCAAAAACATGGGGCATGCCATGTGGGTCTTGTTTGTTTTTCTGAACCTGTATCCCGCTTTTTCTTGCTTATACCGTGTGGCAGCCTAGGGTGATGAAAAGAGTATCCAGAAACCGGACCGTTTAGATTGTAGTTTACCTACTCCATGCAAATGTGAGCCGGTAAGCTTCCCGCCCAACTCAACGCAAAGATCCATCGATCTTGTTTTGCTAGCGATCAGTGCGATCGCTGCAGTCCATCAACAGGTGCTCCAATATTTTACGATCCTGCGCCTTTGCTATAAACTGCAGAGTGAAAACTCCCTGAAGGGGGCAATATTGATTTAAGCCGTACGATGGACGTACGATCGTGAGTAGGAGATCTTCGCCAGAGCACCACCACTGGTGGCGAATGCGGTTTTCGAGTGCTTACTAAACAAAAATCTCTAACTGCTTCGAGCGCAACTGCTCAAATCCAGAGTTAAGGTCCTGAGCTAATTTGCTGAGCTGGTGGGGAAGGATTGGTTTTAACGTTTAAATAGTGCAATCGACTAGTGGGTTTCGTGTGATGTAATGCTACACGCGTTTTTCCATGAACACACACACATACATATATATATATAAAATTGTAAAGTAAATGTTTGCACAGAATTCCTAAGGGCACCACCATTAGTGTGGTTCTGGACGGGCGGGCAAATAAATACACGGTGTACTTTATTGATGTTGCGCGTGTTCCGTGCATCCATTGCTAAACGATCGTGTTTGATTTTTCAGTAGCACAAAAAAAAAACGCACACACACACACTTCCCTCGATGAACTGTTGCGTGATAATAAGTTGCAAGATGGCGTGTTTACGTGTTGCGAAAATAGAAGTACCGCACCGAAGGCTTTACAATGCACTTTAGTAGCATTCTTCTGTTGCAGTCAAAAGGCTTTTTGTTTCCTCGCTTGAGGAATAGCAACAATCAAACAGTCTAACCGTGTGTGTTCTGGGCACGTATTTTAAGTCGAAAACATCTTCAAAAGAGCATTCCTAAGGCAGCACGTATGTTTCGATTTCACGTCGGACGTTGCCGTTCGCCATCCGTCTTATGTTTAGAATAGCTATGCTTCAACGCGCTGTCCGTAGTCCGTCCGCCACCGGTGCCACAAGACACACCAAACGTCATTAATTTCATCCCGAAAAATCTGCGCAATCGATCGGGCAAAAAAAAGGGAAAACAGATGCGACTGAGGCCACCGATGTTGAACATTTTTAAAATTCCTGCTACTGCTGCAGCCGAGCCGATAGACCAAGAAGAAAAAAAATCTAAACCTTTCGGTGTTTTGGTTGTTTTGCGTCACCGTGTCAAACATTCGGAGCGGAAAGGAGGGACAAGATAAACTTCCTGCCGAAGAGGGACTTTTCTTCTTGATCGTGGTGTTTGAAATTCACGCCGCCAAAACCCATCTGGCGAGGCGTGCGTGTGATCAAATGATCGTTTTATTTTTCTGCCTCCGTTTTGGGTGTGTGTGTGTGTGTGCGTTTTGGCCACTGTTTATTCTTACGATTTACTTTTGTGACAGAAGGGGTCGAACATCAAACGGCTGAAACGCTGGTTTGCCTGGCGAAGACGAATTTGATGCTCCAATTTTTTAGCGTCTTTTTATTTCGTTGCATTTTTGGTCGTGCATTCGTCGACAGATAAATCGGTTGCAGTTCGGGGTATGGGCTTTGAAAGGGTTAGGGAAGGGTGCCGGTATGAGATTTCGTTTTATTTTTCTGTCCTTCCGTCGGCTTTTCGCTTTGACGTGTTGGCGATAGTCAGTGTTTTCTGGAGGAAGTTTTACCTTTTCGGAACGTTCGCTGATTATTCCTTGCGCGATGTTCAAGCAAGAATGAAAGGGAAAATAAACAAACCAACCGTGCCCAGTTTTCGCCGAACGTACGTGAGGGCTTTTCCACTCGTTGATCGATTGCTGTATCCGGTTGTGTGACTTGCTTTTGCAGATCGACAGATGGACCGGGGGTCCAGAGAGTTTTGTGCATATGCACAGCTTACGTGCCATTACCAAACGCGTACATATAGCAAAATTGTGTTCGCTTGTCACCTTTCCGAGTGTTAAATGGGGTTACACACCGTATTGTGGGTGGGTGTGGGTCCAGAAACATTTTCTGCCTGCTCTAAGGGGTTGTTACAGCTGGTCCGTGAGGGTTGGGTGTGTTGTTCGTTGCAATTCGTTTAGCTTGTTATCACCTTCTATCTGCATGTGTCTTTCAAACCCTTCGACAGTTTTGCAAGCGAAAGTACATGTATTCCCGATGGAGTACGGACGTTGAAGGGTGTTTTCAGCGAAGGTGTTTGAGAACTCTGTTCCCCTTCCATCCGAATCGCAATCCGAACACTGCAAACAATGTGGTTGCGGGTAAAAAGGGTTTCTTCCCAACACGCCAAAGGGCCAAACAAACGAATTCTGGGAATGGAATCAGTGTGCCACTTCGGCCACTGCAAGCGAGCAGGTCACGCGCGAAAACTCGCCAGCAAAACCCTCGCAAAGAGATTGTGTGCATCAGCTTGCACGGTGAACGTGTTTAGGATAGGGAAAATGGAAAGTTTTGGGTAAGCTGAGCATGCAATGTGAGTTGCCCACGAGACATTGTGCCAACATTGTTTTGCACGCGTGGAACTCCATGAACCTCGATTCCTCCAATATCGCAGGTGGAGTAGAAGGTTGCTGCACTATACTGCTTTATGATAATGTGTGTGTGTGTAATGCCCATTCTGCCCTTCTCCATCGCGGAAATTGAACCTTCTACCCTGCAGTACAGCAACTGCACAGCTGCATTTGATGCAAAATGATCGCACACTTGGCAAAATGGTACCCGCACGAGGGGTCAGGTTTCCCCGGAAGTAGAAACGGACGCATGGTCTATAATGGTGGCATCATCTCTCCACCAGACACACCTGATGGGGTGTCGGTTTTCCGTTAGGGCCGCGATACTTGAAATGATTTATCGCACACGATCGGCCCACCGGACAAAACACATGTTTGCGTAACGAGGACCGGGGGAATTGTGCGATAGTGTTTCCGAGGATGATTCCGATTTGCTGGCGAGAGTCCCGCACGGACCGGGTGGCCAGTTTGTTATTGCGTGAACAAAATAAACGATATGACAGCAATGCCATACCAGCAAGTGGTGGTGGTGGTTGAGTGGCTTTCCGTTTATCCGGTCAATTGGGTCAAGAAAAGTCGTATTAAACGACCGTTGGCTGAAGAGGTAAAACGCGAGGAGTTGAAACTTTTAAACAAACCAGCTCAAAGTGCCGAACGAGAAATGCGAAATCACGATAGGGAAAGTTAAAGTTTAAACGGTTTTTCTATCAGATGGTAAAGTATGAAGTGGTCAAATGGAACCGAGCAGATAGGAGTGATGTTACGAACATGTTAACAAAACATGTTCAAGGATCACCTGTTTTACAAGTAGTTTTAAAAACAGCAGCTATTTAAGTTTAGTTTTTCGTCTACTAATTTCCCATTCTACTAGCGACGACTCTTTGGAGCGTGTGTTTAGATTACCAATGCTCAATATTCTCCCTGTATAAAGCGCTGCGATAGATGCCCTTAGCAGAAAACTATTTTCTGGCAGCAATATGACCGATTTTTTCGGTGTTGGTGTATGATGCAGCATGGCTAAAGTTTGAGACGACTTTGAAAATGAGATCACCTATTATTCCTGAACATGTGCCGATAATTTCATCAGCATCACGATATGGATCGACTTATAGACGATGGTTTTCGAAATTTCGATCTTAGAGTCAACCCAAGGCAATCCTCTTTGGCGTAGGCCCTTGACGCAGTTTCTTGAGTGTACCGAAGGTCCCTGAGATTTTTCTGTCCTTCAGAACAACAACAGCTCTGATGGAGAAATTGGGACAAATCTCCTTTCCTTTGGCGGATAAACTTCTGGCTTTCCTTGACCAGGCCTTTCTACGGGTGTACAGTCCAGATGAGATTTGCTATCCGGTGATGTTTTATTAAGACCAGCCCCATTATCGTTTCGGCCAAGGGATCGCTAAAAATTGGGACTTATAAAGCGTGAAAAACGTGCACAAAACCCCTAAAATCATGAGAACGTCCTTGTCCGGAAATTCGACTATTAGGAGCAACTGGATATATAGCTGGCAACGTGGACTATGTTCGCTATATTATTATGTTTGAAAATTTGATATTTCTACTCGTTGTAAGAAAAAAAAATCCCATATATCTTACATCGATGTGGTCCTTTGGTCCTTCTCTTGTTTTTGGTTGGCAATTGTACATTTTGTACACTTTTATCTCGTACACTGGTGAAACGGGATCGAGCTTGGCTTGAATGCCATCAACGATGCAGTCTCTGGTGTGCGTTCAACGCTAACAGGACTGCATTACGGTAGGGCCGATTACCGGTTTACTCGAAATAAAACGGTCAACCATGACAGAAATGAATTTTTGCTCCCTCCTATCAACCTCCCATATATACAGATTGCAGCTGATTTATGTAGCCCGCAGACACGCAAACACCCTACGCCCGGACCGGATTTTGCTGATCGCGCGCGCCATTCGCATTATCTTATCGCACACCGTTTGGGGCACAGTTTGCCGCCCGGGCGAGTTAAGGTAAACGATCGCAAACGATCCGACGCGTTGTGTGCCCGTCCACAAATCATCATCGGTTCCGCTACGGCTCGTACTGATCTGGAGATGCTGATTAATGGTCCCGGGCCGGGGCTCATCAAAAATGCAACGAGAAAGAATTGATGATCGAATCGGAGCAATTGAGCAGTTGTTCAGCCGTGACGCGGCGGTGATGTGCGCCGGTAACCGTTGTGAGGGTGACGCATTTTTGCTGTGGCTCATTGGCGCCGTTCACAGTGCGCGGCCCTTTGAAACGGTGTGCCCGCGCTCGTGTGTGTGTGTGCGTGTTTGGTAATTTTAACTTGCAGTAAAACTTCCCACCGGCATGTTTTACGCCCGATACATGACAAGATATAGTTATGGTTCGTTTTTAAATATCGCTACATCTTGGCGCGCTGCTGCAACGACGACGACGACGACAGTAAAGCGCATCTTTGGTCGGTGTCAATTAGCATAAATTAGTCGTAAAAGTTAGTGTTCGGTACGTGTCTGTCGTCGGGCTGGGGTTTTTGAGCGCCGCACATACCACGTGGACCGGTAGTGCCCTTCGCTGCGAGTTCCTCGGGAAAAATGCAGTCGTGTCACGAAGCAGCACAAAAAAGTCATCTTGAATCGGATCGGATCGTGTACTTTACCGCACGGCTCATTCGAACGCGATACGATTGCAGCCTGGGTAAGATTTACTACTGTTTGATGAGGTTTTTCTACGAGAGAATTGCTTGTAGCTGATCGAACAACAATAGCTACTGATCAGATACGAGTGGCTATAGGAAGGAGCGAATAAAAAAAAAACTCCCTTCGTATTGTGACGGAAGAACGCTTAAAGGGAACATGGTTTTATAATCTGCTCCATCTTGTGTTCTCCTGCAGGGAAAGATCGATCGGTAGTTCGCTCTGTAGCACACCGACAAATGGTGCCGCTTATCCAGGGTGCCTCTACCTGCCCAGAGAGCAGACCATCATGTGGAGCAGTAGTGTGGCGGCTCTACACTGGGCAAGACTTTCGATTTCATGCTGTGCCGTTAATGACACATCCACAGCACCCATGTGAGAGCTGGCGCGATAGGGAGCCACAACGGAATGAACCTTCGAAACCGGACTGATCGCGATTTAAAAGGGCGTAAAGCAATTTAACTTGGTGTGCGAAGTGAATGGATTTTTTTTAACATTTTAAATGCGATGATTATAGGCATTATGCGAGCGCAAGCGTGTAATGTTTCCTGATGATGTTTTGCCGACATAGTTCGTGCAGTTTGGCGGAGATGAAAAGCGGCGTTTTTTCAATGTTTCAAAATGCGGGTTATAAAATGGTCGCACCACTTTCTAAGCGAAACTCATGTTTATGTTTCTACAACTGAGTAAACACAAAACGACCATTTCTGGATCGGATGTCCTTGAGTTTGGTAGACGTTGTATTAATATGCTGGCTTCTTGTTTTGGTACGGTGTTTCTGCAGCTAAGCAAATTCAACAGAACGGTACAACATGCGTTTCACTCTGTTTCTTGACAACTATGCCTTGCACTTGATAGAGTGACCTTGCAAGTATTAAAATAATCATCATTTGACTTGAGACGTTTATTGTTGTATATTTAATTTGTCTGGAAGCTTTAAAAGGAATTCAAAGTGCTGATTTTTAATATGTTATGTTCTTGAAGGTCTGTTTCAAATGTGATTTATCATTTAAAACCAGTTGAGCTACAGTTGGATCAATTTTCCATATAGGGAAGATTATCTTTGAGATCCGCCAAATGAGAACCATTACGCTAAATAGGAAAATAATTTTAAGTTAAAGTTCGGTTTACGTTTAACTTTTAAACATCTGAATGTATGTGTTAAACAATTGTAGCAGCTGATCTGGTTTTGTTATTATAGAAGCTAAATATTGTTTGATATTATAATAGAAAATGGAGCTCTTTTATCAATTTATCGTATGGTGGAACTATCCATCTGAGGGATTAGGAATGTCAGACCTCTCGACCCTTTTTTTTGTACTGCCAAGCCGAATAACAAATATTAAGTTGAATAAATGTCTGTTTGATGATAAATTTTTAGCACCACGAGGTACACAGTTCCCGAGCTTTAGGTTTGCTACAAAACCTGTATGGACATCCAGTGTGAAAGAGACGACCCACGACTAAGGATAGTCAGTTCTGCCATTTCTGTCTGTCCAGCCTAGTTCAGGAGCCTTTTCAGATAGGATCCAATATTCGGAAATGCTGTATGAAGATCAGTGCCGGGCCACAAAGATATAACGGTTGAAACTTCAATCATGCCAGGCACTATTTAGCACAAGTTGTTGAATCCGTATTTCGATTACATGTACATGAACGTTCCTTCAACACTCTTCTTACAGTTCAGAGCTAGCCAAACTGATTATCATATTTTCCATTCCTTTTTGAATCACATGAGTGACACAATCAACAGGGCTTCGAAAACGAGGCTTGACAACTTGATTTGTTAAACCACATCGGCTTCAAGTACATTGTTGTAAAGACTAGCAGCAACAGCAGCATGTGATTAGCTAATTGAGCCGTTAGCTGTTTATGAAACAGATCCCATTCAGTCACTTATCCAATTGCTGAACACAGCGCATTTCGTTCACCTACACTAAACGAGATCACACGGTACAAATTTGTTTAGATGATCTACTATCGATAAATAGTACAACTTAGCGATCAAATTATTTGACCACTCGTTAGCCTGATAACACATTGTGCAATTTATCACACGCAGTAAAGAAGTAATTAGATACGCTACTTCACCGTCTTGTGTTGTTTGATTTTATATGCTTCATTATAATTAAAATATCCTTCGGACCCATTTTAAGCGGCCACGTAACCGCCCTCCGTTGGTCGATTTACGACCCAAGAAGCAATGTTCCTGGCAGTAGTGGAAAGCCCGGACGCGGTGTATCAATGTAAACCTGTTATTTGCAAATGAGGCTCTCCTGTTCACATAAAAGCTGAAAGCTGCTCCACGGGCAGTAATTATTGGAATCAATTACAACTCGTTCGGTGTGCGCCCGCTGAGGGACGGGGATTGGTCAATTAAGTAGAGGGAGCTGAGGCCGAGGTCCATACTTTTAATGATGAATTTATGTGACAGTTTGTAGCTTCTTGCGTCATGTGTAACTTCAGTGGCGATGGAAAGGAGGACGATTTTACCATGATTGACAAATGTACAATTACAGTCGGCAGGGTACATGGCCCCATCGAGGGGCCATATTTATAGCTCTCGATGTTGCATGCTAATATAATCAGTGTCTTTATCAACCCGGTCAGGAGTCTACTTACGGCTGGTATCGACCGAAAAATGGACAGTCGGTGGAGGCTGTGTCTCTTGCTGCACATCTCGCTGTGGTACGTTTTTAATCAGGAGCAACCAGTTAACGTATCCCTGTTGACCTACAAAACGGCACCGAAGAGACGTTGAAGGACACGCGAAAAGGAGAGAAAGAAGAAGCGAATGTCGGCTACAAATCAACATCGTTGTTGTTGCGTCATCGCTCCGGGGTTTGGAAAAAGAAGGCTTCGGGCGATGGGACAATGGTAAACAAACCATTAGCACCCATCAGTGTCGCGTAATGGCGTACAAGAGCTTCTCTCCCTGCTGCCCTGCCTTCTTTGGTACCAGCGACTACGGATGAAATGGAATTGCGCGCCGCTTTAGCTGCAATCCGATGCAATTGGTGGTACAGATACAGAGGGTGGCAACGCGTGATGTGGCAGCGAGTCCAGCGAAGATCAAGGCTGCACTAAACGCGCGTACATACCGTGCACTTCTCAGTTTCGCATACTCCAAATGCCAGACGTTTTGTGGCGGTTAACTGTTCCATGTGTGCGGGATAGTGCGGAGACCTGACTGATGTCAAGAGCTAAGTCTACTTTTATGATAGTGCCCGTCACTGTGTTTGTGTCCACCCCGCGCGGCACCGTTCGTACACTGTCAAAACAAAACCACCGAGAAATATGACTCAATTAAGCTATTTTTAAACCCGATACCGCGTGCAATAGAGAAGCGCGGTTTGTTTGAAAATTCTAGGACACAGTCGGGAAAAGCAGTTTGTGATACACATACGTGAGTTGCCTATGGAAAGTAGTGGTAGTAGTAGTGGCAGTAGTACCGCACGCGGCAAATACCGTTCACCATCCACCATAAACTACGCGAGCGTTTGCTGACAGCTGTCACATTCGCGCCATCTTTCTCCTCTCTCTTTATCGTTGGGATCTTCTCGACTAAGTAATGATGCTGCTGATGATGCGCTTTGCGCTGCAATATTCAAACAGATACTCACACGAACACGATCACGTTTGTTTTGAAACAAAATACAAAACAAAAACACCGTTCAGATCAGCTGCAGTTGCTGGTGTTTCGCTGCGAAAGAATAAAATATCGACCTGATCACGGTGCGTTGCACCCTTCGCTACAGATACCATTTTGAACACCTTTTCACATAACCCTTTCAAAAAGGGCTTCGCTTTTTTTGACAACTGCGCTAAACACTGACAAATACACTCCCAGTTAAACCCTACCTACTGGTTGCGTGTGTGTGTGTGTGTGTGTGTGTGTGCTAATAGAGCGCATTTTTCTTTTCCCACATTCACACCCGATAGAGGACGGTTTGGAACATCCGAGGAATCCCCACGCATTCACACATGTCCGGCCGGGTTTGGGTGCTAAATGGTGGTGAGATAACATTTTTCCACCCTCAGGTTTTCTAATATCTTTTTGTCACATGAACCGCGACACACCTCACACGAAGGTCGCTCTTGCTGACTTCCGAAAGGAGACATGTGTGAGATGGAAGAGATTTATGAAAAAAAAACAAAGATGAATGCATCAAAACCAGTTGGCTGTTAATCTTCCGGCGTGTTTAGTGCTCGGTGGCTCGGCCAGAAGCACCATCGCCGTGTCATCTAAACGGCCCCAGCAGCAAGTGCCGTTCGAGTTCGAGCAGCAACTTCCACGCTACCTTGAAGCGGTCCGTGTCGGCATTTCGCTTTGGGTATGCAACCAGACCAGACGGGGCCGAATGAATCACTGTGCCGTGGGTGATTTATAGCACGAGCAGTAGACTTGGGACTCGTGTTCTATCCGCCGATGGTAGCACGGGTGCTGGCGGGTGCTGGAACCTTACGAGCGATTAGGAAAGCGTACGAACCAAAAACTCGATCTCGTCGAGAATGGGAAGTGTAACTTTCTCAATGTTGCTGTGAGGCTTAATCGGTACCGATTGGTAAATTGTCACGCACGACATAAAACGCATGTTAGGTTTGAGGTTAACTTATGACTAGCAACATGCCAAGTCAACGGTTACGAACGAGTTTCGCTTGCATTAGGACTTCCGAACTTCCACCAACCCGGTGCGCTCTATTGTGTGTGAATGTTTCATGAGCCTTAATGTGCTTAAGAGCATTGTTTGGAGCGAGAGCATTAGCTTCTTCGGTCGGTGGGTCGGTCCGGTGTTTGCACACCGAGGGTGGTCATTAGGGCAATTTTGTGGGCTCGCTTTTTATATGCTCCTATCCGTACACTGCATCGATCGATAATGGTGTCAGACGTCGAAAGCGTAGTGACACGGACAATTTCTTGCCGTAACCTTTTAAGGTCTTTTTGCTAGCCTTTCAACGAGTATTTTCGTCCGAGGTATGAGAATAGACACAAGTTTTCAATTTTCGCTCATTTGCCTACTGTTCCTATGAAATCTGAGACTACATTACAGAAGGAGCGTATATGCCACAAACATGACATGGCTGTATTTCCCCGCCACTATCTAAGACGGAGGTCACTTATTATTAATTACGTACCTGCTGTCACTAACTCCAGACCTTGGCTAATGGAACGAAATGATAATTGAACCGTAGGACTTCATTTCGTGCGGCTTTCAAGTTTCATTCCACAAGTGTGAGATACGGTGGATGTATCGCGTTTTGTAGTATGTTCCGTTAGCGCCTCCAAATATGGCTGCCGTAACGCTGTGATCCGTGATTTCAATTAGTAGTACGATAAGTAAGTGTACTGACACGTAACCCTGCCAAGGTGTGGATGCCGAACAACCTGGCCAAATGGTGTGAACGCGAGACAATCCTCACGATTGATCAGTACCATTGATTACGTTTTAAATGACGGATTACACGGTACTTTCTGACATGGGACATGCAACGTACACTCAGACGGACACCCACCCCCTCCCAGTGCATAAGAGTTTCAGTGCGAAGTGGAATGTTTGTCAAGGTTGTTCCGTTTTGGCACGGGTCTTGAGCCAACCCCCCCCCCCCCCACGCTTGCTACCGGATGCGAATCGCTCAGCAAAACCGTTTCAAGAATTTGGTACGATTTCTTGCAACTAGCCCCTCATTTTTTCGGAGAACAGTTAACTAGAACTACGCCTTTGGCGGTCTCTAGAAGGCCGGTAACATTGAACGTTTGTAAGGAAGGTATTTTTAGCCGATGACATCGCAATGGCAGACAGGTTAAAAGGCGGTGACGGTGGGCGAAGATTTGAGTGGCGAAAGTACAAGTTTTAGCAGGAATTTTATTCATTCCTCTGGACCCGTGCTTCGTGACGCTGTATCTTTTGCTCAGAAATGGAGAAGCACCAAAGTGGATATGATTTATGTCGAAAACTCGTATCCGGAATATATCAATAGTTTGATGAAGTTTTGGTTTGCTGTTTCTGCGTGTGTTCTTCTGTGTGTGGTCCTTAGTTGGTGGTAAAGAGTGGAAGAATTACTGCTACACCCGAACTACATCATAAATAAGAAAGTTTATTGTTGGCAGTTGTCGGTTGCGGGTTTTTGTTGCATCAATTTTTTGCCAGTCCCTTTTGGTTCTAGCTATTGTGCCAAGGGGTTGCGATTTGGAACGGAAAACAAATAAAGACATACGTCACTAACAGAGTGAAGTCGCTTACTTATCCTTTAGACAGAACAATCACACATATGGATGGTAATTAAATGGACAATTGTTTTCCATTTGGCTGATGTCAGTGTCTCTGTACACCCTGTGCTGGAATAATTTGTTGTAGAAGATATGATCGAGATCGTTATAAAGATGAATTGCCGCTGGGTGCGTGCGGGGCATACTTAAACGCTTCACAAATAAACACTGTTCAGTTCAAGCTCCTGACGTTGAAAGGCAACGACTTGCGGTCGTTCTGGAGTTACCTCCATGAAATCAGAGCACTAAAAAGTAAAAACTCAGAGTAATCGCGTTGAACGTTGTTTAAAAAATCATTTCCTCTCGATGGACGTTCCGCCGTGAGTGAAGTATGACCTTTTCCACACACACACACTGTCATTCTCGGGACAGGATTATGGGATTTTAATTTCGTGCCAATCCCCCCTCCAAAAAAACGAAGCATTTCTACTGTATTCTACTGAACAGGATCAATGAGATTCATCTCGCTTGCTAAATCCTCCCATTCTTCTTTAACCTTTCTCTCTACCGATCTTTTTTTTGCAGTAAAAATCACACAAAATGAAGGCTAATCGTTCGTTGCTGGCAGTGGCGATTGTCGGTCTGATGGCGGTATTGCTTCCCACGGCCGAAACCTGCAGCTGCCTCCCACAGCATCCCCAGACGGCTTTCTGCGAGTCGGAATACGGTAAGTTATTAATGTAGCAAAGGTTACCAAAGTTGATGCTGTGCTCTTGATGCTCGTCCTGCCCTGGAGGCCGGATATGTAATACGTCATCGGGTCTTCTGGTTTCTGCCAGTTGTGATGGTCAGCTTGCCTCGTAATACTGCACGCGTATCACGAATCGATCGTAAAATGGACAAGTTTCCTTCAATTTTAAAAACCGTTTCTAAAAACTGCTGTAAAGATGACATTGTGACACACTCACTCGCTCAGCAAAAACTTGCCGCGAAGAAATAAATTATGATCTCATCGTGGTGCGCTTTCAAGATCGCGATTAAGCTAACCGTCAAGCCATGCAGAGACTAACTGCATGATTAAGTTTTAGCACCAACAAAAACGGGAATAACAAAACAGCTCTTTTTTTCTCGTATTTTTTGTAGTGATCGTTGCACAAGTGCTTCGTCGTACCGCGTCCAACGATCGTGCGTCCATGGATGCGTACAAGATTGCAATCAAGAAAGAGTACAAGGTGAGCGCTAGCATGCAGCACATTGCAGACAAGCGAAGGGATCTTGCATGCAAAACGATCCAGTTTGAGAAATTGATTTTCTGATCCCAATTTGCGCTTTTCATCTTCAAAACAGATGAGTGACGAGGCACGGCAACTGCTGCGCCATGGAAAGCTCTACACACCCACGATGAGCTCGATGTGTGGCATCAAGCTGGAACCGAACAAGCTGTACGCGATCGCGTCCAACAGTGAACAGATCGGTCTGTGCGACTTTGTCCGTCCCTACTCGGAGCTTTCGATCGTGGAAAAGCGTGGACTTGCCGGTATCTATCGCAAGGGCTGCAAGTGCAAGATCAGCCATTGCTGGAGCACCAAATGTAATCAGCGAGTTGGATCCTGCAACTGGACACCGTTCGCACCGAAAGGAATCTGCGAAACGAGCTACGGTTCGTGTGTGCCGGCCGGTGTGGTCAATGAGGACGGTACACCGATCAAGTGTCACTGGCGTCGATCACCCCGTTACGGGCAGTGTATGGCTAAAAATGGTGGCAAATAAGCGCGAGACACAGGACTCAAGATAAGCACGGAAATTGCGAAGGCACACTTACGAGCAGAAACTTCCCGATCGGATGAGCTAGATTGTTGTTATAAACCGTTTATATATATTCTGTTTTTTTTTTTTCGTTCCCGAACGCTCTTTCACCAGACGGAACGATTGGAGAAGCGTTTATTGGAACACTCGTGAAGGTTTCCTATATTTATCAAAACATTTTAATCGTAGGGAAGAATGCATACTTTCGTTAAGTACAAATTACAATTAGCCACAGTGTAAATGCACCGAACACACACACACATACATACACAGAACGACCGAGTGAACAACAGGTCAGGAAAGGCGTATAACCAGGCGTATTGTGTGAACAAGTGAAGATACCATGAAGGTGATGATATTTGCATGAATAAATTATTGGATTATAATTAGTGTAAAGCGACTTCGACGATCGTTTCATGTGTTCATCGTTTCACTTACCATGTCTTTCGGGTTCGGGAAGAACGTCTGCTCGACCAGTGGGAACGCATCGCGACCGAGACGGCGCTGCAGCTGCAGCAGATGAGCGAATACCCACGGTTTGTCCTGTGTGCATCAATTCAGTGACGAGAAAGAAAATAGTACCAGAGATGCATTAGCCGCAATTTCTACTCAAAAGTTTAGAGAAAGCTATTTGAACAGCTAAACGCTGTACGTCATACAGCGAAAATAAAAAGCGAAAGCTGGCTCACTACAGTAAAGTGGTTATTACAGGACAAAATTGCTTGTTTGGTTGGCAGCTTTTTGAAGCATTACTAGCGGAGGAGCTGGTGCTGGTGATGGTTATTTAAAAGCCTGAGGCTACCAAGCAAAAGCCAATCGTTATATAGCACTTGGACAATTGTTCGGTTGCTTTAGAATTTTAAACTAGGCGTGAGCGTTTGGGGTTTTTACTTGCGGTGTGTTGCTGGGGATGGAATGTGTGCTTGGGTGGGAGAAAGCGGCAGGTGAGCAGGAGCGGGAATAGTTACACATATTGATTATTCGAATTGAAAGCTATAGAATTATCTAGATTTTTTTTAAATTGCACAATTTCTTTGTATTTGCGTGCTTGGAAATAGATTTCTTTTTGCTTTGTCTTTTTATTTTCTATTTTGACTCACTAAATACGCTTCTAATCAATATCTACAGCTGGATAATAGTGTTTTAAAGATCAGTTACTTTGTCAACTCTCCTTTCACGTGTAAACTATAAATTAACATCAAACGATTAGTGGTCCTTTTCGCAAAACATACGAAATCTTGCCAGGAAAATTGGGTCTGTACAAACTTATGTAGTTTTACAGGTGACACTTTACTGAGTCATTTTAAAAAGACGTAAATGTAAAAATTAAAAAAAAGTAGAATTGATTGATACACGTCTTCCTATTTAAATTTTGCATAAAGCAATTCTGATTTTGAGATCCGCTTGAATTCCCATAAACCCTCAAAGCGATAGCCAACAAATCAAGAAGCATTTACAAATTCCGCCTTAACATCTAACACTATCACACCCCGCCCACATAAACCCTTACCTGGAACTGGTACAGCGAGTGAAGCGAGTTGATGCTCGGCACCCCACCATACTTCAACCCGAGCAGTGTCGACCGGTAATCCTTCGACCCGTCACGCGGCGGCTGACGCACCAAAATAAAGTCCGGACGGAACGGTTTCGCCTGCTTCGATCCGCCCCGATTACAGCCAACCATCGGCCCGGAGTCTGCACTGGCCGTCAGCATAATCTCGCGGAACTCGGCCTGCTCCACCCGAATGTCGTAGTCACTGTGCAGACGCTTCCCACGGAAATACTTCGACCAGTCCGTGTTCTGATCGTCCACCACGAGCAGCGTGAAGCACTTGTCCCGATTGAACGGCTGAACACGGCTCGCAGTCGAGACGGCCGCTCCTGGCAAGGGTTAAAAAACGGGGTGCACCGAACGAAAGATGTGAAAAGCGGCATCCGTGCGACGACGGCCTCTACTTACCTATAATGGAGGCGCCTTGATCACGGGCCGCACCGGTTAAGCTTTGTACGCGCTGCAACAAACTTTCGCGCGATTTGGCCGGGCTCGAGGGTGCGCTAGTGCCGCGCTGGGCCGGACCCTTGCCAAAGCTTAACGACAGCTCCGGACCACCGGTGGGTGGTGCGGAACCGGGTGGTACGGGGCCACCCGGCGACACGGAACCGGCCGTACCGGGGGCCGGCGGTGGCGGAATGTTTGGCGGACCGCCGGGCATCGGTTGCTGCTGAAGCGGGGGCTGTGGGCGAGCTGCGGGTGGCAGGTCTTTCGGATCGACATCCTCGCACTCGGAAGACAGGTCTCCCGAGCTGAATCTGCCAATGAAATCACTAAGTCAGCAAACAGCGAAAACAGATCATGCAGGCAGCGACAGAGCAGTACAGAGCGCAGTACGGTTGTGGAAAGGTGCAAAAGGGCGAGCATCAAAATGAATTGAATGAATTAAGAAAAGAGATATAAAAATGGTACAAACGTAGAAAGTAAGTAAAGTAAAGAACACAAGTTTAGTAAGACCAAAAAAGAAGAACAATTTATTAAAAGATAAAAAAGAGAGATTGAAAAACAAAAGAAGCAAGTCAATCAAAAACAGAAAAAAGACACACCGAATAAAGAAAGGAAGATTTGATAAAAGCATTAGTGAGTTCAATCCAACAAACAGACACAACAATATGTACAACCACAAACACAAGTGGGCATCGAAAATGTAGTCGAAATTGTAGTCGGAAAGTGACATTAACAGCAAAAATGTAATGGCATGAGGAGTACAAAAATGGTTGAAGAAGAACAAGAGAGAAAAACGAGAGACAGAGAGAAGGAGAGAGTGAGAGAGATAATGCATTTGAAACATGGTGGCAAATTACATTTGTGGACGCAAGCATACCAGGTCAGGTGTGTGTTTTGGTTATCGTTCGCATTATAGTCATGGTGGGCACATAGGGGTGTTTGCGAAGAAAAAGAAAAGAAAACATCATCAAAGCAGAGTGACAAATAGATAGAGATAAAGAGAGAGAGAGAGAATTAAAAAGAGAGAAAGAGAGAGAGAGAGAAAGGGAGAGAAAGAAGAACAGGTTTACAACATTAGTATTCGGACGGATCATCATCATCACACACTCGTGAAGGAGTTTTTCGTTCCCCACTGGGAAAGAGTAATATGTAAGTGTTTTGCACGCTTTTCTTCGCTACTTGTAGTTGTGTGTTCCTACTTCACTTCATGTAAGAGTTGGTTAAAGCAGGGATAAAGTGTGCATTAAGTATCGGTCTGTGTGAGTGTAGGTTGTTTTTCCCGAGTAAGTATTGTACTTTCACATGACACTAGAATGCATGTGGGAGCGAAGTAAAACGAAAAATGTTCAAAGGAAAAGCAAATGGGGCCAGGAAATATGATCAGCGTAAATGGATGCCTAGAAGTATGATAGGGATGTTCACGTACAGTGCCTCAGATGGAGCTTCGAACATCTTGAAATTGAACAATTGCACGACTTTAAGGATAATTTGCACTGGCTAGAGTGGAACAGTTATGATAAATTTTTCATTTATCTTAACTGTCCCGTCCTGTCATAACTGTAAGTCATTTTTCTACCAGAGGAAACTAAATGCGCAGACATAATTCATAACAGTACTAGGATAATGATGCAAAAAGCTGGACTAAGAAAAAGATTATTTCTTCCAAGATATACGGAAAAGGTTTTGTTGCTTTAATGCTTGTTGCATTAAACGGCAGCTGTATAAAAACGGCCATTTGTGGTCAAGATGGGTAGTGATCCATGACGATAGTATTTACCAGACAGGCTTGAGTGGAGAATTTTTTTACTTGAGCGTGAAAAAATATGTTTTAATTACTTACTTATTCGAACACAACAAGTGAAAATCTGATTTGATTTTTAATCAATCGAAAATCCGGCATCTTTTGTTGATTAAATTTTGTAAAATTTAGCAAAACTGTGTGGAACAAGAAGTGTGAAAACATAAGTACTATTTTCCAGTTTTAGCAGCAAAGCATCATTACCCTCAAAGTCAAGCCATCGTACCTTTTTGTGGTGTAATCCGAATTTCCATTTAAGGCCCTGCATTTCCCGGGAGGAATGGAAAAAAAACGAACGCCCAAAGCTTGTCCAGATTGTGTTTTGAGTGAGTGCAATGGAACTATCTGGCCAATCATTGTTGAGTACTAATGTCCGGAAGTTGTTGAATCTGGACAAACCTGATGAATGTGTGCCGATCGGATGATAATCAAACAGCCAACGGAAAATTTCTAAAGCAATGCCATTCATGTTTTGTGTTAAAATAGGCGCCGAATGAGAACGAATACAATTTCGATGCATGTTTGTAAGGGAAAACAAATGGAAATTTAATAGAAGCGCTCTAAGATGCGGTTTTAGAATGAAAAACTAAGTGATGAATGTTTTCTTTGCAATGAAATGAATCTACGAAAAGGAGCCAAACAGTGTGGGAGGATATGTAAATACAAGAGCGGGGTAGGACCGAACGGTTCGAGTCATGTGAAACAGCGTGAAGGAAAAGCAAATTTAATGGAAAACGTTCTGCAAACGGGTACTTACCGGCGCTTCAGGAAATTAACATTGCTGGTAAAGCTACTCTTGAAACTTGCGAAAGACAGTGTGCCGGCTTGTGGATCCTGCTAAAACCCGTTCCGAGAAGGTGCCATACACACACACACACCACGAACAGAAGAGTTGAAACGGTTGAAGAAATGGGTTAGAAGATGGATAGAAAAGATGGATTAAATTAACGATGCACCATAGAAGTAGTAGCAGTAGTAAGAGTAGAAAAACGTGTGTTGGGAGTTTTGTGGTAGAAAAACAGTGCAGCAGGACGGACTCTGGCATCGGTCGTTTGTGTGAATGGAAAAAAAAAGCCACCGGAGGAAAGAAAAGCAAAGCGGATAACTATGCTAAATGGAGCCAGCTAACTTTGCTAACGGCGGGAAATTTTGTATCGAAGGTGTGTTTTTTGCTTGGGAGCAAAGTTTTAACATACTTTGGTTTGTATTTGCTAGAAGGAGGCAAAAGAACTGGTCACATTATGGGGAAGTTTTAATGCAAGCTTATGATGTTTGAGCATAAAACAAAAAATGGATGAAAGTTCTTGGCTAATATTAATAAGCAATCGGGGAGAGGAGTTAGAGGACCTAAAGGATTTCGAAAGATTGGAAAAGTAGATCGTTGAAGGTTGAGAAAATATCATGAGAAAGTTATTTATGATTTACAATGTAAGCAGTTTCTGAGTTTCATATACGGACATCACGTAAGATCACGTTTGATCAGGTAAAATATCCTCAAAGCTATGTGTATATTGAATTTGAACCATTTGAACCATTCCAAGCACTAAAAAAATGTTGTCGTTTTCTACAATAAGATTTTTTTTTATTCTTATATTCGTTCATCTTTTCTAACGAGCAAAGAAACCAGTTATCATATCTCTTCAATTATAACTGTAGAGAATGTGTTTGTATGAGATAAATATATAGGGATTTCATGCTTTAAACATTATAGATCTGATTTAATATCATAGAGATTCCGTTACAGGCTTCTTTCTTCTTCTGGACTTTACAATCTTACTAAGTTACGCCAGCCTCGCATCGAATGGCTTTCTAAACTTCGTGATACAGCGTATTTGAATATTGAATCCTGAACCTCTGACCAGAGCCCTGGCCTTGTCTCGTGAAGATTGACCTACTGTAAAGGTGCTGCTTTAAAGACGTGTAATTATAACTGTGACTGAGACAGAAGACATGAAAGATGTTACCTTGAGAATTATTCCTTTTCATAATGGCACATTTTTATATTAGTTTAAGCCTCTTTTGCCGTTGATTAAAACCACTTAATTCCACTACTAAACAGCTAAAAAGCTCGATATGAAATTATAGTTTTCTTCTTCTTGGCTTTACGACCTTCTAGGTCACGCCGGTCATCGAATGGCTTACTAGACTTGCCGATAACCGCGTGGTTGGAAGCTCTCACTACGGTGGGAAGGCCTGGATGGAATTTAAAACCCGGTGCTGCCATTTGAAGACCGGCATTCACTTAGTTTGGCGAGATCGAGTTTCCAGCATGACAATATTACAATAATAAACTCTAACCGATACATTTTCGTATGATCGACGGGGGAATCTTATTATAGACCGATGAGACTCAACCTTAGGCACTACCTACAACAGTCTAAAGTCTATTACCAATCACTTCCAGCTCACCAATCAGGGTTGTCTAGTAAGTCCCAGCTTTCTTAAACTCTTATCGAAACTTATATTTACGGGTTTGGTTCAGTGTAATTTGTTAGCCTAGCTTTAATGAAATCTCAGTGCTGATATGTATGATTTTATAACAATTAAAAATCACGAAAAATAAAGCATTTTTAATTACTTACAAGACGTCACATTCACGTAATAATACTACATTGTAGTACACCTTACAATACTAATCTATCTTCTGAAGATTGTTATTCTAAATTGTTGTATGTCTTTTCTCCTATTATTTCGCACCGCAACCTAGAGAGGTTTTGTTAGCTTGGCGGTTTCTGCTTCGTGACACAATTTTTTCTAAAATTGAGTAAGGAGTGCAGCGTAGGAGTGCGAATGGTACTTATCTGTACTTGGTACCCATCACAGCCATTCGAAGAATTGGTGCTACCAGCACTAAGCCACAAGATAATAATAAAAAAAATCCTTACAATCCTTGTAACATGGAAACTGCGCTAACTTTTGATTGCATACTTTAAGGCGCATAGAAGTAATTGCTCCCCGGTAGTGAGTACTGGCTTTCCAGCTACGTGGTTTGTGCAATTCTAGTAAGATATTGGTCGGCGTGACTTTGGAGTTTAATCCAATGGCGTTAATCCAAGAATAATAATAAAAAGGCAGGAAACTGCTAAGGAAGCGTTCAATTGAGTTTACAGGATTTATTTAGTATTGATGAATTTGCTAACAATAATCAATACGGTCAGGCCGTTCTAACGGAACAATTTATGCCCTCAAAAACATAAAAAGAAGCAGTAAGCAGTAAGCAAGAAGAGCAGTAAGGCAAATATTTCTTAAACAAGTTCTAATGTCATCGTTCTCATTAATTCACATTTGAATGAAATGTTTGTTTATCATTAGTTTCTTTCCTACCCATGTTTTATTCATTTGGCGCATTATTTCCAAAACTGCATATCATTTGTAAACCATGTACGAAAAAAGCGAAAGAACAAAGAAAAGGGGAAAAAGAGAGAAAGAAAATCAAATCTTTCAAGCTTGCGTTTGCACATACAATGAGCGAGAAAGTTTTCCCTTGTGCACAAACATTATCCACCTACTCCGGCACTTACACAAACACTCACGCATATCAAATGCATAACGAATTGTAGCTTTTTCACACAAACACAGACAAATTTCACAGCAGTGGTTTCGTACGATTCGCTCCTGTTTGCCAGTTGATTTTCTGGCAAGCTCGGCGGAAAAGAAAGAAAAATACGGGGACAAAACTTTGCCGTATCGTGTTGCCGTAGGTTAAAAGTTTCATTATTGAATCATCACAAGTATTTGCAAACGTGTGCATGGTGATGGTGGTGTTGCCAGTTTGGGTGGGCTGTTAAGCAGAAGAAGAAAAAAATAGCAGGAGAGCCACGATAAAAACCAGCAAACAGGAGATAAACAAGCAACCCCCAAAGCGGAAGCAGTTGATGTAGCGAATTTGTTCTTCGTACAGGAAACCATTCCGCAGTTTGTGCGGAAGAATCCGGTACCAATGACACAGAACGGATGGAGCGTGATGGGTCTTTTTTCCATTTATTTACGAAAAGTTTCGCTCCTATGCACGGCCAGCGAGTGAGGTATATGAAAAGATTGAATAGAATCCTTTGAGCGCCATTGGGCGCCATTTGCAAACAAGAATAATGATGATGAAGAATGTGAAATCAAAATGAAATGAAATGGATAAAAAAAAAGGAAGACGAATAAAACAACAACAAGGTCAAGTTCGAAGCACACAAAACTTCCCCTTAACATCAAACCTCAATGGAGACGCCCGGTGGTTCTCGGTGTTGATTATGTTATTCGACAAAGTTTGTACTAGTTAGTCGCTTCGAAACACATTTCGATGGGCGGACATGTATTATATGTGACGATAAACTATTTCAAGCATAAAAGAGGATAGTTTTATGAAGGTAGAAGAAGCGAGATAGTAGCTCACAGGATCGAGCAACGTCCGTACGCGAGAGCAGAGCAAGCGAAGCAAGGAAAAGCAATACAGTGATGGTTAAAGGCAACGAGTATATGAGAAAGAGACAGGATGGATGAGTGTTTCGATGCAAACAATTATTACCTTTGGCGGGGCGCAGATTCGCCCGCACCCAGCGTCAGATATGGCGCTAATATTGAACGGAACGGAACGAAAGTGAAGACAACTACGCTACGCACCCGAGTGGTGGCTTTAGTTGACTTCCGGGACGCCTGTGCTTATGTGGCCTGATACGGGAGAGCCTGGCAAGATGTGTGTGTGTTTGTGTTTTTGTGCACACGTATCACTTGGTTTCGTGTTTATCGTCGCCCGAATGGGATGCTGATGGCCCTGCTGAATGGTATGTCGTTGACAGCTTTGTCGTTGACGAGCACCAACCAAGTACTTTGCGCTAAGACTGATGAATGGTCTACTGATGCACGAGTTTACGAGCGAATGATGGTCACTATACTAGCCCAGGCCGAAATCGGAACCCCGGTCCATCAGTATGTAGGAAGACAGGGACGATAAATGTTAAGCCCGATGTGAAATGATTGGTGGAAAATCCGTTACGAAAAAGAAAGAGAAAATGACATTACATTACTAATGACGCATTGAGATGAAGAAGTTTAGCGAGACAATGTCAATTCAAGGGAAGGTTTGGATGGGGAAGAAATGCGAAACAAATGTCAACACGGCATCAAACAATGTCTTACCTGAATCCGAATTAGCTACCTTTGGGATTTTTGGACGCGATGCTTGTTTGGGTTGTTGCTCCGAGGGTCTGATTCAAAGATGGTGCAGGCCACTTCTTCGTCAATCCTTAATCTGTAAGATAAATCAATACAGAAACTACGTGTTAGCAAATGAAAAGGGCATAGAACTTCCAACAGACTGAGACCATCGCTCGATACATGCGATTTAGCTGTCTACTTTTCCTTTCAGCTAAAATAAGAAGCAATTTTCCGACTGTAATGATAGGGATGAACGAAGAACAAAAGCAAACTATTCTTAACATTTGCAGGCGAGAATGGTTCTGTTTCTCTTTGCATCGCATCCGGCAAGAATGGAAGCTGTACTGCACGGTGCGATTCAATCCCACGAGTAACTCTGCCAAACCCATTCTTGCGTTTTGTTCGAGTGTGTTTGTGTTTGTGTATTCTTTCCCGCCGGTACGAGGTTTTCATTTCCGGGAAATTCACCGGTTCTTCACCGATTTCGTTTCCATTTTGTCGTGCTTTCCGCTCTCATTAACCCACACTCTAACCGGGTTTAATTTTGTTTCAAATCTGACAAGCGGCAATAACCGGCGGCGACTGTGTGGCCGTGTGAGCACGGTAATGAAAAATTCATTAGCTCCAGACTTTTGCACGCCCGAGGACATGCAGCCCGAAACGGAACTGTGGCATGTTCACATGGTATGTTGTCGTGCCCGGAAGTGTAAGTGTAGAACGGCAGGCATTAGGGTTTGCAGAAGTTCTGTCGGTTTTTTTGTCACAAATTCGCAATGGCGGAACTGACCTTTTTGGATGAACGGATTTTGTGGAAACAAAAGCGTGTCGCATGCAACGTGAAGATTGATTAAAACAGGGTTGATTATGGTGTAATCGTGGACCAATATCGGTGGGTTCGTTGGAATTGATAGGGAAAAACACAAGGCAATAGAATTTTGTAACTTTTAAGTTAAAGTTATTTATTACTCTCTGATACTTTAAAACCATATAAGAAAACGCGTCTAAGAAGAACCTGGTAAAATATCTTCACAACATGGCTGCATGTGATCACCATCCTGAGGTATCATAAAAGCCATCCTTAGACGTGCTTCACATACATCCTTGTCAGCAGAACTTCTTCACCAGCCGTACATGAGTGTAACCACCTCACCTGTGAGAGAACATTTTTTGAAGTGCCCTCGAAGGCCTACTTGAAAAAAAAAAAAACAACCATCAAATGGCGTTCAGCTTAACCATTAAAGAGTTAAATAAAAGATGACTTTAAACCAAAGTTTGTTACTTTTCTATCTTCTGAAGCAACTAAACTCAAATGTCATGCAGACAGGAACATTGCATTACTGCTGTCCTCAATTCAGTGGAGCGAGCGAGCAAAACAGTGATGGGTAACCTTCTTTTGCGTTCTCAAAACACGTTCGAACGGCGGGGATAATTCAATTTCAATTTCGATTGGATTCATTCGGGAAGAAAACATCATTTCTTCGGTCACATAGCTTGGTGAGCCGTATGACACTAACGCACACACACACAAACCCGACCTCGAATTTAGTCCCAACCTACCGGTCACCCACTGTGAGGTAACCGTTTTGGTGTGGCAAAGGATGATGGATGCCCCGGTGAATCAATCTAGGACACAGCGGGATGGTGAGTGATTCTATTTATTGCCTTGTTTTGTGCTTTCAGCTGTAACTCGGCTGACGGGGAATGGTGGTATGGCGCTTGTTGGGTGAATGTTTATGAATTTATAATTAAATAAGGTGAAAAATGGCTTCAAAAAATTATAGGAACGAAATAAAAACACTAGAAAAGTCCCTCCTAATTGGCATTGATTGTTCGTTGAAAACCATACGACAGTTGAGAATATTTACGCCAATAGTTAGGCAAACCGCATTACATGGACTTAAGCGATAATCAATACTGCTGCCTTAAGCCTAGCTCTTCTTTTACAATTATACAATCCCTTAATTTATCAGACAATTGTAAGCACATATTTTAAGTTATTTAAATCATCATGGACGTGAGACTTTCTTGACTGAATTCACTTCAAGCTGGTTAGACAGGCGTACATACGAGCGGACAGTTGGGATAAGATTTATCACTGGTCTTTCTGCTTAAGTAGCCCAGAGTTGCCAAAGTAAAACTATATACAATAATTCTCACAACCATAACATAACAAATCCTTCATAATTTTCAATGCCTTTTTGTAGTTATTTTAGCACATTTAAAAGAAAATAAATAAATTTCAATTCTACTCAAGGAATATTCATCCAACATCCTTATGCAGTCTGAGACGACTTCCAATATTTGCTCGCTGCAGTATAAAATCGATAACGCGCTAATAAAACATCCAATCAATCCGGTCCCGAAGCACCGGAACAGAGAGAAAAGATAAATAAAGCCTTACACAGTGAAAGATAGAATCGATATTAGCTTTATTGGATCAACTCGTTCAAGGTCTCGTAAAGTGTAGTTTATCGTGCTTTGCGCTTGGCTTTTATTACTCTCCTGCAATGTTAAGGCTTAACGATACGAAATATTTGCAATAAGATCCACAGCAAAAGAATTGAGCAAACAGAAGAAGACATGAAAGAAATTCATCAGTAAATGAGCTCTCTACAGTTCAATTCACGTTAAGCCTTTTCCTTATCTATTTTAACGTAACCGATACCGCTCCGTTATTTTATCCGTCCGGGGGTTTTTTTTTAGATGAAACCAGCTCTACAGGTATCTCCTATCTTTCTTCCTTCCGTGCAGACACCGTCGGAAAGGAAAGTTTGTTTACTCGAATCGTTTCCGACGGTGCTGTCACACGATACGACCCAAATCGGTGACATTCATTCCCGGTGAACGATAGTCACTTTCAATTAGGATCGAGCGGCAGCCTCTTGTGGCAGATAAACCTCAGCGCCCGTGTATGATTTGTGGCGGTGGTGAAGCTGGTTGCCGGTACGGTGGTAACAAACCATTCAATTTCGTTCACTTTATTTCCCAGTGGACAATTTGGGGCGCGCACACAGCTGGAAGCCATTTCTGTGCCTCGGATTTGGTCAAACTTTTGCAATTGAAGAAGCGAAGACGACCTTCATTGCGTAGGTGGGAAAGGTGTTTTGCTCCGTTATCTGTAACCGACAACAGGATGAAAGTATGGCTTAACGCTTTTGCACGATACCAGTGGCATTGATGTCGTCTTCTTTGCCTACGCCGCATAGATCCCAATTTCGTGGAACGATTGAACGTATTCAACTGCGCGGTTGAAAACTTTAAAGTTGAATTTAAATGAAAAGTGTCATGAACGGGGATGCTATTTAGTGCTTAAGTTCGGTAATGATTATTTTTAAGCTCGTTAATCTACGATGCGATAACATTGGCAAGACAGAATTACGATGCCAAAGGGTTGGATTGAAAACATTTTTTCTATGTTTGAATGCAGAGTTAGTTAAGGCAGCTTTCAACCTCATAAATGCAGTTCATAGTCATAAATGCAGAAATTATGCAAAACAGTTATTTGAGTTAATATATAATACATTTTGCCAGTTGAATTTTTTCCTCGTTATCTTAAAGCCTTGAAGTAGAGTTAGATAGCTTGTATAAAATTATTGTGACGAACGAAAGGTGACGAAACAAAGAAAAACATTGAGTTCTTCCATAATTTATGCTCCAACTGATAGTCAATTTTAATTTTGATCCTAAGATTGTGCCAGGGGTCCTGGAAAATATTAGACATAATTTACTCCAGCTGCACAGAGTTTAGAATCCATTATAAAGAGCCTGTTGATTCTCACGGGTTTCTTCGTTCAACTGGAAAATTGCCCATTTGAATAAAACACAATTCCTCACAATTACGTTTCAAGAGTTTGAAGAATTGAATATCCTTTCACTTTTCCACTCTATGTCACACGATAACAGAGTCCAGATCGTCAACAACCAACCAGGCCTATAAAACTGACGCCATAACTCCTTGAAACAGTTATATAAAAACAAACACATGCTTAACAAACCCTAGAAACTTCTTGTAATGAAAACAAATATGTTAAGATTATAGTTATTAAACTTTGCGGTCATTTACAACAAACTTCTAATCGGAATTCTACTCATCGATTTTTCTTGCTTCATCCATTGCTCCAATATTCCTAATGTCCATTATGTAGAGCTTTTTCCAACGACTAAATTCTCCCCTCGAATGGCGGATGGTGGGTGCTCACGATCAATGGGCGCCTCAAAGTCTGTGCAGTTGTTCAAGAAAAAAAATCCACTCTCAACCACCTCAAACGTCTTTCCTTTTTCCCGGGCAACAAATTTCACTTCTAGAAAGGATATCGTTCGAAGTCGTCGCACAGCAGAAGTGACACAATTCACACGCCCACGGGAACAGAAGCAATTGTAGCCACCGAAACCATCTACCCCGCGTCGGCCTGGTGGTTTGATGTCAAGTTTTTGAAGCGAGCACTGGGTGGCATTAAAAGACAAAGAACAGCACAGGACCACTTGAAACACATGCCCGCTACGTGGGACGATTTCAAACCGATGTATGTAGGGTACACTTTTCTCAATCCGTGTTTTCGGTTAAAGTTTCGCTTAACATTCTCTGTTTGATTCGCGGATTGTCACTTTCTACGAAATTCAAAAGGTAAAGGTCCAATTTGTTTCATGGCACTGGTAGTGTCGGAAGATTTGAAGTTTGATAAATTTTTGATCAGCTTTCATCGTGCTTGATTGGCTAAAAAGTGGGAAAGAAAGCCGTCTGCTAACGAGTGGTAGTGTGCTGGACTGTCACATAATGGATGTTTCTCCAATCGATTCGATTGATTGTTCGTTCGTACATTTCGGTCTTCGACATACCATAAGAACGCGTCAAATGCGACAGCATGCGAGTTCGTTATAATGTTCCCTTTCTGTAATGTGGTATAATGGCCGATTGAATCAATAAAAAATGCGGCCATTCAGCGGCTAGCAGACAGACAGACAGACAGACGGAATCATTTATCTGGCTGATTGTGATTATTTTCGAACCGGTGTGATTATGCTTTATTGCCAGCAATCAGTGTACAATTCTAACATACATTAACAGACATAGAAACACAGAAAAAAGAAAACATTTACTTCACTACGGTACAGGATCAATAGTTTTAAAGTTCAGCCAGGCGAAAATCAAATCAGGATGGATACGTAACATTTCTTTACGGCTTACAGTATGTATACGGTTTAAGCCGCTTTGATTGTGCTTTCTGCTTGCGTCCAACACTACCGCCATCACGAGGCGCCGTTTCGTGCAAAGGGGTGCAAGAAAATAGGATTCGCCGGTTTCGCAGAACAATAAATGCGCTCTAGAATGTTTTCCCTTTCTGTATGTGAAGTTTTGTGCCTATGTGTGTATGCGTACAGAGTATTCTGAGGCTGTTAGGCCAAAGTTTTCAAAGCAAAAGAAACCGGCAAAACCGTCTGGCATGCAGCATGCTGAAGCAGTAGTCTTATGCTTTTGTTTTGTTCTTTTGGTACAACTTTCAGGACAGGGATGTGGTTTACGGTCTGCAGGTTTTAGGGTTTTTGTTTTAAAACGCTTACCATAAATTGCCATTTTATTGCGGTTGATGCATGTGTGTGTGTGTGTGTGCTTCTGTGTGTTTGTGTTCTTTTTTAAAATGAACCTTTTGGAGGTGCTGGAGCTGGTTGGTGTTTTGTGATTTTTCTTTGCAAAATCATTTCAATATCTTTAGCGAGCCCATCACATTTGGCAGAATTAATTTATGATAAATTATTTATGCTTGTTCGTAGCCTACAAGCGCCTAAATCCGAGCACCGAAAGATGACACTATGACAGTAGTAAACGGCAGCATAAAACGCGTCCAAATATGATATTCACTTTGTCATCGTTGATGCGGTAAATTTGTTTTGCCTTTTGCTTTGGCCCGTGCCATCCAATATTTATCTTGTCACAATGATAAATGAATAAAATGGCGATGGGAACGGTTGTATCCCGCAAGCACTGACTGAGTACTGATTGATGGTAAAAGGCAGAATTTATTGATTACAGCCGTGCTTCGGTGTAAATAGATTATGAAGAAACATTATACCGTCTCACTTATTCGTGTACATTTATGCCTGCATGGACAGGTCGTTCACTCGAACCGGGGAAGCTTTTTTTTTTTTGTTATTCTAAGTAATTTCTTTCATGTATGGTACAAAGTTTACTTTAGGGCGTGCCCTTTGCTGTTTTTAATACCAGAGCCAATATTTGTTTGGTAATTAGATGGCTGCCAGGGTTATAAATAATTAGAACACTCATTAAGCCAAGTGCATACTTTCGGGCGTTATTCCAAGATCAACCCCTTTTTGATGCTTATTTTAGTGTGGAAGCATTTAACCTCTTTGTTGACCTTTTGGTTGGAATAATATCTTAGGTGAAAAAAACTTTAACGCGTGCGGAAGGGATGATTATATTATGAGACTGTATGCTAAAGACGTACACATTGTGATGTAGCTTGGTATGTTTTAGAAATGCTGATCTGTCAAAAAATCCCTCTGTAGAATATCTCTGTAAAAAGTTACATATGAAAATACTTGATTGTCTTGCTCTTCACATGGACATCATTGTTTATTTATACGTATACGGTGTGACTCAAAAATATGCGAAAACTTACAGTAAAATTTCATGAAATTGGTTAAATAGTTTTCAAAGTATCCGCATTAAGGTGAAATGGATTAAAATTCGCGCTTCCATACACGCTTAACTATTATTATCTTATATGTTAAGTTTCAGGCGCCTAGGAGACATGAAATGGAAACTTCGTGAGAACTGGTCTTTACTCCACGAAATATCTCGTCTTTCAAATAACGATCAAGATACCGGTCGAACATCCTCAACTTTATCTGATAATAAGAAGCGATTTGTATTACTAATGGTTCAATATAAGAATCAAAAGCTTTCCGGATTCTAGGTTTAACAGAGTATTTGAAATTAGCTTGGCTTTCATGTGGCTTTCAAAGGGTTTTGCTGCAGTATTTTATAGGTTCCAAACAACGTATGGTTGTTGGTCTCAAGGACAGGAGGCGTTTGATCATCCACCATCATTTTCCATCATCACCAAGATCATCTTGGTTAGAAAATGGTTAGCCAAGGGAAGATTTGTTTTCAACTATCTTATTATATCACAAGAATAAAGATTTCCATAATTTATTTCAATGTTGAAATTTCAATTGAAATTGAAGTATCGAACAAGTTCCATTAATATTTGCTTCTAGAATTGCACACAGCAAGCAATGCATTCGCATAATGATTTTGTTCAAATAAAGTTTGAAAGTTCTTGTTCGCTATTAACTCCTGTTAACATGGCAATAAGGAAGGACACACCATATCTTCTAACCCTGTTTGCACAACAAAACGCAATATGAATCGAACTCAGTCTCTACGTTTTATGGCATCAAGAATTTATGCTCCCAGCATGTATCATCAAACCAACAACCATGTAAAAACGGTAAAGTTTTACAAGTTAAGGATGATTTACTGCTTATACTTTCCTTATCTATCATCCAGCAGTTAAGATTGAATCAAATCATGCGACAGGGACATTCGGATGGGGGGTTTTTTTTTGACTACTTTACAAATCGTTCTCCCCCAAATAGATACTTGAGATCCTATTTCAATAACTTTCTTGTAAAAAAGAAAGAAAGACGGCTAACCATATCGCTTACAACCCCACCGCAGACCGATTTTCATCGCAAACACACATACACACAGCAGTCTCGTCGTCTCGACTCCCATCCCCAAGCACAGAGCAAGGAAGATTCGAACGGAAGGAGTCACACGGTTTGCCATCAGAAGCCACCATCCCTGGCATCACAGCCAGGGTGTTACGTAAGTGTCGGCATTTTGCCGTACACGTGAGGCTTTTCCCATTGCGTTTAGAGCTTCGATAGGGCGAGAATAAGTGAGTTTGTGTGTGTGGGTGTAGGAGAGGATTTTGCTTTGGGGCAGGATATACTTGATCCAGTTAGCATACTTGTCGCTACAGTTTTACACCCAATGTGCTCTCCAGAATTGCTTCCTTTTTTACATTTAGTTTAGATTCTCTCATTTTGACATTCCGGCATTTGTGAGGGATGTAATGTTGCAGAAGGAGAACCCACTTTGGCAATATTAAAATCAAACAGAATCGAAGCTGTGGGAGAGACATATACCTCTGTCTGTTCCTCGAGAACGGAACCAGTAGCAAGCTATAATCCCCATTTTCCCCAATGCAAACATCGAGAGAAACCTGAGATGTGATTCCTATTAGGGAAGAGAGAATGAGCTAAGAGAGCTAGAAAAAGAGAGAGACGTGGATGGAGGGATGTGCAAAAGGTAGTTCCTCGAGGTGGAAATGGGATAATTTGGTACTTAGAACTTTGGGCAGCGATTTTGTTCTCCTTATTTTTTGTTGTTACACGAATATTAGCAGGCTTATCCAGTCTTTTCTGTGGATATTTTATCAGTGTTCGATAAACAATCAATAGCTTGATGAAATAAATAAGCTAAAAACACGTCCACTTGCACTTGGTGTATTAAATCTGAGCGCTTTTCTTCGACAGTAACTGCTGAAGAATAAAAGCTGTAAGCTAATAGTAGACTTATCCCATCACGCCTAAAAGTAGGCAAACAAAAGTGAACCTCCCGAAGGCATTCCCACACGCATGGGGAGGACTCAATCGAATATAAAAGAAAGCAGTCCGTTCATCATCGAGACACACACACACACACACACATACACACACGTGCGGAAAAAAACCGAAACCAGGTCATCCAGTGAGGCCTAGCTTTTCCGGCATTCCGCTGGTCGACAAACTTTTCATTCGGTGCACCTTAGCGAAACCATGTGCGAAAAAGGGACCAAAACAGGAAGCCAGGAAATTGGCAGGTACGTAGAAAGGACCAGGATGGAGGCCCGTTTCCCACACGACAGCACTAGCGTGCGTGCGTGTAATGCGTTGTTGTATCGGCTACACTGAATGGGGAAGCTTTTCAATGGGAAATTTGAATGAAAAATTCCTCCACTTCCTGTTACGCGAGCAGCACGCGCGTAGCTTTTGTTTTTCCTTCCTTGTGTTTTCTTCCGTTTTTTTTTCTCTGTGTGAGGTGTGCAGAGCAAACTAATTGTCCTCCCAATGATAATGTCGGTGGAAAATTCTGGTGACCTCTTGGGGTAAAATATCGGCTTAACGGGTTTGGGTAGCATTAACGAACTTTTCACATGGGTCACATGGGTCTAGTGTTCGGGGTTGTTGGTCGTAGATGAGCGCACACATACATGTATACTACACACACTCACACCTACCTGCGTTTGTGGTTGGAATCGACGCTTTTTTTTCTCTTTCGCTCTACCCGCCAGTCAATGCGAGACACGAATCGACTCGACTAGTGCTGGAAAGCCTAATACCGATGGTGGGAAACTGATGATTAATCGATTGGACCTTTTTCCAACAATTAGTAGCACAATTTTCACATTCACAGCAAGCTAGTGCTGCTTTCACGGAGACACAATTTTCACACCTGTAACGAAAGCGCACAAGCTAAGATGATGGAAAGATTTTTCACTGATAGGCAGAGCTAGTGCGCGCACACACTAAAAAAACCCCGACACTACGACACTGGGAGGGACGTTTTTCTCCGACACTGTACGGTACGAGAATGAAACTCTTCGACTGACGCTCCTGTCACTGATCCTTTCCGATTCGGTGCTGAAGGATAACGCGAACGTTCATTGTAGTAGTAGTAGTAACCGTCGTCGTCCTCGTTGTCGGTTTCACGCACAAAATACTACCACACAAGGGAGCCGATAGCGATAGCGTATATTTACACACGCTCTCCACGCCTACACTTACGATTTCGAGCGAAAGCAGAGCAAATTGGAAGATAAAACCCTTCGAGAGAAAGCTACCGCTATGCCCGAGCGCTTTTTTTTTGGTAAGTGGGGATGTCACTGAATCGTTTTCTAGCTCTTAACAGTGCTTAACCTTACAAATAATCTTTCATTTTAAAAAGCATTTGTGTTAATTTAACTGACAACTGATAAAAATTACTCACAAATATAAGAAATAAGACCGAGAGAGAGCTTGCTTAGAGCACCGCTTGTTTACACGAGCTGCAGAGACGTTCTGATCAACATGCACCGAGTGGATGTTCCGAAGTACGTGCAAGCTTCTTCCCTACAGGTTGCGGAAGCGATTTGACATCCAGAATATTGCCGATCCCCACGCTAGTGCGCATGTACGCTCCCACTACTGAAACTGTGAGTTTATCGATTTGCAGAAAGAGGAAGGCAACATACGTGCTGATGTGAAGCATTACAACACACCCAAATGCAAGTATTTCTCGGTGACTAGTTTATTGCATTGGTGAAAATGATACGTTTAGATATTGGGATTGTAAAGTTATTACGAAAGCATTTACAGTTATTTGGGTAGATGTTGTACTTTCTTAAATGTAATGAAATATAAGAAATGAAATGTTTTTGTTGCAATTAAACAAGCTTTATAGGTATGAAAAAATCATGAAAACCTATTTTATTACTGTATGGTTGATGTATTGAAAGAATCGATAGTTCAAAAAGGGATATAAAATTATACTTTATACGATGATTTCAGCCTTTGTATCGATTAGTGATGCTCTGTTAACCTGTTAAAAAGTAAAAATATATTTAAACAAATCTTAGTACAATTTAAATAATTGGTCAATGATTTAAATTCCTGGTCGTTGCTCGTTGCTATAAAAACGAGCGCACGTCGACAAAAATAAGCTTCGTCATAGACAGCAATCTCATTCAGGGGTCAGCAACCTGCTATAATTTGAACAAAACATCGCTCGATTGGTTCTAACGCTTGAATCATAAATAAATTTGTTTTTGGAGGATTAACTTCAAATAAAACTTCAGTTGATGTATACAAAAAATAAAAAAGAGACTTTCAGGACAGTATTCTGAAATAGTATAAGGTTATTTTGAATAACAATTATATCTTTATAAGACCTCAATTAATATTATATGTGTTCAATGAGACAAATGAGAATTACAAACATTCTCTTCTTGAGTGTATTTATTTAGCTTTTGCAAACTGTTATCAGGGTTTTACGTCATTTAATTTTTTTTTACTAATTTTTACTTGTAAAGACATTAATTTTTTAAACATGTTTAATTTTTTAGGGAAATGATACATATTATTTATATTACTTATAATCAAATGTTTTAATGTGGAATGCTTTCATACCTAACTTTACCCAAAAACTTCAAGTATTTTTTATTTATTTATAGTTAATAATGATGACAATACGGCACTGGACCGTCATATTCAATTGTAAATAAATAATTAATAATGACGGTCCAGTGCCGTATTGTCAACACCGCTTGTGTTGATTAAACTTTATAATCATACTGATAAGGCATTTCCTCCTTAATCTTTGCCTTATCCCGGGCATACTCGGTTATAAAAAACTTCAAGTAATGCACCGAAAATAAGCGTAATAATTTTTTTTATTCATATTAAGCTCTACAACTTCTAGAGGTCTTTCCTAGAGGTGAAATTTTTACAAGACTTCGTTTGATCCATACGCAGATTTGATGTATTGTCCTGACGAGTGACGATCAGTTTCGCTAGAGCCACTGCTAACGGATCATTTTAATAATTCAATAACTATAAAAAATAGGCTAAGAATCAAAATATCTAAGCTCTCTGGGATAAAAAAGACAATTTATTCTTAGGTGGGTTAAAACTTATAAAACAATATCTTGCTTTCATTCTACTGTCTTCAGACATTCACTCATATTTTATATTACAATCTAAAAATTACAAATTAAGCCAGTATGGTGCTTTCTTGAAAGCTATTGTACATGGGGAGCAACATAAATGTTGCTCGCGATGAATGTATGCGTTCTTTCAGCTTCAGTTTTGCGTGTGCGTGCATGCGCGATCGACAAACGCATACACACCAACAAAACATAACGCACTATGAACTGCAACAAGTTTAAAAATTTATATACATTTTTAATTTCCATTTTATCTTCAATGTCATTTCGAATCAGTTGTTTGATAAATAGCATTTCTGTTAATTTGTAAGTAAAACATATAATTATTTTATCTTTAATTTAATTTCTATAAGAACCACGCAAAATAGAAACACATGATAATAGTAAGCTTCTTAAAAATTAAATAACATGTGTAACAAATTTAATAAAATGTTTAATAACATACAAATTGTGCTTCAAATATACTCACTTCAATTCTACATGTAGTGCATCCAATTTTGACCAGTTACGTTGTACGACCGCATCCACCATGTGCAGCAGAAAGCCCTTCCCCATCTTTAACGTTGGAGCCTAATGATGGGATTTTTTTTCATTTGTTGTGAACCAGCCGCGTGAATAGGCCGCGATCATCGTAAACGCGCACATACCGACCGACTTTTGAAGCTTTCGAGCGATCGTTCGTGCGCTACGTAGCACATTCGGTAAGTTGGTCGAAATGTTTAACCGGGTGCGAGTGGCGTGATTTAAAATCACAACAGCGAGTATCGTTTTGTGAAAAGTGTTGAACGTGAAGTTACACAGCGAACGTAGCCTACACAAAGCTTTATTTTTCACTTATTTCCGCGTTTCATCGTGTGGTGGCTCTGCTGCTGGGGCTGGAAATACCAAGTCCCCAGTCACCTCAGCCAGCAAGTGTGCAAGTGAAAAGCAAAACAGTGTCAGTGAGTGAACAACTTTTTCCCGCGAGCGTGTCTCCCGAGAGCCCAACCAAGTGAACTGGGTGGAAAATAGGGGGGGAGATCGGTGTTCCGTTTTTCTTGGCGAGAAGCTTTCGCGAGACGGCTGATTTAGTGTTCCGGGGTTGTGTGATCGAAAACGGGTTGGGGTGGAATAGAAAAATTGAACCAAATTCGTATCGAATGTCTGTTCGTGTGAGTGGTTACGTTGCACGCTGAAGGTCAACCGATTTTTTTCTGATGAAGTAGCAATTTTGACAGTTCTGAAACGAGAAGGTAGCGTACGAAACGATTCAAGTGGCGCGCGTTTCTCGGCCAACATCTTCAACAATCAGTGTTATGTGCGAAGACGGAACAGTGCTGCAGTGGTAATGGTAGTAGCTACAGGCCGATATTTGTGGTTGTGTGTCTCGGGCCAAGATCGAAACGTTCGCGGAATCTGGCTGTGGCGTTTCCGACTTATGCTGTGCTGTGCGTGCTGGAAACAAACATGCGATTGACCAGCTAGGGGTTGTGATGGCTGCCCGTAAATGGCGCCCTGGTCAAACCTAAAGCATCATTACGTAATGCACGCAGAAGGGACAAACTATCAGCGAAGCGAAACGCGACCAAACCCTCTTCCACTTACGTCGGCCCACCTCACCCAACATACACACAAGGGGGTTGTTCGCGTGTGTATGTGCGTTGATGTTTTGATGTGTAATATATAATTTGGAATTAAAAACCGAAAGTGACTGACGCGCTCGACTGCAGACCGTGTACCTAATTTAACAGGGCGCTCTGCATTTGTTATACCGTTTCCCGCCTAACCACGCGCTCAAGTCACTCCGGTGCGGAATGCAGTGGATGCGGTTGTTCGCAGAGGAAAACAAGGAAATTTAATTACATCTTGAGCTCCAAGCACGTGTTGCATCGGTCTGTAAATGATTTACAGACAAATTCCTTACATCCGTAAACGATGAGATCGATCTTTTTTTCATATACCAGCTTGGCTAGGCTAGCAAACAGTAGCTTCCCAATCTGTTACTCATCCATCCGTATCGGTACACGGTTCTTGGCAGGCCAGTGAGTCCATCCGCTGTTACCTCACCAGATAAAAATGCAGCAAATCGTTAAGTTTGGAATGTTTGTCACTGTCTTGCTAGCCGGGGTTAAACGTAGTTGCTGCTCAATTGGTTAAGTAAATACTTATTAGCAAAACATGAACGACAACTTCCCGGTGTGACGACAAACGAAAGGAAAATTGGAAACAATATAGCATCAGAACTGAACCACCTTCAGCGCTTTAGTTGGTTGGAGGTTTAATTAATGATTCGTTTGGATTGTTGTTGGATTATTATTATTTTACACTGGCCAAACGGCGTTTGGACCAGGAAACGGCCAATGAAGCATGGCACTAATGAATCGCGATTACTTTACGGTTGGTGGAAGCGAAGGTTTTAGAGAGATTACGAAATATCTTTTATCGATCAGTTCAGGCTTCTTGAAAGGTGGGTTCGTTGCTTAAATTTTTCAAGCACAAGTCCTTTGTTTTGGGAATCATCATGGCATTACAAACAAGGTCGAAGTGTTGATAAAACGAGCTTTGCTGCTTGTCGTCAGTCTTCACTAATTTTCTGCTATTTTTAAAATTATCTTTCAATGTGTTTTATTAATTATAAAATTGGTGATAACTTACACTTCTTTTACAGCAAAATTTGCTCGCAAAACTATACTCTTAAGTTATTTAGATTCCAAGTGCTCTCTACAATAAAAACTGTTTGTGGGTATAAAAATCTCATGGAATTATAGCTTAGCTTGATTCTATAAATGTAGTTCTAAATTCATATTAGAAAAGTAGAGGAACTTAATAAGACATAAATTTCTTATAAATTCAGTAATTGATTTTTGAACGAAAATTAGATAACTGTACCTCGTTCTCTAATGAAACTAAGGAAAAAAATCGCTCGTAACAGAACAGATCAACCGCAAACATATGTAATTAACGGTCATAACGGTCGCTGCCAAACGCTGGAAACCAAATTTTGCTACGAGAGACAAAGCATGGACATGATTGAAGCGCTTGTAGAGTCGCGCAAGATGCGCGTAGCCGAAATATTGTTGCCATGTTCCGTCCACTCGAATGGTTGGCCATCGAGGTCAAAAGGTTGTACCGCAACGGATGAAAAACCGCTACCCTGCTTGACGCATGACAGACGCTAACGCGAGGATGGTTTTTGGATGGCTAGCCCGATGTAGGACACTTCCAAGAGTAGTGTTTTCCACCCGAAATTTGCATCTCAACGCCCCATCAAGCTGTCCGGCAAACGAACTCCCAGTGCTTTCATGCCAATCACGTCAGCCGTGGAGTAGTTTTTAAAGGTGCGAATAATATTCGGAATGGGCGAAAACTGCAAAATTTCTGTTATCCGACACCAATCCTAACCCGAAGGTGACGCCGGTGGATGATATGTCTGAAAAAGATGTGGGAGAGATTGTGCGAGGAAGGGTCGAGTAGGGAAGGGAGTCGAGCTTGTGGCACGTACTACCAACATTCGAGACACACCCTGGCGAGTGGCTCACGAGAGTAATTCTGCCCGGAGCCAACAGGTCTGGCAACCTTTTCAATCACATCACACCGTAGCTTTTACACGGCTTCCAAGCTGTGCTGGGACTTCCAGTTATTGCGGATTAAAATGCCAGAGGAAGGCAGTGAGGTTTTGTGCAAAATTTGACAGTTTTGAATTACAAATAAGCGTTACGGGATCTGCGAGATGGTTTGCTTTTCTTTGCTCTCCTGCTTGATTGCTTTCGCCGTACACGAGTGGACGACAGCGTGACCAGCGGTTTTTTTTCAACCCGTTCAAGAATTGGGAAGAATTTAAAGCAGTGACCTCTAAGTGGTCGTTTGTTGTTTTGCGGAGGGATGCGTTTCCCACGATGTTCCCTGCGGGTGTTATTGTCACGAACCACAAAACTATTAAAGGTAACATCTTCCGTAAGCGTTCTACAAGTTTTCAGTAGAAGCAGTGGAAGCATCATTAGAATAGCTTACGATAGGCGCGAGTAAAATCTTCTGAAAGGCCTTACCGCGAGAAGATAACCATCATAAACATCATCATCATCATCATCAGGAGTTAATGCTTGTGGAGTCTTTGAGGAATTTCTGTTTTGGAAAAGATGTGTGACATAGTCCTCGTCGATGAATGGTCACGGTGCTCATCACCTTCAACGACTGGAGCAACTCGATATCATGATTTCGGTCGGTTTCTATTGTTCGCCTGACATATGATCGCTCTAATAGCCGCGGCAATGGAGATCTCTCGCCGTAGCTGCTGGCCGTCACTACGACCATTTGCCGTCATTCACTCATTGTGCGGTTTTTCCCCCGTTTCACCTATGGTCATTAAGCGGGTGGTTTCGATAGGAAACGAAAACTCCAATCCAGGGGCAGAGAGCCGGCCCATCAGTAGCGTTGAACGTTCAAGTGACGGAACAGTTGCGTTTCTATCTGGCGTGAATCAAGTGAATAGAACATAAAACATTTCTCCTCCCAAAAAAAAAAAAAAAAAAACGAGTCTTCTTCTAGTATCTATCTTTCATACCCGAAACCCGGGTTACGCGTGCTTCATTTTTCATCATTTTCTTTTCTCGATCTTCCCATTACAGATTGGGTATGTGAGTGAGAGCGTTTATGTGTGTAAGGCGTATTAAGAACCGCCAATAGTTGGGGTGTTGTTTAATTGAAGAATTCGTAGTGAAGAATTACCGCAGCTCGGTCAGTAGCGTCGTTAAAGTTCGGTAAAATTTCGCGATTGTAAGGCTTTCTCTAACGAGCCATTGTGTACTTCTTGGTGACTTGGTGGTGTAGTGAATTGTAGTGAGTGCATAACAAACCAAGCAAAACAAAAAGGTGTTCAAGAGTGGATGCAAATGCGGGTGGTTTTGATGTTCACAACATAAACATAGTGCCCCAAAACTCAAAGCTTGCGTTTTTTTTTTTGCGAACGACACTGCAGAACATCAGCAAACAACCGGAGCGCATCCAGAACCGATTGCACATGCACACCCACCAAAGGATGGATCGAGATGGGTTACGCCGTCGACCGGCGTCAGTCAGCAGCAGTGGATGGCGTACGGGACGATTGATGACACTAACGGTGCTGTTTGTTCTCGGCACGATCTTCATCGGTCAGGTAAGAATGATTTCCCTTGATGCTTCTTAACTCCACTCGACGAGGATGATTCAGAGAATTTTTCCACGGAATCGGAGCTTATTTACGTTTGAAAAAGCCTCCGGCTCCGGTAACGTTTGCGACACTGAGTCAACAGAAAATAAATGTAGCTTTTTCCTCCCCATCAACCACAGCAAAACGTCGTCTGGCACCGCTTTAGAATGAAACGATCAGCTGCAACTCTGAAGGTGCAAACAGTTTGCCAATCCCTTAGGTCTCTTGGAAGTGGTTTTCAGTTAGACTTCTCACTCAACGAAGTCGACACGTAAAAAAACCTTATTATTACAGCTATATGCATCGGCTTGTGTGTGTGTTTTTGTGTTATTTCCGCGATTCCGCTCGAGGGTTATACTTAGAAGCCACTTTATTATGCATAACGTGAGTGGTTGCATTCTTTAACATGAAACGAAACGAACGACACATGGAATGCGCGATGCAGCAGTGCTTATGGAAATGGTTATGAAGGAAAACACTGAATGCATTTTTCTTTTGCTTTTTTCTTGAAAGAATATGCCATAAAAAGGTGCATAAATTTGTAACCAATAGCAATCGATGCAAATTTTATGATGAGTGTGTCGAGTTGAAAGCAATGGTAGATAAAATTAACAAACGTTATTATTATTTATTAAGCTTTCGTGTTTTTTTTTTTATTTTTTTATTTTTTTACAAGATTTCACCATTTTTTTCCATGAAACATGTTCCACACATATCGCCAATTCCTTTGGGCCTTTTAATGTTTTCTTCTTCCGGTAAAACAAAAGATTTACAGGGTATTCCTTTGTATTTTTAGATTTATCATGTTTTTGTTCTCAAGTATGGTTAACTTATTCTCAAAATTATATTAAAATCCCATGTTCCCATCCCATGTATTTGATTGATTTCTAACATTTAGTTGTTTTGTCGCTATGTCAATCGAGGGCTTTTAAAAGATTTTTTATATTCAGCCCTTTTTGATTTTTTAAATCCATCGCTCTGAAAGAAAATAGAGGATTTCCCAAACATTTTAGAATTACATATGATGCATTTGAAAAAAATCATAGATAGAAAAAATTAACGTTTTTTCTCGGAACTTCTTGTTGTTAGCTCTACAATTTCTAGAAGCTGTGATTCTAGATTGTTTGCTATTTTTATGGATTCCTCAAAATGTTTTATGTTCGTAGACTGTTTTTTCAAATATTATTGAACCCTTTCAACAGTTTATAGACGATTTTCCTCAGATAAATAAATGTGTTTTCCAGAGCTGTATTGAGTCTATATAACAATCTCCTATATACGTTTGAATTCATCCCGCAGTTTATTAACTTATTCCCGAAACTGAGTTTGGATTTTTGCTTGCCGATGTTTCAATCCCTATTTTTTAGTAATAAAAGAAAAACTTTAAGATATTGTTAATAATATTGATCAAGTAAGACTGCAAGGAGAAAACAACTACCATGTCTTCTTAAACTTATACTCGTTCAAAGCTCACTTATATTTGTTAAATTTAATTTGTTAAATTTGTCTAGCTTAACAATCCACAAGTAAAAAGTCTCTTTTTGATGTTGCTATTTGGTATTTGGTATTGGTTTTCCATATACTGCGAAACTTATTACAAAATGTCTGAGAAGCTATTTATAAAACAACAGGACACATACAACAATATTCAAAAAACGGTCAAAAATCGTTGAAATCGACTCATTTTTGTTTAATTCTCCGTAACCCGATACGTTCTCACGTTGAGTCACGCTTGTAACGAAGCATTCTATTACCATGACGCATAGGAGAAGTGCACAGTACAGACACAGAAACGAAACTAAAGGACACACACAAAAAAACCACAAAACAAGAGTCAGTAAAAATATCGAAAACGAGACGTGAATGAAATTTCAACTAATTATGCTTCCAGGAAAGGAAACATCACGGACCCCGCAAGAAAGGTGGTACGATAACGATTATTTAGGTTTTGAAGAAGTTCGCCTCGTCTGACGCACCTCGTTCGTTCGTGCAACGTGTGTTTTGCTGCTGTAACAACAGCGATACGGCCGAATGAAGCCATTCGTCCATCACCGGGTTATCCAAGGGGCCGTGCCTGTTTGTTAATCGGTTAAGCAAATGCTCACACGTTTTCTTCGAAAGTTGTCATACGGGGTACGGTGCGTGTGAGCTCACTCTCTGTTTTCGGTTTTTATTTTCCTATTCTTCCTCTTCACCGCTTGGTAAACGATCATCTTGCACCTAGTTGTGACCCAAGGTGATCGGATCTTGCTTACATAGGGGTCATCCGCAATCCCGTGCATGATTGTGAAGCATACGTGCTTTTTTGTACGCTGCTTGATGCTACCCAACCATCGTGGTCGTTCGAAGCAACAGTAGGACAGGAATTTCTCTCCTTTACGTAACGCTCATCCCAAACATCGATTGACATTTTGATCGGTTTGTGCCCGAGGGCATTCACAAATTTCACGTGTGTTCGATCTCGAATTATGAGCTTTTCTGGCGGCAGACAAAAAAACTACCAAGAACAACCATATGAAGTCTGCGCTGGAATTTTATTCACCGCTCACAAGCGGTCGAGCAACTAACCGGATTGCAAGGCAGGAAACGGGCCGTATGATCGCCTCCACATCCACAAGGCACGCATACAGTCGCAAAAACATGGAGCCTCACTCTGCGGAGACTGGCGTCTCGAGACGGCCTCCATTTACCTTGAGCAAACCCCCGGCATCTTGCACGACGAGCACGACGATGATGACGTAATGTCACCAACTATTTTGCGACTTTGTTCAACGGCTGCTGGACAACGCTCAGGTAGACACAACCTTACGTTAACACCTACGAAGTTGTTCGTTTGATGGTGGAGTTGAAGTATGTGGCGGATCACTTGTTTTCCGGTTCCATTCGTTAAGTAAATCTGTTTTGTTTATTAATAATGGAACTTCTCATTTAAGGGAAAAGCATTCGTACGGCTTTGAAACGATTTTCCCCATGGAGAGAAGATGAGAGTAAGAAATTAAAATCTCATTCACAACGAAAGTGTGTTCTTGGCGCACTTTCGCATCGCTCATCAGCGTTGCGTCGGTTGCCGTTGTTGCTGATGACGACGATAATGATGATGATTGACGATAATTGGCGTAACGTTTTGCTAGAGGACCGAGAGACTGCATCTTCCGTCGGGACGTTTGTTGGATGTTCCTTGTTCGACGCCTTTTGATTGATCGTCAGTAATTATAAACGGTCCAGAACTGCAACGGACCAGAGCTGCACGACTGTTAACCCCTAGCAGCGCATCGCCCGGAGGTTTGGTGTGGCTTTTGGTATTGCGAAGATGTAAATCACGCACACACACACACATTATCGGGTTGCATCGATCGGAACACCCAAGAAGAGGTCGTTCTCTCGGGGCAGGAATGGCCGACACTAGCCGGAGATCATAATTTACACCTGCTCTTCTATCCCGATGGCAAATCTTTGTGCTGAAGCATATTTCATTACGCAGCGAATAACTCATCACAAATATGCTGATTCTTATTTGTCGCTTATGTTTTATTGAAAGGAAGCTTAAAGCATCTATTTCTTTGATGATGAGAATGATATACGGGAAAACGTGAAACAAACATTGATGTGATAAAATATTTAAAAAAAAATCTAAATCTTCAAAATAATCTCTGAAATACCTTTTTTACTTGAAAAACAGGGATGCATGAACTGCTTAAAATTAACTATAATAAAACAAATCTCTGGAGTATCTGCTAAAATGGATGTAGCAAAAGGCCAGTCGCAATTTATCCTCAAGTTAATGTTCATTTAAGGAGTTAATTTCTTTGTCAAGCTATAGAGTTTCACTTGGTGGAATTATTCAAACGATTAGTGAAATGTTGCAACCTTCTTGTGCAACTTTTTGGTAATCTGGAATCTTCCCTGGAATCAGGAAATCTTTTCTTCAGTAAGAGGAATTTTGCAACTCGATTGTGGATCTTTGCAATCAGCTATTGAGTTTCTTCCGAGCGTTTAATTTAATCGCCAAAAGGCACAATGTCTATTGTGAGTTTAAATCAACACGCTCTATCTTTCACATTTGAACTGGCTCAAAGCAAAAATATTTTCAAAATTAGTTTTAATTATTCTTCCTCCAAAACAATACGGCACTGGACCGTCATAATTAATTATAGATAAATAAATATTCTTCCTCCAAACTAAAGCTGATTGCTTAATTCGAGAGCTGCGTTACAAATTTCTCCTCAGTAATTGTAAAATCCATTATATAAATGCAATTCATTGCATATGAAACGAAGGGCTTGCAATATTGCACTATCCATTAGTAACATTCCGCTGATTGATTAAAAAATTTCATGCTATGGAAGGAAATTCTATGAATTATATTCCTAACCAGCCGAGAATACTGCTGCCCTGTTTGATGGTAATTAAGTTGAATCTTTGTAATTAAAAAAATGTTCATCACTGAATGTACTTTTCGTCCGTAACTGAAATTAATTGAGGAATTTGTTTGCGGAAGCTTTGTCATCCCAACTTCCTGGTTGCTTTCATACTCAGCAGTAAAACCTCTTGAAGTAGTTTTGGTTAGCGAAAATAGCAATACAAACACAGTTTGTATGCAAGACAACCATCAACGGCTTATCAAAATTGTTCTTATTCGGGAACATTTTAATTTGAATTTTTAGATTAAATCTTCAGCGTTACGGTCAGGCTATCTTCAATTTAGCCATGAACTTTGATCTTTTTGAATTTACATCTGCAAAATCCCACAACCCGTATGACATTTAAAAAAGTCCAACTTTTTTTTGGAAAATAAAGTTTAAACATTAAAAATTCCTCTCTTTGTGCCAATGAATTTTTATTCTTCTCCTCAAAATAATCAATGTTGATCGCCCAAAGCTCAAAGAATAAAGTGCTACCTTCGTCCATCCGCAATCTAACAGCCGGAAATGAGGAAAAGTGTTTCCTTATGAAATCGATCGTGTTTTTAATTGTTTTTTTGTTTTCAATTTTCTTTCCCATTTTTCCACCCGATCAATCACTCTCGCCTGCACACCTCACGATCGATTCTGTGTCATGCGTGTAGGCGTTAATGAGAATGCTGCAAAATGGCGATCGTATTCCGAATCGTTCATTGCAAACAAGTACGTTTATTATTTTTACCCATTTTTTTTTTTTTTGGAAACTCATTTTGGGTGTGGAGTTGTGGAAAAATGTAACAACCTGCTTCCCTTCACAGATATAAACCCCAAACGAGCCAGATGGTACGTCGGTTTAGGGTCGATTTCATTCGCGATTCACTTCCGACATCATTAAACGATGCTTTTCCAGCCCCACGTAATGATGCCCGCTGGGAGGGTGTTTGGCTATTTTGCTTTTTTTATGTTTGTTCCTCTCATGCCTCCCCAAACTTCCTCCACTCACGAGAATGGAAATACGGCTCCGTTTGTTTCCGAAATAAAAAACAACAACTGTCCCACTGGGTGGAAAAACGCACCAATATTTTCGTGGCACGCTGGCGTACGGTGTGCGCCCTCGGTGTGAGCTAGTTTTTTTGTTTTATGATTTTATTGTCTCTTCACTGAAAGAATGCTCCCGTTGGGGTCATTTTCTCTTGCAGTGTGTTTGTGTGTTTATTATGCGAGAATTGTTTCCCTGCACTGAATACCGAATGAAGGAAGCTTCAGCGAATGGGTTTTCCAGTACAAATGATGCGAACAGGCACCCGAGGCAGAGTGTTCTAGAAACACGCTCTACACGGATCTACATATCTAGAGCAGAAAGTATTAGAATTCGGACACAATTGAGCCACTTCCCCCCAATGCACCCTGCAAAACCAAAACGCTTCAAGTATTTAGAAGGGATCATTTGACTGTACTTCAGAATAAGGCCAAAACGATGGCTAAAACGGGAATTATTTTTCCCGCCTCAAAGTCTGCAGCGTGGTTAAGATAAGTATTCACTTAGCAATCACACACTCACGCATGAGGCCAATTTCCGAAACAACACAGATCCGTTATAAATGGAAGCGCGTGCAGACCGTCGGCCCCTGGGTTCGTCCAGGAAAGGAAAGCTAACGAAAATACCATAACGAAACGAAATTCCAAATCACACACTGCTCGTAGAATATACGACGCAATCCCGATAGCATCAATCTTCATTTGCTTTGCTAATCACCAATTCGTTAGCATTGCTCGAACGATCGTTCACGCGCTGTATGAAATTACAGCCCTTCCCATGGAGTTTGTTGGGAGGAATTCTGCTGGCGATCAAGATATTTCACCCTCGGTTCGGTTGTGCTACGCTCTCCCGCGGTGCCGTATTTGCTGTTCGCCAACATTCTTTACACTTCATCCGGAGAGCGTTGTTTTGCTGCGACACGGTTCTATCGACTGATTACCGTAATCACAGACGCACGTTCTTGGGGGATGCCACCGACGGATAACTCCGAGGGTGATAGAGTCGGTACAGTCTAATTATCACCTCAGAGCGGGTATCTGTACGACGGGTCGGTTTAAGTTTTATCAGAACACAGTTATTTACACTTCCTGGTTTGATAACTCCAACAGACAACCCAGGGATACTCTTTTCTCTATCATCTAGCTACTAGCTCTACTACATCTACTCATCTGAAGACCTGTATTGGTACGGACAATTAGATAACGATCAATTAATGACATGTAATCGTCGCTCTCTTCCGCGTTGGTTCCGAGAGTCTGTGCACAAACTGCTCGGCAACTATGGAAAATGATAGTTCTTCACTTAATAATATTGTGCAGAATGAGGTAAAAGCGTTCATTTTCCGACAGTGTGTCGGTTGAAGGTTTAATGCACGATGCGATCAGTATAAGGGCTGAAGGAAGTGTAACTTTCTCTCTTCTTTCGCTCCTATTACCCGTACATTCCGCGAACCCTTCCTCTCTATCCGGTTCCCTCAAACGATCAACTGTCTGCACCTCAATCAGCACTCGTTTATTCACCAGTCAGTCATTAGCATTGGACCCCCGTTGACGGTATGTCTCCTTTGTGGACTGTGGACTGACGTACCGGCGAGGCACCAAACTGAACCGTTCCTGCAAGCCACGGGTGTTAACGTACGATCGCGCGTCACGTTGCGTCATACGGTTACGTTGGGAAACCAACAACTGCAACATGCATCGGAGAGTCCGTACAGTTTTTCCTTCCCTTTTCTTGCTTTTTTGCATTTAAGTGCGGCGTTTGGTTTCGGCTGCTAGCGCCTGCAGCATCTTGCAGTTTGGAGTTTTGCATAGTTTTTGGTTCCCTGATACTGAAAACCGGTTTCGATTTTTATTTCGGTAGGTCTCGTTGTTGCTCTGGGTCGTTGATGCAGTTGGGAAGTTGGTTGCTGCATAAATACGTTGCTTTCGTCAAATGAATTCGCTTGTGGCTGAAAACTTAGATCACTTTTTTTTGCATATGTGTTTTATGGTACGCAACAATAATGAAGGAAGGGTGAGTTAAAGGCTCAGGAGGTAAGGGCTCTGGCAGCTTGAATATGTACCGTATGTGTGTGCGAGCAGAAATCACGGTAAAACCACCCTGAATGCCATCTAACGTGCCCCATTTCATTCGGATGATTTATCAGTGAATGGGGTTAGTATGGTTAAGATTGGAAATAGTTTAAACTAACCAGCCGTGATCGTGACTTTCCGAATGGAGCAGATTGTGCCTTCCGTATAGAGGTAACATTAGCCGATTTCATCATAATACCATGTATTGCCCATGATCAGTGATCGGTAAAGCGGCAAACGTTAACCAGAAATATTCGCTTTTTGTTTGTGTTAGAAAGATTCATAGTAAGCAATACGGCCTGGCCGTCCCTTATGAATAAAAAAAAAAAAGATTCATAGTAAGAGAGAAAGAGAGAGAAGGAGAAAAAGAAGAAGAAGAAGAAATAGAGATTATTGTTAAATTAAAACCATAATTTGCAAAAGCTTTCCAAATGTAACAAAACCAAACCAATACCAGCATTTCGGGTTTCTCACTTATTCGGGCGTTGTAGTCATTCGTTTTTGGTAACAACCCACAGGCAGGATTACTGTGGCTTGCCGCCTTTCTTAGGTATTTCACATCGCAAGGGCTACCGTTTTTTTTTTTTTTCTCAAACGTGCATCTACCACCATACAGGAGTGGTTTTAAAAGGATTAATACATATTTCACCGGGCAAAGAACACGCCAACGCGTGGGTAGACCACCCGTTCCCGACTGGTGCAAACTTAAATCATTCGTCCCATTCGCCATTACAAGTCTTGCCTGGCGATGTTTTTTTTTTTTTTTGCATTGTGCACCCGCATGTGTGCGCGTTATTAAGCGCGGGGGTGTACAACGTTAAGCAGCGGGTCGAGCGGTCTCTCCCAAGCAATCAACATAAACCATATTGATTTCGCAACTCACGCTCGCTCGCTTGCACATTGAAACCTCCTGCGTCCGAGCTTTGCAACAACTTTTCTGTGCAGGATCTTAAGACGAACCACCAAATGCAACCCGAAACAGGTTTCCCTTGGACCAAGAATCGCACACTCTGCGGACGCGGAGTGTGATTAAGATTATGGGAGCAAAGGCGCAACAAAAATCCAACGGAATTTCAACTCTTCCCGATGAGCGACATTGCGTTGTGAAGTTTGAGTGTGTTGTTAAGTGAAAAATGTTCAACGGCATTTACCTTCTCTATCTTAAATGTGGGCTATATCTAAACCACTTGCAAGCACCCCATATGTGCTAAATGAATAGCGGAATCGATGCGGAAGCCGTTTGACGAGACTCAGTGAAAGAGAGAGACACATCCAATTTCCTACCAACCACTTTTAATTTACACTCGGAAATCAACGGAGCCTAGCGAAAGCAGCGATGACTGGAGCATGATAACAGCACCGTAATATCCTATCCTCTGTCCGTTAAGAGAGCGTCGTGCTTAAAGACCGAAGCCGGCGGTGGTTTATGCCTTCATTATGGGCAGTTAAATGAGTTGAGTTTATGTGCTGAAGAGGTACTCCTTCAGTTTAATTTGATTTGGAAGGGAAAACATTCTCTTCAAACTGTTCTTTACCGAATTCCGACATCTAAGGAGAGGATGCTTATCTAGCTGAAGCAGTCATTTCGCAGATTTGCACTATATTTTTTGTACTCTTTGTTTTTCAAGATCAAGATGTTAGCCACCAGTCCCTTGGAGTTCTTACCTCATTGTTGACAAAAATTAGAGTAAATACGAGCATCTCATTATAATTTTATTACAACTATAGGTCATACTTTAGGTCAAATAATGTTCTATCTAGATCAAATACAAATCGCAAAAATATCACATGTAAAGTGTATTTCTGTGTTCTAATCAAGATGGCTTGAAAAAATTTCAAGACAGGACTGGATTTTGAAACATTCGTTTCAGGCATTTCTGAGTAGTCTATGTATTTCTACGTAGAAGATTTTCAGCCGGTTGCAAACAGAATTGTACAGATCATGTTAAAGTTGAGCGCAGGACTGACTATCCTCCAGCAATCGTAATGGCCAAGTCTTCCTGGTGTTGTAGAAAAAAGACAAAAGTCAAGCTTGAGTTGAGGTCATGAGAAATGATCATTTTATTTAAATATATTAAATTTCAATTCAAAATTAAATCAAATTTCATCTCACAAATTTGTCTAGCATAAAATATAGAGGAAAACAGAATGATGTTATACCCACTTCAAGTGTCACAAATAACACATTGCTGCCGCTGTAGAAAACGATAGAATTAAAACTTCTAATAAGACTTTAGCTCAGTGCCACGTTCTTTACCGAGTGAAACGTTCTTTTTTGTATCGATAATTCGTTCTATGCGTGTTATGTTTCACTTCCAATTACCTTTTGGTAAGACTTTTTTCACGGAGCGCGACTCCGCATCTGTCTACCTTGCTGTGATAATTGTTCCCTTTTTGCCCTTTTCTTCTCTTCACTTAACTCCAACTCGTCTAGTTGTGCAGCGCTGGTTCTGAAACACCCGCTTGGGAGTAATTTTCCTGTCCCTAATTTCTAACCGTGAGCGTCCTACCGAAAAACAACTCGCTCATCCATGGTTTTGTAGAAGGATTCCAGCAGCTGCTGCTGCTGCAACACACCAGTAGGGAAACTTAAATTGGAAACGAACGGATTAGCTTTCCGCGGCGCCGGGTTCGATAATTCCTTCCACGATAGACCATAGCACGACAGCTGGGATTGCGGATTGAGTACAACTTACGGGCGGTAACTGGTTCCGTTAGTAGGCTGTGTGGACGCTCCTGCCAACTGCTGCAAGGGCTCGAAACGCAAACATGCCATACCACCGGTGCTGACGGTCCAATACGGTCCAATGCTCGATGCCGATCGTCATCGAATTTCCATCCAGCTGAACCGAAGCGCAACGAAACTGGTAGTCGACTTAACCTGGGTACGGCCACCATCATCATCATCAAGGGCCGATGCTGCTACTTTGGAAGCTTTCAATCGATCATCGATTAGAAATGGTGATGGCGGACCCCGGTGAGCGCGTCGCCGGCTGCCAGACATTTGTTTGTCTAGCTGTGAAGCATCGTTCCGGTTGAATGAACAGGAATTTTGCTGCCAATCGACTGGTACACTCGGCCGGTGTGCGGTGTATTAATTTTCAATCACTCAATCATAAACAAACGCGATCGTGGCCGGCAATGGAACGGGCGTAATGCGACGCAAATATCAATCTGTTACGCCACCTGTCCAGGTGCGTGCGTGTGGTCTTTGTCTCATGTGTCGGTCACGGTTCAAACGATCCCGGTTTCGGTGTGTCTTTGATTGTGTCGTTATTGTTTAATTTGTACAAACGCGAGCCCATTCCTTAGGTACCGTTGGTAAGTGGTAGCGGAAGTCTTTTGCCAAAGGGCGGCTGCAAAGAACACAAGAAACGGGTGGAAAAACAATTATGCTTGGGAGGAGCAATTAATTACCCAATATCTTGTGGAAGCGATCATCATCGGTGAAGTGGTCCAAGTGCCCGGGTCGTTTTCTTTTGGAACCTCACCCCGATCGTGGCCAGATATATGAAAGACTCACAGTAACGGAACCGTGTCTGCCAAGTTGAATGTGACAAGCGTATGTCAGATCGTGGCGCTACCGAGAGCTCAAGTAGCTTTTATTACAGCTAGAATAACACTCCCTTGGGGTGCAGTAAAGTGTCGCAACTGTAAGTCGAAATATCTTTCATCGGAACGGAAGAAGCTGCTACCAGATTGTGCTGGAGTGTTGCATAGGTACGCTTCCGAGTATTTTCCCACCAAACGACTGTCTGCGTTTGTGACGAGCAGCCACAGGAGGACATGTACTTATTAATTAATGCCATGTTACCGGCAGGATGGAGCTTGGTAGTTAAGAACTCTGTAGCTCTACGGTGGAGGCGTAGATCGTAGTGCGCCGATAATATCCCCGGCCAATGATGAAGTGAAAACAAATTGCAATAATTTACAGCGACACCACAGCAAATGACACTCTGGGATTGAAGGAAGCGTAATACAAAGGGGAAAATTTGTTTCCAGCAAATAAGAACTCTTTTACAACTCGGGGCTTTTTGCCCGACGAGTAAAGATACTATTTGCGCAAAGCTTATTACACATGTATTGATTACGCACAAGATGCTTTTTATTTACATTCTTGTGTGAGTGTGTGTTTTTAATCCTTTCGCATACACACTAGTGTGCACCCCCCACTAGTAGTACCCTTGATTTGTCAACTAAAACTCTTAATTATCGCTTCTTAAAAGTATATTACTATTATTTGAGCTCGTTTGAAACCATTTTGAGCTCTAACTGCTTGGATAAAAATCAGTTTAAAAGGATCAGCAAGCCTAGTAAGCCATTCGATGGCCGGCGTGACCTAGAAGCTCGTTAAGCCAAGATGAAGTATCATCAGCAACGTAGAGGCATCTGCATGTTGACACTTGTTCACAGTTGGAGATATACAAACAGATTGAGAAGAAATACCAACGCAACCAACGGGTGATCGATACCAAGGATTGATCGCATTACTTTCGATTTCCTGTGCGATCACTACAACTGGTGCGATACGAAAGTGCTACCACCTCCAACATTACGGTCTCCCAGGGATGAAGCGGGATATATCCGGGAAAATATCCGGGAATAGTACAAATGAGCTCGCAATTGAGCTACACATGGAGGCAACTGACGTTTTTTGTTACAACATCGCTAAACATCGTAGAAATAATATCAATTATCGAATGACTTAGTAGACTTACTAAAACCAGATAGTTGGATCGTCAATCCCCACTAACGGAGAAAGGTCCGGATGAGATTTGTTTCCCGGCCGAAGATAGGTACCGCAATTTCCTAGGCCACCGAACAATTAGGGCGTATTGGGATCAGTTTGGCGTACAATCAAAAGCTTTTAAATCTGAAAGGTATAACTAGGGTAAAATTAAGAATATCAATTACAAAAAGCAAGAGAATTTATAGTTATCAAAAAAAAAATGTTATCATTTCTAGTGCGTGTAGAACATTGACTAATCTTGTAAAAAACAATCAATTATTTTGGTTTTCTGTCGCATTCATTAGACAGAGATTCGCTAGATAAAAACATCCAATCCTGGATTTGCAAATAAGTTTGAGTTATGAGTTTATATGAAAATGTTACACCAAAGTCCCCAAAATTATGCGTACAAGTGCTGAGATGTAACTGCTATTGTTTTGAGCACAACTAAATTGTTTTCTATCTCTCCAATTTGATGACTTCTCTTTGACCATGAACCTTCATTACAGGAGTTGTATATATTCCCCCAGAGGGCACCGTAAAGGTGTTAACGCGAGGAGCGTTCTTCGGTTCGTTCGCGTTTACCACAATAAGTCTGTCAATTTGAATTGGCAGTTAATTTAAATTCTGTCCACACGTGAACCCTACCCAGCGTTTTGCCCGAGGGTTGAAAACCGAAAGTGAGGTTTGTTAAGAAACACATTCGTCCAGGGGGTGCCCTTATAGGCTAGAGCAAAGAAGGTACAGTGAATGGTTTTAAAAGTAAAACATGCAGTAATTAGATCGCCGTTGCGTGCCTGCACTTTGGAGCTAGACGATGTTGAAAGGTAACCGAACCTATAGGCCATGATGACTGTGGACAAATGTGAGAGACTCTGGACGATCGGACGGCGATCAGCCGAACCTAGGTAAAGTCTAGGATTGCACAACGCACCGTTCGAACCAAAACCCGAACTAATCGGTTTTTTCGGATCAGCTCGTAGACCGATTTCTTTCAATGGTAATGAGCCATTGTACCAAATGGGCGCTCCGTAAAGGATCCGAATCGTACCGATCGTCCGTAATCTAGCCCAGCAACTGTGGTGGGTGCGTGTAGACAAAGGATTTCGCACCGAGCCGCGAGTGGAGTGTGTGAATTCCGATTCGAATTGTGATGATGATTCTGACACGGCACGATAGCGCGCTATCCACCGTACGCACAAAGGACCTCTCGATGGGGATGTCACGCAAGGCTTAAAGCTCAAGCTTTTTTGCGCTTTGGCGCTGTTGTTGTTTGCAGCGAGCCTAGAATCGCTTGTCATAAAACACGATCTTCCTTTATTGTTCCATTCTTGCCCGGTTGGTCCTGGCTTGGGACAGGGACAAGCGTGGTTGCGATTCCTGCTGAGTTCATAATAAACTTGCTCAAAATATCGACACCGGCTATAAAAGCGTCGCTTCTACTTCCCCGATGCATGGGAGGATATCTCCGTACGTCCGTTAAACCCGTGCAGAATCGTGTGTGTGTGTGTGCGAGAGAGAGCCTCGGTATTCCTTAACGATTCAAACGCAATCGCGATCGAACAACGCCGGTCGGCCTTTTTTGCTTCGTTTTCCCATTTCTGCTAAATTATTCATTTCGTTTTTGGTTTCGGTTTCGTGCCGCTGGATAAGGCGCGAAAGGCATGAAGCATTCCCCGAAACGAACTTGGACATCGCGTGTGCTTGGCCTTTAGCGACAAAGGGAAATAGGTAGTAAACTTTAAGCGAGCATGCACGGGTGTTGAACGAGAGTGAAACCACATGGTTCTATCCCAACACCGTACGATCGATTGCATTCGGGGAGTCCAAAGCACATAAAACTCCTCGCACTCAGGACGAATGGCGACCAGGTTGCGTCACACTGTGACTCTGATAATGCTGCGATCGCTTACCTCCTGCCGTTAGGACCGTCACCCAACTTCCAAGAAAAGGGGAACCTGGGGCAAACATTTGTCCACAGCTTGAGCCATTCTTGCAGCGAGGCTCATTGCCTATCGTCTCTACAGGCGGGAATGCAGAAAAAACGGGATTTTCTCTCTTCTCAGGTATACATTTGCCATGCCGCAGCACTTACCGTTGTATGGTTGATACGCCATTATGCTCGGTTTTGCAATGCCTACACCCTCCGGCCCGGTATAGTATCACAGACACGAATGGAACGAATTATGACGTCAAAGAACAGGGATAAGGGAATTGCGAGCGTGTAATGTTATAATTATTTGATGAAATAATTTTGCCCAGGAAAACTGTTTTGTGTGTTTTGTTTTCTCAACAGTATTTCATGTAATGATGTGGTGCTGCCTAGTAAACATTAACGGTTTTTCTTTCTTTCAATTATCTGCATAACTTATTCTGCTATTCAATTTCAATCCCATACAATTTTATTGATTTCTAACATTACTTGTTGTCATATTTCATATAAGTTTAGAGTAAAAAATTATTAAAATTTAAATATGATTCCTAATAGTTGTCATTTTACTTAGGTTGTGAACTTTAAAATCCACTACCCGAGCAAAAAAAGAGAGAAAAAAATGTGCAAACAGTTATTTAAGTGTAAAAAGTATAAAGAATCCAACATACTAAGAGCTACTTACTTATTCGAAAAGGTTTTGGCTTGCTCCTGATGTTCCCGATAACGCTCATGATCTAAAGTCATCGTCTGTCGGTCCACTATCGCAGCGACAGAATAGAATGCATAAATTTTAATTTAAATAATGCAATCTTTTCAATTTTTATGAAAGTTTTGTAGTAGGATAGTCAGCCCTCACTACGGGGGAACGGTTCAGATGGGATTTGAACCCCGTTCCTGCCGTTTGAAGACCGGCGCCGCTGTTGCAATACCACCGGGCCACAATACCACCCTAATGTATTGTCTTAGCATGTTAATATTGATTCTATAAATGTCCTAGACGGTTAATCTTTCATCCCAGCTTCATCTTTCACGATATGTATTTTGAGAGGAAAAGCTACTATTAGATTATCCTGTATGACAGTCTGGTAATCAACTTGCTTGTTCGTATCTCAACATCCATGTTGTAGCCCTTGGGACTGCGTCCAAGTCCAACGTAGATTCTTCATATATTTTAAAGAGAACCTCTTTTCTTTACTAAGAATTTATTTAGCTTAATAATATGATTGCCAGAGATCAGGCACTACATTTTGTGTGCTAAAATTTTCTTAATCTTCCCCCTCGTACGCTGTAGAATTTGTTTCCCTGAGTTTTACTCAAATCTAAAATTGTTAGCAGACAGCAACATAGTATTCTCCCCTCACGAAATCATCCTTTCTATTCCGGTGACTCAAACTACAATTTTATTACCATCCCGTGCGCTATTCATTCACGTGACAAACGGCTAGCCGCCTTTATATACTTTGCATCTCCAAAACTAACCCATTAAACCGTGTCCCATCGCAATCCCAGCGCAAGGGGAAAATTAGAAAGCTCTGCATTTGCTGCAATGCACGCTCCCACCGTACCTGTCGTGTGCATAGTTTCGGGCACGAACGCAAAACCCAAAATCAAAGCGACGCTTCAAGTCACTGGGGGGGGGGGGGGGGGGGATGAGTACCAGCAGCTGTGCTAAAACACGGGCACACACAAATTTAGCACACTTTCCAAATCGCACGCTCGTATCGTATGCAATATTCGGATCTTTACAAAGCATACCCAGCAGGAACCGGTCGGAAAAGCCCGATGTTCGGATGTTGGGAGATGACGTGCGTGCTGTAGGTACCGAACGGCTTTGCGGATCTGCGATCGCGTGCATTTTCCTTCTATATCATACCCAGATGCCTAATGAATGAATGGAAAAATTGGCAAAAAAAATCGTGGTTCCCACCCAAGCGAAAGTGGCATCTGGGGGAGGGAGGAGGGTGATGGAGTTGGTTCACTTTTACCCTTTTTCATTACTACGTCTAGATTACCGTTACACTGTTCCGGGTTGTGGTTGTGTAGCACCAACAAAAAAGGGCCTTAAAACCATGTGGAAGCTGGAGAGAAAGAAAAAGCTCATAAAATTAACCATTTAATACGATAATTCTGTATGATGAATTTGATAGCACGGCAGGTAACGGTTAGAAGCAGTGCGGAAGTTCTACATGTTCTGCGCTTCCAGAACTTACCTTTTTGGAGTAGGATAAGGGTGCAATAATTAGAAACTAAATACCAAGCGCACCACTCAGCACAACTGTAATTCACAATTTTCTCTTCCTCGTTAGACGGTTTTCCTTTCCGTTTGTAACCAGCGGGAAAGCCACTTCATCTCATTTTGCTATTGATTGGGGAAAAAGCTGGTGGTTTGTGGGTTTTGCGGTTTTCGCGCATTTGATGGCGGCGCGAGTCAGTCGGCAAGAATTTTGTTCTTGCCAGTTCTGTGATTCCAGAACCCACCAGCAACCAACCAACGCGCCCAGTATGAAGGCGTACCGAACGGAGGTCGTACGAGATACGTTTTTGCTTCTGTTTCTGTACTATGTGTGGAGAGCTCACTCGTGCAGCGCCTCCGCAGAACTACACCACGAGGAGATGAATTCTTCTTCGGCCTTGGCAGCCTGGCTGTGTGTTGGCTGTGTGTCTTTGTGTGTGTGTGTGGACGATCGTGTTCTTAACACCTCCTCAAGTAATGCGCTGAGTAACAGCACGAGTGGGCCCACATGTACGATTTTGTAGTGCAAGATCGCGCCACAAGTGCAGAGTGTGCGATCGTTTGTCCCGCCGGCTAGAGGTTCGTCGCTTGAGACGAGATCGAATCGTCCCACCAGGCAGCACTAGCTCGGTGTCGTGAAGGCCACTGTGGCCTTTGAGGGTATTGAGTCGGGTGCGCGAACAAAACGCATATCCATCGCAGCCGTACGCCCTTGCTGCGGCAGGCGCGCAGCTGCACATACATCATAAACGTCAGCGCGGCCAGTCGAACGTATGTTTATTCTCGATCGCTCCCCGTTTCGTTCGTTGACCGGTGCCAGAGTGAAGGTGCGAAACAACGTTTCGTTTGCATGCCTCAAATGGAACAATAGAGCGCATGGGCATATTTTCAGCATGCTCTAATTGTTGTCATTATTTGCTGGCACAAAACATTCGTCGTCCAATGTTTGTGGTTGCTGCTGCTGGGGCTATAAAGCGCGAATGCTGTGTGCTGCTAGTGGGGAGTGACTGAACACATTTTCTAACGTTTTCAGCCCAACCGAGGCATTCGGTTGAACTGCTAGAACAATGAGGGAATGTGATGTGTTGTTGGAAATGTAACAGCTCACCACTTCACAAGCCTGATCTTCGAATGTTGTGCGCGTCTAGCCCTAGACCTTGGAGGAAAACTTGTTTGAATCCAAATAACCTTTCCGATCAACCCCTTTTATCAGTTATTCCTGTGCTAGGCGCATTCATTTCATCTCGAAATAGCTTGTGCTTAGCATGAAGTTTGAAGAGGTAATGATTAGTTCCAGCGATGTGGGAGTTAAATGTGTTCGTAATTAAATTGCGCTACGATCTTGATATCGACCTCTTTCTGAGCCGTGCTCCCGAATAGAAGGCGGGAAACGATAAAAGCAATTTCCACAACAACCCCCACCGAACAGCTCTTAATCGAACGAACGAACCGCTAAGAAGCAGACAGCTTGACTACCGAAATTCTTCTCCACGTGAAGTGCTGGAGCTTGTCAGAATCGAGGAAGGATGATCGAACGGAACAGATAAAGTGTTAACTGAAAGATTTCTCATTCTCTTCGATGCTGGATGATCGAAGAGTAGCTGACGATGATCGGGGGTTCCGTTGTGAAGGCTGCTAGCACAGCGTGTGAACTTCTCCCTCAACTTGCGATAGAATTTCACGAATCAATCTGTGCGAATCCAAGCATCCAGCTCTTGAGCAATCCCGCAAAACGATCGGAACAGAAATTAATTAAAAGATTATTGAATTTTCAGACTTCACGTTGCTTCCGCCGCTTCGTCCGACTAATTATCGTCAGTTGTTTGATCGTGTTAGATGTAATAGATTCAACACTTGTTCTAATTCTTTACACACAGTGCTCAGTTCCAAACCAACGGAACCCACCGTGGGAGCAACGAGCTAAGCCAACCCATCTGGGGCAAATAAGCAAACCCCTAGCCCTCTGCTTGAGCTAGTTTGCGTTTGGAATTACACTAGCTTACCAGCTAGTGGTGCAATTAAACGACCCGATGACATAATGCTTTGTCACATTTCATATGCAAACAGAAGGGTGGCGATGGAATGTTTGCAATCAAACGATGACACAGTGGAAAACATTGATCGACGTCACCACCACGGTTTTGACCCCATCCATCATAGATCATGCTAATTGTGGCTACCTGCACATAATGCTTCATTCACTTTCGATTTATGCGATGGTGTGGTCGTTGATCTTTGGCAGATTGGGTTCCAAATTTGGGTCACCAAAGGGATGCGTCGAACGCGTTGCATAAAGTGTGCGCCGACGGGCACGAGGTTTGCAGATTAAATCGGAATACGATCAATCTTTATTTTTCCCTCTCTGTGACTCTGAATGTGTTTTTGCGTATCTCTCGCTCTTGTGAGTACCGTGATTATATGTAAATTTGTTCGCTACACGATGACATTGAGCGTCGGAAGTAGCTTCGAACAATTCATACGTGGATGGTGGGTGTAGTGATGATGTCATCCCACGCTAGATTGGCTCATTTAGAACGATGCATAGGCTCAGCAAATCTTTTTTTTACCCCTACATGGATATGAGGAGTATATTTCCGCAGTTTAAAACTTTCAAGTGCAATTCATTGGAAAAAGATTTTAATATTTTATAACAATACAGTATGAGCTTAACTATTAAATGAATTAAATTGCCGGATATAATCATCGAATTTTTCTAGAACTCTACTCTAAAGTAGCTCTCTACAAAAATATTTCAATCAGTTGTTCTGCCATGTTGGCCATAGAAACATGAAAAAGGGAAATGCATTTGAAGTTTGCCCAAAACGCTATTTTTGATCGTTACTAATGGGATTTTGACGTCTCGTGAATTGTACAATAATAAATGGATAATATTGCTGATCTCGTTGAAGATATCCACTTCTCTATGCAGGCAAATAATGTATAATCTAAAAATATAAATAATAATAATCCAAGTTTAAGATATAGAACGACAAGGGCAAACAAGTCCTCCATTTCGCTAGTATTCCTCCATTTTGCATGCATTTTGGGTTCTTATACGACTATTGGTTGGCTAGGATAGACTTGAAATTCCCCTTTTTCTCTCAAATGCAGGAACGATTGTAAAATCCTTGCCGAATAGAACCAGTGATCATGAATCAGTAGCAGAGCTCGAATCAACAACTGTCCTGACGAATTAAAATGGAACTACAATAACTAAAATCATAATTTATTAAACTAGATCTAAAGATCATTTCTGTCCCGTAAGCTGTAAAATTCTAAACCTCTAAGCCATGATTGTGCGAATTGCGTTTTTATTTGTGTGCCAGACATAAATCTACGAAGAACATTCCATACACACTCTTTTCCTAATGACTTTCACACTCCTACCGTCAGTCCATTATCATTAGGGGCGCAAATGCCAATCTGTTCATGTGCCAACGATGCTCTTCACACGTCTATACAAACGTCAATTCCCGATCTCATTTTCTAATATGATTAACGATAAGCGACCACAGACTCAGGCCACAACAGGTGCCTACAGATTGCTTACCACAACGCTGTCAACTGTCCGCTGATGAGTAATGCAGCAGCTTCTTCTTCGTTCGAAATGGTCGGTTGAGGGAAAGAAAAAATAAACGGAGCACCCTATAAGCAACTAGCAACTGCATAGTAAGCCACTACCTTTCGTCTTTGAAGGCTGCCCGATCGCAATGAAGCTGACTGAAACGATCGAAGGGCTAACCCAAGCAGATCATTAAACCGCGCGCACCAGCGCACGATCAAGTAGCATTAGAAATGAGGCTAGCGTTAGGGTCTTTTTCCCATCGATTGGAATTTCTCAAGTCCGTCACCACCTCGGGCAGCCATCAGCAGGCGCGTGTACTGCCCCAGTGGAACATTATCATCACGTTCATCCGTCTGCCTAATTGTACGAAGGCCCTCTTGTGGTTTGCAGCTTGGCTCCACTTCCCAAACCACCAAAGAAGCATCCGCTGTTGTCGGTCACATCGATAAGAAGGTCTCCGGTTCGATTTCCGACAAGCTTCTCGGGTCGGAAAATTGCCAATTATCTGTTAACACATTCGGTAAGGCCGTAAATTTCCGACCGAGCAATTCGGAATCAATCGAATTAATTTTTGGCAGCTCCGCGTTCGAGGTTTTCGGTGATTTGATGGTGCTTCTCACGACCACCGGTCACCCGGTTCCAATCAGCTGCAACGAGACCCACGTGCAAGCGCTGGTTTACTTTCGCGTGCTCATAAAGTCGGTCGACCATGAGAGTGCCGCTGCTGATCGGATGGCACTACATACATTGGCGTTGGCTTTTCTTTAACGGTTGAAGATCTAATTGAGGGAAGTCGATTTTCGAGGTGAATCTACTTTCTGTTAGCACCTTCGATTGGGATTTATACATTTATAGCACGCACGCACGCGGTGAGGGTCGCTTTCCTACTGCTTTGACTTATTTTTCCGTTAGCCGTTGGATTGCTTCTATCGAAGATAGATCGATTTTCTAAATTGATTTAGAGGAAATTTGGCCGATAACGGGATTGTTCGGCAAAACAGCAAAACATTTTTTGGAAAATTAGTTTCATTAGCCATTTAGCTTTATTGCTCAATTACTTACCACCAAACAAAAACCCCACCGCTCAATAATCGAAAAGTTTGACACAAAATTCTGTTACAGATTAAAAACGGATTTTCTTCATCTGTTCATAACCTTAAGAACACGCCGACGCAAATGTAAGCTCCTTTCCGGTTGTTCCAAAACTTGGCGAAATTAATCATTCGATTGCTTAAGTAAACCGGCTTCAACAATCTGAGAACGATGAACTCAAAGGAACTGGTCACCAAACAAACGCCCACAACCGACTTGAACTCGAAGGATCAAGTTTTACCCACCAGTCAACTGAGTTCAGCGCGAATCCACAAAACACAATTAGACGAAACACCGAAATAACGCAGAACAGATGTTTCGCTGTTCTTTGAGGTGGAGGCGTTCGGCCTGTCCAAGTCTTCCCTCCATGACCTGGGCGACACGGACCAAAACAACATGACAACTCTAGTCGCCCATGCGGAACCAATTTCCTCCGGCTAGGGAGCTACCCGATCGTAACGCTCAGGCCTGTTGACATTGAGCCGATTGCCTTGATCGACAAAAGTGTCCACAATGCGCCGGTAACCGTGATGACAAATTCGGTTCCGTTTGCTGTGACGAACTGTCACTATCCTCGATTTTGGGTGAAACGCTTTACGCCTATTTTAAGACGGCGGTGATGTCGTTTCTGCTTTTAGACATAATTCGTGACTGAAATGATAATTCAGCAGGAACGTGGCCCTGTGGGTAAAGGTGTCTCGGTTTCTTGAAAATGAAAACGATCCGTTCAAAAGTTTTATGACGCACTTGCTGTTGTTTTAGAAAGGTCTTCCCTCGGTATGCTTCTTGTGTGATCTTCAATCATCGAAAATTGAACTATTGCACGATCCAATCAATCTGCGGTTTGTGAGGGCACAGGTGACCACAGCAGGCTGCTTGCAGAGATATTGGAACGGGGCGCATGATTATGCCTCTGTGCAGAACGGATCACAGAACGTGACGTCGACGAGGCATACCTTACCGACCGTGAGAGGACGACCGACAGATCCATGCTGTTGCGTAAGCCTCTAACATCGTTAAGCCTGTAGAAGCAGTCCCATTCCACTGCTTTACATTCATCTCGAGCCTCGGTTTGGCGCTTCATAGTGAAAGTAAAACCTCACAGCATGGGATCATTCCACACCCGTCGTTACAAGCACACACTCACTCGGTTCATCGAGCGAGCCACAGACAAAAGCCTTCATTTGGCATTTGCATAAAATACCGATGGAATTCCGCCAAAGAATTGGAGGAACTCTAGCAGATTCGTTTGTGGGGCAGATTGTTTTTAATTAAACGCGTGTAATAAATCATTTGCCGCATAGTTCCAGCACCAGTTTTTCTCTGTTATCATTTATTGTGAGCCCGAGTCCGGATACTAACTTCGCTTTTCCTCTTTCTTCCCACACAGGCTACGGGTCAGGACACGGAGTTCGCACCGCACGTCACGGCCACCTGCAAGTCCGGCATGATGAACATCAAGATACAGTTTGCGGGCCCGTACAACGGTGTGGTGCACGCGCGAGACTTTCGGACACCGGCCTGCATGACCTTCGGTAACGGATCGGCCACGCTCGGGCTTAGCCTCAACCTGCTCGCCAAGTCCGGCAACAGCGAATACTGTGGCATACTCGTCAGCAACGTGAGTGGTGGTGATGTAAGCTATCTCATTTCTGGCTTTATTTTAATGCTTAGCTTGTGCTACTAGTTACAATAACGGTCCCGTACCCGTCGCGTCTTAATTGGGGAGTACGGATGGAACCAGATCGTTCGTTTGTTTTATTAATGAGTTTGGCAGCAGCAGCAGCAGCCGTAGCAGCACCAGTAGCAGTAACTGCAGCAAAAGCGGAATCATTGTCAACGGTTTGGCAAGAGTTGCGCGCTTCAGCGATGTCCGTAGTTTGGTCGCGATCACGTTCATACGTTTACGGGTGACTTCTTCCGCGGTACTTAAACTGATGACATTACAGGTGACTCACGTTTTACCGGTAATGTGTACATTTTGGGGCAAAAATCACGATTGATGTGCAGCAACGATTTCAATCAGTTTCCTGTACGTGAGTAATGCAACGACAAATAGATTATTGTTAGATGACAGTTTGATGAGGTGTGGAATATTGGTTTTGGACAAGGTTCAAGGACAAGACATGTGACAAGTTTATCATTTATCATTTACTTTTCTCTCAGTTAACAGTGTGGTTCACATGGTGGGTTGAGCAATATTGTGTGGGCTAAGGTTCAACACTATCCACCTATCCAATTACGTGGTATCAACAAGTCCAATAAGCCATTCGATGACCAGCGTGACCTGGTCGTTAAGCCAATAAGAAGAAGATATTGTGATTTGTGCTTTTCAGTCCTGTCCAGTCTAGGCCAGAACTTCAAAGCGGGTCATTTTATCGAGTATCTTTACTCAAGACATTCCATCGATTGAGTCGTGAATTTAATTTCAAGTCTACGGATTCGTCTTGGCATATAAGATTGAAGGATGCACACTTTTGTTACGTTTTTGGAGAGTACGCTAGAGCTGCGGATTTGAAAATTGCAGTTTTGCACTATTGTAATATCCAATGTCTTGTCATATGTGAAATATCAGTTTTCTTCTTCTTCTTCTCGGCTTAACGACCTTCTAGGTCAGTCCGGCCAACGAATGGCTTACTAGACTCTCCGATAATATCACGTAGTTGGATAGTCACTCCTCACTACGGGAGGACGATCCGGATGGGATTTGAACTCCGGTCCTGCCGTATGAAGACCGGTGCCGCTGTCGCCTAAACCATCAGGCCGCCCCTGACATATAAGACAATTTAGGCAATTTAGTAAAAGATGTATTCTGTTTGGATTTGTGGAGTACTACAATGACTAGTGGATTTCATTCCTTAGAATGATTCCTTAGAAGCGGTACTCATATGCTATTCCGTTTAGCTTAAGCAATTATAAAAAAGAACTCCGTCACTCTGTACGTGCGTTTTCTAAAATTCTTCTTTCTTATCAAACAAACCAAACACAGCATTCCTTTAGCTACTTAAGCGAATACATATAACAAGCAGTTCAGCGGTGCAATATCATCATCACATACCATACACGTGATTACCACCGGCTTAAACCCCCCGGGGGAAGAATATTTACCCCCTCCTCATCAACAATCCATCTCCCATCCTTATCATGGTGGCTGGTGTGTCTCGTGCCTGTCAAGACGTTTCCTGTCCCGGTGCGATTTCGTCACATAAATCATCGATCCTCAAACACCGGGATTCCTATGAACCAAACACACACACACACTCAAAGGATCACCTCCACCATCACTTAATTGACAGCAATTGTGATCATTTGCGATCATTTAGAACGGTCGCCATTCGGTTCTGTAATCGTTCGCTACGCTTGATGCTCCGAATGCCCAGGAATGGTAATCCAGGTTCTATGCTGCAAAAGAAGAACCGAAAGCGAAACAAACACCGTCTCCCATTCGGCGAATGTTAATTGCCTCCATCCGTTTGCCAGCCGCATGCGGAGAGGGTGCAAAATATGGCCATCGTGCCATGTGCGACAACTTGTCAAACTCGCGCGGTTGACGGTTTGAAGTGACAAGCGTAAAACCAAACACAGTCAACCATTCGTGTTGATGTTCGGTAAGCGGTGCACTGCCGGCTGGCTGCCTAGCTATGGCTTGTCACGTTCAAGGACTTTTCCGTTGCGGGATCCCCACGGGAATGCTTGTCATCGTCTCGCGGCAAAGATCGGCAGCTCACCCAGAACAACGTCTGCTGCGGATGAGCATTCTTCTTGCTGCCACAGGAACCATCCCCGTTCTGCGCTAATTATCCTGGACCGCAATCGTGGGTACGTACCTGAACCGGACCATCACCAGTGGTATGTGCAAAATGAAGAGATTACGTGTCGCTTTTCATTTTCCCATGGAAACTCCACTCCTGCATCAACGATGTTACGGCGCGTTGCATTCCACTTGAAGGGTCGAACACATTGCCCCTTTATCGCCATCATGAATACCGAGACCTGGTACGAGACCTCACTTATTCAAATCTAGCAGATTATCGCCCAGACCTCGGTACCAGTTCTATTGATCTGTGTGGACGGGTGGACGGACTTGCAGGATCGATTGCCGTTGATGGCGTTTTATTTTTTCGCACTGCTATCGGGCACAATCATGACTCCCGCACCGGGACTCCCGGAGTCTCCCGGAGTTCCGATTAGTGCGGAAATTGAAATATAGTGCTAGGCATTAAACACATTCTCTGTCTCGGTCTGCTCGGACCGATCGGTTGGCCACATGCACGATAACGATCCTACGGTCCAACTGATTGCTATTGTATGGAAAACGGCAAACACTGGCTTGAATCGATTTCCCGCCTCGCCTGGTCCCGGACATGTTATGTAGTAATAGAATAAAATGCATTTGCTGCACAATAGGCTTTTTGACGTCAATGTTGGGAGATTTGAGCAGGGTGAGGCACTGTAGCAGCAAACTGCAGCAATAGACTAAATACGGTGCAAAAAAAAAATCCCCCGAAGGTTGCACTCGTACATTGCTCTCCATTGATAATCGCATTTGTTTTGCATTTGCAACTTAAAATAGTCAGCAAATAACAATGATCGCCGATCGACCACACACACTAACATGGCGGAAATTTGAATTTCATTTAGATATTGAACAAACAAATTTGATATAATAAAATACTTCAATTAAACTTGCAAATTTGCATTGGTTAGATTCGACCATTGCTATGCAATAGATGTTGCAGTATCCAATATTGAAAATTGCCACCAGTTTTGGTGTTCAAAATTCAACACAAAGTATTTTTATATTCGGTAAGCACGGCCTGGCCATATTATTGCCTAAACAATGTATTTAATAATGATTTTAAAAGGAAAATTCAGATTAAATACAATAAGTTTTTAGCTTAATGTATTAAATACAATATTAAAGTACAGTTTAATTTGATTTGGTTTGCAATCTTTGTAGAGAAAGCTGATTTTTTGAATAAACAGGATACGGCAAAACAATAAGACCGCCTAATTTTCGAAAATCAAACAAATGAGGGTATGATTCAGCTTTTTTCACGAGACTTCAAATATATATAGTTTTTTCAAACTTAGTTCATATCATTGTATAAATCATGAAATAGACTTCCAATCGGTTTTTCCCAACCTAGTGAAAATACTAGTGTTGGATAAAAATTATTCAGATTCTTGAATCGGAATGAATCTTTCAACTAAATGAATGAATCAGCATCTCTATCAGAAATTTGTAAATCTTTAAAGATGCATATATCCCTTCGAAAAAGTAATCTCTCTCTCCTTGCTACAACGCCACAATTCCGACTGGTAAATATTTCAAACAACAACAGTATACACAAAAAAAACAAATTGACATACATGTTTACAGTGCCTTGGCCAGGAAAAGAGAACTCCTGATCATCTATGAGAAATAATTTATTTATTTAGAATGATGTTTATCCTACATTTATTTATTTGAAGTATGACGGCTCGCGCCGTATTGCCGTATATTTATCGTTTATTAATAATATAAATCAAATGTTAAATATTAACAGTGTTCAAAAAATAACCACCCAAACATTGCCAAAATGTTGATTGCGAATAATAAACGAAAATCGTTATCAGCACAGAAAACCGATACTATCGGTAAACGAAATCAAATGCAAGCATCTGAAGACATTCATGAAGCCCTGAAGATTCATTAAACTTTTTGGAGTCGATTCCTGAATTGACTGAAGATTCATATGAATGACTCTTCCTAACAGATTCATTACGCACAACGCTAGAAAATACATCAATAAAATACGACCGGTAGTGTAAGCAGCAGTGGCACCGGTCTTCGGACGGCCGGACCGGTGTTCAAGAGCGCGTTAATATAGAGAACATCATAAATATAAATACGATTGACATTCGCAGATCACCCAAATCCTATTTCTATTTTTGATGAATACCATTTCCCATAAAATGATGATATAAGAAACTACAACAAGCCGCAATAATGAACAATCCGTACGAATCAGTGACTTTGATATTAATCTATTTTGGCTTAAAAAAAATTAACACAAATGAACACCGTTGCTAGTCGTGGGAACCATTGCGGGACCGGTCGAACCCAAGCTTTGAATGTTTATTTACAAAGTCAAGCTTATTTTCTTGCTGCTTTTAATAACTATTTATAAACATATCTAACTATTGCTTCCACCGTCCATTTAAAAACATTGCAACTCGGGTTTACGGTACGTGAAAGTAGCGCCACATAAAAAAACTAAACAAAATGAATGTACAAATTTCAGCGAAAACATTCGAAATCTTTTTTTCTTCCTTCGCTTACAAACGAACGACAAACCACCACCAAACCACCATGCCAGAAGACAGTCTGTCTATTAAATAGGCTTGTTGCGCGTTGTGAGATAACATCAACGAGCCTGTTAAATCGTGAGATACTAATTTCGCCCGCCATGTTAATATGACGTGCCACCAACTGGACTCACGGGACTGGGTCAATGGCTATTGTATTGCTTTGTATCAATAATGGTGGTTTTGATCTTGGAATATTTGCGCCCTAATGCCCATCCGGCCCTGTGCCTCCGAGATTGTGAACCCTCGGTACAGACAGGCCCAACTGTTCGCACTTTCCATTACAAGCTCTACGATCTCTTTCTAATACTTTTTATGCTGACTAATGTACGCTTGAAAAGGGGTTTAACACTGCCCGAAGATAACAATAAGCAACGTTGATGGGATTTGGCAGAACTCGTAATCGAATCGAAAAGCGTACCCAGTGTCAGAGTTCCTGGTTGTGTACCGCAACTGACCGCAGCAACAAAGGGTCACAAGTTTGTGGTTTCGGTGTTGCTTGCGCGGGCACGGCCGATCGGCTCGGTTGATACATTTGACTGGGATGCTGAGTACGTACACCGCGATCATCACAATCGCGGTCCAATTAATCGCTGTCGACAAGGATGCCAGACAACACGACAACGAGAGCAGCAGTAAAGCAAACGGGACAGTGTGAGGTTGGAAAAAAAGGTAATCCAGAACATTGCACGTCAGGGATCAGGGATGACCTTAATTTGAGCTTGTGTTAGGCGAGTTTATGCGCACGGCCTGCCGAGACATACCTCGCATAGCTTTACCGCACCAGTTTCCTCCCGAAGGAAGCAGGTTCACAAACGGTACGGATGATTGAGAATCCGTGTCGATCGTCGTCGAACTTTTTCCGCGGTAACGGTTTAATTTTGCGGCCGGGAGATCCGGATGGTCGTGGTCATTCATTACAGACCTATATTTTAAGTGCTCTCGATAGAACATTTTAATTGTGGTCTTTTTGCCCGCAGAACCGAATCGTTGCTCCGCTGCACAACTGTACTTTGACTTACACAGTCCCAAGCCGAGCGATAGTGATCTTAACCAGCGCAACTACATGGGCTAGGTCCGAATCTGTACAATGTTTCTGTGTAGCGAACGAGACAGGCTTCAGGTCCACCCTAGTCACGGATTGGGAAGCTTGGGTGAAGATCGTGATCGTTTGCAGTGCATCGTAACATAATGCACCTTCACTTCCATCCAGCGAAATGAATGAGGATACGGCTGTGGGTAGAGTTTTTGATTAAATTAAACCGAATCACCTGTAACCCTCCCTGCTGCTCTTGAATTGCCGTGAATTCCGCAACGGCAGCTGGCATCACTGTGGATCAGTATGATAATTGGAAAATCAAATCGAATGACACGCGAACGTCGTTATGTTTTGCGTAACGTTACGGCACCAATCGTTAGCCGTCAGCTCTGGTGCTCGGTCCGGTCCGATCGTTTTGATTGATTGATTGAGCGTTTAGATATTTCCCCAACCCCCAAAACGATTCGAAGTAGACGAACTTCAGGTGTATATGAGTGTGTCCAAATCTCGTCGAGAAGGTCGTTAAAGACTGGGACTGTATCTGCACGTATGCAACAATAAATTCAAACTGCCGAGTTGTAACCATGCTCAGCAGGGAGCCAACCATGGACAAAGGTCTGATCTTACCTAACCCCTAAAATCGTTGATAGGTCGTGATTAGAGCGGATTACCAGAGTTAGTTTAACTCGTTCGCAGCTCGCTGCACCTGTACCAGGCTCCAGTCACGAGCTCGATGTATCCAACAAGGTGGGGGAGGGGGGGGGACAGATTTACAGCATCGTCGGGGCAGCTTTTGAACAACTCCGTCGGGCCGGGCCGGCACACCCGGAAATGGGTTACGCGGGTTTAAGCTTTTGGTGCAAGTGAAACAAGCACGTCCAGCCTGGCTTCGTGATGAAAGTAGAACGAACAGATTAATCCGTTCCGTACGGCAAACAGGAACGGGGTCCTGTTCGTGTGTTTGCCAAATGCCTGCACAACTTCCCGAGAGCCCTGAGAGTTGCTCCGGTGGCTGTGCAGTAATTTGTTCCCTAATGATCGAGCCGACCGAGCCCGAAACGAAGTAACGCGATGCAACACGGAATGCATTTTTTTCCCCTGCGCAGGAGACAGAAAGGGGGGTGGTTTTTTTTTATCCAATAACTGGGCCAAGATAACGCGACGAACGATGGTGAACTGCCGGGTGTGTGTCTTGGTGTTTGTACATTAGAAGTGTGTGATTGTGCCCTTTTGGACGTTGCTAGTGGTACGCGCGAGTATTTTGTTGCTTTGTGGCCGCGTTTCGCGTTGCACTTTATTATGTTGAACTAGTTTACTTTCTCCTGGGCAGGAATCATGGCGGTTGGCCAGCGATCCGATTCTTCATTAGACGTTCTTTATTTGCTGCCACGTTTGATCGTGCATTGCAATCACGCCGATCAGCCGGTACGTGTATTACGTTAGAAGCGGGCGCAGCTGTGAGAAGCACAGCAGAATTGAATCTAGACTCTAATGAGCGGACAACAAAGCACGATTATCGTACAGGAAATGAACCGGTATCGAGCTAAGTTTAAAGCAGAACCGGCACAGTTTGGCTGTGTGGCTGTGCTTGCCGTCCGTACTATCAGCCACTGTCGTATCTTAAGTGATCGAATTGAACTGTTTGACATTTTCCAAACCGGATTCTTTCGTTGTTGAACTTTAAAAAAGGTTTCTAATAATTAAAAAAAACTCAATGACAATCATTCGAATTTGAATGAATTTTTGAACGGGTTTTGTATTTTGCATATGAACGTTTGAGTGTTTATTGTGTTTGTTTCCTAAGCAAAGAATAAAATGTTTATTTCCTTCCTGTCTTTGACACCACAAACGGTAGAGGCCTTGTCCTCTACATTGAAGAGCTAGTCATTTGATGGAGATCATGTGGAAAATCAGAGCTTGGCCGATGGTCAAAATCTTTCCGGCCCGTTCCTCCGTATTGTAGACTAATTATCCAACTGCGTGGTATCACTAAGCCTAGTAAACCATTAGGTGGCCGGCATGACCTCGGAGGTTGTTGAACCGAGAAGAGTAAGAAGATATGCTTTTAAAAAAATATTGCCGGGAAATATGTAGATAAATTTGGCAATACGGCGTCCGTCCTTTAAAGGAAATGACGAAAAAATTGGAGAAACTGATTCAAATAGGCACGAAAGGCACTGATTCAAATAGGCACGAAAGGACCACTGGTCAGGATCCTTGCTACAGTCCATCTCTAGGTACAATGTGCAGTCCCTCGGACTGGGCAAAGGTTCATATCCTTAATATCTGTCACAATTCTCTATGAAACAGACAACTTTCAGCAGGCACAACAGAGAAGAGCGCTCTTGGAGAAATTTATGTGAGAGACAAATTTGAAGTCAACTCATAATACCTTTTTGTACATTGTCAAACAATAATTTATAAGTCTTGATAAATTTCATTAACTGATCTTTTTATACAACAGTGTTCATGTTGTCCAGCTTCTTCGGTTATACTTAAGTTTTGTTGTGATTTCTGAGCGCAAAACTTACATCGCATAGCAATGGAAAATATCCCTAAAATTATCCTCTTTCCAAGTTCAGTATATGCTTTTAATAGAAGATAATTATTGCTGGATTGATCAATCTACACAACGGTATTAATCTCTCATATCTATGTTGTGATGTTCTGCAGAACTGACGAATATCTTGAGCCTGATCTATTTTCAAAATTGAAATATTTCTTTTAAATTGGTGTCACATTCTCCACGCGTTTGTATTTGGATGCTGTGCCGCAAAGTCAATTTTTTTAAACACAGAATGTTTTCAGACATTTCGCTTAATGTCTTAACAAATCCGTTCGAATCTGCTTCAGCCATTTTGTCATTTTATACTACACTAATATCTATTTCCACCACGTTCAACGGAAGCAAATTTATGGCTCCATTTACGGGGCCCCGGCCTTAACATTCCAGCACACGCATGCGACCGTGATCGATCGAAACGGCACCTGATAAAGAATGCGAAACCATGCACCCTACAATAGATGGAAGAGATGGGTTTTGCCCCGGTTCCTAATGGAATTACGATTAAATGCAATCAGAAACGACTGAACCCCCCCCCCCCCCTCCCCTCTCTTTGACACCGCTGGCAGCCAATTGATTTAATGCTAATTGTTGCAGCTCACCGATCACCGGCGATCGGTACAGGCAGCTTGCAGTCCACGATAATAGACACGTTAGTCAGCGCTTCCTGTGAGATGGTGAGTCGGTGTGTGAGTTAAGTCTGCTGTTGCTGTTGCACCGCGGCTTCTCTCACGTAGTGCACGACCGCAATGGGGTAATTAATAGTCGAGTCCACCGTAACCGCGCAACGACCCAATGATAGGCGATTGAGACGCTTAAATCAACACGCGGTGCGAAATCGAACGTAATTAAGAAGAATAATGGGCTCGTCTCCATCCGTGGGAGATACACCATCGCACGCTGTATTAATCAACAGCAGCGAGGCTAGAAGAAGGTACGGTTTCCGTAGTTTGTTGGTGAACCGAAACCCAACAACTAGCAGCCAATCAATCGCTTTCGATGCGATCATACGAGGTTCATAAATGAAAAGTGTTCTTTTGACAGCTTGATATGCTTGTCGCTCGGAGCGTGAAGAATACATTTAGGCGCACGAACGCATGTGTCCTTGAACGTAGCTTGCAAGAAACGCACGCGTCCAGCACTCTGCTTGCAGCAAACAGAATGCAAAATCGCTCAAATCCTTTGTCCGCTGTACGCATTTGTTTGCCACATTTGTATCGCAACAAGACGACGATGGCGCCTTTGAAACAGAGCTCCGGGTCCAGCAAATGAGCCGTACATTGATTGATTAACGTGCTGCGGCTGCTGCTGCCGTTGCTCCTGAGAATGGAGCTGTCAAACGGGCGGGATGTGCGCATGATCCTCGGATGCATACGACCAGAGGCGTTACAGTGTTTATGCTCAAAGAATTATATGGACATCCTTCTTCCTTTCGGACTGCCAGGAGCAGGCATCGCATCGCGATCGCAGACAGTGTGGTGTGAAATAAATTGGCTGGTGTTAATGTTTAATGTACTGTGAAGATGATGGCATCCGGTTGGAGTAGCTGCTCAGTTTTCTCACCCGTTAAATCGCATGTCTAGCAAGCATCGTCTACAAAACGCATTTGGAATTTATTTTAATTTTAGTGACTTAATATCGACATTACATTATAGTTTTTAATTAAAACTGAGGAACCGTGGAAAGCGAGAGCTAAGTGCAACTCTGTTGCCTTCTGTTTCTGACTCGAGTGTGACGTGTAGCGTGGACTTACTATCGCTTGCAGCAGATGCAGATAAACGACTTCTCGATCCACAGGCACGCAAGAAATGGTCTGTCCGGCCATCAGTCGCCCCAAACCGCTCGATCAGAGTTGTCAATGGTGACTGGTAATTGATGGCACAAATCGTGTATCCTGACGTGGAGCATTTAACATTGTAACGATTTCCAAAGCCTTGTCTCTCTTTCTATATATATATATATTAAGACGCGTGGAATAAGCATTCTAAGACACGAAGCAGCTTAGCATGACTGGCAAACGCCAGTCACTTATCCCACTGGAAAGTATGTTTAGGAAAGAGAAAATTAGTACGCATTAAGATAAACGATTGATACACGAGAATAAATTACAATCAGCGGAAAGCGGAAAACCATTTTCACAGCTTTAAATTAAGATACGATCCCCCTAAACAATTCTTCGCGCTTAGAAGCTGCGCCTAGCTTTGACTGTGATTTAGCACGATTAAGCCCTAATCTTACTCCCGTTTTAAACGAAACGATTCTGTTCTGGCTTTTCCTATCCACCGCTTTCAACGAAAACCCCTGGGCTGAGCCTTAATCGTGATCATGACCATCATCAAGCATTCGGGACTTGTGTTGCCCTACGATCGCATGCCACAAATAGGCAAGGGTGGACCATCTAATTCAGGGCATCCAGGTGATGTAAGGTCACGATCAGATGCCACCGATACCGATACGGGTGAGTGTTGTTACCCTTCTGCACAAACCGAGTCCCGACTGGACCGATCGGCACCGATCCCCTCGAGCGCCGATAGAGATGGTTATTGCGATTTAAATGCTTCCGACAGCGAAAATGGGCACAATTTTCCGAACGCTTATCCGTGCCCGATGATCATCGTTCGCGGCCCCTTTTTCGTGGTTAAATCTAACACTTTGGTGTCGGATGTTGATATGTGCGCACAGTTTTAGTGATTATCGGATCTTACCAGTTTGGGGAAGATTATGGAAGGGGTGAATTGAATGTGCATTAGGGCGCGAGGAAAATGGTTGGCCTAGAAAACGGGGAAAGATTTTGTGTTAGGGATCTGTCTGTCCCTTGAGGATATGTAGTGGAAGTGGAAAGGAAGCCATTCGGTGTTTAGTATATTCAAAAACACAGAAAAATGAACAGATTGAAACATAAATCGATAAGACACAAGAAATTTAAGTAACGATTTGCCCAAAAGACTTAAATGACCTCGCTCTCGCTAGCAGTGCGATGGATTTTGATATATTTTCTCAACTCCACACTATTTCAGAGAGATTCAGGAAAAGCAACAAGCAAGAAAAAGTCTGCGATCGTATGACAAGTCCTCCAATTAAGGTTTGCTCGCCAAAATGTCTGTTGATTCCTGTTGTCGGGAGTTGAGAAACTCATCCGACATATTAACGTTCACAAGCAAGTTCTTCATAACAATCCGTCTAACTTGTCCTGGATATTCTTCTCCGTTCAGACGAATGGGATGGTTCAAATCTTCACTACGATGTAATTTTTGTTCCGAGTTGAACTCTTTGTGGTTTGCATGAATATCTAAGATATATTCCTAAAGAAAAGACATATTTATTTTTAATTTTTTGAGGGCATAAGAGTAAACGTTTTTAAATTCAATACATACAATCTTTTGAGAGCATTAAAATGTTATGATTGAAAACAATATTAAAAACCCATTTACAATGATTAATTGTCACCGCAAATTACGAATCCTGATTAATGTAAGCATTTTAAAATTATCGCAATTATTTGACTATCATACGTTATTACTCAGTCCATCTTGTTTTCTGCTGCGAAAACAAGACAGCCCAAACATACCCGTCTACAATGCAAAACCACTCAACGCAGGGAAGAAAAGTTTAACGTAAGCAAAACTGTCCGTTTCTGTCTGGTTCGTGGCTCCACTCCACTGCTATGAAGTAACATCTGGTGGGCCAGGACCATACACTTACCGGAAGCATTTCGTTTGCACGTTTTACCCACAAAACTGGCGATTACCTGGACGGTTACCGCGAATGCAACAAAATAACAAACGTATATCGCCTTCAACACGAGCCCGGATCGTCGTGTCCGCACGGCACGTAAACTATTGCATGCAGCTGCAGCCGCATGTAATAATGGGCGGCTTTGCTGCTTATTGATAATCGTAATCGCGCACAGGAAGGAAAATAACCCGAAGGGAAACAAATTACTGCTCGATAACGTGGCTCGGAGCAGAAAGAATGCAATATTTACGTAATGGTTGAACCGACCAGTAGAATTTTGATGCTTAATCGAGAACAACGACTGATTTGTACTCAAAGAAATGGTTGGGAAAATATGTATGTTAAACAAAAATACATTCTTCAGCAAAATAAAATATGCTCCAGAAGGAAGAGTTTATTGTCACTGCAACAACTTCTCGGCGGAACAGCACGGAGCCGGACACACCTTGAGGAATTTTTATCAGAATTTCCACCCAATCAGTTTTCCAAAGAGCTCTGGAACTGATGATGCCCCTTCTTTTTACTAGGTCACTGTGTGCACCCCGATTAAAGCTCACGATAACGGGAAATCGGTTTTCCCGCGACCGGGACAACAGAAAAGAGAAGCTGCAGCACTGACCACCGGTTGGGCTAATTCTTGTCAGAATCCGAAAATTTATCGCCCTACCGCTTTATTCTATTGAATGGAATGGACGGAATGGTGGAAACAAAACAGCCCAGCCTCGATAGCCTCACTGACCGCCCAACTATTCCACCAAATGAGGTTGACTTTTGTAGGTCGCACGCGTTTTACCTTCCGGTCGCACTTTTATTCCCGCCAAAGGGCAGGATTCTGGAGCCGGGTTAGATCTGGGGTTCGGGGCCTCGCGGTGGAGCCCATTATTTGTAATCCATTATCATAAATTGCATTGTTCCGCATAAATTGCATTATGCACGCGTTCGGAGTGGTTTAGGGCCGTTAGAGAGGAACGCTTTCAGCGTAGTGTTGATGCAAATTTTATCGCATCCGTGTGCTGAACGATGTACTGCAATCGTTGAACCAATTCCTATGACTATTATGACCCTATGAGCGGCAAGCCACACCAGATTTGGATGGCGTAGGTGTGAGGGTCCTCGAACGTGTCAAAAGTGTGCAACAATGTGGTGTTTGACCCGTGAGATGAATATAGGTGGAAGTTTTGTTTGTTTCGTTTGAAACGCTTTTGGCCCGTTGGGTCAAGTAGACAGACAAAATGGAGACTGGCATAAGAATGATCAAATCATTCGGGACAGTAAAGGATATCGCCCTAAACTCGGCGAATTAATGATTATAATCTAAGGATCCAAGCCTGAGATGCCATTGATTGTCTTACTTACTTGATGAACGGTCCAAATGAGATTTGAGTCCTAGACCTCCCGACTGTATTAAGATCGGCGCTACAGTCACCTCTGTCACCAATCAACGACAGCTATGCTCAATAAGAAAAAAACCTTTATATTCAATTTTTTTCTAAAAAAAGTTATCAATTTTCAATAAAAATCAGACAACCTGGTCCTAAGCAATTTAACAAGCTTATCCCTTGGATACATTTTTTTTCAATTGCATTAAGGACGGCTTGACCGTATTGCTTGACGCCTTCCATATGTTGTCTATAAACAATGATCGAAGTACGAATAAATAATATTTTACTGAGGCCTTAGCGATCAGTTATTACTATAGAGCTTTACATACTTTCCGGAAAAAATTTAGACAACATTCGCCGATAGAAAATTGCCCAAATTATTCTATTACCATCAGCCCTTCTAGACTCTATGATTGATGATCTCAGCTGCTCTTTTTGATCGATGGTCGCATAGATGACTTTGTCTCAGATAATTACTGTCTCATTTTTATTTTATTTATTTATTATTAAGTATGACAACACATCGCCGCATTGCGCACAAATCGTCTTATCAAGGAAATTATTGTATACTCAGACTGATATTACAACCTAGAGATAAAAGTTCTACAACGATTAAACTAACTCAAGTCAATAGACTTGAGATTTTGGATTAAATTTCTATTACATTAAAAAGGTTCAACTAACAATACGACCAGGCCGTTCTTGAATGATTGAAAAAGAGGGTTTCAACCCAAGCTCTTCAACCCAAGCCCTTCGACCCAATTAGGTGACTCAAATCTGTCCACTATTATAGTTGCATCGTTTGTCTCGTATTCGGATATGTGTAATTGTGGATGCTTATAACCCGTAATCATCCTGTGCCTCACTATTTTCTATTCTAGTTTAAGGACAAAAATCAATGTACGAATAATTAATTTTGAAGCTAGTTGGGTAAATCCCTATAACAAACAATTCAATTCTGGGAAAAATCTCATGAAAATCGCTGTTGTTTTAGTACACACGGTATGTGCTTCTCAACTTCGTTCTTGATAAGAAAAATGTGTAGGTTAACAAAGCAAAACTTTTTCTGTGTTTGATTTATCCTATTTACCTTCAGATTTCTGCAGTTATAACATTTCAAGTTTTAGATTCAATACGGCGTTGAGTCATAATAAATCAAGAAATAAATGAATAAATAAATAAAAATTAAAGCAGTTAACCAAAGCAATACTAAGCCCCTAACAAGCACATCTATCGCATAAAAAAAAAAAACATCCCTAACGTCATTAACTGAATGATTAGACGCAACTCACAACATTAGCACCGCATACCACGCCATGCCTAAGTTAATTGAACTGAACGCTCCGGACGTGGCTTGTCAATGTTGCCTGCAATGAAAACATACGTACACCGTACGTATACAAATAAACAGACCAACGCTATCGAACCCCCTGCCTTCGGTCCGCCAAATGACATTGTAAACTGATCCCTAGAGAGAAAGTTTTCCCGCGATCCTCAAACTAAGGGACGCATGCCGGAGAACGGGGACCCACAGTCACCATCCACACCCACTCGGCACTCTCAATCGATCATTTCCAATCCTTCCAATCCGATGACAACGCGTTTGATCGGTTGGGCACGAAGCACCGAAGCAAAACGGAACACCGACAAACGGCCATCGAATTGCTGACAGCGAAAAACTCGATCTGTCAGCGTGCATTTATTTATCTACGTTCCAGCGCACAGTCTGTTGCAAAATCAATCTTCTTCGAGCGACTTTTTTTTTTGTCAGTCTCCAAACGTTCAGAGTGCCGGCCGCGAGCAGATCTCATAATAATTGAGATACTTTTTCACTTTCACTTTCGCCCATCTCGAGTCTTTGTTGTGAGATTCTTTAGCATCCCAGGGCGTTGGACGGACGGACGGATGTGCATAAAAAGAAGCCATTTCTTTCGGAGCCGTTCGACAAGGTTCGTTCGCCTTACAACTTCAAGATATGCTTATCCATATGGGCAGCTCGGCAGCATTCTTGGCCGGACCGTTGGACCTAACTTTTCGGCTAAAAGTGCCTGCCTTCGGGCTACTACCTGCAAAAGCTTTTAAGCGTATCCAGGGCGGCTGATGACTTATTCATGGACGCTCACTGCTGCGAGGGTTCACTGGCAAGTGGCGTTGGCTTGCTGTCGGTCAACGGCAACTGATCGGGAATGTGATGCGTTGCCTTCGTGTAGGAGGTCTGCAAACAAAGAACTGATCCACGCACCATAATTCTGGCCTCTGATCGATGCGATGATTTGTTATTGCGCATTCTTCGCATGATGTATGATGCGATCGGATGAAGAGCATTTGAGATCAGTTTTTTTACCTCTTCTTTTATTATCTGCCCTCTAAAAGAACACCCCAAGCCCAAAGATGATCAATTTTATTCGTTCAGCACCCCAGTTGGTGCTTTACTGGTTGTTTGAGGTTTTATTGCAACAATGAAGGTCACTCGGCGAAGGTTAAAGCACCGATCGCTCCTATCAAGTGGGTGTGGGGGTTTGTGTTGACGCAATACCGCACGAACCCTTCTGCCTCCTCACAACGATTTATGCCACGCAAGGTCACAGTACACATTTCACAGCGGACGTCGATGGGCGCCTTTAATCGAACATTCAATCGCCGAGGACGCATCGCACTGAAGAGACAACACGCGAGACGTTGCGTGCTGAACGCAGGCCGAGGGCTAGCATCAGCCACGCTTCACGAAACCATCGATATGAGTTTCAGGTCATGTGAATGGACGGAAATGAAGGGGGTTGGGAAAATCAATTCCAAAATTAATAAGCTTCACCTAACGATGCTGAGCTGAAGTTCATCTGGAACGTCACCATTACTGACGGCTCATTAGACGTGTTCCAATAACGCTTCTTTCCTTCGTGACACTTTCAAATGGCCGTATCTTGGCGTAGAGTTTAAAATTTTCCAAATTGAAACCTACCCTCACATTCCCGATCGAAATATTTCACTTTTTCCAATGAAAGGAAGAAGAAACTGTAAAATCATCGATATGCGAGTGACGCCCTTCAGCGTACGTACGAAGCTTCCAGGCAATCGTACCAGATCAATGTATAAGCTGCCGGGGTTTGCAAATTTTAGGCCACGCAGCACGAACGGCTAGTGAAGCAGGGAAAGTAATAACAAAATTTCCACTTTTTCCTCTCAAGCATCTGGCTGAGTGCGGAACTAGGGACGCTGTTACGGTGTGTTACATTCGAAGGGGCAGTTCGTTCCCATGTCGTGTTTGAAGGAAGCTCACTTTAACGATCGATGATACTTGAAAACATAGTGTTTGAACAGTCGTGTTCCAGATTTGGTTCTTTTGTTCGATTTAATTTTGGAAAGGTACTGTAGTGACTGTAAGCTTAGCTATAATAACACTAATGGAAAATAAATTTAGTTGGTAAATTAAAATGTTCCAAAACGTATGAAAATAAAATAGAGTCAATCAACTATAATTTAACTAAATAATTTTTCTTAGCGAAAAAAACCCAAAAATCCCAAGGGCCTTGTACAAAAATATGTACCGACATGCATTAGCAATGTTATGAATTTTGCTGTATTTTCCTAAAATGCTCGATCATTTTATCGTTCTAACAAGGATATTATTTTATTTTTACACGTAATATCAAAAGGGAGTCAAGACTCTTCGTAAAATGAGTCTTTTATTTTTATATTACTAATTGAGATTTTAAATCCTTAAAAACATTTGCCAACAAAGATATTTTCCGCAGGTGTTTGTATAAACCATGACCATGGACCATGAGTATAAAAGCATTTTATTTGCAGCGGAAAATAATTGTCGTATTGTGTGTAAAGTTATGCAAACTCATAAAAACTCATAGTTCATTGATTTACACATCCTGATAGGATATCAATCTAGTATATCTCTTCCAAAAACGCTATAAATTTTAATTATTTACCATGCTCAACCTCATCCTAGAGGTTCGTCGCTTATGTTGAAGTCTTTTGTTTCCGCATCAAATCGCAAGCGCAATTTTTAACCTTTACTCTATCTAAAGGCACACACAAACGCTTGCACTGCCGTGTGTTTTACATTAAAAAGCAATTCTTACCACGAAAATCTACCATCTAATGCTGGTGCTGCCTTATTAACAAAACTCATTAATAACACGTCCGAGCAATCGAAGTTTCATCGCAATAACAGCTCATAAAGCTGTCACAGCGTGGGGGTTTGTACCGATCTGTTTAGTTACATTTTAACGAGGCCCCATTTCTAACCGTTTGGCAAATTGGTGCCATCTTCTTGCTCCTCTTCTTCCCTGCAAACACAGCGCACAGAAGAACGCTCCGTACAGTTGGCCGTCCGGGTGCACAAAACGTTGGAGCTGGCGGACGACAAATTCTACGTTATCACATGCGGCAAAACAGGATTCGCTAGGTAAGTGAGAACGTTGCACATGCGTATAGACAATTTCCGAACGTTGCACCACAGCAAGGAAATGGGGATGGGAACGAAGAGATTGCAGTGCAGCTGTAATGTAAGTGATATTACGCCACCCGGGCGCGATTAGTGCTAATGAGATAGAAACGCGTCATGATCGTTCTAGGCATGTGCGTCGCCCATTTACACATGCAAGATCCAGCATTGAGAGTCAACTTTTTAGTAGGTGTTAAATTTATGGAATGTTCTGCAGAAGAAAAAAAAACGTCGACCTCTAGTCGATTGTGCTTCGGAACAACGAATAGACAGCGAACCGGACATGCGCGAACGAACGAATGACAGTGGCCTTCATGAATATTGCAGCTGACTGGAAGGTTGGAATTGGCATCCTCCGCACCCCACAACTATACCCGCACGCATCCATGGCCATGTGCTGTGTGAAGCGAGTGCCCCATCATGAACCTTTCCTTATTGAGCAGCCATTACGTACCGAGAATGCACGCTTTTTCCCCCGACTCGTGTTGAAGGCGTTTGCTAATGTCTTCATCAATCAGATGTTGCGTAGGACTTCATGAAGCATCTCAGCACGCACCCAAGACTCTCCTTTTGCTTAATGCATTGATCCTCTAAAAGGAACACCAGCCTAGATAAAAAAACCGTTCGATCTTCTTCGATTTTTCACGTTCAACAGGGATGACAGTGGTGCGGTGGCATTAAAGTTTCTGGACAGTACTGGACGACGCGTACGGGAAACGGTTTACAACCGGGAGTACACGATCAAGGCGGAAGTTACCAACCCGAACGGAACGTACGGCATACGCGTCAAGAATTGCTTTGCCTTCAACAAGAAAAACATGTCCGTGGCGCTGATTGACGATCGAGGGTAAGACACTAATTGCGGCTGGTATACTGTAGATAACGCAACTACAACTCCCTTCATTCTATATGCAGATGTCCGCTGAAAAACGACACGATGACACGGTTCCGGACGAATGCGGATGGTACTAGCGCTACGGCACAGATTATGTCAATGTTTAAATTCTCTGAGGGTTCGGAGGTCCACTTCCAGTGCGACGTGGTACAGTGCAATGGACGGTGTCCCGAGTTGGAAGATGCGGTATGTACTGGGGACCCGAATGCATTCATCAAATCGGCCCGTGCTTTGGGGCAGGTGGACGATGGAATGCTGCTAGCGGCCACGACCGTCTTTGTGATTGATCCTGCCTTCGCACCAGGTAAGTGATATAAGGAAATGTTACAGAGGTGTTTGAATCTGAATGATGATTTTGCATTGTCAACTAGAAAACCTTCCAATTACAATGATTCTTCAATGATTTGGTATAACTAATACAAACTTCATTCTCCACAGTGATCTCCCCGATTTGTGACGACACCGGAATCCGTCCGCACTGGTTACTTTGGCTGACGATTGCACTTGGCGTGCTGTTCTTGATCATGCTACTGATGAACATCTTCCTCTGTACGGCCATGAGCTGTAGCTGCGCACAGACTGAGGTAAGATGCACCAAAACTACGCCTAGCGGATGATTTAATAAATCTCACTTTTCCCCCTTACTTTCACTACAGATCATCGAGAAGGAACCGTCGATCATTGAAGAGTACGATCCGTACCGAAGTTGGCACGGCTCACAGTACGGATCGCGTTACTCGCTGCACGGTGGCCGTGAAGGTGGTCACAACAAGGGCTACACGAGCGGTGGCAGTACGATCCACTCCAACCGATCGCTACCGATCGATTCGGACCATTATGCGATCGTACACAGCCGGCCAGGTTCCCGGCACTCGGGACTACACGGACATCGTCCACGTGGCCCACCAAGTAATATGTAAAAAACAGGAATAGCGTTATGCATGACGAGAGTACACGGTAAAGGAGTCTGCGTTGGTACGAGTGAAGACACATCAGGACGCACATTGCATCACAACTATGCATCGCCACCTGTACATAACCGAATGTGCGTGCATATTTGCAATGTTCTTCTTTTTTATTATTAATCAACCACACTACACTCTCCATCCAATCAGAGAAACAAATGTTGCGAACGAAAGATTTCAAGTACTACATAAGCGTTGTAGTAGCCGCATATTTAAGTTATACACCGTATCAAAAAAAAAAACAAACTTCCCCTGTCCATCAAAACATTCGTTGAGCTAATTACGAGCTCAACTTTGCAGCAAAAGTGGTCTCGATTTTAGATCATCACTATTGTACCGATTATCGGCCAGCCGAAGACTGACAAATGCCATGTAAACGTACGTCTTTCTGCTGGAATGGTTTTACTTACTATTACTACCATTATCACTGTTACTACTACTACCGATCTTTGATACATAAAATAGCAATCTTTCTTCTATTGGCGATTTAAGTATGCGCAAAAGGAAAATCATTAGAACCGATACACAGGAACGGATTAACTTAATGGATCTTAATTCCCACTACCAATTGGAAATGATCCTTGTTGCTTCAACAAATAATTTGCGCCGAACAGGACAGAGAAAGAAAGTTAAAGTAGGTAATCGAGAAGTGTAAAAGTTACTTTACAAAAATAAAACATAAAAAACCCTAGGTAAGACTAGTAAAACTAGCTGTAGAAGATAAAAAGTAAACTGAACATTGCTTGCTTCGGATGCAGCAGCACTAGAAGCAGCAAGCAGTTGATAGATTAATAAATTTAACCATCAAGAAACAGGCACAATAATGACGTTCTACAGGCAAGAAGCAAAAGCGGTATGATACATCCACGACCGGATCGGACAAGAGTTTGCTTTACAGAAGAAAAAAACTTGTAAATTTTTGCATAAGACAGAAGATAGTTAATAAAAAGTACATACTAATACGTGAAACGAAATGCTTCTTTTCCGGGGGACCCGGAACTACGAAACGCGAAATATTGTGGGAAGTATGAAAACCGGTTTATTATCTGCTATGTTTATAATATTACTTACTTACTGCATTACGAGTACACGATTTGGTGCACGGTGGTACAATACCGATCGATCGTACGCACAGATTATTGATGAGTTTTTGTTTGTTTGTTTGCCTATGCGCTTCTACCGTCCTTAGCCAGCTATCTTACGAAGGTAAACACTACACACTACAAGCGATCGCGATGCAGAGCGACAACTGTTTTCAGGCGCACTGTGTCAAAAAGAATCGCGATGGCTCCTGAAACTGTCGTCTTTATGCATCGAACAGTTAAGATTCTTACAAGCTAGAGAACTGTGACTTTTGTTGCATCTTTCATCGGTTCTTTTTTTCATTTGCTTTTTTTAATAGAGTGGGAACAATGCAGTACAAAGCCGATGTTGTTCGAGTTGACACGATCAGTTTCTTAGCATGTGTGTGTTTGTTTAGTTGGAGTCAAACCAAAGGAGGTTAAAAGAAGATTGTAGTCGCATAACTACAATGGTCTATGTTGATGAAAGACGAGTAATCTCATCTAGATTTCAAATCGAAGGCAGGATGTCAGCCTATCCAATAAAATGAAAGTATTCCTTCTTATTTCGTCTAACGTTTTACTAAAAAAAACCGTCAGCAGTTCGCTGCAAAATTAGATTAAACTTAACAAGACCGACTGTAAAATTCAAGTTCAAATTCAAATTTGTTCGAAAATCTTCTGATGTACTAATGTGCTATCTACGAAACACCGGCATTATACACTGCTCCTACAAAAAAAAACCAAATCCAAGAAAGAACTTCTTCTTCTTGCTCTTGGCTTAACGACATCTAAGGTCACGCCGGCCATCGAATGGCTTGCTAGACTTGCGGGATAGCACGTAGGTGGAGTTCTCACTATCCTGCCGTTTCAAGACCGACGTCGATGTTGCCTACACGGCTGCCAAGAAAGAACTTACAGCAAACTAATTTCTTCCTGTACTTTTACGCACCGCCCTGCCATGGGACGATCAATTATCCTCCGGGACAGACGTTCGGAACGTGATTTGAATATTTTTCGTACGATCGATCGAGGTCTTCCGTCTGCCAACACCTTCCGAATCTTCATCCATTTCTGTAACGGATGCGTCCACCTCCATACCGTCGGCAGACAGTAGCCGGATGGGTTTCGATTCTTCGGCAGGCATATCCCGTCGTTCGGTGGTATCTACGAGCGTATGAATAGTTGCAAGTTAAAAAAAATGGCAAAATACATTTAACTGCTGTCTTACTTACCATGCTTAAGATCAGTGTTAAGAATGGTAATTTTAAACCTTGACGCCATCGACGCTGGTAAGGCTGGCCCTTCGGGCACTTCGAGCTGTTCGTCCTGTTCATAGTGGTACGTACTGTGCGGATCATCGTCCTCTTCGTCATCGTCCAGCTTTGATCGATCGTGCTTGGTTCCACCGGAGACAACGAGCAAGCTCTCATCGAAGCTGCCGGAAGACTTTACCCGCTCATAGCCACCGCCATGGGAACGATCTTTCGGATCGTTTTCTTCCAGCGATTTTATATCCGCTCGGAACCGTGCCTCAACCGCTTCAATGCTTTCCATCACCTCTTGGCGCTTTTCTTCCAACATTTCTGCAAATAAATTAAGAAAAACCTTCTAGCAATAGCTTCCAACCAATTGATGCAAATCGTTTGTCTTACTCTGCGGCTCCTGCTGACATTCGGCCAGCTTCTTTTCCATGGCAGCATTCATCCGCTTTGGTAGGTAGTATATCGGAGGATTCGTTTTCGTTTTGATAAAGTTTTGCAACGGTCGTTTCGAATTTTCCCACATTTCCAGTGCCTTCAGCATTGCCATCTTCGTTTCGAGCGCGCGAATTTCCAGCTGCTGCCGTTTCCGGTCCGTAAACAGGCATTGCTTCTCCTTGAGCATGTTTTCCCGTTCCGCTTTCTCCTGCTCCTCCAGCTTCTTTTCGATCATCGCTTTTTTCTCCTCCTTGGACTTGAGTTTCGATTCTTCCTGGGAGAACTTTTGCAGCGTACCCAGCAGTGAACCGAAGATGCGCCGATTACGGGCACGCGACCGTTCGTCCGATCCTTGCGCTGCTACAATATCCTCCTTGGATGGTTGTTCCTTGATGATGCGGGACAAGATTCGTGGCTTCTCGTAATCAACGTCACGATTCGGAGGCCCAGATAGCCGGCTAAAAACGGACTTTGTTTCTCCTATGGCACGACGTTTGGCTGGATTTTGACCCAGGTCTGGGTATGGCCGACCATGATGGTCCCGGCGTGGTCCCATCCCATGATGCGGTGAATCGAATCCGAGCGAGCTTCGCTTGCGGGAATCGGCGTACGGTAAATCCTTTACGGCGGGACTTTTTTTGTTGCCTCCGTTCGGTGTGTACGGTCCACCGGTATCATCACGGCCGTTGTTGTACTGCTCGGCATTGGCTGGATCGCGTCCAAATATTCTCCGAATGTTATCATTCAATCCCTTCAGGTTACATCTCGCACGGTCCAGCTCCTGCTGCAGATCGTTGTACCCCTTCATAACCTCCGTTGCCATGTCTCTGTGTCCGGTGCCGGGTGCTTGGAGGAAGTCACCGTTCAATACGCTTTTTCTGTATCGTTCAACAAATTTTCAATCGTACTTCTGGTGCAAAACATTAGTTAAAACAATTTGTTTCTTTTTTGGTTATCTTTTCTTTCTCCTGACAGTTGGTGTTGAAGCGCCGCTACAGCATGCAGTGAGCAGGTTCGGTACTAAAACACAGCATTTGATGCTGTCAGATGTAATGTTTTGGTACAACGTGTTTCACCCGCATTTTTACAAATATTTTATGATTTGCTATATTTCGCATGAACAAAAGCTAAATTTTTTATCATGTATGTACAAGTTTACAGTATCAAGCAGTTTTTTCATGTATTTAAATTTAAAAAAAGAAACAAATATATTTTAGTACACCAACCGATTTCCACACAAGTTCGAATACATGTTCGAATGTGATTTGACAAAATGCTGTCAAAATGCAATTAGCTCACAACAACAATCCTGCTGTCAAATCCCCTCTGGCATGCATCGGCAGCGCGGTGTGTTGGCATAGAAAATCACACTCCCGATCGTATCTCAAACCTCGCCAGTTAACCAATTATTTGAATGAAGTTGCAGTACTTCAGAGGCAACGAACCATGAGCAACCTACCGGACGTAGAGCAGCTCAAGCTGGAAGAAAAACACAACAGTGCGGTGGAAAACACTGCCGCTCCAGTTGACGAAGATGTGGTTGATCCGTGGACTGTTACTAGCACATCCGATGCAGGAATCGATTACGATAAGTTGATCAGTATGTAGCGGAAGTGTTGTGTGGCACGTTTATAAAAAAAAGTATAATTCAATTTACTCCTTTCCTTTGCACAACGTACAGAACGGTTCGGATGTTCACATATCGATGCTGCACTGATTGAGCGGCTGGAAAAGGTCGCCGGAAAACCGGTTCACCATTTGATTCGCCGCGGCATATTCTTTTCGCACCGTGACCTACACACTTTACTGAATGCAGTGGAGTCGGGCAAAAAGTTTTACCTCTACACCGGCCGCGGACCATCGTCGGATTCCATGCATTTAGGTCATCTGGTGCCATTTATCGTGACAAAGTAAGTATCGGCGCGGTAAAATGACAGCGCACTGCCGTAGAAGTGACTGATGCAAACCATTCGTTTAATTGCAGATGGTTTCAGGAAGCGTTCGATGTGCCGCTGGTCATTCAGCTAACGGATGATGAGAAAACGCTGTGGAAGGATTTGACCGTCGAGCAATCGATGCGAATGGCACGCGAGAACGCGAAAGACATCATTGCACTTGGATTCGATCCAAGCAAAACGTTTATCTTTTCCAACCTCGAGTTTATGGGCCAATGTCCACAGTTCTATCAGAACATTATACGCATCCAGAAGTGCGTAACGTTCAATCAGGTGAAGGGCATTTTCGGTTTCGGCGATTCGGACGTTATAGGAAAGATTGGCTTTCCTGCGGCACAAGCCGCACCCGCCTTCTCCACCACCTTTCCTTTCATCTTCGGTGCGGACAAGCTGCCCGTACTGATTCCCTGTGCGATCGATCAAGATCCGTACTTTCGTATGACGCGTGACGTGTCGCCCAGGTTGGGCTTTCCGAAACCGGCCCTAATCCATTCGAGTTTCTTTCCCGCTTTGCAAGGAGCGCGTACGAAAATGTCGGCCAGCGATGCGAATTCCGCCGTCTTTCTGACCGATACTGCGAAGCAGATTAAAACAAAAATTAACAAACATGCGTTCTCCGGTGGACGGCCAACGCTCGAGGAACACCGAGAGCTGGGCGGTAATACCGACATTGACGTTAGCTTCCAGCTGCTTCGATTCTTCCTAGCGGACGACGAGGAGCTGGAGCGTATCCGCGTGGCGTACGGAAAGGGTGAACTGTTGAGCGGAGAAATGAAAAAGATCGCCATTGATACGCTACAACCGATCGTGGCCGAGCACCAGACGCGAAGGAAGGATGTGACCGATGAGGTGCTAAATATGTTCCTATCTCCGAGAAAGCTTAACTACAATTTCAGCGTAAACGTGGCCGGGGATAGCGCCAATGGGCCTGGGGGAAAGAAAAAGGGCAAAGATAAGAAGGCGCCTAAGCAGAATTAGCTTCGATAGCGCATGATATGGCGGGTGGCGGCGGTGGACGCCTACGGGCAAGCAATTATCGGTACTTTAGAGGATTATGATAAGCGACGTTACGGCGCTAACCAGAGTCCTTTCTACGTTCGGCAGCAGTGCTTCGATTGAATACGTTTAACATATGAAAGTGGACCCAGTAATCATCACCTCGGTCGTGAATTAATGTTTTCCCTGCAATTTCGGTTTCTGGGAATTGAACAACCCTGTATGTGAGAGGAAGTGGTGAACATTTATTTATTTTATTTATAGCCGCATTGTTGCTTCGCATTTCAGCAGGTAAAAACGTTGCACGGTAATGAATAAAAATTGCAAGATAAGACACTTTAGACTGTGCTGAATGTTATCCATTTTGTTCAAAACAAGAAAGAAGATAATTTTCTACATGCTAATTGGTTATGCTATTTATCATGATGAATATGTGAGTGCTTAATTTTCTATATTTTCCTCGAATGTGATCCAGTATAACGATAAAACCTCTATTATTGATTTTTTCTGTTGGCTTATTAAATAAAAATCGTAAACAAAAGAAAATATTATTTAAGATATTCAATGGCCCTCATCTAATAAAAGAAGGAAAGCTGAGGATAATAGATAGAATAAAAGGATCAGCTGAGAAATGCTAGTTAAATGATAGACTGAAAGCAAACAGAAGTCTTCCTGTGAGCAATGAAATATTAGGAGAAACAAGATATTTAATTTTAAAGCCCTTTCGGACCGATCCCCTGTAGTGAGACCTGACTATCCAACTACGACGGGTTGGCAAATCTAATAAACCATTAGATGACCGGAGTAACCTAGGAGATCCTTAAGCCAAGAAGAACAAGTGAAATTGTTCATATCTACATTTGTGGATTTTATGCCAAGCGTTTTGAACGGGTAGAACGCAAAAATAGATGAGAATAGATGAGAGGGTTGACTACAAAAAGGATACGAATGGGAGGAGGGGGTGATTGAGTGACTCCTCAACACGATGATCAAGGGTCCCCAGTAAGAGGGCCTTTCTACGGTGCTGCTAATACGAGATGCTTTGTATGATACTGCTGTCAGAGCTGTACAGAAAAGACCCTTGCATACAGGCCTCTGCTCGGGGCGGGAGAAGACTTCGTCCTCTCTCATGATATTGACTAATCATGCGTAATTGTTTACTGATCATGCTCTACGTCCGCTTCCTGGTCTTTCTGTTGCAGATTCCTCAAAACCGCTCACGATCGGCGCCTTGTCTGCCAATGTATCAACGTGATCACTTGAATCTCAGTCTTGGCAAGTTGTGGAGTTGGCGGCCGTCAGGAGCCTCACCGATCAAGGGGACAGGGGGGGGGGCTTCGATAGAGTAAAGAACTTCACTGGCCCGGGGAGCCTCGCTGGCTAAAAAATTCCTTTTGATGTAGAATCATTATATCCCTGGGTAAACACTTATGATTTTTAGGATCAAGGGGCCTCGTTCCGGTTTGCAACTCTCCATCGATATCTCCGAGGAACAGATCTCTAGCACCAGCAGGTGCCTTCTACCAGGCTCTGCTACTGCATGCGATCTTGGCCTGCCATTGCTGATTTCTTGAACATAATTTACATTCGCTCGTTTCAACTTGCCTTGAAGACAAACCATAAGAATGAACTGTTAATATGTAATAAGATGTAATACAGCTACACATACAGAAAAAACAACGCTCAACCTACACGGTGATCGCTTCAAGCGGTGATCCCTGTCTACCCTTTGTCGAAGCGGTCACCAGCAGTCTATGAAGCACGTGTACAAGATACGTGAATCTTCCTTGCCGCCCTCGTCAATGAAACAAGATAAATGATCTTCATGCAAGCGAACAAAAGAATCTTCCTTTGCGTTCTGTACCCACCCGTTGCATGATGCTGCTCTACATTCATTAATGCCGCGTACTGAAGCTGATGAGGCAAAACGATGACAAACCTCACCTCAGGGAACACTTGTGCACACAAACCCTCGCATACACACACACTCATGCATGTACGAATGACGATCAAATCATCCGAAGTGGGTGATAGGTAGGAAACATCTTCTAAAGAAGGGAAACAGAGAAAAGCGCCTACATAGGTTCCGTGGAAAACGTGGTGGTAGCATTGTAGAACGAACCGAGCGTGGAAGTAAATAAAAAACGAAACAATATTTTCATATCGGCTTCTGTACGGTCGCAGTAGGATCTCTATCCTTGGGAAAAGGGGCCCGAGAGGTGCGTTACAGCAGAAGCGATCCGATGATCGTGATCGTTAGTGTGTATCGATATGTTGGAGGAGACGTTTCGTTCAGGACACACGCGGTATTGAGTCTAGTGTGCAGTGTACAAGTACTTTAAGCAGAGGTTTCATCTCCCCAGCAAGTGCATTTGATTCGCCTTCCAGAATGATTCGCCCGCCAACGTTAAGGGAGCGATAAGCGATGGCCATGTGCATACGAAACCGTCTGTATGTAAATTAGAAAAAGAAGATAGTGCAAATACCCAACAGTTCCCGTGCTTACAGAGTGTCGCATGCATAATGAACATAGCCGATCTCATTCCAATCGATCTTTCGAACGATCGCGAATATCCGGCCGTGTGCAGTTCGCCGCTGATCATCGGTAACGATGTAAGTCACCGGCCGATAGATGTTTCGTCCTCGGTTAGTTATATCCACGTCCCAACGCCAACGTTCGCCACGTTTGCTCCGGTGCCCGCTACACTGCCGGCGATCTTCACCTCGCCATCGTTCGAACGTCGCTATCCGACGAGACGCACTACGAACCTTGGTGCCTCGTCCACCGCACACTATTCCGTACCGATTGCGGCCTCACCAACGCCACCACTAGCACCACTTCCACCGCCATCATTGCCAAGCTCCGGACACAATGGGGACCCGTCCGGAACCACCATTCCGGTCAGTGTGCTCAAACTGACGCCACCGCGATCATCTCCGCCTGCCACGTTGCTTCAGGCGAACGATGCGAACCGTTCGCCAACGCCGGTGTTTGCGATGGATTTTACCCGCATCAGTACTGGCCAGGGTGAAGAAGGTGATCGTTTGGTGAAGAATGTTGTGCTCTCGTTTGCCAACACATCGAAAGAGTCCGACCACCCGTCGATCGAGGGTGCGTTTTCCGGTGGTCAAAGTTTAGCTACCACAGCAACCACGTCGTCCAACTCTTCTAGCTCGTCTGCCGCCGATGTACTGAACCAATGCGATGTTAGTCTCTGGAGAAAGCGTGCTCTGGAGATCGAAAAAGGTAAGCAAATGGACGATCCCTTTTTTCGCAGGACATTCATAAACCTTCCGTGTACGTGTGTGTGTGTGTGTGTGTGTGTGTGTGTTTTTAGATTACAAAAAATCAGCATGCGATCGCGAACGGACCAGGATGCGTGATATGAACCGTGCCTTCGATATGCTACGCTCGAAGCTACCCAACAAGAAACCGTCCGGTAAAAAGTACTCCAAGATCGAGTGTTTAAGGCAAGTGTAATGGTAGTCTCTGGTAGTGATTAGGATTTAAGCGCTTATCCTCTTCCTAACAACATCCTGCAGGGTAGCAATACAGTACATACGGCATCTCCAGCGTGAACTTGAATATCCCATCACACCGTCGCCCGAACCGCACGAGTACATGTACGAAATGGTGACGCCGTTCAATCATATCGCTGCACCGTCCGGCACGTACGTTGGGCTGGACACAAACAACAACAGTATGCCGATTGTTTCGGCACACTCCTTCACGGTGGTTCCTCCACCGAGACCGCCGGCACCGCAACCCATCTTGGCACCGGCTTTGACAGCACCGCAGGCACCAGTTCCACCGACCGTGGCCCACAACCACCAGTGGTACATAGCGAACAGTGCCGATGGGTACAGTTACTACTATCTACCTTAATTATATTGTTTTATTGTTTGTAATTTTCATCTCTTAAATATAGTTTAGTTCAATGTAAAGTTGTGGTCTTGAGATTGCGAAGAATACAGAAAGAATCGGTGATGAAGCTGTAGTATTATTTCCAGGTTACTTAATCTTCTAGGTGGATTTGAAGCTTTAGGTGGATTTGTTCGAAGTGGCACGTCTAAAACCGATTCACTGAACTGACTTCTAACCAAGTTTATTGAAAACTTCCTCAGGGACCGGACATTCAGAGTATTAATAGGAACCGAATTATCCAACCACTAAACACTAGAGAATGGCGTCCCACAAGGTGCCATTCTCTCTCCCAACCTTTTCCTCATTAGCATGGAATCCTTGTTTTTCTCTATTCCTACAGAAATCCAAGCATTCCTTTACGCAGATATTATCCTGGCCTTGTCTTCTCGTTCCGCTTGCGAATCGCGTAAACTCCTCAAACAGGGGTTGACGGGATTCGACAGTGGTCGAGAGTGGTACAACAACACACAACCCAAATACCCAACGCATGGACTGTCGACATACTCGGCGTAACTATCGACACTCGCCTTTCCTTTATTCCTCACTCTAACAGGGTTAAGAAGGAAGCAAGCAACCAACAACCAGAACCTGTTACGGATGCTCGGAACCGGCAAAGCTCGGGCTTCCCGTATAACACAAAACCGCATCATCAACGCCTGGCTCCTACCCAAACTACTCTACGGCATCGAGATTGTTTCACGCGAACGAGCAACCTTCGAGAAGAGAGTAGCACCTATTTACCACACAGCCATCCGCTGGTGCATTTGTCACCAGTCCAATCAACTCCCTCAACCCGCCGGGGAATCCGTCCCTGGTATCTCCGCACACCTGCCATAGACTGGGAACCTAAAAGGTCTCTCCGGGGAACCGGAAAAAACAGCCACATCGCCAATAGTACCTTTACTCACTTAATTCAGACTAAATACAAACATTTTCATCATATCTTTACATACGGCTCCGTTTATCTGGACTTAGCCGGCTGTGGGATTCACTCCACCACAGACAACTGCGTCATCAAACTTTCTAATCACACCTCCATCTTTTCCGCCGTAGCGATAGCAATTCAACTAGCCGCCGACGAAGGACTACAGACTGACCGACCGCACGTCATCTTCAGCGACAGTGCCAGTGTTCTAGCTGCCCTGGAACACGGCAACTCCAAAGACCCCCACATCCAGCTCCTAGACTCCATATCTGCATCCCCGACAATCGTTTTCTGTTGGATTCTGGGTCATTCCGGAATCAACGGAAACGAGAAAGCCGACCAACTTGCCAACGACGGTCGGCTCCGTCCTGACGAACCATACAACACCCTTTCACGCCGTGATGCCATCCGCTTCACCAACACCATCATCTCCCAACACTGGAACTCCACATGGCACAACGTAGACCTCAGCAACAAACTCCGTCCTATCAAGAACAACACCTCTTCATGGGAAGATACCGAATCCAGCCACATCCAACGAGTCCTTTCCCGCCTTCGTATAGGCCACACCCGCTTTACGCACTCCTACCTCCTAGAAAAATCCAGTCCTCCACTCTGCAGTTTCTGTGGTGTTGACATCACCGTCCGCCACATCCTCACCGATTGCCATGGATACACGACACACCGAGCCACCTGTCAACTAGAAACTGATTTAACGACAATCCTATCACCTTACAAACTCCAGCAGAACCGCCTCATTAGATTTTTACGCATCAGTCATTTATACAAAGAAATTTAAGCAATAAGACTCAAAGCCTCTATAATTAAACAAAAAAAAAATTCACTGACCTTATTGCTGACCAACACACTATCAGTTGATTTTGCGTCCGTCGCATTCGGTACCGGTCATAACTATGGACACCATCTTACCCCACGTTGTCTCCTTCTGATATTCTGTGTTGCTTTTCCCCATATTGGTTTCTGATATTTTCTTTTATAAGTAGACCAAGCAGTGGAGCATGAATGCTACCCAGTTTCGATGTGTAAAAATTACTTACAGTCATCTGCATGGGGCGTCCCGGTAGTCTTGATAGCAGACGCACCGGTCTTCACACGGCAAAACCGGGGTTCAAATCCCATCTACGATCTTTCCCCCGTAGTGAGGACTGACTACCCACCTGCGTGGTAGCAGAGCAAGTCTAGTAAGCCATTCTATGGCCGGCATGACCTAGAAGATCGTTAAGCCAAGAAGAAGAAGAAGTCAACTGCAGGAGATCAATCATAACATTTGATCCTGAGTGAAGAAGTTGATTCTCCAATGTCCTTCCAAAGATGCAACGGGACCAATAATCACTTTTAGGATGTTCCTCTCGAAAGCAGCGTGCCACACTCGTGATTCGATGCCAAGGGCGCAGAGAGAGCGTGAATTGCTACTATAAACATTTTCTAATTTCCTACCTAAGGAGTTTTCTGAGGTTCTAGTCATCGGCTAGTAGCTAGTAAAGATCCGCTAACAATCCTCGGAGGCCTTAAGCGTTACGGAAGTTGAGCCTCCCCGTATCACTTTGAAAACCATCACACGCAGTACGGCTAAATCTGGACAGTGAATATATTGCAGGGATATGTTATATGCGGTAGTGATCCCTCAACATGCATTGCTCTTGCCAGGTGAAATATGACTACACTGGAACACTGTACACTTTGACAACGAATTTTTAAATGCCAGTCTTTTTTTACAGGCAGGATTCATCTGTTATTCGTTATCTTCTATTCGATAGCAATTTCGCAGGCTCCATACTCTATACCACATTGCGAGGTATATCTGCATTGGTGTATGTGAATGGCCGAGGTTCATTAGATTGGCAAGTGTTCACGTAATAATGTAATGTAATAAGATGTTGTCCAAACATCGAATGAATGTTGTCACTTTTACATCACAAACAGGTTGTTGTCGCTCTTCTATAAATTAGGAGTCTTGATAAGAAAAGAGTTTGATTATTCGCTCGATGAACGAAGGCTGAAGGCCGACAGATGTGATTGGGCGTTTGATAGAATTTTTTACGCAAATCCATAGTCATGCTCAATGATGCACTTCGTAATACCTTACTGCTTTTGTTGATGATGGGCAATAAAAGGTAGAAAAGCTGCGAAGCTTTAAATGAGAAAAACGATTTGATAATGAGTTAGTGTCATTGATTTTTTTCTTCGACCTTTGCTCAAGCGCATTGATTCTTTCTTTGAGCAGCCTTTGAGTTTTAGTTGAAGACAAAGATCAGTGATATTTTAATGGTGATCATCAGCAGACTAATCTAGGAGGCCTTATCCTGATTCTCGAACTTCGTGCCATTTTCTCATTATCACGGCAAATTTCTTTGGAATGTGAAGGTGAACGTTTAATAGCCACAATCCAAAAATAGTGTTTATTTTTGCTGTGCTCAACAACATGTATGTCACACAGAATATTACTTGCCGTCCTTTACAAGCAGGAGATTTACATCATCTTTTTTTTTTGTATAGCTTAAGGATGGGGGAGGAAGGTTCTTTGTGGGTTCGGGCGCCTTACCAGCTCGGGCCCCCTCCCCCCCCCCCCCCCCCCCCCCCCGTGCAACCGCTCACTCCGCTTACTGTCAAATCCGCAACTGCTACCATAGGAAGACCCGAGCCGTTGTCGCCTTTACCATCGCATCAGTCCCTTGCAGTCGCGAAGGGGGAGGCCACTAGGAGCCTCGCCAGAGAGAGGAGCTTCTCCGGCCATGGAGACCCTCCCCTCACCCAAGAAGGGATCTCGGTTCAGCATGTCAATTGACCTTCATAAAATCTTCTCTCCCTCTCTCCCGGGCAGAGCTTTTGAGCGCCTCCCGGCCAGCACATTTGATCCTTTGAATGGAACTCGGTTTAGTGGATTTAGTTTATCAACTTACTTTAAAAACATTTAGTTAGCAACATGACATGGCTATCCTACATGAATAAAAAAAAAATAATTATTTTATTTATTTGTATTTATAATTAATAATGACGGTCCAGTGCCGTATTGTCAACACCGCTTGTGTAGAATAAATTTTATAATCATATTGATAAGGCATTTCCTCCTTATTCTTTGCCTTATCCCGGGCATACTCGGTTGTGGTTGTGGTGATGGTGAAAAAGAACATTTAATTAACTTTCTCTATGCTGCTATAAAAATGGTAATTAATTAGAAAGAAAAAAAAACCACTCAATTTTAACTTGAGAAAGTGTAGTTTAAAAATGACAGCCTGATTGTAATTACAAAATAAAGTACAAAAAATGCTCCTGCTGGAATTATTAAACTTCAAAATTATATTCTTTGTAGAAGTTTTGTTCTAACATGATTGCTTTTCCAGCTATTTTTGCCAATAATTTCATGCAAATATTGGAATAAAATCTAGCAAATTGCATTAGGTGCTCACGTGCAGCGTGTAACGGAGGGTTAGGTGCAACCTCAGACTCACTAGAGCAAGTGTTCACCGCTACTCACGCGCAACTGTATGCGACTAGGCTTAAGCTTCACTCTCAGTTACATTGCGACCACCGAAGAAGTCAGTCGAACTTGTGTAGACGTTCGCGCTGTGTTTTGCTATTAGAAGTGCATTATTACGGGTGCAACGGAAAGGGATTGGTGCATTACTTGCAGTGGTACGAAAATACGCATCTAAATCACGAAAGAACGGGCAAAATGGAGCGAAATCGGCGTCGTAAGAAGCAAAAACAAAGCAAGAAAGGTAGGTGCCATCCAGGAGCATCGCGGAATTCTGATGCATTCGCAAAGTAAAAACGCAAGTGGTTCACTGTGTCTAGTGATCATGATCGTCGCCATCGGTAGCATACGTGTTTTTTTTTTTTTTTTATGACCACTCTCCGGCGTGTCGGTCTTTGCGGATCCAGTCTTTTGTTACCGATGGGTCATAAAACATAATTTACTGCTGTTCTTCTATGACCTATTTTCAGAGATTGGCGTGAAGGCTTGCATTCGTGAGCACAATCGTCTGATGAAAATGAACGACTGTTATAATGCTATCAGAGAATGTCTGTACCTCAGTCCATCTATCTCCAAGGCAAAAACATTGGTGTAAGATATGAGTTTGTAAAATCTTATTCTGCATTGATTTTACTCATTGATGCCGTTCTGCATTTGTTCTCCAGCGAAGCGATCCAGTACATCAACATGCTGAAGTATGTTTTGGATGCGTCACCGGAGGGAACTGGAGGGGATGATGACGCAAATGGTGCACAGGCCATCGAACCACACTCGGATAAGCTCGAAATGGGTGAGGAGTTGGAGGAGAAATACACACTGAAGGACGATTTCCGTGCCATTCTACCAAAGGAAAATCGAGATATGCCCATAAGCAAACTGGCCAAGAAAATGCCATACTTCATGAAGCTGTTGTCACTCACAACGATGCCAACAAGCGACGATTCTGACTCGGGACGCGGTAGTGTACCGGAATGTTGCTTTACCCCTCCATGTAAGCCTATGCTGTTAGAAGTTGAAAATGAACAAGCTGCAGTCAAGGAAGAAGTAACGCAACAAACGCCCATCGACACGACAGATGAAACTGACGACCAACAGGAAACATTCTTTACGGAAAACTCTTTCAAATTTTTAATAAAAAATTTACTCACTCTATCCGCTGACGATTCAGATGAATCTACAAAAGAGCACGAACTAAACTGTCCCCTGATAAGTGATGAAGCACACGATATTCAAAATACATTGCCTACGACTACAGAGGTGCTGGAGCAGGCACAGGTGCCTCTAACTGAGAATCCTTATGCTACCGCACAAGAACCAGAACAATTGAATATCGATCAGACTTTTTTAGACGCACTGGAAACAAATTTGGGTGAGGCCAGTTTTGAGTGGTTAGACAACAATTTGCCAGAATGTGACGAATTCTTCAATGAGCACAACGAATTGCACTTAAACGACTTGCATGATCTCAGTTTGGAAGAGATGTTGAGTTACCTTGACCATCAATGCTGATCCTGATCGAGCATGAATGAGACTGAATTATGCGAATATTGATATTCTCATGGAACGTTATTTTTTATTGTTTTTTTTTTTGCCGTACAATTGTGCCTATTAGTAGAACCAGCATTATAGAAACCATGTTGCATACCTCTCAATCTGCATCTATGTTGCAAACGTCTGTGATGTTAGACGAAATGAAGTAAGATCTTCATAGCATTTGATCTAGTGATAGTACAGTACAAGGAAGAGCCATGAGAGATCTTACTAGAATCGACTGCATTTACGCTGTTTTTAAATCCACAAATGATGCTGATCCTCCAATATTTATACTGTTTCCTTTTCTTGATTTTTTTTTCCTGTATGTCCCTAAACATTGTTTTCTTGATCTGCAATTAATGATCTCACTAACTGACTACAGTTAGTGAGATCATTACTTGTGTTAGTGAGATCATTACCAAAAAACCACAAGAATCTGGTACTTCGTGTGTTATGTTCAAATATTAAAGACTCTTTCTTAACGTTTGATTTTTAAAAACATACCTATCCTCACACGTGCATAGCACGATCTGAGTGTTCTAAAAATTAAAAACCCTGACGAATGTGTTCCATCAATCAAAAAGTACAAAATTTATTTCATTTCAATCATATTTAAAAACTTAAATATGAATCTATTTGAATGAATTTTAAAATAGAAATTTTAAAACGAGTAGAGTCTTAGCAATTAGTTGTTTCTAAAAAGATCATTCAAAAGCGCTAGAATCGTCTTAAAAACAGATGTAATGCATTTTGCCGCCATTTCCATTCAATATGCCGTGTAATGCGCATTGCATATCTGGCTAGCTTTAGCTGACACGATGGTATCCGTTCCCGTACTTTCGTAACACATTCTTATAGATTCAACCAGGACAAGCCCAAACGAAGTTATGTCGTTAATGTGGTTTGACGAAGGACTTTGGTCAGTTTTTTTCCATTGGCAAGAACCTTTGCATCCTCGTTACCAACTCCGTCCTCGGCCACATTATACAAATCCCATCTTATTGCTGATTTCTCTGATCCTGAGTCCGTTTTTATCCGTTACATGGTTCATTTAATGCATTTGGAAGTTTTGGGTAAAATTTTGTAATATTTTTTAACATCAGTTTTGGAAAGATGTTGATTAATAAGTGTGTGAGTAAGAAAATCATTTAATTTATTCCAAACAAAAGTTATTTCTCATCGATCGTAACAGTGTTGCAGACGGCATAAAGATAATCAGGATTATCATAAACTATTCTAACAATGAGAAAGATCTGATCTTCATACGCCTAACTTGCATATTTTTGTAAAAAATTATACGAAATTTGTCCAAATTATTTTTTAAAGGCATTTTTGTGAACCGCATGGATATTGCTTATTTATAATTTGTTATTTATTTTATTTAATTCGTTTTGTATCTTGTTGAATGAAGGGATAATTTTTATTTATTTATTAATTTATTTATTTATTATTTATACATTCGTCTTATTTTTATCGAACATTTAAAATTCGGACAATAGTTTAAACTTTGTGAATTCGGTAAACGTCAACAATTCGGGTGTACTTCTTGTTTGTTTTAAAATAATTTGGTACATAACATTAAACACGGCAATCCTTTTCTGATTTGAATACGCAACTCACTTCGCATTACCGACTAAGGTTAAACGTTAAATCGAGACAATTTGTTGAAATATGAAAAAAATTTATAAATTATAGAAATGACATTTTGTTTCTCTTTTTTTTAAACATCCGAATGTGCAACAGCATCAAACTGTATAGAAAAAAGATACTGTAGTAAAAGCTATGGTGATTGTGCCTAATGACAATCAAAGAGACAAGGCTGCGAAGGGACAAGAAAAGATTTAAAATTGAATTTAAACCCAAAACCTATGGAACGGAAAAGATGGTAAATTGATAGTTCAGTGTGAAGCAAATGAGAAATCGGAAATAAAAATAAAGACAAAAAAAAGGGACACCCAGATGAAGTATAAGTTAGCTTCATAAAGTCTCAGAATGATGTTTTTCAGGGTAAACATGTAGCAATCATCGAATATATGGCTATATTATATTATCAAATATGATAATTTTAATGTTATGTTAGAGGCTGAAGCTGAGCAATTGGTTATTAAAAGGGACAAAAAATATATTTGTCGATCTTGAACTGTTGCAGAGTTCACGAATCATTTCATGTAATGCGGTGCTTCAATTGTGATTTATTTGTACACCAGAGTACTAGCTCCCAAAATGAAGAAGCATGCTCCAAAGCATCCTACAAAAGAGAGTAGTTCTAATTACGAAAAGTGTATCAACTTTATAGGAATACATGATAAGTAATAATCTCAATATGTGCCACTCAGCTATGAGTAGAGAATGTCCAACATCACTACATAATCACTACACTAACTCACACCTTATTTCATTATTATCTGCTTTATTTGTACAGAGCGTGTTGCAAATAGATACAATTCTGTAAGACTATTTTTGCCAAACCCACAATTCTTGTGAAAAGATTTACAGGTTTAAGATTTTTCTTCTTTTAATCTTTGTTTTTTTTCTTGTTCTTTAATATTATCTTATGTAAGTGTAAGTATGTTTCGTTTTAAAAGTAACTGCTTGTGGATGGAATCGAAGAGGAGGTAAATAGCGGTTTCCCAAACAGGATGCTTAACGTTTCGTTCTCCTCCAACATTTTCCAGGACGCGGCAAAAGCGGCCTTTATCTGCTGAAACACATAACGATTGTGGACGGATTTTCCGGTGTTGGTACGATTGAATGGCTCTGTAAGAACAATTTGGTAGAATGTAAGAACATACATAGAATGACTTAACGTTCATTACCTTCGATGAAGAGATAGCTACGGATACCAAGATTTTCGCTGCCATTCCACCTACACTCAGCAATCGGTAAAGTTGTTCCCGTTCTAACCGAAATAGCGTAGTTGGCGTAACTAAAATAACATTCAATATTTGGCATAAAATAATGTTTCCACTCTGCCAAAGTATGTAACTTACTCAAACTCAGCATAATATTTGTAAAACTTGAGCAACAATTCTCCAAGAGTGTCCTTGTTTTCCGATTCGTGCGGATCGATGCGTTCGAGCAAATTGCTATTATAACGTTCTTGCTGTGACAAAATCAAACTTCATGTGCCTTTTCTTTCAATCCAAGAGCAAAACTAGTTTTATGTACTTACGACAAACTTTTCCGGATAAGTCTTATGCAGACACGGTACTACCGCAGGCGTGACACCGCACTGCAGGAAATTGAGCACCATTAGCACTAACGAATAGCTGGACATCGTGGAGTTGATCGGATCATTCAGATTGTGATGTTGAGCCCACAGCTTTATCACCATAATCAAGGGCCGTACACGCAAGTCCACTGAAAAGAAAGGATCTGTCTCCTTAGTACATTACCAAGCAGCAAAAACCATTTCCTTCCGAAAAAAAAACTTACATTGAGCGTAGCAGTGTAGCAAATGAGTATTTCGTATACCGACACGATTGTTAATGCTCAGATCGATATCGATATTTTCCTGCACTTGGCGAAACCGCAATATTGGCACCTTTGCCCTTATCAAATCCAGATGCTCAAAGTTAGCGGACGTGGACATCGATTCGATGAAGCTTTTCACCCGCAGCAGATTGTTTAGTGCTTCGGTTCGCGAATCACAGTACATAGGACCATCGATGTCTACGATGCACATGTCCATGTCGGAACTATCCGTCCCGAACCCAGAAATGGTGCTTCCCATCAGGTAGAGCTCGTACTTTGGCAACCAGGAAGCCATTTGCTGGAAGCTGTTGTATAGCATTTCCCACAGGCGCATCTTTTTCGCAAACGTGGCGTCGGATTGCTTGTTGGCCAGAAACATTTGCCAAATGCTTTTCGATAGAGGATCCTCGGTGGCAACGGTATCATACGGAATGGTTGTACTTAATTCTTGCGGACTATTACGAGGTGATGAAGGAGCAAGATTGGACGAAGTACTTTCCCAGTTGGAATTCTCTTCGCTTTCGAGACTTTCGTTCTGCGTATCATTGGTAGACAGATGAACGGTGGACTTCCCATAAGCTTTTTTTTGCACCTGTGTATACTGTGCGTACGATGTGTTGCTTAGTTCTTGTTCCGTTGCCCAACCACGACGAGCGCCATCCGACTCACCGCGTATATGAGGCATCCATACTTCGGGTTTACGTCTATACAGCAGCTCCTTCTGATAGATGTAGCCAAACTTGAACATCAGCCAATAGTTGTGATAGCCATAGTACCGAAGCAGATTAGCGAACGTATGATTCGATTGCTCAGGATCGACCCGTCTCTCAGGGATGCGTTCTCCGTAGCTTCTAGTGCGTTCGTGTTTGCGTGTGAAGCACATGTGGTGACGGATGTTGTTTAAAAAATCGACCGTATACTTGTATTCTGTTGTGTTTGGCGCCTTCTTTCCGCTAGTAGCGACGCCATCGTTTTGAAGCACTTGCTGTTCGAAGTAGCGCATATGTGAACGTAAGGGATTTGGATGCGGTAGATGATCTTCGGGCGGCTGATTCGATAATCTAACCTGCTGGCTCCAGGCGGCAGTATTCGAGCCATTTCCATAATATCCGTTCAATCTAAACGAGTTTCTTGGCTGTTCGGTTCCATCCATTCTTGCATGGTACGTTCCGAGTTTCACATTCATATTAGAAGACAACGTGGTTGTAATCTTGGGACGATTGGAGAAGGATGTTTTTCTTACCTTGGTTCTTCCCATTGGAATGTTTTTGTTGTACACAGAATAATACTGGTGGCTCACAAAACTGCAATGATCAAAGATTAATTCTTGCCATGCCAAACTGCTACAGTTTTACTACGTACCTTCTCGTTGGATCGATGTAATTTCCTTGGGAAGTGTTGTGCAGATGTACGTTGAAGTTGATTATTTTTTCTCATTGGCTGCTACGATCAGCAGTGACTCATATTGTTTCACTTGCGTAGTTCGGATTTTTTAAAAAAAGTTTTACGTTTCATCTGGCATTATTCTTCAATTCTCTAACCATGTTTCCTAAGGAACTATGACAATTATCCCATTTTACAACTAATATTTTCACCCATAACCATTTCTTTTTCACCCACTATAGGTACAATTTCAACAGCTTTAATCTATCCAATCAAGCAACCCTCAACTTTCTCATTCGCATCTCTTGTACACAACATTCAGGTGGTTTGTCATCGGTGTGCTATCCGTCTGCATGTCCGTTTGAATCTCCAGCGTACCGTCGGCATTCAAACGATATCGTTTCTCGATCGCTTTAACAGCCGGATCTTTGCCGAAAGACATACGGTCAACAGCTTTCGACACCAGATTAAGCCCTTGTTCCGTTGCTTCACCTTCCTCCAGCACTGCCAGGCCGAAGTTGTGTGCTACCATGAACGCAACCTGGTTTGTGCCCGGTTTAATGCGTAGAAAGCCTCGTTCCAGGTGCATCGGTGCACCGGATACGGGATGCCGTGAGTTTGCTTCGTAGTTGAGCAACGGTTGACCCACTGATTCGAACTTAATGATCTCGTTGTAGGTAAAATCTTTAATCGTAGGGTAATGTCCCTTGGCGGTCACCGATTCCCAGGTTCCAATGAGCCACTGGATGGGTTTGAGTGCTTCGTGTATTTTAGACATCTACAAAGGGGGAGAAGTGATCAGTTAAATTATTTTCGCTGCATATTTGCGTAGGATTAAAATTTCTGATCGGTATACCTCGTTCTATTCAACGTTGATCGCTTTTTACTCGCTCATACACCTTTTCTTGCCGGTATAAAGTTGTTTGTTTACGTTTGTTGCTACGTTAACCCGTGTACAAAGCTCCACCTACAATGGTCGTAGTAAACAAATTATTTATTAACGTTAATTTTCGCGACAATCCAATAAAATGGCAATTTTTTCCGAGGATAAAAAAATTAAAAAAAACCTTGCAAAAACAAAAACTTATTGATAAAAGTTGCTAATTGCTATTTTCTAGATAAATTTTACTTTTTAGTACTAATCGATGCAATGTGCCCCAATCCCTCCCATCTTATCGATTCGAGAAGCTTCGGCTGCAACTGTCAAATCCGGCATTGACATCCAACGTCTACCACTAGCGTGCTCTCTTTCCAACACGCTCTCACTCTCACCTACAACTATGGGCCAATTACCTTCAAGCCAAACTCAGACCAACCGTGAATTTCGGTCAAAATTTTACTCATAATGATAGCAGTCATTTATGTGTGTACGGTCTGTCAACAACGCTGGGACGCATTTTGCTGTCACAATAGTTAGTCGAGTACACGATCAACACCGCATTTACGCTGGGTAAATCTAAATTCGTTTTACCACAACACAATAAGCATCTGTAAAGTGTGAGGCATCCAAAGGAAGGAGTTTCAGTTCTTGATGGAACATCGATGCTTCTTATCGCACTGGAATGCAGTGAATGTGCGACAGTGTGTGTGTGAGTGCGTGTCTCGATAGAAAAATCCGTTTGCAGATTCCGATTCACCCAAGCAGAGCGCTGTCGGGAGATGCATCAGCACGAAACGGTGGTTGTGGATGTTAAATGTTTGATTTTAATGTCACTTTTTTTGGTTTTTGCCCTGTAACGGGTGTATGGTGAACGTTGGCCAGAGCATGGCGAAGAAAACAAACGCGTGTGAATAACCAGCATGTTTGTGTGTGTGTATGGGAGTGAGTCTTGAATTTGTCTCCATCAAGGCAGTGGTCGGCAAAACGTAGCCTCCTTCTCGTTGGTTGGAGAGCTTACCTTTTGGCACCGGCAATTGCAGTGAACTTTAGTTCATGTTCTACTAAATTAATCCCAATCGCAGCTAATTGTGGGCGCACGTGTGTGTTTGTGTATGAGCTATTTTGATCCAATGGGGTTTTTTAGACGCGCTAAGGAATGTGTCGACCACTGGCCCAGGTCATGAAGTAAACGTGAGATGAAATCGAATTTTTCCGGTGTATATGTGTGTGTGGTAGTGGGCGTGAAGCACGTAGGGTGGCAAGCTCGCGCGCGTGTGTGTGTTTGGGGGTATTTTGGGGCAAAACGGTGACGTTTTGCGCTCGCATCGAAGTAGTCCGTCGTTTGTCGCGCGCCAGTGAAATGCGTTGAGATAAATTATCTTTCCCCCAGTTGAATCGTCTCGGTCGTGTACATTATTTACACCAGAGTGGTATCTATGTGTGTATGTGTGCGTGTATGTGTGCGGTCAGTTAGTGCGACACCGATGGCCACATATACACACGCGCAGCAGGATTCTGGATTTCCTTTGCTCGATCCTTGGTTGAGAAACGTGTGAGCAGCACCATTGTAGTAAGTTGGCGTTTAAGATGTGTCCGTGAGAGGGATGCCTTGCGAGACAGCGAACCTGCGAGACAAGCACACACAACACACACACAGGCGATTAATGACGACGTGTGCCAAGAGATGTTTGTGGTTTGTTTATTGTGAAGCCTGGCTGATGCTGCTGGAAGTGAAAAATGGAAGGTTCCGTGATCTAGTTCCGCGATTGTGAATGCAAAACCCGAGCCACACAAACCAAGCGATGTGATTTTACTCAATAATAGCAGCCTTACTTTGTAAGCCCGTGTGCAAGCAGATTACAACGAGATTGTGAAGATGATCGTGTGTTGGTTGACAACACGCGAATCTCACTCAGTAGACGGTTGATGGTGATTCCGAGAGAAGAATCGTCCGTGAATTTCATGAGATTTGCCAAAATGTTCCACCGAAAAATGTGCGTGGAATGTGTGTTTGAAAACAAATACGCCCCAACAAACCACGAAAAGCGAACGCAACGCAACCTGAAGCATCTGTATGTGTGTGAAATATTTGGAATACAAAATATTTTGTTACTCTCCACACATACACACATACGGCGCAGGGTTGTTTTGTATTATTCACGATCAAAAAATACCCTTTTGAAGGAACCTTTTTTCAGCTTTGGCACATCTCACCCGGGAGTGTCACATTCCAAAAAAAAAAAAAAAATGTAACGCCCGAATGTCAGCAGCGAATAAAACACGAAACACCCAATGTTTGGCAAGGTTGAGTCTGGAGGTCTTATGAGTGACAGTTCTTTCCGCAATAGCAGCAGCTGCTGCTGTTTTGAAGCTTTCGGCCCATCCATTTTCCGCAACATCTGGTGTGTGTATGTGTGTGTGTGGTGCGGTGCTGAAGAAAAATGATGATGATTACACCCATCACGACGGTGTCCACCTGCAACTGGGAGCTCTAGCGCCCAATATTTTTCCTTCTTACCAAACAGTCTTTCCGATTTGTATGCGTGTGTGCGCGTGTGTTTGAATAAGAAATCAGGTTGATTCGGGCTGGGTAGCGGGGATGAAAGCGCATGATTGATGTTTTTCGACATTATTTGTGGGTATATTTTAATGAGTATTTAATTAAACTTTGCACCTGCAGAGTAAGAAGCGTTTTTGTTTTAGAATATCTAAAGAGTTTATATTACGTAAAAAGTAGGTGATTTTCTAAAAAGTGTTGCAAAACATTACTAACCACGCAACCCTTTTCGTAAAAGTGCGAGAGCGTTTCCCTTTCTGCCGACGAAAAATTGATATTTGCAACAAAAAGTGCAGCTCAGTGCATTTGCGTGCACTTCCTTTCCGCAACAGTGACGTAGAAATGGAAAGAAAAAAAAGGAAATGTTTCCCCTTTGTTTACAGTGCAGTTTATTATTAGTTTGGTTGGTTAAGTGTGTTGATGCTTGCGAGAAGCAACAAAAAAAAAAACGGATCAAATATATACGGTTCAGTGTTTGCAACGATAGCATGAGTGTTCAGTGTAGGGAGTGTAGTAACAATGGTGATTTCATGTAGTGGTAGTGTCTGTGAAGGGTACTTGACGTGATAGAGCACGGAAAAAACCCCATTTAAAAATAAAATTAATAATCGTGTTTATGTTAGAATGTAAATGGCAACAATGTGTTTCTACTGAACAATGTTTATAAAACAAATTTAATTTATTTTTTTCCAGAGTGTAATATTAAAACCTTCCTAACTGGCGTAAAGTCCATACACAAATGTGTGGAGATTGTTTGTAGTGTGTAACAGTGATGATAGTGCGATGATGGTGATGATGATGAGTCATAAGTGTGCACCCTGTGGAAAGCAAAAGTGAATCGATTTGCAATGCAAGGCTACTAAAAAGAAGTGCTCATAACTGGGAAATCCGCAAATTAAAGCATTAATCCAGTCCCGTGTGTGTGTGATATTGTGTAGAATTGTGATTACAACGAGGATTACAAGGAATACGCGCACAAGAAATAGTGATACTGGGTAAATTCTGAAAAAAATTGTGAAAAAATCCTGATGGGCCCCTATAGCAGAGAATCGTGAAAATTGGCTACTATGATGGTAAATTTTGTTTCTCCCGTATGGTGAAATATCGTGCATACAGCCTGTGAAATTCGATTAAAAATAAGCTGACGTCTTTGCATTGGAAAAGACACCGAGTGCATCACTCTACGCAGTTTTTATCAACCGTCATCAAATCACCAACATAATTTTCCGTGTTCTGCGTGCTTGCTGTCTAGTATAAGGTAAGTAAACCATTGTTAGAGGAAAAAGGAAGGCCTCTGGGTGGCTATTATTGGAAAGAATTGTTCCAACCATAGTACATTGCAACTTCAATATCTTCCCATCAAAGACGAATGAAGCCATTAGCAAAACCGTTGACAAAAAACCCCTTCTTCCCTATCTGACTTCCGTCACCCTTCTTCAAGAAAACGTTCCCCCTTCTTCTATCTTCTGCGCTTTATATTATCGAGGCGCTTTTTTTGCGGACAAAAATCGGTCACCCGTTGAGCGGTGTTGCGTTTCTGAAACTGGGGACAAGAGTTGCGTTTGATGAGGACGTTCCAAAAATAAACCAACACCGTAAAACAATGGCCGGAAATCGATCGTGTGCAAAAGTGAGAACCCTTTTTTTAGGAACGAGTTGTCCAAAAGCCGAGTCCTAAACCAAGCTACGGCAGAAGAAGGGACATATTTTGGTTTGTCCCCCGCCGGTGCTAATGATGAACCGGAAAAGAATTATTATTCCTTCACTTTAGTTTGAACGTCAGTCACAAAGCGTGCCAAGCGAGTTCGCAGTAATGCGGATCTGTCCTGCAGAACTACTGGTTTGGAGCAACCATCTCGAAATAAACAGTAAAGAGGATAATTTTCATTTGTAATAATGTAGACAACGTTTTCAACACGATATTCTTCCTAAACCAAGGAAACTGTGTGCAAGATTCGGCTATTAATGGCACCGACCGAATTTCTTGTTCCTAGTCAAATCTTGGTAGAGGTGAAAGCAAATAGAACAAATCTGAGAGAGCATAGCGTCGTAATGATGCACAAAAATGTAATAATGAAACAAGCACAAATCCCAGAAATGTATGAATATTGTGCAGAAAGCTAAAGTGAATTGCTATTTTTAGTTGCTTCGCTATAGCAAAGGACAACGAGCGAGAGAACGATGTAAATATGTATGGCTTTGTTGCATGGTTGCTATGAAGTAGAGCAATATTTATCAACCACACGAAGCTGTACAAATACTTATTGCTAAAGTGTGTAAAAATATCACACCATTTCTCATTGGTTTTTATCGGGAGGCAAATGCTGTGTTAGAAGCAAAAACCCTCTAAAAACAAACGAAATAAAGAAGTTTTTTATCAAAATATCACCTTTCAGGGCTTTTTCTTCTTCTTAGTTTATTCACTGAGATTAGACTTTTTCGATTTTCAGCAATATAAATTGGTTTTTGTTTTAAATTCGGTCTTCACGCGGCAGGATCGGGGGTCAAATACGGGTCAATCGTGTGGTATCGGCAGTCTAGTAAGCCAAACGATTTAAAAAAATTGGATCCCCGGGGGACCCTTCGGAAGATAGATGAGAAGTCAACCAACGTAAAAATTTTCATCAAATTTGCCAGATTCTTGACAATCAGTTGCTGCACTGCCACGGTCATAGGACGATTGGCTAGGATCCTGGTCAGGATATGTTTGACTGTTAAGGTTGATGTGCTGAACTCTAGATCGAAGCTCAACAACAGTCAGTCAAAGTCTTTAATTTGCAATGCTCAATTTCTGTCGGATTTCTTCTTACTCTATGTTTTTGATAGTTCTGTCCACGTTTCAAGTCACAACCTCAACCCGGCAAGGAGTGACTATTTGTTTTCGGAGCTGCGCCAAGTGTTTCTGTCCATATTGATCATGTCCACGTTTGTGGAGCAGCAGCAAAGAAATAAAGGCTGCGGAAGCATTGCGGATGTTACAAAAAGCCTTTAGGAAAGAATATAGGTCGAAGAAAAATGGGTACAAATGGTACAGTGATTTCAAGAATGGCCGTGAGAAGGTCGAAGACGAGGACCGTCCGGGGATACCATCCACCACGATCGACGACGCCCACGTCGTTCAAATCAAGGATTTGGTGATGAACAATTGTCGGTTGACGATACGAGACCTTTCGGAAAGCGTTGGGATTTTCAAAGCCTCGGTCAACCATCTTGAAAGATGTTTTGGGGTTGAAGCGGGTGAAGTCTCGCCTGATGTCGTCATTTTGATGGAGTTTTTCGCAACAACTGAGAACCATATCATTCCGCATCCGCTGTATTCGCCAGATTTGACACCAGCCTGGCTTCTGGCTGTTCAACAAGCTAAAACGAACGCTTCGGGGACACCGTTTTGACACTGTTGAGGAGATACAAGCCGCGCAGCGACGGCGAATCTAAAGAACATCCCAACATCCTCGTTTTCCACCTGCTTCGAGGAGTGGAAGAAGAGGTGGAAAAGCTGAATTGCATCGGAAGGGGATTACTTCGAAGGTTCATTTGGCCTAACAAAAAAAAAAAACATTTAAAAAAAGGCAGTCACTTAATTTTACGGACACAGAAGTAATTTTTTTTTTTTTAATATAATCGTACAAAAGTCATTTTTTATATAAAGTGATTTGAAAGATTCTACCTCAAAACTGAATAGGCCTTACTCACGTGTATTTGAGGTGCTCCAAAATTGCGTCAAAATCATAAGAAATACTAGAACATTATAGATCGGCTAGTGAACCGTTCTTTGGATGCCCACCTCCACCCTCACATAATAGATTTTAGTTCACCTTGAGGCACTTTTTCAAATAAAAATTTGTCCAAAGTCATCGTCAACTGAGACGCAAAAGGATTATGCAAATGGTCAAGAAATAAGTATTGCAATAAAGTATAATTTTGTATCTTTTCGCTATAGAGCTAGATCTGTTATACTTGCTTAGAGATTATTAATTCATGCATTAGACAAAATAAGGCTATAATCAATTTGTATAAACGTCCAACTAACGAAAACTGCCCGTTCCTGATGGTAGGACGCGTGCAGCGAATCTCCCCTGCAAAATAGTTAAATCTTGGCAACCATTCAAATGAGTTATTATCTCCACAAATCTACATCGTCATCCCACACACAGCATACGACCGTAAATAGTACACGTGGTGATGGATTGGACGCCTCGTTCGCATCTCATGTGGTGTGTGTATCATCCATTGGACCTAACGCATAACTTGTGGACAGATTTGTTGCTTCACTGGAGCATATGACGGAAGCTGGACCCAAAACTAGTTCTCCAACGCTGGCGATTTGCATGTTGGGAGATATTGGGCTCCCGAGCATAGCACAGCAGTTCCACTAGTGCTCTAATTTCTCTGGCCACGAAGCGGAGGCAGACCAGTGTGGGACGAGATGAAGATAGTGGATCTTCTTTTTCAAGTTTTGGGATATTTGCGTTGTGAGCAGTGCTAGCGACGGTCGGGATGGGTTAGATTTGCATAAAATTATTGATACGGCCTTTTTTCTAACGCATTTTCTACAGAGAGTGTCAGAAAGCCTTTAGGAAGTTTAGGAAATAGGATAAACCGTACGCGCTCTGCCACTACCAACCATGGTTTGTCACCGTTTATTGTCACCAAGCTGGGTTGATTGGGCTGGGGAGTTGATTTTGTGGTCGATGTTTGGCTATAATTTTCTCCATCTTCTGCAATCCAGCATGTTTCGGTTGGGTGCCTGTCTGTCCCTGCGGTATCGGACGGTGCGTATGCGTTGTATGGCCCGATACCGGATAGTTACCAGATTGGTTCCGAATGGCGAATTGAAACTGTTCCCGTTGGTGCTGATTGGAAAACGAAAACTATTATTTTCCTTTTTTGCCCGTTGGCCCGTAACGTAAGGCCCAAGAACATCAGGCTGTGGATGGGCTTATGGCGTGGCATCTTTATTTAAGTGTTTCACAGCGTTGGTATGTTTCGAGGACTCAAAAGCTTCATAGGCAGTTTTTAAATCAGTGCGTGTTTTAGGCAAAGATAATGGATGTGGTGGGGTGGATAGGGATAGTGAGTGAGGCTGGATTGTTGGTTAGTTGTTTGGGTTGACATTAAGGTTAGTCTGTCGCCTTTAAAACTCTTAACTTTGATTTCTGAATAGCTATAAATAGCTCGTTAATCCAATCCGTTGGATTGTGACCTTGCGAAAAACGAATAGACTCGGATATAAAACTTTTCCAAATCCTTCCCAGCTTGGGAACTCAGAATTGGCAACTTAAAACCTCATGAGATTTTAGTACCCAAAAAGAAAACTCACTTCAGTGTATGGGAAAACTCTCCGGATATGAATTGATAGTGAACACTTCACTTTCGTCAGTACCATTTTTTTCTTCTGATTTTTCTTAGGATCTAAAACCTCGAGAGGTCTTGGTCGGCCACACTGGCTTTCCCGTAGCTGCATAGTTAGTTCTGCAAACCGAGACACTGTCCGGAAGGGTTTCGGAAAACGCGTCATTTCATATGAAGAACGGTTATTGAATCCCGTCCAGACTGTCGAATTTAGGGATTCCTTTTCGCCACCAGAACACTCCCGAAGCGATCACTATTTGATGTGATATTTGCTCAAGGTTTTTCGAATTATCCTAAGGTTGTAAAGCCGAAAAAATAGAGGTCCTAGGGCATATGCCATTTTAGCGGATGGTGAAGCGAATAGCAAAACATTAGATTGATTTGGCAGTCGATATCGATAGACTTGTTTTAGACTTGTGGGTGGAATGTCATGAAACTTAGTAAATGTGATGAAAATACCAGACACACACAAATGACCCTGCAAACGTTGATAATACGGTTTCAGCACGTCGTCAATAATAGATCTCCAGGATACTCGATCCCTGGTTGCAGCTTCCCATCCATGTAGGCACCCGATCTCCGACAGGTCTCCCTTCACCTGATCCAACCAACGAACTCGCTGTGCTTCTCGCTGTGCCTCGTGCCGAACTGGGGGTCGCTGACAAATACGTTCTTGGCGGGGCATGAGTCCTGTATCCTCACAACATGCTACCGTCAGGATGTCCGTATAGCTCAGCATGCTCGTGATTTATCCTTCTCCTCCACATTCCATGCTCGAACACACCGCCAAAGATGGTCCGGAGAATGCGTCGCTCAAACACGCCAAAAACGTTTTCATCGTCCGCTCGGATGGTCCGAAACTCGTGGCCATATAGGACCACCGGGCGAATCAGTGTGCGATATATCTCACATTTAGTGCGGTCTCGAAGTCTTCTGGCTCTCAGTAGACGGTGATGGCCATTAGTAGGCACGATTCCCCTGCACAATGCGTCTCAGGATTTTGCTGCTGACATCGTTATCCGAAGTTACGACAGTCTCAAGATAGCAGAACTCTTCTACTACCTCAAGGTTGTCGCCGTCGACTAACGCGCTGCTTCTCACTCGTGCTCTATCATGACCAGAGCCTCCGGCAAGCAGGTATTTCAACTCATTTCCAAAGCTCATTTCGATCTATGGTATCGTAGGTGGTGCGTAGGGATTTGGCGCTCCCGGCACTTCTGGAAGGATCTGCCAAAAAGTGAAGATTTGGTCGGTGGTGGATATGCCATCAACAAACCCAGCGAAATCTGTAGCTTACTGTTATTGGCGCATACTGTGTCATATGATGTTTCACGAAGCTACGTTCTCAACAATAAAAATGCTCGCGTTTTTTCCCCCATAGGAATAGGATTTATCGAAAGTACACTTCGGAATCTATTCGATTCTCGCATTATGCTCCGGTCAAGTTGTCTCCCAGCCCTCGTTCGAGTTCTCTCCGCAACAAACTCATAGTGCTCTGAGTGCAATGTTTTCACGTGTATCAATTTTTTCACATTCAAAAGTAGCGTAAAGTCTGCTTACTACGGGTTACGCTACCACATGCACCCACACACAAATGATGCTTTCGCACACAGGCGCATCAGGCACCAAGGACACCTACGCCTCGTTCATCCCGTCAATCGCTATCAAATGCAAAGTCTGTCTCACTCGCGTCGTAACAGAATGGAGCATTCGCTCGTGCCGTTGGGTGCTTATAGCAGTGGAGTAGTGTAGAGATCATCGTTACTACACTCGGGTGGATGCACATGCGCAGTAGCAGCTAGTTAGTAGGACTTTCTCCAACCACTCGTCTGGAAAAGTGTTCCCCAGTGTTCTCACCAAATTTTGTCTCATGTCACAATCCGACGTTCATTGATTAGTTGGGGTAATCGCATTTTTCTTGCCTTCGGTATCTGATAAGGACATTAAGAAGCAGTGGGCATTTCAACACTTTTCATCCAATGAAAATAGATTGATACAATACTTCTTGATAGTTATTAGATATAAGCAAAGACGAGTGAACTAGATTAATTTAATTCGAAGTCATCCGGTTTGACCATCAGTCGTTCATTACCCTGACCTCAACAGGAAGTGAACTCAACATCCCCAAACCTAGAGGGTGATTTCTAGTTTTGGTCGAATGCACTTGGTATGTTGCACCCTTGCCTTTCATCCGTATCGACTCGATCGCCAGACCGGTTGATGATGAGTCGCCAGCAATTTTCGGCACCCGAAATGACACGCTTGCACCGGTAGCATGAATGCACCCGCTCGCTTGGCGTACGTACGGAGACGAGCAGATGGTCAGGAAACGGGACAGGCTGCAGCCTGGGAAATCAGCCAGACCTTGCGCATATGTACGCAACCCGGTTGTTGCGTACGGGTGATGCGTATTCGCAAAATTACGCACGATGCACAATACCAACACCCGTCGACGATGTTCATGCGTATCCTTGTTTCGTTCATTAGCTGCAGTCGGGGAACGAGTTGTACCCGATCTGAAATATGACCGGTGGAAGAAAAAAAAAAGAAGCAATTTACTGATAAAGGAACATGGTGTGAAGTGGCTGGAAAGGCGGAAGGGTAAACGAAGAACGTTCTGGAATTCTGGTTTGCGTGACAGCGTAAAATAGAATGGGAAGCATGAAATGAGAAACAAAACCCGAAGAACGGTTGCGCATATGCAGCGAAGTTTTTTTTTTTGGAAGCACGAATATTCATTTTATCATTTGCACATGCTGCTGTGCAATTGCAATTGTATTTTATCTGATGTGCTGGTTGGTTTAGTGCGTATGTGTGTCTGTGTGTCCTCTTTTGAGTAGTGGTAATCATTCGGGTTCTATGCAGCTGCACGATGATCGATTTAAATAAAGGTGAGCAGCATATATTGAGTCTTAATGTGGTGTATGTTTTACTGAGAACAGAACGGCCTGACCGTTCTACCGGTGTGCACGATAAATTTGACAGTTCCTGTAGGAATTGAAAAGTTTTTGTTTTTTGTTTTAATGAAGCAAATAAGAAAAAAAATGTTTTTCTACGAAGTTTAGCTTACCATGTTGGCTGCACAAATTACCCAAAGTAACCACCCTCGGCATCGATGACCGCCTGTATCCGATTCCGGAATCTGGAGCAAGCCCCCGGACTACTATAACCCTGGGTAAATTTTTGCACTAATTCTGCTTTTGTGTTGCAGGACATTCGGTTGGTGTTCCTTTCAATCATGCCACTCACGAAATAGTCCATCGAGATAAGGTCTGGGGGAGCTGGGTGGCTAAGCATTCGAGGTGGTAAAGTCGTAAAAATTGTCTTTAAACCGGACTTTTGCGATTTGGCGACCGTTTGACAAGGTCCGAATCTTTTTGCCACACTTACGGCCTTCTATTGGACACTTTGGTTATCCAGTGCTCAATGACCGCGTCCAGCAGGACCACATAGCTGTCCGCATTCAGCCTCAGCCCCTGCTGGAAGAAATGTCGAAGAACTCGTCGTTCCGTAAGCAGTCCAACCGCCTGGTATGATCCTTCCGTTGTACCAACAGCCTCAAATTCTCCGTTGCAGGTTTCAACCTGCTTGCGAATATTCTTCACCGTGTTTAATGCACACTGCGCCGCCGTCTTGATGTTCCGGTTTGTGTGTCCGGCGCGGATCATCATGAGACAACGTAATTCGCTTCCATAGTTCCGGCGGATTCCACTTATTAAGTTCGCTCGACATTTTTTCCAAACACTTGTGGCTTTCGAATGACGTATCGTTTGTTTTGACTAGTCTACGTCTATTTTGACGTTTATTTTGACTGGCCCAGTAAGACGTGGCCCAGTAACCAGGCCAATGGTTACTGGGCTACGCAACAAAACTCCGGGGTATATCTTAATAACCAGAGTGTAGGCTTTTTCGGGATGAGTAAAAATATACCACGATATCGGTGAGATGAACGCGGGGAATCCGCTGTTTCTCAGTACCTTTGTACCACAGCAGTCGTGCAGTTGGCTTTGTAAAACGAAAATGTACCGAAGCTTCTTGATACGTCAATGTACATGTGGCTACATCGTTGGTCATCAGCTCAAAAAATCACGTTAGCATATTTTAATGCAGTGGCCGATTAACCTATGGGCGGAGGTGGTGGCCGCCAGGGTCCTCGATGACCAGGGATGCCTCGCCGACCGGGGGCCTTCATCGATCAGGGAGCCTCATGGGTTACTGGCGTTGGACCCAATATCCATTATGCCATGGGCCTTCAAACACCTTGATCCGCCTCTGTCCGCCCAGCATTGTCGTAAAGGAAGTTGAATACTGAGCGTAGAGTCGGAGCTCTGCACTGTTGTGACTGTATCACTGTATCGCGCCAACCATGCTGAGTCGGAAGGCACCTCGGATCGAATAGTGTTCGAAACGGGAACCGTTGACGTGGTCATATTGGCCACGTCAAATTTACCCTTTAGTTTGTGAATATATGCAACGTTTATTCGTTTTAAAATGGCACAAAACACAATAATATTCGCAACCGTAAATTATTCTACTTTTTGCAATCATAAAAACCAACGCAATGCTACATAATTATTCTGAAAGGCTTGTTACATTGGTGTGTAAAGTGAATCATTGTCAGATATCATGAATAAGGAGAGACTGCACATCCAAGTAGGGGTAAAGTGTACTCTGCGGCGTCGGGCTTTTCCATACAATTTGTATGGAGAAAAATTTAACATCCAAGTAGGGGCAAAAACTACGCTTTGCCCATTGCAAAATTTGTATAGCGTTACGGTAACTCAATCACAAACTATAAACGATATGGCCAAGTGTCAAATTTATCGTGCACACAGTGTATTGTTATCAATTTGGGTATTGGTATAACATATTTAAAAACTGATAGCAACTGAACTTGGTCCAAAGTAGACATAAAAGTTACGTATTAGGAAAGCAGATCTTCCAAAAGATTGTCGGTACTGCATGGGTGAAAGATCAATAACTACAATTAGGCGTTCTACGCGTTGTTAAAGGATCTGTTTATTGTGGATCGCGAGTAAGACTTACTCTACTCTAATGAGCACGTCATGGAAATGACACCATAGGAACCAGCCCGATACGGTTGTTCTAGTCGTTCACATGAACACAGAAGACGTGGTAGCCCTATATGACATGAAGTGATGACGTTGATGTCATAAAGGTTGCCATATTGAATTGGCAGTCGTCGGTACTAGATCACCGTGATCAAGAAATTTTCTCCACTCATAACATCAGCTCTAGATTTAGTTTGCAGCTCTAGATTTAGTTTGCTGCAAACGATTTTACGACTTGACCATATCATCATGACGTGCTCAATCATGAGCAGATCAAGAAAGTTAGCACCTTTAGGAAATCCCCATGGACAATGGAGATTTATTAGGCCCCATTTATTCACAATAAAAGTCAGAATATTGGATTATCAGACGATAGACACCGTGACACCGTGGCAGAGACTGTGTGCTGTGTGCACGATTTCTACAGCGCAGTTTGCTTACTTACTTAAATATCAGGCTTATAAAAATCATTATTGTTCTACAAATTCTTGCGTCTTGCCGTTTGCCAACCACACTTGCAAGCAGTACAAATAAACCGAAAAATGGTGTAAAAATAAACAAACAATCATTGCACATTCACCGGCCGGGGACGGGGCTCCATCATCATTCTTTTCCGTTCATTGACTCATCGAATGTTTGAAACAAGTATGCTGAAATGGGCTTGCGCGGATTGATTAGGCAGCCCGTGCCTCTTTGATGGCAACAACCGTTAGCGTTGCACAGTTTCGACCGATTCTTTGACTGATTGAAGGTTGCCATCGAAAGAAATTTCTCACATTTTGTTCCACCGTTTTTTTCTTCTAAATGCTAAATGGCCCTTCTATGCTCAGTTGATTGCAAGATACGGCTGCCTGGTGTTATCTGTTATTTACATGCAGCTTTTGCAGCTGCGTAGGAAACAAACACGAAGTAGGTTAATGCAAAGCAACGACACAGCGCAAAGGCTCGCGTCTGTACAACTGCTAGGGGAGGGTTAAAGGAAAAGAAGTGTTTATTTCACAGTTATTAAATAAAACTGAAGAAGATTTGCTGCTGGGAAATCCGGAGATGATGCTGCGTCTTGCAGAGGGAGGGTGTCTGAAAGTATGCCATTTAGTTGCTAAAGCACATGCCATCATAATAGTTTACTTTTGTTTTTGGCGATATTAATACTGCTAACGTTAAAATCCTAACCTAAGAATAGTATTTCATAAGGAGAAGGAAATGTCTCCCAGCAAAGAGGAAAGGAGTATACTAATTTTAAGTTTATTGTAAGCAATACGGCCTGGCCGTCCCTGATATATATAAAAAAAAAAAAAAAAAAATAGTATTTCATAAAGTTATGTTTACTTTAAATCCATAATGCGCCCAGCCATAACGCGAATTGCCAATGAATCAACGTTTAACGTGCCAAGACAGCCGTCAACCATGATCAGACTGCTGACTACTGTGTCTTCTTATGTTCCCGGTCTGTTTGTTGCATCGTCCGCCGTTCCTGCCACGGAAACTGCGTTGCTCTAAAGTGACACCAGCGTACAAAAGGCGACGCACCACGTCCCGCGGAAATTGCCAAGAACCATCAAATGAAAAATGACTGTTCATTATGCTATAAAAATAAATCTATTGCAATAGATGATGACGCGAGCTGTGGCCGGACTGACTGACTGTTGGATATAGCCATCTGAGAAACGGTCGAGTGCGGGTAAGAAAGAAGGGTTCTTGTTTGTGTTGTTGGTTTTTTGTGATTGTTGTTCTTCTTTGTATGCTTTTTTATAAGTGGATCGAAAACACCCTCTCTATCTCTCTCTCTCTGTATGCTCATTGGGGTTTGAAAGGGGTTGAATATGAATGTTCTTTTTCATTGAGTTCTAAAGAAAGGAACAATAAACCGGAAGTTACACACTTGAAGGAAGAGCTGCAGTGTTACAAGAGGTTCTTTGTATAAGAAGGAACAAATCCAATCTTGCACACTCTTGGGAAATCAATGAAACGATCAGAAAAATGTGTATAGTTTATCGCACGAAATTATTTTATTATAAAAAAATTATATTTTTTAAAGTAAATGAAATGATAATCGATTTCTTATGTGTCGTAACCTGTATTTAACGATTTTTTAATTAGGTGTCTGTATGGCATAGACATCCATTAGACATCCTCCTTTGTATTATGTATTTTGTATTACAGATAGAATATTAGATTTACAGATTATTACAGATAGAATTGATTTTCTGCAACTATATTCATACCAATTGAGAAACTTCAACTGGAACACTGTTTATTTTATGAGCTTTTTTCCCCTTGAGTGAAAAATGGGGCGGCACGGTGGTGTAGGCGACAGCGGTTCCAGTCTTCAAACGGCAGGACCGGAGGCTCAAATCCCTTCCGGACCCGCTCCCCCGTAGTGAGGACAGACTATCCAACTACGTGGTCTCGGCAGTCTAGTAAGCCATTTCGATGGCCGGCATGACGTTAGAGGTCGTTAAGCCTAGAAGAAGAAGAAGAAGAAGCATCTTGGCAAAGACTTCCAAGTGACTTGACCAACAAACAAACTTTTTTTGGCGGAATAATCAATCGTGCATCCTTGGGCGGCCCTGCGTGGTGTAGGCGACAACGGAGCCAATCTTCCCGCGGCAGGACCGGGGTTAATATTCCATCCGCACCGTTCCTCCTTAGTGAGGATTGACTATCCTCACTAAGTGGTATCTGCGAGTCTAGTAAGCCATTTGATGGCCGGCGTGACCAAGTAGTTCGTTAAGCCAAGAAGAAGAAGGAGATCCTTACACGAATCTCTCTATATCTCTATACAACATATTACAGGTACTTTTAAGGCATTTATAAAAAAAAACAAGCGGATAACAAGTAATATAAATTCACTAGTTTATTCATCTAGATACCGAAGATACTAAAATTGATAGTTATTACACTGTGTAATTAGTTTTGATGTGATATTTTGTAAAACAATAGCCAAGCAATTTCTGCCTTGCTCCAGGCATGCTACGGTCAAAACAAGCTTTGCAGTCCCTTTTTGCACTACCTTTTAGTACTACGTGCAGCTTTCCATTCAGTCGAATTTTCTCGGAATGCGGAGTAGTTGCTTGCTCCACGTTGCTGGCGATATTAGCCTCTCAGTTGTTCGACGAGTTTCTTTAGGAATGGCAGATGGCTTAGTAGATTTTCCCCGCTTTTTTTGTCTGTTCTTGTTTATATAAAAGGTAAAAATTTACCAGTGAAATTTCCATACTCCAGATGAAAAGCTTATGCCACCATTTGAGAGGGAGTTCACTCTTGAAATCGGTCGGGCGCCGTTGTTACTTCGAATCAGTCGGGCACTGGACCGGCGCCGCTCGAGTGCAAAGGGTTAAGTTTTCTTCTTCTTCTTGGCTTAACTACTGTCGCCAAACCAAACAAAATGGATGGTTGCGAATGAACTTAAAACTAAGATAAACTAGAAGATAAGGAAGATACTTTTAGAATAGTTAGAATAAACACGCCGATACGATCAGCCGGAAAATCCTTAAATTCAAGAATAGAAATGACGAAATGAGGCAAGGAACATAGGAGACGTAATAATAGGACGAATAATGGAATGAAATTATGGAATAGGACGTAACAAAAAGTTCATAGTAAGTAGATAATTCGAAAGGTAATTCGGAAAGGCAATTTTCAATTGCATTTTTTGTGCTCGAACTCCCCAATGGCGCAGAAGATACACTAGAACTACCGCGATATTTACGCGTGCAACTCCACCGCGACCAGTCAAATGGAATATAAAAAATAAATAATAATGAATCATAAATAATTTTTGTGATATGACTAAGTTTTTCATATTTCTTTAACTTTGTATACTTATATTAATACACATTCGATTGGTTACTTCTTAAACCAGCATTGAAAAAAATAGATTTTAAATTTTTGTATGAGTAATTTTTGTAATGAGTTTAAGCAACTTTCTTTGGATACCTCTCATAAGCTGCCGCACGACTGGTTTATCCACTTCAGTAGCTTTTTTTCCAAAAGTATGCGTGTTGGGCAGTTGGCACATCTGACCAGAGCATAATTGGGCCTTTATGAGCTTTAACAAAAAAACTAAACATACTTTTCCAGGCAGATTCGCAGATTGGTTTATTATAAAAACCCGTGCTTTGTGCTCCCACAGCTGCAGATGGCTTGCCGTACCATGAGTTTGCGGACAAAACCAGCAAAAAAGAACTTCTATTTGTTGCGAACATCGCCCCGTGCTGTGGCAACATAAAATTTGTTGGTCAGAATCCTGTCTCAAATATATTTTTATGTACGTTTCGACATCCATAAGAACGCAAGCCGCGTAAGTCGTTAGAACCTTGGTCATGCAATTTTTGGAACACATATTTTGGCGATGTAATAATGCTTCAGAGTTCTGTTTGTTTGCTTTCCCCATCCGAAAGTTCAAGGTTAACCTGTAACGCTCTCAACACCTTCCAGCTCAGCTGACATTGTTCTTGAAAGACGATTTTGTTCAACCACTTTAACCACGCTTTGACGTTTCCGAAAACGTTTGAAAACATATTCAAAAGTATAAGACGCGTTTTTAAGGAATTTCCCTATTTTTCTCCCGGAAAAAGTTTCTAAGTCGGCGGCGTGCACAATTAATTGTCTTCGGCAGCTCCATCGTTAATATTAACTGAAACAAGCACGATCATGCCAAAACCACTCCATAAGAGGGAGGAGTGCTCCAATACCTACTCATAAAAGTGAAAAAAAATCCATAAAGCACCACTGAGAACTCTACTAGACATAATCAAATTCGAAATGAACAGTACTTTACGTATTTGACGTGTGAAAACCGAGGCACATTGGATCGTTTAGAAGAAACGGAGCTACAAAATAACATTTACTCCATCATTGGCGTTCGATATATGTTTCTCCATAATAAAAATGATCTACCCGTTGTACATAATATTTTAAAACTCCACTTTCTCTTTTCAGGTGCGTATATTTTGTGGGTCATCTTTTCGAAAGCGAATATGATCAACGATCGAGCGACGCAGGGGATGGTAGATACATTTTCTCCAATCGTGTAAGTACTCAGTTTGTTGTGGTTTGCTGGAATTAAAGTACTTTTACCGGGCCAACCAAATAGAGGTCATAGACAACCGCGTTGTGTCTGGGGGTGGGTAGGTGGGCGTGTGAAGGCCCGGTCGGTAAAGAGTTGGTCAATAATTTTCACCCCTGCCTCATCAGTTTAAATATCGTGGAAAAGCGTTTTGGGAGCAAACACAAAAAAGGTTTTCACTGCTTCTCTCTACAGTGCTGTCGACCTTCGCTGGTATTTCGCCCGATGTATCGATGGTTCACAAATGCGCGCTGCATATGTACTATGCTATCGTCACGAAGCAATCCGGTTCGTGACGTCACACAAAACCTTTACGATAAGCTCCAAATTCGAAACCGGCTGCCGGAGAGAAGAGAGCCTGACGCATGATGCATCCGTCCAACCCCCCCCCTCCCCCCTCCCACCCCCTCATTCATCATAAACCGAAATATGTATGCTCGGATGAAGCATGGTCCGCGTTGATGGTGTTAGTGCTATGCTCTCATATTTCTATAGCCGCGTGTCCTATCTTTTGCTTCATCCGGTGTTCCGATGAACCAAAGTATGTTGATTTTTTTTTTTTGCGAGAAGCTGGTGAATTTAACGAAAAGAGCAGAAAAGAAATCTGCGCCATCAACCTTTTTTTTTCGGGGGGTAGAGAGCTAAAATGAACTCGATCGTGCGTGGCGGAGCCGGCTGAGGTTCTATGCTTGTGTTAGGGGTCGTTCTGGAATGTTAATTCATTGTCCTCCTCCTTCTCCTCCTCATTCGTTTCGTCCCGCCCGTATTCCACCTGCGCTATTGTTGGCGAGCGAGCACTGCGAACGCTCGCGGAAACGCAAAAGAATGTGTGTCGCGCGCGATGTGGCGGCATACCGCGAAGTCATCGATGACAGGCGTGTCTTGGGCGGGTTGTGACACGCAGGTGGTTGTATGAGAGAGAGAGAGAGAGAGAGAGAAACAAACAATAATACAACACCCATACAAACAACTCGCGTGGCGTGGAATCAACTGAGAACCAGTCCATTATGGTGTGTGGCTCCATTCCTCCGATCGAGGTCTTGATGATTGAATACGATACGCAATGGCGTAAAGAAGGGGAGGGTGAATGCAAAGTTTTCAATTTCAACGATTAGTGGCTTTTGTCGCAAATGGTACTTTGGCTTAAGCAGAACAAGTGGAAACCCCGAGGTGGAGTAGTTTGAAATATGAGATCCAACTATATGTTGTGGTGTATACGTGCGGCTAGAGTGATCTTTTTCCAAACATTATAATAAACAACTTTTGTGTTTGATATTAGTCAAATTAAATATTTGGGAATCGTTAGAGTCTTTTGAATGCGAAAAAAGTTGTTTAATTGCTTTTTTTCAATCTTAAGAGCTTGCAAAATGTTTTCAAATGTTTTTTGCAGGGTTTTCGAGGTAAAATAGCAGCAATGATAGCCTTTTTCTTCTTCTTCACAATGGCCCACTGGGTCAAGCCGCTCACCGAATGGCTTACTAGACTTACAATTACCACGTAATTGGACAGTCTGTCCTCACAACGGAGGAACGATTCGGAGAGGAAATGAACCCCGTTATGGGCTTAGTTTTTTGCACTAATTGTGCTTTTGTGTTGCAGGACGTTCGGTTGGTATCCCTTTCAACCATGTCCCACACGAAATAGTCCAACGGGTTGAGATCCGGAGGAGCTGGGAGGCCGAATACTGGGAGTGGTAAAAAATTGGCAATTTAGCGGCCGTATGACAAGGTATCGAATCTTGTTGTCACACATACGGCCTACCAGTGGCCACTTTGGTTATCCAGGGCTTGACGATCGTGTCACAGCAGCTTGCTCGAAGAAATGTCGAAGAACTCGTCGTTCCGTAAGCAATCCGACCGCCTGGTATGATCTTTCCGTTGTACCCACAGCTTCAAATTCTCCGTTGTAGGTTCCAACCTGCTTGCTAATATCCTTCACCGTGTTTAATGCACACTGAGCCGCCATCTTGATGTCCCGGTTTGTGTGTCCGGCGCGGATCATCATTATACAACGTAATTCGCTTCCATAGTTCCGCGCGGGTTCCACTTTTTTCCAAACACTTGTGGCTTTCGAATGACGTATCGTTTGTTTTGATACGAAAACTCAATCACGAATTATTAACGAAATGGTGAAGTGTCAAATTTATCGTGCACACGGTCCTGCACGGACACGCTTTCCTATCATCGCCGAAACACTTTTGTGTTGAAATGAAAACAGAAGTATTTGAAGAATTTACTCTTCCCGGAATAGAATCAAGAAAGATTTAAAATATACCATTTCTTGAATTTTCGATTCTTGACTTGAATGAGACTTGAATTCGATAATAAACTGTTAAGCTATGAAGAAAATGTTCTGGTAATATTTCTAGAGCGTTGATATTTTTCCTATTGAGGTTCAATATGTTATAACATCTAAAAAAAAACTTATTATCAGTATTAGGTTTAAAATGTTCTCCATAAGTTAAGGTTATCTGCATGAAAATCTTACAGCATTTACAGGCCATCAAATATTAAAAAAAAAATTTACTACTTTATAAAACTCAGAGAAATCATCACCACATATCTAATTCATCCCAAAACCCCTGTAAGAACATTACTTTCTTTTTCTTCGTTGGCACTACAATCACGAAGAGTTTTGGCTGTCATTTTTAGCTTCCTTCACTTAATTTTACTGCTTAGAGGCAAACGATCCGGACGGCATTTTATATTTAGTTCTTCGCTGTAAAGCCGGGTTTGTTACGACTCCAGCCGCCGAAGCGTAAACCCACTGCCATTGTTTGTTCGTTCTTTCGCAATTGGTGTCAGATTGCTGCTAAATAAACTTGCCTCTAAACTAGAACCTCCGTTGAGGTGTTAATTTAACTTTATTTCAAACTTGTGGTACAAAGCGACTGTACATTGTTTCGCAACTTTTTTCTCAAATTAACACCGACCAAATACATGCCATTTTTGCTTGTCGAAGGTCAAACTGGATGCAAACCTGAAGTTAGCAAAAAAAAAAAAACGAGATGAAACGTGATCATCACCATCGCGCCCATGATCGTATGATATGACATTTCCTTCTCCAATATCGCGACACAAACAATATTGCATAGAAGCGCAAAATAAGTGAACATGTGTCGTGCTTCGTTTCTATCGTCTGTACACGATCGCAATGCACAACGAAATGTGGAGCTACCATCTGTGGCCTTTTGCATCGTTTTCGCTTATTGTTTGTTGCATACATGTCAGCCTGGTTGTGATTGAAAATGATGAAATGTGACTGGGATAATTGCGGGGCTCAGCGCTCGTCCAGCGATTGTCGGATAATTGGTTCCGTTCTGTAGTTTTAATTTAACAAAAAAGCAGCACAACCGAATGAAATAAATTTGATTGAAAAACGAATCATCTAACGGGGAAGCGTTACATCTCTACGAACAGTTGCTGTTTTCGTTTCCGTAACCGAACGGAAGTGGACGGAAGTATAATTTCGACCGGCTTTGACCGTGTTTGTTCTACCGGACGGAAAGATCGTAGAGAATGGAACGACCGGGCCAAAGGAAGATGAGCCAAACTGTCTTGTTGTTCATCCGTTTGCAGCATTGGCGTTCTTTGCGAGGATCGGAAACGAGAGGAATAAAAACAGAACCAGAAATAATCACTCATTAATTCGTGCTCACTCTTCTCTTCGCTGCCAAACGAACGGAGTGTTGCGTAGTAAATTATGGGATGAGCCGTAAGGCAGGGGATGGGAGGGGTGTGCGGAGTGGTATGATTATGTGTTGATCTAATTCACGGCCAGCATGAGTCTGTGATTTTCTTTCCGTTTGTGAGTTGTTTATTGGATTAGTGTGTGGTTAGTTTTTAGTTTGGCCTTTGCACACCGCCCCCCATTCGATCGCGCCCCAGCCGCCAACGAGATCTCCACAAACTGGCGGTGGAAATCGATTCCGCCCGAGGAGGAATTTTTAGGAAATTGGATTCTTACCAGCACATCCGTTCTCGCGGTCGTCTGATCGTCGGGATTGAAGGCGTTTGCCACAATTAGCATAATGATCACAGTTTGATTAGTTAGAATTTATTGGAACTTGTAACTGGTACGACCAATAAAACGAGTGATTAATGATGCGGGACACTAATTTGGAAGCGAGGTGGTACAACAGGAACTAAGCTATGCGTTACATTGTTTTACAGTCCAAAGTTTTCCACCAAACAAATTTTTTAAAGCCATCCCTTATTGAAAGCTCGTAATTAGCAACAACTTTTTTTCTAATCGCTCTTGTTAAAAGTTTTAATTTTACGTGATTTTAATTACGTGAAATAGTTACGCGAGCTTTTTCGTGATGTTCACTCCATACCTCTTCTGTACTGGTTTTTCTTCACATGAGACGCAATGAGAAGCACGCTAAGTTTCACCAATCTGTACCTTAAGGGTTAAAACGACAGCTTTTTCCTTTACTTGTAAAAGCTTTTTCAGTGGGCTCGTCGTGGCAGTGCTCTGGGAACTAGCGTCGAAGACAAGAGACACAAAAACATGATGCTTGCAACTCTGTCGAGTGTTTGTTGCACAATCGAAAATTATTTATTGTGTTAAAATTCTTCTTTCACATTAAAATATTCTTTAAAGAATCTTTCTTTTTTTTCTATAATATAACCAAAATTTTAAATCCTCGTCATTACAAATTAAAGACTTTAATCTCTTCGGAGGATCCGGGGACTGTTGCGAGCTTGGTATAACCGATGATCAATTCTCATCCAGACCGTGCCCACATAGGGAGGAATGCTTTTAGAATTAGTCTCGCAAGCCATTCGATAACCACCATGACCTAGCAAATTGTTAAAATATTTTCAGAAATATTTTAGAATATTTAGAAATATTTTCAAACTTACTGTTTCTTCGATTGCATTTTGTATTTTAAACGTGTTGAAAGATTCGATGATGATCCGTTTCTATAAGGCTATTGGCAATGATTTTTTTGAGTAATTTTCCTGAAAGAACTGCCAGCAGTTGATGCTATGATTTTGTTCATCTATTCCGTAAAATGAGCCTTAAACTGGTCGAATACGAATCGAATACGGTCGAATTATACGTGAAATCTCGAGAAAAGCTCCAAGTACAACTGTCCATACAAAGTATTATATATTTTAATCCAGTGGCAACTGTGTAATTACAGTTCATTAAGTGTTGTTCATATTTCCACAAAAAAATGGAGAAGTAAAGAACGGTAACTTGCTCAAAGGATTGTTTTCCTCTTTCTTTCGAACATGTTCCAATGTTCCACCGTCTATGCAACTCTGTTAATTTGTCCGTCGTGTTTGTTTTGTTCGCTGCATGCAAAAGCGCTGCCTACGTCAAACATTTTCCCCTTCGCGCGACGCTCAAAAGCTCAGCGCGCTCAAAAGCTTGCGCAGCTAGCTCACACGCGCGCAGGTTGTTCCAACCCGAGCAACAAAAAAACTTGCTCTTTGCATTACAAGTTTCTCTCAACTCTTTCTCTTACTCGCTCACGATTTGGAGCAGAAAACAATGCAAGAGAAAAAAAAGAGCGTTTGGTATTCGGGTGCGTGCTGCAGGAGTGTCAAACGAATGAACGGCTTTGATGAATTCAAGTCCGCTCCCCTGCTTTCAGACAGATTCCATCGTCGTGGAACGCTGGTTGTGTTTGTTGACGCGTTGTTGTTGTTTGTGAGGGCCAGTTGCACTTTCGTGCATTGTGCTTTATTAGTTTGCTGCACCGTTTCGAGCGCGTACGGTTGGTGTATTTTTGGTACTATCGAAAGTGTTTGAAAGGTTTACTTTATGCGCATTTGCAGAGCACAGATTCTGAATTTGGTTTTTGGTGTTTGGTTTAATTGTGCTAAAAGGTTTAAGAATAACGAATTAAAGGTGAAAAATGGTTTATCTAAAAGGAGCGAGCAAAACTGTGCCATGGCAATTGTGTTTGTTGCTCAGTGTTTGATCGCTGTGATCGTGTCAATATTGTTTGGAAGCAGAAGAGAATTGAATGAAACAGTGTTGTTGCCGTGTTATGGTGACATATGCATGCTAATATCCTAAAGAGTGCTCTGTTTAACAGTGCTCCTTTGTCCTTCTAAATGAAAGTGATACAAGCAACTACAAAACCAACCGATGCACCCATGTGATTAAGATCAAGCACGACCATATGAAACCAGACTTGATTAAAATTAAATTCATTCACCCTAATCATTCAAGGTGTCGATTGAAAGCTCCCATAGACCCCGTCTGCAAAAAAAACTCCACCCACCGGTACACTGAATTCGAGACGTAAACAGGAACAGGCTGTTTCAACCGGACCTTGTTGTGATGAAAATAGTTGTGCATTGAATTCACGTGTGAAGCAAGTTGACGAAGTAAAAACAAATCCAACTCCGAAGCCCAGCAATACCAAGCCTTACTTTAATCTTAAAATGCGTCATGCGTTCTCAATTTTGAAGCATGCAGTTTCGTGTTCAATTTTTTCTTTCATCTACAAACTTCGTCTGAACGAAAAGTCTCATCAACGATTAAACAAATAAGCAGTCCCTTGTGTTAAAACACCACCCGCCACGTTCTTTACGCTCCCCAAATCTCTTACAAAGTTGAGTCGACCGAACCGGCAACATATTCGCGGGCACTTGTTTCCTCTCTAAAAACGGAGCAGTATGTATTTTTTGCGCTTCTGCCAACGGCAGCCTCCGGCCTACACAAAGTTTAACGAAGGTTAGTGGGCGATATACGTCGTGTGTGCGCTCGATCGCTGCTTGTTGCTTGCAAGCCGCCGCTAGCTTTGGCTCTGACACTACGCGCCCCATTCCGATTGCCGCCGCCGCCGCCGAAGAAGCTTTTTAAGCATTTGCATGCGTGTTGTTTGTGGTTGTTATTTAGTCTTTGTCATCCAATTTGGTCCGATCTTTGCAGTAATGGCAGAACAGTTTTTGGCAAAGCACTCTACGCTCCTCGCCGCCGATCGAAGTGGTTTGATAAAGTTCTGCAAAAAGACGGCCAAGAATTTAAAGGTCACGTTCTTGCGTAGCTGTCATGAATTTGTGGACCCTAAGGCACGTCCAATCGGGTAACGATTTAAATGTTTGTGCTTAATGCTTTTGTTGTGTGGTGTATTTTATTTTTGTTTAGTTCAAACCTGTCCATTTTTTCCTGTGTGGGCTTCGTGCAAATAAATCTCTTGCGGATGCTATAAAACCGTCAAACGTAAACATTGTAATCGATTGTATGGATTTTAAATCACATTACCGTCAACATTTCGAACAGTTTCCATCCATTTCAAAAGGGTTTTCAGCGGAAGAACATTCGTCCAAGTTTTGCGCCGATTTGTTTCCATTATCGTCGGCGCAAACGACTGTTTACAGACAACGTTTGTCAGTGCAAATGCAAACAAATCGGCTTAAGCCACGCTCAACTTCCCACACCAACGCAAAGCCGCTCAATTCGTGTCCCATCCGTGCGCTGATGTTGGTGAGAAGTTTCGACGTTTTGACCTCTAAAAATCTTTCAATCGTCACTGTAAACACGCTACTACGGTCCCGATCGTACGTTGTACAAATAATTCGTCGCAATGCAAACATTACCAACCTTTGGCGATAGTTGTTTGTTGCATTGTGTGGCTACACTGAATCAATATTGGTCCGGAGCGGACCATAAGATGTACCATCTCTCGTTCGCTCTTGCCTCCCAATCAAGGACCCGATGCGGTGCGTTTGTGAGGATCACTTCTCGATTGGACGGGTAATTAGCGAATTACCACCAATTACTGAAGCTCGGCGTCCTTCGTCAGTAATACATATACTACATCCTCTCTGTGGTGTCGGACGTTTGGAGGATCATCGATTTTGCACATCCGGACGGCGAGAAAGGTCGACGGAAGCGAATGGAGCAGAAAAAGATAATCGGAATCCAGTCACAAAAGGGGGGTTTTAAATGTGAGTTCTTTCGTTTCGGATGTACGGCGATGCTCAGTGCAGTTTTATGGGTGCCGAGTGCGATTGTAAAATATTATTGCGTTTTGTAAAGTAGTTTTGCAATTTTTAATATCCGTAGGACTCAAGATTTCCGTAGAATTTCCCAAACTTTGTTGTGATTTCTTTAATATGCTCTTAGAATAATTCCTTTCTGCCCAAGACGTACTGATTCACCTTTGATTTTTTAACCTTCCACCGTTCGGAAGGCGACGCTCCAGTTTTCTACGTCAGTAGTAGGTTAACCTTCGCCCTAGATTGAGATGCGGATTAATTAGCTTGTTAACAGCCGGCTGCCTGGCGCACGGCACGAGTCTGGTGTAAAAATAGTAGACACAAAGTGTGGAAAACCACACCACACTCCAAGACCTCAACAAGAACTTGCGGTGTTTTGCGGTGGTGACCATGGCCTCCGATCCTCGTTTGTTTTGTTTTAAAGTTTTTGCTAACCATCAAGAGCTTCAACACGTGCGCCTCTTTGAGTTTGGGTTGGGTTATTTTTCGCACACAAAGCATGATGAGAAGTAAACAGTATATTCGGGTGGTGAACAGTTTTTGGATATTTTATTTTGAGTTTACCGCGTTAACCCAAACATTATACTTGAGAAACTGAGGTAAACAAATGGTTGAACCTAGGTAGAACCACATCTTTTTTACCAGGTCAATCGTTGGATTTTTATTAGTAAAGAACTAAAAATACCCTAATATTGATTGTACATGAAAGCACCCGGAAGTGACAGACGGATTCTGCACGCTGAAGTACGAGCTGAAGCAAACGGAATGCAATTGTTGTACCTTGCCAGTACTGCTGCTGCTTTCCCATACACTGCCCTTTCGGAGCTCTAGTTTCCTGCATTGCGACCACCCATCACCTAACCTAGATCACTATCATTTTGGCGTTTAATGAGATTTAATTCTGCAAATGTGCGGGTACGACGGTGGCGAGGAATGGGCCTTTTTTGTTGTTCCCTTGCACCGCGCCCAACCCACCAACAGTTCTCCGCGCCTCTCGGATAGGGAAGTGAAATTGGGTCATTCAGGCGAAAACCTTCGAACCTTTTGGACCAAGCGACGGCATGTTTCGCTCCATATTTTCCCGCTCACACGAGATATCCGTCTCGTCGGGAAAGGGAAGTCAACACTTGTACCATGGCCACCAGAGGCGAAGTGTGCCCTCTTGGTTTGGGTGTGTCGTAGCGCGGCCTGTTCGTTCACTGGAGCGTAGCGGCGGTGGCATGTTTTGTTACTCGTCCGAACCATCCCATACAAAACGGTAGCATAAAATCAACCATTGGTATAGAAAAGTGCTGCAGCAGTACTTTGGTGATGATGGCCCTGCTCGTAAGCCTAGCAGGGCACAAAGGGAGCGGCCTCCTATCTTAGTTGCTTCCTTCTATTGATATTCGCGCAGCTGCTGCCAATGTCATAGGCGAAACGAATCGCACATATTCTTCGACACAACCGTGTCGCATCCAGGAAGGTGAATCGAACCTAGTGACAGAACTTCGCCAATACACCTGCAATGGGAAGGAAGGTGTGCGGTTCCGTTTCGTTTGTTGGTCGATAAATAAAAAAAGCGCATCCGTTCTTTAGTAGTCTTCTTGGCTTTGCACGGCTTTTTTTGTGTCCCAAGCAAAGAATGCGTCCAAAGACATCGGAAGCTGAGAAGCACACAGTATACTAAAGGAGCCATGTTGAGAAAATAAACTGTCAAGAATGAGGTTAGGGCCGGTTCGGCTATTACTGGTGCCGGCAATCGATAACTGTGCGAAACTAATTAACCTTTTCGCTGTAGTTCCGCTTCGTACCACCGTGCTAGGTCAACATCGAGGTTGAACTGTTTGCATTACCTGCTGACATCGGTTCAGAACTTGAATCCCGCCTATTGACGGCACGGCTTTCCGGACAGCTGACAGTTGGCGCATTATTACTGGTACGAAATGATGATTACATGTTCGGCAAAATGTGTGCCTCGTGCATCGTAAAATTGCAGTAATTGTGTGACTTTTCAAGCAAGTCTGTATTTATTTAAGACACGCGTACTTTCTGTCCACGTCTGTACGTTTTAATTGCGAAACCATCTGCAAGAGTAAAGTTGTCAATATCTTATCGATTTTTTGGTGCAAGTCCTCCAAACACTCGACGACCTTTACCGACTTCTCGTGTGTGTGTGTGTGTGTGTGTGGGTCGACAATCCTTTAAATATTTCTGGTTTTAGACATGACACCTCGAGAGCTACTTTCCATTCAACAAGTTTTGGGCCACTTCCATTTTTTTGGCCCAAGACGCAACAGTACCCGCTAAAATCGGTCAAAACAAGTTGGCTTTTATTTTGGAGTGAGGAGACCCGAACCGCCTTAGCGACATGTTTACCGGTTGCTACGTAATGCGATGAATGTGATTTGTAATGGAGTGGTTGAAAACAAACGGTGGCACAATGTTTGGCAGTTTGGCAGAGCTTCATGTATGGGTAAGAGAAAGAGAAGTGCCAGCATGTGGGTTCAAGTTGTTAAGTTCTCGTGATAGGATTAAAATTTTCAAGGGTAGAACTTCCAGTAAACAGAGTCCGGATTAAGATAGAGGCGTCACAATTAGACAATGTCACATCTGGAGTACAATATAAGTCTCCGGTTGTTTTGGAAACAGGGCCGAGCACACCAAAGAAAGTAAGCTCAGTTGAAGAGTCCATAGTTTTAAAATTTAAATAGTGAGAAATATATCTGTTCATTTTAAATGTTTAACGATAATTCATATCTTTTTTTACTTATTGACTGTCTGGATAATATTTTTAACCCTACCTGACTACACTTCTTCTCTGTATTGGTTTTTTTCTTACCATTCAAACTACGCAAGACGCCGATGCGTCACAGACGACCGATCTCACAAACACAACGCCTCATTCCCAGCATATGCGGGCACACTACTTGCTCCATCTTCTCCTCACTACGGTGTGCCACTGTCTCGGTCGGTAGTGGGTGGTGACGCAAGACCACCCTAACCAATTTATCCAGTTGCGAAGCCGGGGTGGAATGGTAAGTTGGCTTTGGCCCGCGGCTAAGTGATGCGCAAAATATCACCAGCGCGGGATAGAGGCCAACGATTAGCTCATCGTGTGTTTGGGAAGCGCAGTACGCTTGGTTAAAACTGATTCAAAACACACAAACCCTTTTCACACGCGTACCTTTATGCACGTGTGCAAGTGGTGAGGGTAAGCTGTGGTGTTGTGTGAGTAATGCTGTCGCTGCCTGTAGTTGCATCCGATTTGTTATTGTTTTGTGACAAATTTCGCGTGCTGTGTTGGGGGACGGCAAAATTGCTGGTTTTTGTTGCAGTTTCCATCAAATTGGAGACGTTGTAAGCGTTTGGCGGATATCGTCGCGTCGTTAATTTTCCGCTCGACGGAACTCGCTCAGCTGCTGGCAGGGGATGAGCTCGTGTGTCGAGACGTTTCCACTGCGCACACTTCAAGCAAGCTTGTCTGGCTTTAGCCTTGTGTGTTGAGGGGTGTCTTTCGTAGGGATTTTTTTTTTCAGTCGCGTTTCAATTTCATCATAGACGGCAGCGTCAAACGGGTGGAACCGTAACGTTAGCGAAGTTTTAGCTCGAAGGGCAAGAACACAGCTGCACGGCGTCAGTTTTTCTTGGTGAAAGATTTCTATCGCACAAGAGCCGTTGAGGTTGAGTTGGGTTTTCAAGTATTAATTGTTCAATCAGTATTTGGATAGAGCACAGAGCAGTTTGTGTAGCTTTGTGATTACATTGTTTGTTAAGGCAACGAATTGTATTGCTTGAATTTTGAAACTGTACTTTTTGGAGTACTCAATACCACTCTTACTGCATCTGCTAAAGAAGAAATCGATCCACAGTCTCCACGGTACGATTTAATTCTATCTAAGGTATCTTGCTCCGGGACTGAGTCAACACGTAAATGAGCAATTCCCACACAACGCATCAAAAACGTTACTCCTTTTCGCGGTAAGCTCTCTAGTGTATGCTGAGTCATAAGTTTACGATCCAAAACAAAACGAGGAAGTAGCGACGCGGTGTGATGGGTTGCGTATGGCGCCAACCGAGTGATGGCATTGGCCCACTCAGTTTTTGGTCCCTTTGTGGTTTTACTTTTTAAAGCATATTTTTCATGTCGGTTTCATTTGCTTGTTGCTGATTTGTTGATAAAAGATTTCCCATGCTGATTGAGTAAATTTCTTGGCGGTTTTGTTTTGCTCGGTCAAAGTTTCTCGAAATGAAGACATGATCGTGTACCTAGTTCCCGGAATGTATGTGCGACCGGAGAGGATTTTGAAGTGGAATCAGGTACAGCACAAGCTGATTGGGACACAAGCTTTTCCGGAGGCTGCAAACATGATGGATACGTCTTAAGTAAAATTTAAAGTCACACAAGGTCAAGTGCATTGGACGACTTATGAAAATCGGGTTTGACAATTACAGGGTTTCTGAGTAGAACTATAAAAGTGCGAGGCATTTCTAGACAACGCTCAAGATGAACTGGACAGCAGGTAGCTTGAACTGGACAATCGTCACCGTTTCTCGACAGTGGTCAAGTTGAACTGGACAAAAGCTAAGTTGAAGTGGACAAACGTGAAGTACCAAATATTTGAAAAAAACCGTTGAAATACACATTTTTAGTAAGTTATATGCATAACATGCATTCAATAAGAACTTTAATATAGTTTGCACCTTGACCATGTTTGAAAGCGGTAAAACAAATGTATATGAATGTTTGTACGTCTGATTTAATATTTTGGATTCTGTAAAATATCCATGACAACAGCTACAAGAACTCCATTCAGTGATTATAACCAGAGACGTCTTGTGCCATCTTCTGTGAAAAGATAAAATTAATTACAACAGGTATTGCAAATATCAACCGAGTATGCCCGGGATAAGGCAAATAATAGGGAGGAAATGCCTTATCAATATGATTGTAATTTTTTTTTTCAACACAAGCGGTGTTGACAATACGGCGTTGGACCGTCATAATCAATTGTAAATAAATAAATAAATAAGGTATTGCAAATATTTTATTTTTCTACCACACATTTTTTAAACAAAACCATGCATTTTGATCCTAATTATATTCGGTGTGAAAGTATACGCACGTTTGGGAATTATTTAGAATTGGAAATAGGAAAAAATGTGTGTTTCAGCAGTTTTTTTGTTTTAAAATTTGCCAAGCGTTTCCGAAACGCTTCAAACCGTTTCACCAACCATTTCCAATATGTTTGTCCAATTCTACTTGACGACTGTCCACTTCAACCTAGAGTTTGTCCAGTTCAACCTACCCGATGTCCAGTTCATCTTGAGCGTTGTCTAGAAATGCCTTGCACTTGTCTAGTTAGAACTAGACAATCCTGTATTATTCCTCAAAAAGATCCCTTTTTACTTATCTAAAAATTCTTCCTCATCCCTAAAGCTATCTTCAATCGCAGTTAGTTAGCCCGCAGAAAAGTTAAATCGAATGTGTTATTCTCATGGTTCGTACCAGCAATAGCTCAGGTTTTATTATTAATTTATCATACATCGTTGCTAATTTATTATGCATCGTGACAGTTCTATCAAATCCAGAGCGATCCGTTAGTAATCGTTTTGTGGACAGTAAATCCGAAATCGATGCCTGTGTGAAACACGGCAAACCACACGACAGGACCGAACCACAAAGTTGATGTCTCTACAAGCCATCAGTTTAAATGCTTGTGGTTTGCTTCCGGTCCGTAATCCGAATCAACATTTTTGGAGCGAGTTTTGGTTTTTAATAGTGCACTTCAAACTACTTCCTTCCATCGTCCTATGTATCTGAATTGCTGATGTGTTGATTAATGTGAATAGTACGTGTGTGTTTCCTCTTTAGACTCATAATTACGACGACAGTTTGTTTGTACAAGTGTGTATTTATTGTTTCTCGTGCGCGGTTATAATTACGACTAATAATGTTATTATCATTGCCCTAGCGCCTCCCAGTGCTTGACATTGATGCTACATCTTTTCACTCTCGGACATCGTTTCCTTGTGTTTTGTTGTTGTAAGGACTAGGGTAGTGATGCGTCCGACAGTGGTGTGTGGTTGAACGCCAAGTGTGGTGCAAAAAGTGCAATTAACAGTGGGCGAAACGAGAAAAGAGCAAAAAATTGGCTACACTGGCCTGCATAGCTCGGCTAGTTCCTAGCGCGTCTAACCGACAAACCCGTGTGGCTCTCGATCACTAGTGTTACCTTTTTTTCTGCTTAGTGTATGTGTGCGCGTTCGCTGTTGTGCGCCCTTCCTTGCCGACGATCCGGGGAAGGGGTACTGCTGTGTGGCGGTGTGCCTTCGATGATGCCCACTAGGGAAAACGAATAAAAAAAAGTGTCAGAGTAGAAGCTATCTTGCCAAGTGTCCGCATGGCTGGAAGTTGGTGGTGTTGAGCTCAACCGTGAAGAAGTTCCAACCAAGAGAGCGAATAGTGTCGTGGCCTGAGTGGATAAAAAGGATGATTACAAGTAGGAAACAAGAAAATAAGCACGTGTCGCGATGTAAATGAGGCATCACGTGTGTTGTATTGCACAGAAAGAAGTTGCAAAGCTGTAAAGTGCAACACTAACTACTCAGTAGACAACCTGCAGCGCTGGAAATGCTGTTCGCGTCTAATGAGGATAGTTAAGTGAAGAAATATGATATCAGTGTGCATGTGTATATTACACACTTCAAAGTCATTAATGCCTCGTAGTTCTTACCATTGTGAATCCGTGTTCTGTGCAGTGCTGTGTTAAGATGTTGTCTTGAGGTTCGTTTTATATCCATACAAAGCGTCTACGTTTCGTTTGCCGACCAATGTAATCCTGCTGAGCGAATAGCGGAAGAAAACACGTGTAGCGAATTGGAAAATAAGAACAACATGGTGACGACGATCAAAATTACTGGTGACGGTGTGTTTATCCAGTCCAATGGTGGCGTTGGTGGTGGTGCAGGAGGGCCACGACTGCAGCAACAGCAGTTACTAGCAACTGCTGATACCCTTGGCAGCACCGCCATCGGGGAAGCGAATTTGCCACCTACGAACGGAACGGTGCACAGCAGCAACGGATCCCTGGACACGGTAGATAGTGCCGGCATCAGCGATACAAACAACAATCACAAAGGCTACCGCAACTTCAACCATCGCCGGTACCAATCGGACGAAGGACCGGGCTTTATCGGGGTGCGCAATGGCAAATCGGAACGAGCTGATGGTGGTGGATCGTCCGGTTCGTCGATCGAGATGGCGTCGGGTGAAAGTGACGATACGATCGGCGATCCCGATCCGAGCCGTAAGCGTGACAAGTTTACGATTTCATTCCTGAACACGCATCGCTCCAGCGGCGGTGGACTGCAAAACGGTGGCCATGGTAAGAGCATGCTCAACCACAAGTTTATCGTGTACAACAGCAAAAAGCCAAAGACGTCCTCGGTGCTTCACCAGCAGTACTACCAGCAGAGCTTGGCGGCTGCCGGTGAACTTGGTAATGGTAGTAGCAGTGGGTCGCCACCGTTACCGATGCAGTACCAGAGCCACTACCAGCAGTACCTGTACAATCGGCTACGGCCATCGCTGTCAACCTCGGTGTTAAGTTCCCCGTCACTGATTAGTGGAACGACAGCCGCGCTTGGCGCTTCATCGCCACTCGGACGTTCCGTGGACCGCGATCGTGATCGGCTGGAGCAACAGCATCAGCTTTATCAGAACAGTTTATTCCATCAGCAGCATCGCTCGTTGCTTGGAACTCCACCGGCAGCCGTACCTGGGTGGGCCAAGTCCACTTCCTGTCTGGTGACGGACAGTGTAGTAGCGGCAACTTCCTCCTACAGAACTGTCACCGCATCACCGCTACTGTTGCTTCCTGCCCAGCCTACCAGAAGTCCACCACAGCCTCACGCCACCTCACCACGGCCCGTACCGATCTCTTCGTCTATATCCTCACTCTCCTCGTCGCCGTCTTCGTTTTCTGCCAGCTCGCCACCAACGTCCGGTGCGAGTTCATCGGCCAACACACCTCCACCACCGATACCGAGTGAAGCTGCAACACTTTCGACTGCAGCTGTACCAGCAACCACCACCTCCACAGCGTCAGTACCGGCAACCTGCAGCTCCCCGACGCCAACGACAACATCAAAGTCACCAACTCCACCACCAACGAGTACAACAGCGCCCTCCACACCGACGCACTCATCGCCGCCACCCTCGTCAACGTCAAATCTTGGTCAGTAGGTCTCTCTTCGTTTAAAGGAGGAGTTGGGTACTTTATAAGAGCGCTAATTATTTTATTCAATTCATAATTCATTTCTCTGATGGAAAATTAATGCTTCTTTCGTTTGGTTGATGTTTGTGTGATTTGTTTTGATGATTTGTGGTTTTTTAGTTTTATTTTCTCACTTTGAAGCTCTGCTCACCACCGGCTGGGTTTAAAATAGTGAATTGTTTTGTTTACACATGTTGTTTGATCCTACATGACTTAATTTGCCTTCACTTTTTACCCACGAAACTGCTGCTTTAATACATGCTGCACAAGAACTCCAACATCACACAAAAAGAGTGTTTCGAAACATGAATGGGTTAACGTCTCGGTGGCCTGTTTCAGCCCAGGTCACATCCACACCAGCGTAACGCTCGCGTGCTGCTCACGCGTTCCTATTCCCACCGGAAGCATCATAAGGTAGCAAAATGACACAAAACAATAGAGTAAATGTCGAGCACCACGCCATCTGCCGGAAATTTCACACAATGCCCCCTTCCTGTAAACTGGCTGCTTCAACGTTTTGTTTTACCATCGCTTTTCCCTCTGTTTTGTGGCACCTTATGCGTGGTGACCTTTTCCATGTGGTGACTATACGTGTGTGTATTGCTGCAGCAGTGGGTCAGAGGTCTTTCGGCAGCAGGTTCTTACCAACTCTGTTGGACTAAACCTTCGGGCGTGTTTTAATATGGTGTCATCGCCTACAGGGACTCTAGCCTCTTAACCTCGTTGTGATTGTGGGCTTTCCACCAGCTTTCGTGTACTGTGGGGTTTTCTTTTTCTGTCTCTCTGCTGGTTGGATGGGTTTCCATATGCTTTTGCCCAATGGTACAATCCAAAAAATCCACCAGAAGTCTTGGCGTAGCGTCAGAATTGTCGCTTTTATGTGCATAATTTATTGCAACTATTATTCTTCACACAGGGGATACCGGTCGTGGAAATGCGAATGGAAACGTTTGCCGGTGGCCAACACTTGTCGGAGTGTGCGGTGTGTTTTATTATCCAGCCCGGGTTTATATACAGGGACAGGTGACTCAAGTATTCTTCTTCGCAATGAGCACCGGAAAACTTTTTTTTTTGCTTGTTGGGTGGTTGAAGATGTGTCTTCATCGTACTATGTTGGCTTCGCAGTCGGATTGCGTCAATTGACTCATTCAAAGCTTGTGGTATGGCTTACAACGTTTAATAGATTCTTTGACCACGAGAAACCATCGCAAAATCTATCCGGGTTCTTTAACTTTACATCGATTTGGGAAAAATATTTGGGGCAAATATACTTTGGATGTGGAATAAATCAAGCAGAATATTGTGTTCGGTAGAAAGGTGATGTTTGAAATGCGATTCCGAAAAGGACGAATTAATGTGACATTGAAAAATAAAATCGATAAAAAATAGGGATCCATGCCTAAAGTACCGAGAGTCTTTTGAAGATCTTTTCTGAACGAAGCGCTAAGGTTCATTACATACCTTTGTGTGGTTGAAGTGAAATGATTCAATTCAAATCAACCCAAAACCCCGACAAAAGATTTCTTCTGCTGATTATGCCATAAAATTGTTTATTCCCTTTTCCATTTCTTAGTTAAAATCAATCTGGCAACCTTGCGTTAGTCCGCGTTTAAATGGACGAGAGTGAAAACGTGCACTCTTCAAATCGTGTCAATCCGTGAACTACGCATTGTGGGTTTTCCTTACCATTACCCACATCTCCTTCCACCGCGCGTGACGTCAATTGGTAAATTACCGGAATTGCTCTCCGGTCCAATTGAGCTGGCCCGTACCGTTTCTTCCTCCGGGGTTTACGTTAACCTACTAAAATTAGAGCGAACCGACGGCAATGGCACGCGTTCTTAATTTACACCGACCGGGCAGGCAAAGGTGGGAAAAAAGAAAATTTTGCCCGGCAAAGAAAATTACCGAAAGTAACGCCGGCTGGAAGATGGAATTGAGCTCATGACAATTGGGGGAAAATTAAAATGGAATACAAACAGTTCACACATACACACTTTATACGGGGCTCAGTGTTTGCTTTTTTGTTGCAGGTGCCTGGAAGAGATCGACAGAACTTAGATTTGAAACATTGAACTATTTCAATGTTTCAAAAATTCAGTTTTGCTGGTTTTATTGTAACCTCCTTTAGATGTATTTGAAAATTAATAAAATTTTCAAGCCCCAGAAACTTAAGCTCAGTGAAATCTTTTTCTAAATTGTGCCTCTCTAGCTCCGAAAATGTTGGTCTTAATAACTCCTCTTCGTCTAAGTTCGACAAAAGCAAGCAATCATTATATTATGGTTTGTACAGTAATGTGGACTATTACAGGGAAAAGCCCTCGAGGTGTGTACAGGTGATTTGTTAAATGGCGGAGACTGGTAGGATGAAAATTACACTTCAAATGTACGCCGAATGTGGAGATTATGACTTTCACTTGTAGAAAGCCATTTTTCCTCATTACACGCACGCAGTAATTTAATTTCGTGAGTGTTTTTTTTGTCTTCTCCTCTTCACTTGTTTTGCTAAACTTGATGGTGAATTTTTCGCTGTTAAGGAATTTGGTGCTATGCTATGAGCGGTATCAAACATGCTACGTAACCCATGTAGGTTAATGTAACTGCTTTTAAATGGGTTCATTTAAAAGAGTTTTTAGAACGAGCAAGAATTTCTAAACGGCCCTCTGGTGTTCTTCAAACGGCAAGACCGGGTTTCAAATCCTATCCGGACAGCCCCCTAGTCAGCAGTGAGGACTGACTATCCAACTACGTGGTATCAGCTAGTATATTAAGCCATTAGACGACCGGCGTGACCTAGAAGGATGTTTAGCCAAGAAGAAAGACTTCGATGGCAAGCACTCTGAGGCTGAGGCGCCAGTGGTAGAAGCGACGGCAAAATTCGTCTCCACACTGAATATCCAGCTACTTTGTACCAATAAGTCTCGTTAGCCATTAAACGGTCGACATAAACTAGCAGGTCATACTTAGGCAGAAGAAGAAACTCACTACGAAATATTCATCACAAGAAAACTCTATTTTTCTTTACCTCCATGCCCTCAAAAAGCGCGAAAATTTAACTGTGGGTTTACACCCCCACATAATGTTTATTATTAATTGTTTATTAAAAATAAATTTCCCGTTCGCAGCACAGGTTTAACGAGAACACCATGTACAACATTTCCTATTGCAGCATCTAAATCTCAGTAATCCTATTCCTACAAGTCCTGATATTCAAATTATAGTCGAAGTGACTTGAATACTCATTAAACGAGACGCGTCATTGCACTCATTGGTATTTTTTCGCCGTATTGCGTGTTATAACCTAGTTTCAAATAGCATTCTTTGTTGTCGAGGTGTTAAGCAAAAGGCTAAGAGACTGATCTTGTTAAGTAGAGATGGCGCATCAATTGTCCCTAGTATTAAACCTGCTATAAATGTGGCCTGTACAATCTTTTGTCGTTCTTCTAGCGGTCGTAAACCTAACAGTAACAGGCGGTCGTTGTAGTGCGGCAGATTGGTACTATCTCTCCATTTTAATTTTAAAATGGCCTATCGGGAAAATTTGCGTTGCAAGGCCTCTAATCTATTAACCCATGTGACGCCATAAGGGCATCAAACGATCGAACCATACTCTAAAAAGGGCCTAACTAAACTGTAGAACAGTATTTTGACGCATACGGGATCGTCAACATTTTTTCTCATCTTCAATATTAGCCCTAGTGTTCCCACGACCATTTATTTCTTCGAGGCGAGGCACAAATGTCCGATCGATTGTCGATGTCTGAAATGTCGATTTTTTTATCGAATACTACACCTAGGTCCCATAATCCCATAAAACAAGTGCAGAATACCGTACACAATGTAGAATACGAGATACAAACATTCTAATGAATTCTAAATTTAAACTTCTTGAGAAATCGAACTTGTTCCAATGATTTGCAATTTATATTTGTTATTAAACTACATTTTACTTCCTCAAAATGTTACTTCAGAACTTTTCTACTACAGGGTTAAACCTGGAATCATTACCTTACGCCAACTTAAATCACTTACCTTGAATGTGCAATTTCAAGACTGACTCATCCTATCCGACGGGAAGCTGTTTAATGTACACACCAAACTCACCCACCAACTGCCGACAACTATCTGTTCTTCACGCAATTTGTAGTCATCGGAGTCCATCGAAGGGGGGGCGTCTGTTTCGCATGAAGACATATCGCGCTTGATACGGGCGCGTTTCATTCTACGCGCTTAATTATGTATTTAAATGGTAGTGTTTCTGTTTCTTTTTTGTTTCGTTGCCGTTGTAGCGGGATTTGCAATGCAAAACGTGTTGGACTTTGACCCAAACTTGGCATGTAGAGGAGATAAACGTGAGGAGTGTCCACATCTCGTGCATAATTTGGTAGATGTTTTGAATGCGCTTTTTTATGTCTCCACTTCAGCTTACTGAGAAGTTCTCTCATCCGTAGTGTGTGTGTGTGTGTGACAAAGAGAGGATGAAGCTGTGTATGTGCGTGTGTATTTTATCTTTTGTTTTGTTCATCCCCTAAGATTGGCTGCATATTATTTGCAAAGACCCTCGCGGTGATAGAATCACTCACCCGAGAAGTGGTTGAAGGCTTCGCAACATACTCGTCCCACCAACCAGGCTCGGCAGTACGGCGGAGATCTCCACTAGCGTAACAGAGAATCTTGCGTTGCGAAGCTGCTACTGCCGTTTTGGTAGGTTTCACGCTGTGCGCAAGAAGTGATGCTTTATGGTGATGTGCCATGCGGATGGATTGTGAAGTTTCATCCTCCTAAATTTCCGACGCCGAGAAGAAGCCTCCCGAGTCGTCGAATCTTGTGGGTCAGTCAGCCGGTTGCATGACGGCTTTTTTGTTGTTGCCCGGTCTGATTTATGGTTCTTTTTCCAACTGAATCTCCCTCCGCTGTTTCGGTAACTCATTCGGTAGCGACGCGTTTTCACAATCACTGACAATCATGACGACCACGAGGAGTTCAAGATAATAGACGAACTGGCAGAGATTTTAGAAGATTTTAGTCGAAGTCAAAGAAGTCAAAGCTGGGACAAAGAAGTCAAAGACTCCCCTTACATGGCGATGCCTTGTAGCACGGTAGCACGCGGAACAGATCGTTCCGGTCGTCGTGCACGGGGATTTAAATATCCTACGGTAGACAAAACCTTATTTCTTGCCTCTATTTATCACTTAGCTAAACCGAGCTCGTGATGAGATAGTTTGTTTTGCGAGATTGCTTCACATTTCACTCACATTTCACTGTGATCGTTTTGATCGTCGAACGTTTCATGTCACTATTATTTTAAGCTGCATCTGTCTGAATCATCGCCGATCAGCGCGCTCGGCAATGATGCGTTTTGCTGCCATGTTCGTTTCTGTGTAAACGATTCGAAACGTTTTAATTTATCGCACACTTGAGCACAGGCAATAAATTACGTCGCGAGTCACGCCGGAGCCAGAGTCAGTCTTCAAGTTGTGTTAAGATGTTTTGCTTCTCGTTTATGATGAGATTCTTCAAAATTCTTCACGACGATCTGCCGTTTTTTTGACTAGCTGCCTAGACTCGATTTTACTCTAAGACAAATCAATCAATACTGCGGGCACGTACGAATAAAATCCTGGAATAGTGATGGATACTCTGGAGTGGATTAATGAAACCACTCCAACTCCGACGTGTAAAAATCGCAGTTACTCCGGAAAAAATCCAGAGTCAACTCCGGAGTTTACTCCGGTATCTACAGCGATTGCGATGTCGATTTTGAATCCGAAGTAAAAACAGTTACCTGTAATTGATTCCACAGTCCACTCCGGATTACTCCGGAGCAAATTCCGGATTACTCCGGAGTAACTCCGGAATGCCTCGGAGTCGGATTAATCTGATTTACCCTTCACTACTCAGGAACAGCCTCAAATTTGACTAGAGTCAGCCAAATTAAAACGCGAAGTTACGAAGTTCTATTCGGGGTTTAGGAACTTGATTACATACCTTTTTAAGCTCAAACGAGGATGATGTAGTTTTTTATACGTTGTCTTGATCTCTTCACATATTGGAAGGCTCCTTGATAGATCTCTTCTTCTTGGCTTAACGACTTTCTAAGATCGACATCGACCATCTAATAGCTTATAGACTTACCGAATCCTCGTAGTTGAACATTACGGGAGGGCGGTTCGGATAAGATTTGAACCCCGAGCCAGCCGAGTGAAGACCGGCGCCGCTGTCAACGAAACCAACGGCCCGCCCCCGGTATTATGTGTAATTAATCGATTTGCGTTTTCGCACGCACCGCGTGCCCCACTTCGAGTAAGACAGGAATAAGATTTTCGATTGGAATGCTCGTTGGCACTTTCAAACCTTGAAAATGTGCGTGCAATTCTAGCACGCGTTTCAAATTTCATGCGTGCGTGTATGTGTATTTTTTTCTCGACTATAGCGAATCAACTGTGCATTGTTAATATACGTTTCAAGGAATGTTTTTTTTGGGTGGGGCAATTTAGAGGGTTAACTTTTTTTTTTTCGTAAATAGCTGCCTGTGTTTCACCCATCGATCGCTTCGGGCTGTTAAATTTCCGATCACTGGCTCGACGATTCCATTGACAGCCTGTGATGGTTGTGTTTATACGATTGGGATTTTTTTTTGGGTGATTTGGTGTAGTAAAATACAAAAAACGAACGAGCATAGTAATGATTTTACTTCCCCCGCTGCTGCTAACCTGTTGCAGGGCTGTTGGTTCCTGGGTGTCTAATGCTAGTGGCGTCGGAAATATGTTAGCGCATTTAACGCATTACTGCGTGGCGTGCCTGTGTTCAGTCGTGCGTGTTTTCGGTGGGCCCGTGCCTGCCACCATCGTCAAAAAGCATTTTCCGGCGGTGTCGAATGTTAGCTGCGATTTAATTTGTGCGATTTGGTTCAGCTCAGGCTGTCGGTTTTAATAAACTAGTGGCGCTTTTTTTTGTTGCTTTCCATCGTACACGGTCCTTCAATTCAGGGTTAAAGGTACCATCAACGCGGTTTAATGTTTAAAGCACCGTTTGCCTGGTGTTCGAGTCGAGATTAGTCTCCGGCGTGAAGTGGCACACAAAAGAAATGAAACCGAATGGTCGAATTTTGGTCGATTTGATCTAAGATTCGAAAAATAAACTCTTGATTTTTGTATCCATATTTTTTGCAGTTATTTTAAAGATTGCACTTCAAATGTGTTTCGTTTTTTAAGTAATATTCAAATACAATAAAATCAGAATTAGACATTTCTCTCCTAAAAACTCTAAAAAAACACACACAAAAATAAAAGCTGTGCCAGCTCCTCGTTTCGATTTGTTTATCGTCGCGTCAGAGAAGAAAACACGTTCAGCAAGATCGTAAAGACGAAATGAAAGGGAAAACTCTCACTTCCTCTCTGGCATCAGCAGTAGCAGCAGCAGCAGCAGCAGCAGCAGCAGCAGCAGCAGCAGCAGCAGCAGCAGCAGCAGCAGCAGCAGCAGCAGCAGCAGCAGCAGCAGCAGCAGCAGCAGCAGCATCATCATATCCCATTCGATCATCTGTTCGATCGTCTCATCAAACACTTTTCACTTCACCGAGCTGGCAACAGAAAGGAAATACATCCGCCTTTTACTATGCTAAATTTTCCCCCCCATATTCATAGCGGGTCTTCTTCGTTCATTTTAACGAATGCAACATACGATTGGCATCCACTTTGTCTCGATGGACGACGACTTGCACATTGGTGAAATAGTTTATGATGATGGGTTTTTCGAGTTTTTTTTTCTTCATGTTTTCCAACGATTTGTTGCTCATCTATTCATAGCAATGACAGCTCATCGGTGTATCGGAAACACGAGTCAGGGTGGCAAACGGGTTAAGATTGTTTGGGGTTTATGTTATGTTTAGAATTCTGGTGGTTTCCTCCTCCTGGAGTCCAGAGAATAGCATGATGAAGTAACAGCATGACTAGTCCATAAATTTGGTTAGCGCGAGAGAGAGACTGTGGTTGATAGTTTTAAATAAAGTTTAAACCAACTGGTGCATGTGTGTGTTTACCAAAATAGGCCAAAATCGATCTAAAACCGTCCTTGGAATATTGTTTAAAGATGTCTTATGTTGGAATTTTTATGTATTAAAAAATTTCGTCTGCTGACAACAGACGACAAATTACTGATATTCAGAAAAACCTCCAGATAATCACTTCAATATCATTTTTATAAATTTCATTTTAAACATCCGCAACATCCGAATTCGGGTGATGTTGAGCAGAACTGATAGATCCTTATTTTTGAAGTTCTGACAGAACCGACGTTCAAATCTTATCTGATCGTTCCCCTGACCGTAAAGACTGACTATTCAACTATGTGGTGCCAGCAAGTCTAGTAAAAGCCGTTAATTGACCGCCGCGAGCTTCTAGCTCGATCGTTAAACCAAGCAAAAGAAAAAGAAAGTTATTAATCGACACGATAAAGTAGAAACTTGAGGTAAAATTCTTTTTGCAGCACAAACATCTCATCCAGATCATCCATAAACTTAAACTTGAGCTCCTTTAAGCGTAAACTTTGTGTAAAAATAAAAATTCTGTCAAAATGTTTACGCTTCGTGTACCGAGGTTTTGCGAATCGTGAAGTAAAATACCCATTTTAGCGCATTAATTATAATTTTTCTTGCATTACGGTCAAGGCGATCTGTCACGAATTAAAAAAAGTAATTTTTCAAACGCACAACATATGTTTGATTGAAAAGTGGATATTTTCTTCGCTACTTATTAGCTTTGTCTTCACTCTGCTGTAAAATTCGTCCTGCAAATGTTTATGCGACAAGTTTGTAACTCTCGGAGCTACAAATTTTTTTGAGGTAAAGTTTGTGCCTTCCCCTCCAAATCGTGTGTCAATTTTTTCAGTTTACGCTTCGTGTACCGTGGATTGTTAAGTTGAAGACTTGTTTAAGACCATGCGTCACAATATTTAAGACTTCATGTAGTTATCTGGCAATGTTTGATAGAAGTGTTTAACGGTTAAAGTTCAACCTTAAGTTATTGATATTTTGCAATGACCTGTTCAAATACTATGTTTTAATCCATCTTAAATTTTGGCTATGATAAACCGGATTTTTTTTGCAACAAATTAGCAATATTTCAAATACTGCTCTGGGCTTGACTGAAGTTGTTGAAGAAGCATCTTTGTGGGCATCTTTGAAGTGTAATAGTTTAATCCTGGCATTACCAAAACCCTCGTTTTTTAAGTGTAACAGTCCACAAATGCATGAAAAATTCTTTTTATATTTCAGTTTTACCTGCAAACAGTCATTCACTTAATATTTAACAGTATCCACAGTGCCATGAAAATTCTTCGTTCATGCATAAAACTCTCCAATTGCTTAATATTTATGCCACGGTGACGAAAAGTCAATCCTTTTGCTACGAGGGAATACTACTGATGGGATACGATAGCAATGTACGCCACATAAAAGATCGGTGTCTCGCTACCGCTACAAGCCAGCCGGATCGTCCCATATTTCTGATTAAACGAAGACGAATTTCACCGTACATATGTCCACACAAATGCCCTTCTGACCAGAATTCATGTAAATCGCTAAATCACGCCAAAGGAATCGCTCAACCTACCAAAAACACAAAAACTTCTCATAAACTCTCGTCGCACAGCAACGAACGTGACGAGCAATGGGTTTTAGCCCCTGCACACTATCCGAAGCATCTCGTTGTTTGGAAAGTGCCCTGACAGAAAGCAAAACATAGCGTGCGTCCCGAGTGTGACACAACCGTTAATTGATGGTGATGGACACGACGGTGGCCAGGGTAGCCACCGTTACAACGAATCCTTACTGTTGCACGTTGCAACACGTTGGTATGGATTTCGCACTTCCGTTTATTTGGGTGTGGTGCATGTGTTTTTGGTATGCATGAATGTAAATAGCTCCCCAACAGCCATCATCAGCTGTAAAACGTTTCCAAACCCGCATCAACGATGCTATGATTCGTATTTCAATTAGCTTAACCAAGGTGGGATGAGTTAACAGCTGTGTAAAAGTCGGTTTGGTGAGCCCATCAAAAGCCAAACAGTTTTTATTGGTTTGCGCATGCAATCGGAGGGTTTTTTTTGCTTCAATTTTTTTTTCGGGATCGTAAATTAAAAACTGTCTCAACTGTGTTATGGTGGTGCAGTTTTTTTTTTGTTATTGCTGTCATCGGTCTTTTTGCCCGCGGTGACATTTTGCCGGCTCACGTTCACATCGTAATAGCTGGTAAGGGTTTACACTCACTGCGAATGACACGAACGGTAACTAGTGATTTTACGTAACGTAATTTTATCCCAGCACCCTGGAGTACGGCCAGAAGCGAATTAAAAGCGATTGAAAATGTTGAGCTGCTAAATTTAATGAAAATAATTGCTGTCATATGATTATTGTACACGAAAAAATACAGAAAAGAAAATCACTGAATGATGCCAAAATGCCTGAACATTGATGGATTGATGGGTTTTCTTATCATGGGTTGGGTGTATGTATATAAAATCATGTTAAATGTTTTTTTGTCTTGTCATATGCTTGTCCATCAAACGGTTGTTAAATGTCGAGATGATTTTTAAGCATACATTGCTTATGTTCAGCATCCAAACAGACATTTAATCCACCACACCACCCATCAGCGCGCCTTAATTACACGATCGTGAAACAATTTTCGGTTCCGTTTCAACTATCCGACGCCGAAACCGTGAAGTTCCAGTACGGAGCCAACTCACGTCGTGAAGTTGATATAAAATTTTATGTTATTACATTAGCCTCTCTTACATTCCAGCTCCTTTTTTTGTATGTGCATGAGAAAACACCTTCCATATTGCATACCTTTTGCCCGCTTTTGCATGGCGCTTTCTCTCGCATTATTTCTGTTTTATGATAAGCGAGTTTGCTTCGCAGCTGCACTTCCGCCCAAGGGATAGTGAGCCCGCAGGCTACTTGCTCGGTGAGAAATAATTTCAAAAATGATGTAAAACCTTTGTTTTGGTTATCAACCTACACTCACACAAAGTGGCGTCCAACGTAACACCAAGCCCCAGCCTCATTCACCGGGCAACCCCCATCTTTCGGTAGCTTGCCCGGCTTTCTTGGCCATATAAACTTAATTAGTCAAACGAAACGGGTCCGATCTTTGATGTCGAAAAGTAATAAAAATCAACGAACTTTGAAGATCCGTCCCCTGGAGCCTGGTGGCGCATGTTATTGTGTATTGGTGGATCAAGGGGGAGCGTTATTTTTTTTTTAATTTTTTGCTCGTGGAGAAGAGCTGGGCAACGATGGGCAACATAATGCTTTACCACTTTTTCAAGCAATTTTTCTCAATAATGATGACTCCATTACTAACCATCTGCGTGTCTGTCTCGTCTTTTTTCTTTCTCTCTCTTTAGGTAAGTTTGCTGAAGACGCTAGGAAAAGCCAAAAACACCGACCGACCGGCGGCACGACAGCCAGCAAAGGCTCTGGCCAGCGTATCCGAAAAATTAAATCGCCAGTGAAATTACTCTCACGACGATCGCCGTGTCTGCTTGGAGCGTGTCCGGCAAGGCTCTCCTACCGCAACGGAAGCTGGTCGGGGTGTCGGTCGTCCTGATGTTGGCTAATTGCAGTGAACTTTTCCCCGATCGAACCAACTCGAGATCGCGATTGATCGTACGGCGTGGAAGCGAGGTTTCTTTCAATTCATAAGTAACTAATTTCTTAATGATCGGTAGTATCGATGCAGTAAAGGTTTTCTCTCGCGTGGATGTCTTCACGGGCTTCGCTGGAAAGTAGATACACGGGTGAAGGAAATGATAAGGTTGAAAGTGAAAAAAAAACATCACAGAACAAACCGATACCACACAACGCCAAGCTGCGCAATATGTTTGGAGGGTGCTTCTCTTTCTCACTGGTCAACATAATCATATGGGGAAGTTGTGATCACTTAGCTGTGCGCATAGGTTTATTAGCAGTGAAAGTGAAGCTTCTGGGTAAAGATTTTGATAGTAATATATGTGCTCCTCTACGCTTCCCAGCTTCCCAGGGAATCCGTACTGCTGCATGGTGTTCCATAGTTCGGTTCGATCCATGGTATCGTAGGCCGCCTTGATGTCAATGAACAGGTGGTGCGTAGGGATCTGGTGCTCCCGGCATTTTTGGAGGATCTGCCGTAGAGTGAAGATTTGGTCCGTTGTCGATTTGCCTCCAACAAATCCAGCTTGGTAGCTTCCGACGAAATCTGTAGCAGGGGCTCCAGTCTGCAGAAGCGTATTGGGGACAGGATCTTATAGGCAGCATAGGACTGTGATGGCCCGGAAGTTAGCACAGTCCATCCTGTCACCCTTTTTGTACACCGGGTGTATGACACCCAGTTTCCATTCGTCCGGTAGTTCTTCCTGATCCCAAATTTTCACAATCAGCCGATGCATGGCGGAAATCCTCTCCCATCCCATCTTGAACAGATCAGCCACCAGCCCATCGCTGCCAGTGTTCCACGATCTGACGGGTAATTCCATGCCATCCTACCACCTTAATGTGGGCCTACCATGCCTCCTCTGTCCGTGTGGACGGCCTAAAAGAACTTTCTAAGCTGGGTCGTCCGGTGCCATGCGTATAACATGGAGCGCATGGCATCGGAGCCTGGCTAGCCTAATTCGCTGCACGACGGTGAGGTCGTCATACAGTTCTCGTACAGCTCGTCGTTGTAGCGGCTACTCCATTGTCCTTCCACACATACGGGGTCAACGAACCTTCTGAGCATCTTTCTCTCGAACGCGGCCAAAATTGCTGGCTCTGTACCTCTGGCTCTGCAGGTCATAGTTGCTGGCTCTGTACCTCCATACTAACGATATTTCCATCTGATTTATTCTATGTTCATAGATGTCGAAATACTAACGGAGTGTTGTTTCATGAGACCCTTCCAAAATGGCATGGAACTAGATGAAAAAAAATCCTTAAGCTTCTACTCTAGTCTAATCTAGTTCTAAAGAACTTTCAAAAATCCACTGAGTCATCGAATAGGGTTTTATAATGTTGAATTGCCACCATGCAAGATCGTAATCTCCCGCATATGAGATGTCAACTTCCGCTTCTTCAGAAATTACGATCCGTTTTGTCGCTTCCAGAGCTTTTGTGGGATTTTTTTCCCTTTAAATCATCAGATACACCGAAGAAGTTTATTACATTGACACTGGGGAGCATCAGCGATGGCCTTCGGTCTTATTTCCATGCCCTCACTGAACATATATCCCTTGTCGTGCCGCTCTAGGCAGTTTTGTTTCGTGCAATCGTGTCTTTTTCTTGGCGCGAAATCACCTTTCCATGTAAGCGTAGTTCTTGAATGTGCGATGTTAGGGTAAGGAGCGTACGTACGAAGAGTGTCAGGTCAATGTCGTACACTATTCCCAAGTTTCATCAAGGTATCACGTACCGAGCGTTCTTCGTTACCGTGCCATGTTGGGCAACTACCTCGCGGTCGTTCGTGATCTGAACCATCGAGTTTGATGATTCACATGGAAGACGTACTTACGAGGAAGTTGTCATTCGTGACTCTCATTCCCAGCAAGTTCGTCGGATGCGTGGTATCATTGGGATGGGTTGTTGTGTACTACGAAAAATGGTGAATTATTGGCACATGGAATGTTTTATTCGTGCTGCAGAATGTTCACCTTCTGCATACCAGTAAGCATCGGCATACACAATTAACATTGAGAAGGTCTTTATAAGCGAATAATACTCATGCTTAAATGAAGATTTGTGTATACTTAACAAATAATACGGCAGGTTAATTTTAGAAAAGCTCTTTTTGCGGTTCGTAAAGCTAGAAAAAATCAATCCCTGTGGTTCTTGTTTTTGTACACCAGCATAGTTGCACGGTCAACAATTTACATTTAAAAGCAACGTTACGAATAAATTTGGAACAGAAAAGTTGTGCAAACTGCATTGTTTAAACCCCGCATACACGAACCCCGGTGTCGCTGCGACTGATTGGATTACGAAAAAGAGAAAGCTTCTTTCAAACTCTGTCCACCCAACAAAACAAATTCCTTCATTTAATTAACTAAAAACCCATCGCATTAGAATGCACGAAACTTCATTATAATATCAACGGATGAATTCAATAGAAAGCGTAATTGTGGTGCTTCAGTCTATTTTTATTTCATTAAATTATACCACTTCAAATAAAATTGATTGCGTTGCATTGTTGTGGTTGGTTTTATGGTTTATTTTCTTACTTCATTTGAGAATCGAAATTTTTCTCATGCAAATATACAGCTGATTTTGCATTCTTTTACCAATTAAAATTGTTCGCATAATTAGTTGTTGGTCCGTTTTGGCATTGATCGGTCCATCATATAGATCGACTAATTTCCCAAAATCGAAACCATAAATCTAACAATGTGTAATGTTTCATCAGAACCCTAAAAACAAACAAACATCAAACCCACTAATTTAATTTTCCATTTCATCACCGGAACCGATTTGAATCGATCGGTGTTAAACTGTCGCCAGTTTGGGTATGAAACTAAAAAAAGCAACTTTTTACGATGAATTTGCGATTCTTCAAAACGGTTCGTTAGTTCCTAGCCATGCTGCGATAAATTGCAACGAAACAGAGGAAGGCATCATGTGGCATAGTTTCATCATATCTCATACCATCTCATTCCTGCCGTACGGTGAGCTTCAACGAAACATAGCGGACATTATAGTTTTCGTAAACGGTCCGTTCTTCATAGATTTCAACAACAAAAAGGTGGAAAAATTTAATTATGGATGTTTGGAAGCTTTTCTGTGCCATTTTTCGAGTGCGGCTTTGTGTGTAACAGCGGTTTTCGTGCGTGCAACAATTTGTTGATTGTTATTAATTCTCACACAGCTATGCCTATTCTTTTAAAAGCGTTTGCTGATGTGTGGAGTTTTCATTGAAATCTAAACTTTGTTTTGTTCCATACTAACTATTCTAGGTTAGTTTGCGCATGTCATTTTGAGGTGAAAAGTTAATTTCGGGGCTTTAATTAAATTTATTACATTTATTTTTTGATAATACGGGATTCAACCGTCATAATTAATTTGAAAGAATACATTTAATCCCTTTTCCGTGTATGTTTGATCTGCTTCTTTTTTTTTTTGTAAATGTCGTTTAAAATATCGGTTTGTTACGATAAAGTCATGTACTTTTTGGCTTTTTGTTTACAGAGAGCCTCATTACTATCCCTCAGGTTCAGTTTTCAGTTGTGCACTGCATTCTCATTCGTTTGGTATCGTGGCTGCAGCATTTTTCTTTTTGAACGACATTCCATTGCGGAGACATTTTCAACCCAACAAGCAACGGATAAATAGTTCTTTTACGTCACGCCGTCGTCCCACTGATCACGGATTCGCGTTTTGCCCGGGAATACTATCCCACATTTCCCAATCGGCTGTGTGGCGCTGTGCTGCAGCAGCAAACGATGTCTTCATCAAAATCTTAATGTCATGTTAAGAAGCAGAACCCGATGCATAAGCGTTCAAGCGTTCGAGGGCGAATTTCAAATTAAGATTTCTTTGGCGGTACACCGCCCGCCATATTGCCATTTTCGGGTGGAAACAGAACGGGGAAAACATGCTTCTTTGCCGGTAGTTTCAGCATGACATGATGTGCCATCGCATGGCAGCCACGTCAATGATGCCAAATGTCGGCTGGAACGAACATCGAAACCAGCTGGTAACGATTATGATAACGAGACAGCACGAAGACAGCAAGCAGCGTTAAGATGTTTAAACTCGGTGACAAAAACAGGGAACCATTTCACCTGAAGATAGAAGGTGCTTCAAGATGTAACGATAACAACCCGGGTATTCCAGAGTGATTGCTGTGGTTCGAAATACTGAGCAGAGTCCTCGTTAACCGAGGGCAAACTCGTGACAACAACTGAAGAGAGTTTGCTGATGTAATTTCGGTAAACATTTCGTTAAATTGCTGTTGAAGTATATTTCTTGTAAAACTAGCATCTGTAAACGAATCGTTGTGAAAAAAACGGGAATCAATTTTACGTTACTAATGAAAGTTAGGTTACGTTTTTCCAAGCGTTTCGGTTAAATGTGTTGGCACGTTGGCAGTTTGATTTGAAACAGCACCGATGGATGAACGTTCATCTTCTTCATGCTTTAATTGGCTACGGAATGCTGCACATACATCTTTTGGGGCATAATGATGACAACACGTCGTAATAGATTCACCCGCTTCTTGTGAAGGTCACCTCGTTTAGTAGGAGATACAAAAAACGTTTTAATTTCTGGTCGATCCTCGAGGCGAACTCTTGGCACGCGTAGAAGAAAGAGCAGCATTGCGATATCGTGACGTGACGGATGGTTGCCTGACTTAAGACAGACGAAACCGAAACTCAGATCAATTATTATGTGATGCGCTTGAGAAAGCATCCTCAAAACTGTTTGTGTCGCACAATCTGTTTTGAAGATTATCACATCTTTCTTGTTGCTTTACTAGTGCCTAGAAACCACTACGATGGGGTTTGAATGAGATACGATAGTGATCTTGTAAGTGTGGTTTTATGTAGTAAAAATTTTATAACTATCTCCTCCACTATCGTCTCGTTGGATAGATCGATGGATGAAATGTTAATATAATCGCCCAACGCTTCCAGATGACTATCGAAACGATGTTACACTCGAAAACGTAATTGAAGTTTTAGGAGTTGTCTTTGGAGAACATGTGGTGTTCTTAAACTGATATCAAATAAAATCGATCGTTTACCTTCTTGTATGGAACAGTAGAGTATTGTAAGAAGAGTCAATAAGTGATCACTCCACTTTATGAAGTTAACTTCAAACTAGAAACCTGAGAAGTTGGACGTCTGAAGAAGCACATTATGAAGTTCCCTTGGTGTTGGAGTTGGTAACGTATACTTCCATCATCTCGGGGTAGCTTGTAATGGACACGTAATGCTTGTTCGCTAGCCGTAACCCGACACGGCACTCGGTAATGCCTAGAACGGTTCGACTTTAACCTCTGCCATGTGGCATCACTCGGATCCCGGTGGGATCTCTGTTTCAGAATGCAAAAGAAAGGCTTCCCTTCTTTTGTGGCGCACGGTTACTGTGGAATGATCTATGTACAGTGGTTGGTGAAGTCATATGAACTACCTCAACCACAGGGAAAAGGTGTGGAATTAAAGGCCTTTTCTTTTATATGCTCCCTTCCTTTGTCTTCTTTACTGTAGCAAGGTGTACCATACGGGAACATGACACTCCAACGCCGCCGATCACCGCATTGTGCAGAGTGTTTCAAGTTGCCCAATCCGTTGCATTATGCGGTTCTGGCTTGGTTATTCTGTTCAGTTCCGCTGTAAATGAGCACTATTCAAAAGCCGGCGGTATGTCCATGGTGATGTTGAGAAATTTATGGAAATGTTCATCATGATAACCGAAATCAATGGGTGATCTACCTCGCCTTTTTCTCCTCTCTGATTTACACCACTTAGTGTGGCTTTTGTGCAAAGTGGACAGGATTTTTATTTCGTTGGATTCAGAGTATTTTTCCCTCTTGTTTAGGACACACATCAGCAAACCTCCGGACACAGAGAGGGCTGCATTTGCATAATAATTGCAGCAACACAAATTGGGGCCGTTGTTGGACATCATGATCCCCCAAATAGGGAAGCTAATTTAACACAAAAGATTGTATGGTGTGTCTCTTCATGGACAAAAGACAAAGATTCGCTTTCATTTTTATTGTTGCATTTACTGAGTGTCATTTATCTTTCATGAAGCTTTATAAAGGAAAATGTTTTCTTGTAGAGATTTTTTGTTAGTTCAATGCAATTTTGATGTTGGAATGAAAAGATTAATTTAAAATTGCAAAATGTCATTCCGTTTAAACATTTAAAATTGTTAAATAACGAATCATCCCAATGACTGAGAAACTGGACTATCTAAAAGTGTTTTGTTTGTCCAAAAGAACTGTCAAATTTTTAGTTGCACAACAAATAATGTTTAATCGGAGTGATTTAGTACTCTTGGGCCCGGTAAAAGTGGCAACACTAGCCCCGGGATTTCACAGGGCAGGATCCCATCAAATCTCATCCAGACCGTTCCATTATAGTGAAGACTGACTAACCAATTACGCGGTATCAATAAGTTTGGTAAGCCATTGTATGGCTCGCGTGACCCAAGAAGATTTTTAGGCTTAGAAGAAAACGAAGTGTACGATACAAATCTACAATAATTTTCACAAAAAATAATAAGAACCATCCATAACTTCACGACCATGATTTGAACAAAACCTCGTCTCGTTATAAACTGTCCGAAAATATGTTTCGCCTTCCCAAGTCGTAGCTTCGATTGTCTGTTATTTCCATACATTTTACAAAGCTTTGTACAGAGAACCAACAATTTATTTGTTAACTTAAATCATATGGGAGTATATACTCTTTTCGAGAAAACTCTAGTGTCGCTTCCTTATGGAAGCAAATTTAGTCCAATTTTATTTATCGTAAAGTTTTATTTACTGATTTTCAGAAAATAGAACACTTTCCGCCATCAAATCACTAGCTGGTAGCTTTTAAATGCGATATAAAGTGGCGATATAGATGACAAATAGTAGCTATTTTTTCTCCTTTCTCTTCACGCCACTACTGCGATTTGAACAATAAAACAATACACACCTTTGTCAAATCGGAAAATCTGGCAGAAAATTCATTCATTATTCGACGAAACAATTCGATTGAAGGCAGGTAAAAAGTGGCACAGTTAGAATTATGCTTTGTGCTTTCCTGTCTCTTGTGCATTCCATCTAATTGAAACGAGGCTTCCTTTACCGGAAACCGGATGGATGGGCGTGAAATGGTCTCGACTACTGCTGTTGGGTGTCGTGTTTAGGTCAACCGATTCGAATTTTTCGTTGCCGATCTCGTTTCCGCGGTAAAACCTTGCAGACTTCGAGCGAGCGAACTGTTGTGCTATTGGCCATTTCGTGTCGTTCGTGATTTATTGTGGCTGAGAAGGTTTTTTTTTCTGTCTCCTTCGTTTTGTTGTTCAATGGGAAATGAGATGATGATTTTCTCCGGACGGCGCGCAAAAATAAAACTGTAGTTTCCGGTGGCCACCGAATGGTTTTTCCTCCAGACCGACCGAAACGTCTTCTGTGTTTAGGTGTGGAAAAGTGAAAAGTGAAATTCGATCCCAATATCAAGATGGGGCCGCCGAGGTGGCAAAACAAACGGGGGCGCTGAAATTGAAATTGGCAAGTAAAAAAAAAACACCGAAATAATGAGCGAAGGGCAGGTGGGAAAAGGAATAATGACGATTTTCACGGTGATGGTATGATTGCCATCCGTTAGGTACGGCTTCATTTGCATTCGGTGGCTTATTATGCCAAATGGTTTGTTACAAATTAACAGGTTTTCAATGCGTATAAATAAGATATATAGGACAGCTCGGTAGTGATGCGTCAGCGGCGTCGGTCTTCGAACGGCAGGACCGGAATTCAAATCCATTCTCGTGTAGTGAGGACTTAACTATCCAACTACATGGTATCAGCAAGTCTAGTAAGCCGCTCGATGACCGGCGTGACCTAGAAGGTGTTAAGCCAAGATGATGAAGAAAAATGGTTGATCAGTTACTAAAGGTTTGCCGATAATTAATGAGTTTGTGGATAAACCTGCCTCTGTGGAACAACCTCAACCCATCTTTATTTCTTGAGATAATTTTCCTGTTGCGGGTCCAATTTTGGAAACGATTTCGGTTCCAATTCCTAATCCAGACTACTCCTAAACTCCAGATTCCGAAGCCGTGTTCAACTGAATTTTTGTTCAGTATAATAACAACACTAATAGGGACTAGCTTTGACGCCTTGACCATATTTGATAAGAGTTCAGGCGAAGTGGGTTTCATTAAGTTATGAACTTTTGTTTTGTGAAATATTCTAGAAGCAAATTTCAAGCATTTCATATAATATACTAGGTAGAATTTTGCTATCTCTATGATATGTTTGGATAATATTATCGTTTATTATTAAAAATCGTAACTAAAACCCTACGTTGTACGTTTTCATTTGAATATTTTTTTTACAGAGAAGAATCTCTGTGCATTGATTTCGATTCCCAAAACTGATTCCGTTTCCGTACCCAATTTCGAACCTACTCTCCAGAAACGATTCCGAAAATTTTAGAGCTCTCTGGAATCAATTAAGACCAAATCAGCAGCCCGCCACAATTGCAGGTTGATCAAACATGAATTCGGCAGATAATTTTTTTACGCACATGGAAATTTAAAATAAAGAAAATAGTAAAGCGATATAAATTACATCGAGCATATGCTTCACATTCCTACCGCTGGTTCTGTCGCGATACTGCGAAAATTTTATGCTTCATTAGTTATATTCATTAATAACCCTCCAGTAGCCCTAGCAGGAGTCAAGGTTTTGTCCGTTTTTTTAAGATCTCTAGACGTCTCCATTTGAATGCCTTGCCAACCCGAACTTAGTCAAATGATTGATATGTTCCATTTGCAATGGACATAAGATTGAAGATCGATGTTGATGACTTTCTCATCTGATGTTATTTGACATCAAACCGATATGCCCTCTTTGTTTACCTATTCGCACTGAGCACTCATGCTAGCGGTCAAGAAATGTAAAAATGATGTCCACTTTGATCATCGAATGCATGTTCTAATGTAAAAGCATGAACGACATCATAACAGTTTCACTCCAGATCTTTCCGATGGCGGCATTCTTCTTTGAATCAACTGAAGGATGCATTGTTGGAGTATTATGTCAACTAAAGTGGTTGTTTAAATTAGTACTCCGCAGGGGACAGGCCACATGTCTTGCTTCATCGATAGGCATCATAGAAAATTGACCAATGCAGTGATTGCTTGCAATGATTTTCTCGTCACCCGCGTATGGAGTCAGGGTACAGGTTAACTTTCTAATGTAATCTCAACTGCGGGAACTCGAACGATCGGTTGACGTTATTGCAAACCGATCATTAGTCGTGCATTGCAGCACATGGCTCGTAAAACCATTACCATCCGAGAAATCGCAGTTTAATGTTAAGTTCATGGCTGCGTTGTTGGATGGCAGGACTGCCTTTTTGTTTTCATCGTCTCCCGGACCCCATCGATTGGCTCGGCAAAGGAACCAATCAGTCGACAAATCGGTTTGCATGACACATCTTCGTCTGGCAAAAGGTACATTCGCTCCACCGGAGCCCGTTCCGAGTTCGGTGTCCTCTGATGGCACAGCTTGAACAATTATTGACTGTCGAAACGATGATGAGCAGCGATGTTTGTGTGCATATGCGCTGGTAACATCCGATCTGCGTTTGACCTTTTAGCCTAGCCTCATCCGTGACCGGCGGCAAGGTATGGTTTGAACATGTCGAAACGAAAAGTGAAAGTCATGCATGTATGATTGCCGGGATTGTCGGCAAAACTGGCGAGGCTATCAGTTGGGAAACGCACGGTACATGCTGTGGCGCATGGTCAGTTATTAAGGTGTCAGAGAGGAAACCTTACATGAAGCTATGAACCTCTGCCTGGACCACCTTCGTCTAGCGATACAATTGATGGCAAGATGGCGGGAAGTCTCCAACTAGTTGATGCCGTAGGTGATAATTTGAAGCACACTTTTCGATGGATGGTTTTACGTTGTGGTAGTTCTGCTAAGGAGAGGATTTCCCTAATGAATTTAAAAAATCGCTTACATCCTTTACAATATACTGTGAAATTATATCCTTGAAGTCGCATAACGCAGAATATGGTATCTAGTTAGTTTTTAGTATTGGGCACCTTTAACTCCTCAGCGCTAATTGTGTTTTTATGTTCTTTTCTCATTACAGGTAAGCATTGCAATCGAACACTGCTTCACGTGGAGTATGCAATGAAGTTGAAGTTGTTAGTGCAACACGTTAAGATTCAACAACGGGCCAGGTACCATGCAAGCTTGATGAAGCATTTTTTCCGGGATATCGTTTCATTAAAACGGATACATTCATCATCATCTCATGCATCGGCAGAGATCATTCAAGCCTCCTCGCATGTGTTATTGGCGATGTGTAGTAGAAGATCCTCGACTTCAACCGGGTCTCCATGTCACTCCGTCGTATCATGGAAAAAAGAGGCTCACCTAGTTTCTCCAACTGCCATTGCATTGAACATCGTAGCAAAGTTCCTCTTGCTCCGAGGACTGGACGTAGAGTTGTACCTTCCCGACGAGAGCATCATTATGGATGACAGTAAACCCTGGGACATTTTTCACATTAGTTAGTGGGTTTTCCTCTGTTAGAAATCGAATGGCAGTGGCAAGGGTTACCAACCCGGCTGCCATGTGAATGTATCTGTAGGAAGCTCCACGTTGGTAACTGGTTTGTTGAGCACTTTCGGTTTTTAATCCCTCGGCAGCACTTATCGCCCTGAGGAGGAGGTCCGTTGCACATCGCAGTGTTTTTGCTTACACAATTGTGAAATGGCAAGCTATCATTTTCGTTATTTATGTTTTGTAGGAGTTTTTTTTATATTTTTTGCGAAACTTTCTAACTGGGAAAGCAAAAGAGAACAACATTTTCACAACATGGCAGCGGCTTGAAATTGTGAATTAGCTAATTGTGGTGCCAGTACAAGATTTGTTTATTACTTGAAGTGCTTTAATAGCTTCGCGATAAGCGATAAGACCTCAAAACGAATCTATTATTGTTTTGAGGCTAGAAGAAGACTTGTTTCCCTCCACTTCCGACACGCAAAACAACAACTCCAACAGCTGTTTTGACCTTTCTTGTAAAACTAAATCAGATCAACGCCTTGCTAAGGAAGTCTGGTGGAACACTGTCTACAGCACACTGTGTGGGGTGTCTTTGTGTGACTAATGGTGGACCGATTCCGGTTTCCTCTCAACCGGAAGACTACTCACTCACGTTGGTCCACTGGTTTTTAGAACCGGTTTCTAATGTTTTTACGTTTTCTTCTCCCGCTGCAAAGAAAGTGTGAGTGGTACGGCCAGCAAGTGAAATTGTTTTAATGTAAGACAACGGTGAAGACCTACCTCGCCATGTTCTTCTGCAACCGTGGAACAGGTGAACCCAGGTGGGACGGCCTGCGAACAGGTTCTCTGGCCGTACCCGCCGTAAGATTTTGCGAAGGTTTGCTTTCCTTGTTCCGGCCAACGAAACCAGTTGTCGGATGGTGAAAAATAGCTGAAATTGATTCGGTACTCTTCACCGGTACCCCACTCTCACAAGCGTTGGGGCTGGTTTTGGTTGAGCCGGTATCTTGATTTGCCCGATTAGACGAGCTGTGCAGCATTTGCTCCAGTTTCCAGTTCCACTAGTTCTCTTACACCGTGTTGGGGCCTGTGTTCCTCCTGGATGAGGGTTCGTATTTGGCTAAAAAAAACTGTTAGTGCGCTCGCGCGTCCCCGGTGAGTAGATGTGTAGCTCATCTGCGCCAGTAATGATTGGGCTGTGCTTTAAGACTGTGTGTTCTTTTGGGTAATGTGCACTGCGTGGTGTTTGCTGTGAGAGCAGAGTGGTTCTAACGAGTATAGCGGTATCGGTGTATTTGTCGGTCTCAGAATGATGGATTTCGAGTGCATTACGACGGTGTGGAGACCGTGTGTGGAATTTCTCGATTTAGGTAGGTCGATCATTGTTATCTAAAGTGTCTCATCGAATAGTGTGAGTGTTTATTCGTGTTTTGTTGCTTAGAATAAGCATCCAATTGTAGATCATCTTTCGAAAATGATCGATTTGTGCGGATGAATGTGATCAATGTGTAGTGATTAACACATGTGATACAACTATCAAACAAGTAAGAGAAGCCGTACAAAACCGACAAATAAAATTTCAAGTCAAACTGTTGTACTGCAATTAATGGGGAAATTATGCGATATCTAAGTGAAGCTTCGGGGGCGACCCGGTGGCACAGGCGACACCGGCGCCGGTCTTCAAACGGCGGGACTGGGGTTCAAATCCTATCCGGACCGTCCTCCCGTAGTGAGGACTGACTAACCAACTACGTGGTATATCGGTAGTCTAGTAGGCCATTTCGATGGTCGGCATAATCTTAGTGGTTGTTAAGCCAAGGAGAAGAAGAAGAAGTGAGGCTTTGAAAGAGAAGATAAAAAGTTTGTGCAAGCGTGAATGGTTTGCTAATGGTGACTGAGGGTTGAATTGTCAGAATAGTTAATAAAACACGGTGCCAAGATGACCAGTTTGAACTTCAATTTCCCCAATATCAATCAATCATAAGGCTTGATAGTGAAACCTAAACGTCTTCTCAAACGTCACATAATGGTCACTTCGGTATTATGACTTTCCGTTTGGCTATCTGTTTAAAAGTCGATGACAGATATTTGTCGAACGGAGAGTCAAAAATTTGCATTGCCTGAACCAAACCGAAACCGAAAGTTTTCTGTCAGTCTAGTGCAACGGAAAGTATAGTTTGCATTCACAAAAACCATGTTTAAGCGTAAATCGGTAGAAAAGTGTATATATTTTACGCGGATATGTTATGACAATAATTTTGAAGTCATTTTAGTGATTTTATTCGATGGTTTGCAGGAATTATTCTGAAGCCACGAAAGTCATGGCGGACCGCGTCTCCGTCACGAAAAGTCCGCCACGAAAAAATGGCCACCACAAAAAGTATATTATTAATTCAAACTGATTCATTAGTTAATGATTCTAGTCAAAATTAGAATTTAATTATAGGTTTGATTCGAATGAAATCATCAGTGAATGTATGATCAAAGCAATCCGTAAAGGTATGAATGTATGCAAAAAGTAGACGAAACATTCGTTGACTCTAACGGGTGACCATAATACAAATTTGCTTTACGTTTGGTGGAGTCTTTCCGTCGGAAAGTTTTCCGTTTGGCTTTGACAGTCAGGGCAATATTCGTTCGACTTGAGCTATTTATAATAAGGTCGAGTTATGCCGAGTCACCAAACGATTAGGACAAAATACCATCTTGAAAATGAGGAATACTCAATTTTGTTCTCTTCTCCAGACCACAATCAAAATGAAACATTTAAAAAACTGCTCATAACAGATAATATAGTGTCACAAAGCGCTATTATCAACACACCCTTCTATTCCATAACACGCAGGGAGAGATTTGCAACCGTCACTCGAATGAATCGGAACGGTTCGCCGGATATGGTCAAGGAAGTTCCCTGAAATCACGATGATGGAATAAATCGATTTTCGACACATTGTGTGAGTGTGTGATGCGTTAACCTCACACCAAAACGAGAAAAAATAACTCGAAGAAGAGCCTTTGCTCTCACCGTCAATCAAGCAAAGATCGCAACAATTTTGTAATTCATTTCATCATGTCTCAAATGGTTCCAGTTTTTGTTCGTTGTGCGGCCGCAGCTTCCTGCTTCGAACGCTGTAACTGTTCGATTTTCGTGCGCTTCAAGCAGCACTAGACAAAGGTCAGACTGGGCAGGAAAAAAAAAACGAGCCTAAAAGGGTAACCAGCCAGATGTGGTGGATCCCATTGTTGTACGGTCTCATCTGCTGCGCGTCAATGTGGCTCGTGTTAGCGAAAGTTGAACACCCGCTGAAGATGCGAGAGAACCCTTTCAAGCTGATCAAACCGATGGGCGCCAACGAAACAACAACAAAAAAAGGCCAAAATCGAAAGGCTATTTTGGCTGAGGTGTTTAGTGCATGGTTCGCTTGGGGCTAAAAAAAAGTGCCAAACCATCAGGGCCATCGCAACGAAGTTAATGCTCTTCATCGCGCTGTCCCTGAGCCCTTTCTGGTGGCGGATGAAGATTTATGTGGCTAATTTTTTGTTTCGGGGTGGTTCTGCCATCAAGTCACTCTACTTGCAACAGTGGGTAAAAGGAGTACGTGTGCGTGTCTTGATTATCTAATGCTTCTTTACGCATGAGGACGTTCCTTGTGCGAGGGCAAACACATGATATTGCTTTTAGTTGAATATCATTTCCTCTATTAGAAAATGTAAAAATTTGAAAATGTTTTTCATAATTCAACATTTACATTTTTTTTGTGCAAAAATCTGATAAAAACATGATAACATTATAAGCAATGTCACGTGTAGCGAAGAACGTGTAATATCCGGACGTTACGGTTCAACATAAAAACAAACAAAACTAGAAAGCAACGGACCCGCCCACTCCCTCTCTCTCTCTCCCTCCGGTACATAAACGATGAGTGTTTGGTTGATTTCCTGATTGAATTCGTCTTTCCTTGATTATGTACGATTGGCTGGCAGCGTGGCCCATTGCAATCGATCGCGATTGTAAAGCGATATGAAGCAATTTCGATAATGATATGTTTGTTGGGGTGTGTGGGATGGGACGCGAACGGAAAAACAAAATCGCTACCACCTGATTCGCGCTTTGCAAAACAATTCCTACCAACTCCCCCCACGAACTCCCGCCTTTGCGTACTCCCTATTTTGCCCAGCACCCAGCAGCAATCGTGCACAATCATTCCCGGAATTAAAACACTGAAAGTGAAGCAACAACATCAGTAAAAACAAAAAAAAAAAAAAATAGCCCGCTTTTCTATTACCCTACCCTACTAAACCGAAAATGCCATGTGTGGTGGACGGTTTCGGTATGTGAAAACATAAACGTCGGGTCGGTTTGGGTTGAAGGAAACGAACGCGTACGCGTATGACGCTAATGATAAGGCATTCATAATGATAATTGGTGCAAAAGGAGCTAACCTTTTTTTTCGCTTTTCTTTAACCGTGCCACGGGGGCCAGCTGGTGGCGGAGTGGAAAAAGGCACAATGCTGAAAAACTCCGTGTGCGATGGGTAGCGGCACGTTGGGCAGGAGACGATTGTTTTTCGAAGAATGTGAAATGATCGATTGCTCGCCACACTCGTTCCATTTGCTTTGTCGGTTATTAAGGTAAAAATAGAGACTGGCGAGTAGCAGAGCGCGCCCACAACGATAATCGTGCTGCTCGGGGTTTTGATGCTTAACTAACTGGCAAAAGCTTCACTTTCAATCACTTTCACTTGCATGGATGCGAATGTGTGTGTTTGGAAGCTTTTTTAAAAACCCGGCGGTGTATGCGACATTGGCGACGGTCTTCAAACGGCAGGACCGGGGTTCAAATCCCACCCGGGACCATAGTGAGGACTGTTTATCAAACTATGTAGTTAAGCAAGTCTAGTAAGCCATTCGATGGTTGGCCTGACCTTAGAAGACCGTTAAGGCAAGAAGAAAAAGAGTCCTAAGAGCACTGAACACGTTAATGATTGCATAATTGACATAACCCAGTTTTTCATAGGAATTGATATTAGTTCCTCATACAAAGTAGATAGCAAATTGTGAGCATTCGTCTTAAACACTGGACTTTGTTTTAGTTCAGATTTGAAACTAAGATTCGAACGCATGTTAACACAAACTTACCGTTCCAGATTGTTTGACAGAATTTGCTAGTGATTCTTCATGCTCTACACAACTTTAATCGCAACTTTCTGTACAGATTTCGTTATACCCTTGGCATACTTTGAGTTGTATCGCAAATACAGCTAGTTTATATTGTTTTGATAAAGTATGTAGGCCTTTTTTTCATTCTGTCAATATAGTCATCTCTTTTGTGGAGTGCCCCTCGTAGACATTACATACTATTATGTCCGAAAAGTAAGGTGACATTGGATGTCAAATTTCGCGCGCCAAAAGAAGCCCCTTGTTTTTATTTTTCGTTTGTCAATATGTATGTTTTTGACAGTTCTGCCACGTTTCCAGTCACAACATCAACCCGGTTAGGAGTGACAATTTGTTTTCGTAGCTGCGCCAAGTGTTTTTGTCCATATTGACCATGTCCAAGTTTGTGGAGCAGCAGCAAAGAAATAAAGGCTGCGGAAACATTGCGGATGTTAGAAAGCCTTCGAATGTTAGATGTTAGAAAGCCTAGAAGCCTTCGGGGAAGAATCTATGTCGAAGAAAAATGTGTACAAATGGTACAGTGATTTCAATAATGGCCGTGAGAAGGTTGAAGACGAGGACCGTCCGGGGATACCATCCACCTCGATCGACGACGCCCACGTCGTTCAAATCAAGGATTTGGTGATCAACAATGGTCGGTTGATGATACGACACCATTCGGAACATCCACCCGGCGAAAGCGGCCGGATAAAATGGACGCTTCGGAGACACTACCCTTTTGACACTATCGAGGAGATAGAAGCCGTAGTGCCGGCGGAACTAAAGGGCATCCCAGCATCCGAGTTTTCCACCTACTTCGAGGAGTGGGAGAATAGGTATTAGAGGTGCATTGCATCGGAAGGGGATTACTTCGAAGGTGACCTTCATTTGGCCTGATAAAAAAAAAACCATTTAAGAAAAAAACGCAAAGTCACTTTATTTTTTGGGAACAGTAGTATTCAATAGCTAATATGCTAGGACTGACGGTAATCTAATGGACTTCTAAACTTACTGCTAGCACGTAGTTGGATAGTTAGCTCTCGCTACGGAGCAACAGTCCTGATGGGATTTGAGACGTTGTTCTGCCTTACTTACGTCTTACTTTACCTACTCTGCTGCATGTTTGCTTGAATGTTTGTTGGCCGTAGGCCAAAAAATTCAGTTTTATTATGTAATTTATTTTACTTTAAAACCCCGAAAAACTCTTGACTTTTTTTCCTGAACATAATTTAGCTGAACATAGATAGCTGAATAGTCAATCCTGCATACTTATATTTATGATTTCGTGTGCGCTTGTGAACTACAGTCCTATATTTTGAAACAAACTGAAATTATTTAATGTACTAAATTACTCTAATGTACTCAATGCTCATGCGATAAATTTGAGAATTTAACGTATCTGTTGACTTTTTACATTTCGTAGCCAATGGATTTACTTGAAGTTTCTGACAAAACATGGAGAGGAAAAAAACTGTCTAAATAGATCATTTTCGTGTCTTTATCCTGCATGTCCTTACAAGGGGATGGATACTCTATGATCATTTGTTCCATGTATCTTGCAAGTGGATTTACAAACAATATTGTTACGCTGCAGTTTTAAATTTATTTGGTGATCTGAATAATTTTCTTGATTCTCACAGTTATTTGCTAGAAGCTCCTAAATATTCATTTTATTATTGAGCTTTCCTTTCTTTCAATACTTGGGCAGCTATTGATTCTATGATTATTCCCATAGCAAGAATGTGTCATTACATACAATCGTAGCAATACTGTTTATTTATTTGCTTCATTATTTATGTATTCATGTGTATTATTAGGCCTTCCGAACTCAAATCATTTCTTCGATCGGTACGGAAGTGTTTAAAACGAAAAGATAATATTTTTCGAACGAAAAAACGAAAAGATGGAAATGTACCCGTCCGCGTTCAGGCTCAGCCCCTGCTCGAAAAAGTGGGGCGGCATCACGTCCCCTTCCGATGACACGCAGGAAAACACCATCACCGTCCGGGGGAACTTGGTTTGCGGCACCCGTGGCACGTCCGCCGGGGAGTAAGCCAGCCACCGGTTGTTCTGGGTGTTAACCGTGTCGACGGTTGTCGCGTCCGGCGCGGATCATCATGATGCATGTGATCCGCTTCCACAATGTACTCTTTGTTGGCATTTTTTTATCACGGGATGTTTTCGCTGCTTGTTACGTACACTTTTAGCTGTCGAATGACGTATTGCTTGTTTTCCTATGCCAACTCCATCACGAGTTATAAACAAAAATGTAACTGTCAAAATTGGTATTCTCCTCTTCATTGGATACATTTAACCATCCCTACAAAAAATATTTGAAGGATCATTTAAGGTGTATTTTATTTTTGGGTTAACTTTCACAAAAAAAATCATTTCTGAATAAAAGATGTCTCCGGATCGATGTGCATACTTGGTATGAAATCATCATGAGTCACACATCACACAATCGTACCTTTTGCTTCTTTTTGTGCGGCATTACATTATTTTTTTTATTTGTTTATTTGATGTTGCTGTCTTGCAAAGGTAAATATTTGCATAACATAAAATGACAACTTAAAGGAACGTGCCCATCATCTGCTTATGCTTTCTTCATTTTTTCTTTCAACCTATTGTGTAGAATTATTAAGTCAAAATGTAAAAGGAAAACGATAGGACCGCCATTATGAAGCAGTATAATCGATACCAAACTGTTTATAAATAAACGTTTGACTCACGTTTTATTTTGGAGTGATCATCTATGGTCATTTGAAAGGGTATGTGCGTGTGTATCCCTAAAATACGTTATTCAAATTCCTTCGTCATGGTCAGCTGGATTACTCCACATTGAAATCGGAATGTGGGGAACTCTCCGGAAAATGTGAACACCTGAGAAACACCGCTTCTTGGGAGTGAAACACCTGTTTTAGCTATTAGTAACTTTAACCTACCCTCACTCTACTGCTCTCCTCTGACGCAATAGGGCAGCTATGGTTTGATACATATTCTGGACATACTGCTCTTGTGACTTATTGAGCTAGGGAAAGATCATTATTTCGGTGTGTGTTTGTTCCCCTAAAGAGCAACCGCTAACCTTTCATGTAAAGCATTACTACTAGCTATCGGAGCAACGGGTCTACTCCACTAGTTGATTGGCTTTTAGCCACTACTACAACTGCCGAAGAGTGTGTCGTCTCGTCCACACCAGACCATGGGCAGGTTGCTGCCGCGAACCTTGACAGGTTGACAAAGTGAGTGCGCGCGTGCATTCCACAATTCCGTCAATCATGACTGGCGCGTTCGGGTCGGGTGTATCGGTGGAGTATGGTGTTGTGATCTCGGTTGTCGGACTGGTTACGTCAAGCAGCGGATCAGCGAAGGTTATTTGGTTTCGAGAAAGGCGCCTCGGAACCGAACATAAATCGCGGCTGAGCTTCAACTATGGCTGAAGTGTCGCACGACCACATGAAGATTGGTCGCTTTATAGTAGGTTAGCTGAGAGAGCGCGGTGATTGAACTAGTAAGGCCGTGGGGTTTCGTGCCGCCAGAGCTTTAGTTAGTCACGCTTACACTAACAGACACATTTCTGGTAATACTCCGCGTGGTTTAGATCGCGAACATTGACACGGGCTGGCTGGTTTACGCACCTGAGCGAATGTCTCGGTGCTGCAAGCTCAAGTTATAATTCGTCCCGACAAGGGTAGGACAAAATATGACTACGGCTTTACATCTTACTGTGCCAATGCCTAGCTGGCAAGTGATTAACGGGTCGAGTGTTGGTGTCGATTACATAAGTGCGAGTTAATTGCGCATCGAATCGCGGTAATGTGCGGCAATTCTAGTCAATGTTGAAGGCACCGAACCGTTTAGCCTCGTTTTTCATTTTGCATATGAAACGGCCGGGATATTTCTATTGTGATGCTGGAATTAACAGGCGTTTTTGGTACTTAGATTGGAACAGCTCTTGTTACCCACATCACGTTCTTATAGCAACTACAGTATTTTATCGTTAGAATAAGAAAAATTACAAAAACTTGAAATGAAACATGATGATGTATTCTGAGATCCGCAGCACGTAATAGAAGCATTAATAAAGATTAAAACAGGAAACGTTTGACCAGTCCGTCAAAAGTTCCGCCATAAAGCAATCAAAATTTGGAGCTACTCACTACATGAGTCGCTTGAAAGCAGTTGTGTCGGTTGTTTTCCTTATTGCATGCCAACAATGAGACGAGTGTTTGGTATCCATCACCTTGAAAAGCAGGAGAACGATAGTACTAACATTTCCTGCGTTAGAGTTCTCTTACTTAAGCATTTAAGAACAAGACCGGTCGATGTAGTCAACGGACTTTATTGCACTAAAGCCAAGAGCATCCACAAAGAACAAACGTCCGGTTCCAATAAAGTGGACTTCACTTTGCTTTACACCTTACCGCTCGCTCTATGGTGAGCAATAACTAATCCAATCTGTTCCAAATCTGCTCATTATTTGTTCAATATTCGTCGGGTCGATAAATTCATCACCGGTCGGCCCGCGACCGGATGAGTTCCCCATTTTATGCACGAGGAGCCCAAACGCGATTCGGGCAAGGGAATCGGTTTTATTAAACCATCGCAAAAGACATCCTGCCTCACGTCACGAGGTTTAAGGTTTTACATCGTTTGATAGTTCGCCCGTGGTTTGGTTCACATCGCGACGAAGGCAAACGGGTCGAGAGAGCATAGAATGAACAGGTTTGTAGGCCATTTAGGGCCAGAAATAGCCCCGTTTATGGGTTTTGGATCGTCAGAATCGAAAGGTCCAATTTAGGCACAAGATTAAATGGTTCCACCAAAGCCCTGAGAATACGGAAGACGCGGCGAAGGAAGCGTTGGATGAATGGATGGGTGCTGCTCGCTCTGGCCAGGTGCGATCGTTAGTTGGCCAATGTTCTTCTCCAACTATTTGCCAACTATTCTTTGCGCTTTGGCGATAAAAACCACACCGCAGCCACCGCTTGCAATACGAGCCCGGGCGGCACTATCAAACGCTTTTTTATGATCGTGAATGTGTGTTTGGGTCGGGGTATGTGCGAAGTCTCCCATGAAATGAGCCGCATGATCGCGAATGCGTAGCAAGATTTTGCAATTAAAAAACAATTATAGAAGGCATCCCGAAACAGAACGGCTCACGAATCGGTTACGGAACTGTGGAGGTTTAAATCATCCCATGAAGGATAACAGCTTTTATTAAACTGAGAATAGATTTAGCCCGGTTTTAGGGTTAGGTGACGCATTCTCAGGCTGTAAATCTGTAGGTCTAAGGTACGTATGTAAAGGTGTTTCATGTAGGGTTGGTTACTCATAGCCGTTAGCTTATGAGCTCAAAACGGAAAAGTCCCAAAAACGAGCACTAAGTAATGAATCCTCTAGCTTAAATGTGCGTCATCTGGAAGAGAAGAGGCATGCATTAGCGAGAACCTATGCTGAAAATACACCCCAGACAAAATATGGAAATTTAGCTCTGAAACAGTAGGAGCTCCAGATTCCTGATTAGATATGATATCCATAATCTAATATTGGTCCTTCGAACACCAACATTTAAAGTATTGATCTCAAATGAGTCTAGCATCTTTTGACGGATACATTCACCGTGACAAGATTGGACAAGAAATTTAGACCTTTTCTTATAATCAGACTCTTGCATTTAATTACAAAATTCCATCACTTGTTCTGTATGAAATTGAATCAGTGGCCTGCAATTGAAGCTCGTTCACGTAAACCGCAACCGGCACCGGTGCGATTCGAGCATTGCAATTATTTACTAAGCCAGAGCACACCATCCGCCACGTTCTAGTCTCACTCGCTGAGTGGCAATGGTGGGTAGTGGCTGTGGGGCGCTACTTCTTAAGGAAAAGCGTGAGAATTTAATGGTTTTTTTCCCTCTGTGACTGTAAACCTCTTTTTAGACACAAGTATCGCGCTCTTCGGAATGTCGGTCGGGTATCTGGAATACTGGCAGTTCTCAGGCTCAGCACAAACACCCTTAACCAAGAAAGTGTAGCTCACGTGCATCTCGAAACCATCAGGTCTACAAATTTAGCGATTGTGTGACTCATGCCTCCCTTCTCGGGATGTATGTTGTGCGTTGCGATGACCTCCGCCAAACCGCCTTTAAGGTTCGCCGTGGAGGTTGGATGAAGACCAGGCTCCAGATACGCCAGATTCAGCCATTTTACAGCAATCGTGCAGCGATAATTGAATCACGTACGAATCCACAGAAAGCGAAACATTCGAAGATCTCTCAATTTCTCGTTTCTGCAAGAGTTTTGGAAAAGTGTTTGGCGAAGACAAAAACCGCGGCTGCCTTGCACGCGTTTACGTGTCGGAGGAATTTTGCAGTACCTTTAAGTGATGTGAGTTTTAGGGAAGAGAAAACGGAGCACGTTCGCTGATGGTCGGCTGATGACCACCGTGATGATGATGGTGTCGGTGTCGGTGAAATGGTAGGCTTGCAAATTCTCAATCTAGGTACGAAGATGAAATCGGATGAGCAGCAACGCGCTCTTGTGGTGGGTCAAAGTTGCTACAATGTTGCAAGGTTTTGCGAAGTAATTCGCCGGATCAAATCGACGAACATGAACACAGCGGAACCGTCCCGAGAACAGCGTGATTGTGGAGCTTTAATTATATTGCTGCTCACCAAGCACCCAGAACAACTGGGTTGCGTGATGCGTTTTTATTTCTCTGCTCTGCTTTGTCGATTTCTTTTCCCGACTTGGCAATTGGGAACAGCTTGAATGCGCATAATGCATTTTAGTAAAATGAAGATCTTTCTACCAAACCGTGCTGCTTTTGTTAATCACAAAATCGTGAGCCCTGTCGTGAGAGAAGCAGTTCGAATCCGGGGCAACAGAGCTGGCGATCAGCTAACAGAGACATCTCGATCTCGTGGGTGAAAATCAATCGCGGTCGATTTGGCATTGGAAGGAAATTGGAAAAGGGTGGAATCCTCGCAGTACAATAGTAAAAGGTACATAAAACGGAATGATCATTTCCCTATTATGCTATTATTTTGTTGCTCCCTGGGAACGGAGTGCCATCTTCATTTCCTGCTGCAAAGCGGTGATTCTGTGCAGTGAACGATCACGATGGAATTGGTGGGCAATAATTCTGCTAACGCTGTAAATTGTTTGTAAGTGGAAGTTCAAAGAGTATGTGCATGAGTTAACTCTATTTTCACACTGTACGGAACGAGCAAAAAGTAACATTGATTGAATTGCTGTAAATAAACGACAACTAGTGTCACCCAACATACTAAGCAATTAAAACAATGTTTATCGCATATAAAAATATTAAACCATTTCTTTAAGCTTTATTAGCTTAAAACAATCCCTTTTGTGTGAGCTCATACACAGGAGATGAACTTCCCAGTAAAGTTTTACCGGCATAACCCAATAATTTAGTTAGTCGAGCCCTGTAAACGAACCACTTTCCGCTGCGGTAGCGTGAAAATGTGTGATTACTATGTCAAACGTGCCATTAGCATTGTGGAATAGTTCGCATTACAGCTCTACTCTCGCGACCAACTAGTGGGTCGTCCTAAGCCCAAAACCTCCCTCACTGAATAAGCCCAATTCAACCTCACGTGTATGGTGGGGGAGCGTGTTAAAGAAGGGCTTAAGAGAGTGTAATTGTAATTGCGGTAAAACGATTAGAGCGTACGCTAGAATTATATTACCTCGGAAAGTGGGTTGATGTAAGTTTGAGTGTTTCATTGTTAATTGGGAGGAAAATACTTTGAATTACTGTCGTAGTGTAAGGGGAAAAAATTAAAAATGTAGCTTACAAGAAGTTTTACATTTAGGTAAATATGTTCCTGAATGTAAAACTTTCGTTAACATAAAATGAATAATTATTACATTTTGTATCGACTGATTTTGTACGTGTCAAAAATGTTTAACAGAGTGCGCGTTTTCTTTATGCATTTATCGGATTAGTTGCTTTTATCGCGAGCGGATAGGAACCAAAAGTTAAGAATTACCTAAGAAGATACCAGGAATCGGTTGGAATTCAGCCTGAAGAATCGTTATGGCAATTTGGTACCCTTGCATAAGCATTCCTTCGAGTGAGTGTTTCATAGTCCGATTTGTTTGACATTAAACATCGGAATCCTTAAAGTATCTTTTAAGTTAACTAAGACTCTTTCGCAGGGAAATGAGATGGGATCATCATCTACATTTGTGTATTTGGTTTGATTTCAGCGGAACACGATAGGCCCCCTTGAAGCGGAACGATACAAAAAGTTCACAATAAACAAAAAAGGGCGAGATAAGCTAACATAGAGTTAAAGCCACGATCGTTCGGTTGGTAACGATCACAGACGACATTGAATTCACGGCACATACATAAAAACGGATCAGAGGCGCCAAAACGGGTACGGCGATCCTCTACGTCGAGCATTGATCTTACGTGGAGCGATCTTGGCGGGACGTATAGGCTAAAGCCAGATAGTAGGCTCGGTGAATCGATCCGCGGTTGTCCAGGAGTCCCGCAATGAACATCCTCCGGGTGTTCCAGTTTCGCTGGTTTAGCGACTCTAGGCCTAGCAGCGCACATCGTCCTTCGTAGTCCACTTCCACATTCCAGAAGCGCAGGGCAAACCGGGTCACTATAATTCTAACATCTGTACATGACATCAGAGTAAATGGCAAAAAATGCCGAAGCTTACATACAAATGAACCTCGTAAATCATAAATAGAATCTTGTAATTCTGCGCTCCTTAAACTAGAGAGGCTTTAAGAGTTTATTTTCAATGTTTAGTGTTCATCAATTACACCTACAAAATGTCGAGTTTCCATTCGACGAAGAGAGTTAGTTCGAAAATATCGTAAAGGCAACAAACTAATCAGAGTCTAATCATGAGAAAGCTCTTGGTGAATATGATAGAACAGTAGCTGCCTGAAGCGATCTTGGTCTGCTGCAGAAATGATCGAAACCGATCGCGGTCTAGCGTCGCCGTCTGCAAAAATTCAGCTTCAGTATCAGCACTTTACCTCAGTTCGGAGCTGTCACGCTTTATTTGTGCCTGTAGACGGCCTAAAAAAACTTCATTGTTTGGGTAATCTGATTCTCGGTTACATGATAAGACAAGGTCCCAACCGACAACATATCCAGAATAAAACTATACCTCGTGCAAACGTTTTCAAGCTTAAAAGACTTGCTAGAATGCTATTGAACAGTATTCGCTTATCAAGTGAAATTTGATGGACACACGCAGAAACCACCAAAAGCTAGCGCCTAAGGAAGGGCTTAAACCTGTCACTAAAGAGAACCATCCTAGCCTTGAAGATTTAATCCTCGCATTGACTTGATTTCGCTCATGTAGTTCTCATCTTAGTTCTAGTACTCGTACACCCCTCTAAAGCAACCTCAAAATACCCCAACAACCCCCTAAAAAGATAAAAATTATGCTTGAACGTACGGTGTATCGCTTTCACAAAAAAACAATTCATGTGACGCTTTTAAAAAGGTCGCTCTAGAGCTGGAGATATCTTGCCCACTGTCGTAGATGTGTACCGTTGTGTCTCGTATCGTGCTACCTTGCGTCACAATTGATATGCATGACAGTGTGCCACGTTCTCGTCACACACCGGGTATGCGGTGCAGTTTTCTTCTGATTTGTACAAAAACTTTCCCATCCGGGCTCATGAACCGAAGTGAAATCATGAATATATGGTAAATTACTAACGATTTGTAAAAGACAATGTGTGTGAGTCTACGCACGCGCGCCTGCCTGCTGAACTGCAAACAGGTTGTCGGAAGGGTTGTGGATATATTCAAATTAAATTCAGCCTTTTTAAACGGGGTAACTAGAACTGATGGAGTGGTACTGTTGCTTTTAATTCTTACCGAAGTACACTAAATGTCACAGCAAACTTTCCAATTGAAATGTCACGTAATCGATGTACGCGGGAACCCGGGAATGGGAACCTTCTGTTCCCATTCTCAGTGCTGGTCGCTGGTAAACGACGGCAAATCCTTTGCGTGTTACTAATCTTTCAATTAGACTGACTTGTTTTGTGTACCATTTATTTTCGCGATCGTTCGTAATTCCACGCGATTTCTGATGGGCCGTAATCACCGATTGATTATGATAATGTACAAATAAACATTTATTTCCAAACGAAGAGCGTGGTCTTGCAGGAGGTCCACACCTCTGCTGTAACGTGGAAGAAAGCTTCACCGAACGTTGGCTAGAGATGTGGGTCACAAACAGTAACAAGTTGTGGGTCTGTTGTGTGTGTTTGAATTGCTCACTGTTCCTGCCCGATTTAGCTAGGGTCGCGTGTGCTTAAAACTTACTGACGACATGACCGTCATGCAGCACACATTGGTGGAGAAAGAAGCACTCAAAAACATCGGATTGCGCTTACCAAGGGTGAAGGTAAATGAAAAAAGGCATCCACCTTACACGCAGCCGACCTCTTGGCCCAATGTATTTACCACAAGGGAATTACCACGTTTTACCGATTGCTTGCTACTGCTAGCTGAAGGTTAGAGCTTCAATTTTTCTCTTCTTCTCTTCACTACACCTTTAATAACCACTTTTCTATTCGTGTTTTGCCATTTTTCGTTTCCTTCTTTTTTTTGGTCGGGGTTTTTGGTTTTATTTCAACGCCTTTTTGGACGCGCTTTAAATCCGATTGCGATTTAGTTTTACTGTTTAACCTACATCTTTGTTTTCCGTTTCACGCAGTTACGCAGTTTTTTTTTTTTTGCTTGCTTCGTCTGTTCATAACGACCATTTCCACGTACCACGCGGGCACGTAACGCACCTTTTGATACAGCATGAAAGTGGCGTATCGTATCGCCATTTATATACAACAAAACGTACGAAACAAGGCAAACTGTTTTGCACCGAAATGTTGTAATCCACGATTATTTAATCGACACACCTCCCACAACTACAGCACTGCAGGTATTGAATATTGTTTGCTCCCTGTGTAGCTCGGTTTCCGAATTTTGTCCGAATGTCTGCTCTTTTCTGTGGTCTTTTTAGCTGGCGCTTCACTTTTAACTACTTACGGAAGTGGGTGCACTAGCCTGTGTTAAAAGCCGACCGATTGCAATGTTTGGACCTCGGACGAATTGCTGCCGGCTCTTTTGCCAAATTTGCGTTGATTTGTAACTGTGCCAATCGCTCTGGGTGGGGAGGAGAAGCACGGGAGGCGTGAAAATGCACACCCCTTTTTATTACGAGCGAGAGATAGAGGGTTTGTTTGGGAGACTCCGAGTGAGGAACATGGGTGATAAAGTAACGCCATTTAAAATGTAATGAGAGCTTTGGTTGTTAACAAAAAAAAAGGTTACGCCGGCGTTAGCCTTGTTCCGGTTCATGTGCAACATTTCATTTTTTTATGAATCATTGATGTGTAAACAGCACACATCATACACAGTTGTCGGCAGATTCATTTTCTGGGTTTGTGTTTTCTCGTTCGTGCACACCAAACCCAAGACCATCATCCTTAATGCTGGGTTGAATGAAACTGCTTGTTAGTGTTAGCTTGATGCTTGATTCTGGGGCAGAAATGAAATGTAATGTTCGTGGTAGAACATCATTAATTACATGCTGTTGGACGTTTAGCGAAAACAAAAATGACATATGAGCGAAAAATGTAACTCTTGTTTGGCAATGTTTCATCACTGTTGCACGCAAACTACCATTTATTGTTGTGGATATAATTTATCATACGAGCCAAGAGTTAGGTGTGCAGCTAGCACTGACAAACGACCATTGTAATGATGTTTGAAGAACGTTAATAAATTTTTAATTTATGCTTCTTTTTGTCTTTAGTTTACAGTTTCGAATCGTGCTTAGAAAGCAGTAACAGTACTATTTAATCTCGTTTATTCGTTATCGCAGATTTCTCGGAAGTAAAGTTTCTGAAAAATGGGTGAGAATTGAGGAAAATTGAGTTCGAAAAGATCTTTTTTCCCATTTCCCAAGTCGAGATTCTCTCGACTGAAGAGTAGTGGATTCGTTTAGAACGTTCATCGAACCATGTGGTAGTCGGATAGTACCAAGTTTGAAATATAAGGCAAGTGAGGTACAATCCCTTGACCATTTCTTCAATATTCGATGATGACTATTCGTTGTGACTTGTGACTTGAGGTGGCTTGCTAGCCCTCTCTTTCAACCTCCTGCCCCGTCGAAGGACCACCACATTCTAGTTGCTAAAAGTCCCATCGTATTTCAAGCTAAAAGGGACCCCTAGCCGCTCCTAACATTATGAACAGGCGTTAACTATTATCCTCCGCTCAATGTCGCCCCCGCCAATTTTTTGGAGAGATACTAGTCAATTGGCCCGGAAACAGGGCTACGCAACATGACTTCGGCTACGCAACAACACTCAGTGGTATATCTCAACGCTAAGTTGTACGCTTTTTCAAAAAAACATGTTCAAATGTGACCGGCATTAATTTAAGAGTTGAGGTATTTCGGGGAAAGTGGTAAGTGTTTTTGTTGGAGGCGTTTAGCGAAGATACTGATCGATGATACGCAGCAGTTGATTCTGATCTGAATCTTCTGCTGTGTATCGATCTCGATGGTTCCTATGAAAATTTTCGCAAAGATCGTCCACATAAGCGTCCCATAAGCGGCGAAGATACTGAGGCATTCATTCAGAAAGAATGAGAGGGAACAGTTGATACAGCTGCGAGGGCATCCGAAATGAAATGCCATCCTAGAGTGCACGATCCCACTTGACATCGTCTTGCAAAAGTCCGGCTGCAGAGGCTGCCTGCTGAAAGGAATCACAAATGGTACCTTCTACTGTCCGTAGATCCATAAATGACGTTGGACCCTTTCCGTGACAGAACATTAACCAAAGGCGGTATCGTTCCATCTGCGACAAAGGACAGTAAAAACCATGCAGCCGACCATGATATCAGTAAGATGAACACGGGTAATCCACTGTTTCCCAGGACTTTTGTACCATAACAGTCGTCGGATTGGCTTTGCAAAACGATAATTTCGTGATACGTCAATCTGCATAGTTATTGACGCTAGTTAGCGCGTTAGCATAGTGTGATGTAGTGACGGATTAACCTATGGGCGGAGGTGGTGCCCGCCAAGGGCCTCGCTGAGCAGGGGAGCCTCACCAACCAAGGTTGCCTCGCAGACCAGAAATGCCTAGCTGATCAAGAATGCTTCGAGGCCTCGTCGACCAGGGGGTGGGGGATTCTTCGATCACGAGGGGCCCCGCGGGCAGAGGAGCTTTACCGATCAGGTAGCCTTACGGGTTAGGGAACCTCCTAAGGTAATTATAACCCATAGGAATTGTGATTTCGGAGAAACATTGTAAATATCATGAATACAGATAAACTGCACATCCAAGTAGGGGTAAAGTCTACTCTAGCTTACGGCGTCGTGCTTTTCCATACAATATGTATGGAGAAAATTTTTACATCCAAGTAGGGGCAAAAACTATTGGGGCCCAATTGCAAAATTTGTATAGCGATGTAATCGTTCTGTACATCATGGACACAGTAGGTTATAGAGAGCCTATATTAAACTTCAAAAGGCTTCGGACCCATACCCACATATCATAGCGGTATTATTACATACACTAACTGCAGAATCTCCCACTCACGAAATAGATCGTTTTTACTGGTACTAATTACCGTTTTTACTGGTGCTTCAGAGCACATGTGGCCGAGAATTCTCGCAATCAAAAATGACTGATTCGTGCGTAGTCTTATATTCTAGTCGGTTTACCTTTATTGCTCGCTTCAAACAATACTGCTCCCAACTGATAGATGTGACAGCAGCACAGGTCTTCACTACAAGACAAGACCGGGACTCAAATCCCATCCGGACCGTTCTCCCATAGAGATGACCCAACAACGTGGTTTTAAGTCTTTTTATCCACTTATTGGTCGGCCATTCTCGTATTTTATCAGGAGTGTGTTCTTCTAAAGCTCAATTTCTGGGAAGGATCTTCGACGAACTGCTGAACTGTGGTATAGATGTCACTGTAAAATTCAATATGCACCAAGGCTAATAAATGAGGCCAGTTATACCAATCAGGCAAGACTCAACAAGCGCTTTAGCATGTTAAAATCGGTACCCAAAAGTGTCATGGAAAATGTTTCTAAAAAGTGTTCAACAAAGAATAAGAACGGATGTTTGACCATTCTATAGAGATTCCAAAAAAATCGATTTGAAAGGTCAATTAAGTGTCTTGATTTTTGTTTTATTGCTGTATTCCTTTTCTGTGAAAAACCCGTTCCATACACCAATGAGTGAAAGTAGTAAACCCTTTTCCAATTTGCTGCTCTTCCAAAGAATCTGTTCGTTTTTTATGGAAAACAACGTCGATTGAACCATTCCTACCATGTCCTCTCAGCTACTTTCCCAATGTAGCATGTAGTACACTGGGAGAGGGATACAGGACGCAAAGTAATAACATCCCGTCAGTCATCGGATCGTTTAATTGAATGTCCCAAATTCAATACCCTAAAAGGGGCTACGTCAGCCCTTTATGCAATGGAAACCGTATGTAACCTTTGGTAAAAGAAGCGCGACAGCAAAGCTCATTGTTTGCTATCAGTCTTTATTGAAGGTCTGCATGTCGGGCTGGTCGAAACATCGTCAATTGGATAACTGACGGTTCGACTGAAGGAAATTGAAACCAATCATTCCGAATCCTAAGCGTTGGTGTGCTTTGTGTGCTTTGTATAACGCGTTACTGTGGATTGGTTTGAGGAGCAGATTTCTCGTTTTAGTCAAATAGAATCTGTGTGGAATTGTTGCCTAAATGGACCAAAAATTTCATACAGCTGGACATATAAAATATGTGAAGATTTATGTTTTGAAGTAACGTATTCTGCTGTAATTTGAAGTACCAAATGCTACAGGAGCTATTTCATTCCGCTAATAACACAAATGACCCCCGTCTTGTTCTCACAATTTCTCTTCTGTGTCTTCCGTGCCTGGAATCTGGTAAACAGTATGTAAATAAAACAATCGCACGGTGGTGTCATACAGATTCCTCTCCCGGAGTTAGCCATGGGAAGTGTCAACAAACAAACACGAAAGTACGAAAATGACGTGTGCTCACTAGAAATCCTCGAAACGTAATTTTCTAGCGACACTTGGCCCGTGGTTTACTAGAGTTGTTTGAAGTTGTCGGATAGGCTAGCTCCTTCTTTCCTGACAATATCATGTGTTGCGCGTGTTCGCAAATCGTTCTCGCTCAAGGCGCTCGACAACACCGCCACCAACGTCGTCCGCCAGGTAATCGATGATCGCCATCGACACCGCGAAGCGAATGTCGGAATGGATGATTGCCCACTTAAGTGAAGAGTTTGGTGTAAACGATTCGTCATCAGCCAACGATAAACGACGACCTGTTGGGCGGGTGGCACGGTTCGGAACACGTTTCGGAACGGTTGACACACGACGACGATTTTAGCATACACCCACTACAGCCACCCGTACGCTATATTGGAGTGGATGATACTCATAGGTGCGTGCGTTGTTTTCATGTTTCAGATGTCGATGTGAGAGGTGTTCCACGGTTCGATCGCAGCACTAAACCTGCAGCATCCGTCATCGGCAGCGATCAGCAGCAGCAACACCACCATCAGAAGCGGTTTCAACACCAGCAGCGATCATTCGATCTACAGCATTCGGAGTCTGCGAGTGATCAGCAGCAGCAACAGCAAGAAGAAGAGGACAGTTTACTAGTTTCGCGCCGCAACTCCACCGGAAGCAGCGTGGCGCTGAACGGAATGAACAGCCACACGGCGGCAATCAATCTGCAGCATCCGGGCACGGGACAGACGGCTGTGGTTGGTCACCATCGAGGCTTCTCGTCGACGGTCGTTGCCGCCGCAAACTCTGCCGCTGCTTCCGCCTCCGCCACCGACTGTCCATGGTTTTTGCCGCATCAGATGCCTCCGCCGCCGACGGCACCGGCCCGCCAGCACAAGCGGCCTGCACCGCAACCAGGCGGTGGCGTCGGTGGCGGAGGAGGAGGTCCCGGCAGTCACATGCAGCCGCCGCAGTTCATTAGCCCACCTCCAGCACCCCAGCAGCAGCAGCATCACCAACAACAGCCGCAACAGCAACATAGTCAGCAGCCAGCAATCGTGCCGCCACCGCAATTACCTCCACACACCGTTAACCCGAGTCTCAGTTCCATCCATCATCCGGTGCAGCAGTTGGTTGCGGCACCGCAGTCAGCACAGTCACATCAGCCACCGATACCGCCCCATCCGGCGGTACATCACATACCAAAATCACCTAACCAGCATCATCCACCTCAGCAGCAGCAGCTGACGATGCAGACATCCGCGGTGCAACAGCACAGTCCGGCGGTGACGTCAGCGGTTGGTGGTGTGCTGACCAACAACAACAATCACCACCCTACGGGACCATCCACCACCGGGAGTAGTGCGACCGGAGGGTTGCCACCGACGACCGTGTCAGGGAATGCTGCTGTCAGTCTGATGTCAGCCTCGATGAACAGTGCACAGTTACAGGGACACATTCTCCAACCGGTTGGTGGTCTTACCGGTTCGGCACTTTCCCTCCAGCAGCAACAGCAACAACAACAGCAGTCATCAATTCCACCAGGAACACAGCAGGTGCATCATATGTCCAACTCGTTGCACGGTCCAATCGGTATCCCGTCGGTAGTGGTCCCAGCAGCAGCCGGTCACGATGGAAGCAATGGTGTTGGAGGTGTACCCGCTCCTGGCTGGAACTGCGTGCCGGTAGGCCTATCCTCGCCGACCACCTCAGCGGCAGCAGCAGCACAGCGGAGAGCGGAAGTGAATGCGAAACTGAACGCCATGCCGTAAGTAGTTTAGTGTCTTGCTCATCAAAAATCTCTCCATTAATTGCTGGCATTTATTTTTTGCAACTTCAGCTGGTTCCATGGGCGAATAAAACGGGAAGAGGCCGAATCGTTGCTGAAACCTCGCGAAGATGGACTGTTTTTGGTGCGTGAATCCACCAACTTCCCCGGTGATTACACGCTCTGTGTATGCTTTAACGAGAAGGTGGAGCACTATCGCATAAAGTACGTGGACAACAAGCTCACCATCGATGATGACGAGTACTTTGATCATCTCGGACAGTTGGTAGAGGTGAGTTTTCTGACGATGACGATAGCTAGTATGATGTTAGAAGTCTTCTAACATGGCAACTTTTCACTTGCTCGCTCTTTCCCAACAGCACTACACACTCGACTCGGATGGTTTGTGCACAAAACTGATGAAAGCCCTGCCGAAGGAAGAATTCTGCGTGAAAGACTTCCAGGACAATGGGTGGGAGATCAAGATGGAGGATCTGCAGCTAAAGGAAAACATTGGCAAGGGCGAATTTGGCGACGTAATGCTTGGTATTCTGAAGGGTGAAAAGGTGGCGGTGAAGGTGCTGAAGGATGCGGGTAGAGCATCAAACAAATTTCTTGCCGAAGCGGGCGTTATGACGTACGTTGATTGCACAAAATCTGATTCGCAACTTTGAAGCATCGCTTTTTACATGGTGTAATTGTTTATTCCTCTTTCTATTACTACGGTACAGTACATTGGAACATGAAAATCTCGTCAAGTTTATTGGGTTGGTGTTTCACGACAAGTACATCTACCTGGTGACGGAGTACATGAGCAAGGGATCGCTAGTCGACTATCTGCGATCGCGCGGCCGGCAACACATTAGCCGGAAAGATCAGATCAATTTTGCCTAGTAAGTGCATTACACTTTTTCAAAGTAAATTAAGTGGATAGCAAGTAATATTTTCTTTGTCTAAATACAGCGACACTTGCTGCGGTATGGAGTATTTAGAGACCAAAAAAGTGATCCATCGGGACCTTGCTGCCCGGAACGTGCTCATTTCGGAGGACTGTGTCGCAAAGGTATCCGACTTTGGGTTGGCACGTGACGAACGTTACACTGGCGATAGTAGTAAGCTTCCTATCAAATGGACAGCCCCGGAAGCGTTAAAGGAAGGGGTAAGTTTTTCCGAAACCGTCAGTAAAACGACTTTGGTTTTATTCGGTATATTAATATGATTTTTGTTGCAGAAATTTTCCAACAAAACGGACATGTGGAGCTTTGGTATTTTGCTATGGGAAATCTATTCGTTTGGCCGCGTACCGTACCCACGAATTGTAAGTATTCTAGACCTAGTCCTAATACCTACCCTTAATCGGATTGAGTTTGACCGATTCTTCTCAACTTTCAATTGCAGCCTTTGGCCGATGTGGTGAAGCATGTCGGTAGCGGTTACAAGATGGAAGCACCCGAAGGCTGTCCACCAGAAATCTACGAAATGATGCGCCAAGCGTGGGATCTAGTGCCCGACAAGCGTCCCACGTTTGCGGAACTGAAACGGCGCCTGTACAACTGTAAGCGTGAAACAGCCAACACTTACGTCACGTAGAGAGTCTGTACAGCTTAAAAGGATGGAACGGCGGGAATGCGCCAAATGCCTTTCCCGCTCCAGCCAATGGGGCAACAAAAAAAAAATACAACGGAAGGCAAACGGAAGTGTATGTCAATCGGTATAACCGAAAGGAAGGGCATCCTAAGAAGGTTGAAACATAATTTTGTAAAAAAGAAAACAGGAGATTTCTTCAAAACTTCCAATTCGATTTGAGAGACTCGTACGATCGCGTAAGCAACGAACCTCCTGATCATCCTATCGTCTGTGTACAAACGGATACCATTTTAGGTTTGATATTGCGCGGGGGAACTAAGCTGGAAGTAAATTTCAGTCAGTTTTTTTATCGTTATTGTTTGCATTTTTTTTATCGAGTAAAAATGCATCTTCTTTCTTCCGTGCGATCGACAAAAGCAAAACACAGGGCCCGCTGGTACATATTTCATTCCCAACAACGCGCCCGCCACCTTACCCCATGGGTGGGAACGAACCGGACGTACGATATTTTACACATCGTATCTTACTGATTCTGTGTTGTGTGTGCGTGTGTGTTTTTTTTTTGTGTGATCCGAGGTTTGTGTGTGCCAGCTGCAAAGGCATAAGAATGCATGGATATTTATTATTTGTGATGTTAATGTTAAATCTACCGTGCGCCAGGAGAAACACCTGACCAGGCAGAAGATTAGCATTGGTTCTTTTAAAGAATGAAAAGTTTGTATTATTACGAGGGTCAAGAAAAAAGAGTAAAACAAGGACATTCGGCAGCAAACACGCAAAACATCATGATGCATAAGATACGCGTGGCGCTCGGTGGCGTTCAAATTGCAACAATAATTATCAATATGATATTCATATTTGTAATTTATTTTCATCCCCTAAATGTAGTATGATAGCGAACTAGCGTTCCGCAGTGCGACCGGTGCGTCATCCCGTCACATAGCCATTGATTCCTTTCATTTCAAATTTTGCCTTCCACGATCTAAACGCCATCTCCACTTATCTTACGGGAGAGAAAAACAAAGCGTATGAGGGATGATAAAAGAAAGGAAAATCAGGAACACTGGTCACGTATAAATAATGGGAAAGTAAACGCGCAAAGCTGTACGATCGTTTACAAGGGCAGGATTAAAAATTCTCTTACTTTTACTTAACACACACAGACAAAAAAAAAAGCTCTATCTCCACTACGATGTAACGACACAATGCGATGTAAAGCAATTCTAATATAGAAGAGGAGTGTGTGCGATTGTGTGTGTTTGTGTTGAAGTGTAATGTTGTAAAAGTGACGGTATATATCAGTAAACACAAATGTAACACGCTTTACACTTGATGAACGAATTCCTAACGTAAATACGGATAGTATTTAAATCGCAAACAAAACAAAAAACAAGAATCATGCGAGCAAAATCGACCCCAGGGAAAAAGAGAAAATAGATGAGAAGATAAATCAATCTCGCAACGGCACCTGTAAAAAAGATTAGTGAAAAAAATTGCGTAAAAGTTGGTTAAATTATGGATCGTTTTGTTTATTTTTTTAAATATTATAATTATTACCACTGCTACTACTATTATTATTATTACTGTGTTGCAAATTTTTATTCCATTATATGACTGATGAGAGTGTGTGTATGTTTATGATGTTAGGTGTGGGACAAGCTGATACGGGGTGGCAGAGTGGCGCGCTTGTACCGTAAGTCAATGGTTTTTAAACATAATTGCAAAAGGGGGGAAAAATAATTTTATTTTGTATACTTACAGTAACGGTTACGTTGTAAAGCAATTTAAAAAAAAACCTGAAATCTTGAGTACTTTAATTGTGACCGCTTAGCAGTGCAGAATGTGTAAAGAAGTTGTTTTTTTCTTTTGCCTTTATTATTTTAATTTTAGGACATGCGTTGTGGACACGTAACGTGTTCCCATTTGTTTGGTTAACTAATGTTTTAATCCGGCCCGCGTCTAGTAGTAGTAGTAGCATGTAAGAACCAAACCAACACTACCAGTAGAAACACAAAACGGGATGTTCCACGGACGCGACGCACAAACGACGTGTGTGCGTGTGTGGTATGGGGGACAACGATATGTTTTTCAACGCATCCTTCTCGTTGCAGGCTGTTTTGTTATGTGCTGCATTTTATTTATAAACAAAAGGATTAGCTATTATCAAAACAAAATCAATCTCTCATACTTCTCTCATAAATCATGCACGCTACTCGTGTGCGTGCCGATTTTTTGGAAAAAAAAAACATATTTAGTGTAAATAGTTTCGTGTAATGAGGTGATTCGGTGTGTTTGGGATTGTTGTGACGAATGAGGATTGTACATTGAAAAAGTAAAAGCTGAAACGGAATAAACGGAATCGTATGCGAACGGCATGAAAAGGCTAGCAGCAATTTGGAATAAAAATACCACACACGTGCTACGAGTAGAATGTCAAAGACTAGCGGGAAGGAAAGAATAAAAATTAACCAACCGAAATATCATCCTATGTAAAGCCTTGTTACCATTCCAGAAAGATTAATGCGAGCGATTCGAAACACTAGTAGCTCGCAACACGCGTTAAAAGCTTTAAGCGAATGAAAAAACTCCTCGATCGCTTTGAGTGAAGAAGAAGGTCAGCCAGCAGCGCAGCCCGTAGTAGTGTTGTGAAAACTTCATTGTCCAAAACCTCAAACCATTAAAAGTCCAAATTTAAACCGAAACCCGTATGGAAACAGTACATAGTCAAAACTAGAGTTTGGAAGGAGAAGAACGATTACTACCTACCTGCACCTACGTGTATGAAGTGAAAAAATGCATGAAAAATAAAACGCCAAAATATCATTACACACATAGAAGAAGGAATAGAACCTATACCATTGTATTGCTATTAATAAAGGGCTTGATTTCAGGATAGCATTTTATCCTCTGGATCTAGAATAACGAAATATAAATAGAAGGAACAACACCCGGTTGAGCAACGTACGTTACGCGCGCAGCCACAACAACACAAGGAACAGCCATTAAAATATCAAATGTTGGAAATCATTAAGCATTGTATTAGAGAATGCGAAAGAATGCAACCCGCCCTTCAAAGCACACACATAACAATATCGATGCGCATAAAACAGATAGTTCAAATTTCAATATAAACGTGCATATATTTAGCAGCGAGCTAGCCATTTACAAACGGATATAGATTTTCAAATTATGCCCGAAACATGCACGTTCAATGCGGTTATAGATTGGCTCTATAGTATTCAGTTTGGCCCTAGGAATGCTAAATTCTTGAAATGGATGCGCACAAACCGAACGAAACAACCAAGGCTGGTCAAGAAATAGCATTAAGATGCTCCTCCATCATCACTTAACTTCCTCACCCGTAATTCACACATAATTAGTTCAGTTCAGTAGTAGTACAGAGAATAAATCGGCGGGGGAGCAAAAATCTTTGAAAACCATAATTACCTTACTACAAGAAGGAAGTGGAAACGGATCCGGACGCGGCACATGCAACTAATATTAACAAATGGGAAGACGATACGATTGTTGCGAGATATTATTATGGGCCAGGCAAGCTAGAGGGTGTGTACGTGACGCGAATGTATGAGTGTGTGTATTATTTGTATGTGTGTATCGGCAGGTGGGTTTGAACTAGTAACGAAGCGACACAATCAATCAATGGTTGTTGCGGTGTAATGCATGAACCCCGCGATGCTTTTACAAAACAACCGAATCAACCGAAGTAAGGTAGGGAACGGAGAAAGGAAACAAAAACAAAAACGCAAGTGAAACTAGCTACTACTAGCAACGGGAGGGTGCGGACAAGAGAGTGAAATAAAACTAAAATTCTATTCAAATTGGGGACGATTTGGGATGCGAAAATCGTGGGAGGTGTTATGCCAGAAGAAAAGTATAAAGAAAAATGTGCAAAAAGTAAAACCAACCAATACATGGGAAAATTATTCAAGTAAATATAATAAAACAGCTAAAATCCTTACAATTCCAATGTGGTTGTGTGTTTTTGTTTTCTTAATTGTTTTTGGTTTTCAAATGGAAATTTTGTGAATTTTAAATGGTGAATTGGATACGAGAAGGTTGGAAGACTAATATCTTTAATATGTGGCCCAAGAAACTGATTAGTATGTTTGAATTGTTATCCGAATTAACGATCATACTTAGGTAGCTGAATTCCTCAACTCAACTCAAATGCCGTAACCTAGATATCGCAGATATCCGTTCAATAATTTCGAAGTCATCATTGTTGCTAAGCGTGTTGGATAAAAAGGCATATCTCACAGAATTAAACGCATTTCACTCAGTCTTTTAATCCTTAGGGTTATTAATAGTTGTTCTGTCCAATGAGGATCTGTTGTTCTAGGCATTGCTAGAGTATTTGTCGCAGAGTTCCTTAGTCGATGTAATCTGTCATAAGAGGAGATGCAAATTTTCCATGCAAAAAGTAATTTGTAGGCAGCATTCAGTTCTTTGATCTATCGAAAGTTATCTCAGTTCGGCTACTCAGCAGCCCTCTGGATGTTTTACAAATTCAAACATATTTATTAACAGTGGCAAACTCTTTCGTGGTTCAACTGTCAAAGTGTTCCGCAAGCGATCAGCCTCTCTCCAAATGATCTAACCTGACACTGCTCTATCAACTCTCTCTCTCTCCAAGTGAAACGTGCATTTGACAGCTACCTCGTGGTAAACAAAAAGCGGCGTGTGAGTGCAATCTGTGTCTGCAATTAGCCGGCAAATTTGTATAAAATATCGAGATAAACGGTTAAATCACTCGAAATAAACGCACACAAGATGATTCGCAACGTTCGTTTTCTGCGTTGGGCTGCTGGTAAGAGCTTGTCGGCGGGAAAATCCACCACAACCACCGGTGCAGCGTCCCAGTGGAATGCCGGTATCGTTGCACAACCATGCAGCGGTATTGCGACATGTGCTATCAAGCCACTATCAGCAATGCCCGGTGCAACTATTGCTCGACAAAGTGTCGTTTTCTCTATCCCTAGCCGAAAGATTCACACCAAAGGTAAGTATTTTGATTGAAATACGGTAGCTTTTGACCAGCACAGAACGGGATCACAACCCGTACGATGATGGTGGCTTATGTAATCAATCGTCATTGTGAGTAACATTGTTGCCGTTCTTGCAGGCGAACGGGAACTGGTCGAGTTTCTGGCAGAAGAAATCGTGGCAGAGAAAAAGGCCAGTCCGAGTGCAACCATTCCAACGTCCCTGAACGGATTCGCCATCACATGCAACAAGGCCGATGTGGAGCTGACGAAATCGTCCGAACGTGAAAAGTAAACACACACACGGCTCCCTCGTGGAATGGGGAATGTTGTAACGTATTTATTTCTTTTGTTTAAGGGTTGTTATTTCATTCAACGTTAACCATACGGTGGACATGGAAGGCGAAGAGACGGAAGCAACGGAAAACAAGCCGGAATTTTCCGCCATGAAGAGTCGTCCCCAGTTTGAGGTGGACATTGTGCGCGGTGGCACCACACTGTCGTTCACGTGCTCGTATCTGCCCGGTGAGGCACAGGAGGGTGAATACAGTAAGTAGCACTGGAGGAGCGATGGAGGTCACTTGGAATATGTTTCTAAAAAAATGTAAATTTTCCCTTCTTAGATGATGTGTTCGGCATCGATGAAGTAACTATTTTCCAGGGTGAATGGAACGACAAGGTGTACGCGGTGGCAGGCGATGTTCTTGATGGGGTAAGTAGAACATATTTACTCCAGATAAAGGAGCAAATGAATAATTTTCTCAAACTCTTTCCTTCCTCCGTAGTACCTTTACGATCTATTGATGAATTTCCTCGAGGAGAAGGGCATCAGCAATGAGTTTGCGGAGAAAATGTCCGACTTTGCAAGTGCGTACGAACACGCCAAATACGTCGAGCTGCTCGAAGCCATCTCGAAATTTACCGTAGAGAAGAAATAATTTCGCGCTCGTTTCGGGTGGGAAAGGGATAAAGGAAAACGTACTCATCACGTTTATCATATTAATGATTTTTTATTACAAGCCGGCCCTTTTGCAACATCCAAATGCTGTGAAAAGGGAATTCATCCATTATTGCATTTGTTTTTGGTATGCCTTGGAAGGAAGATAGTTAGAGCAAGAGAGAGTGTGTGTAAGGTCCATCATACTCAGTGTCATAGTTACATAGCGCGCATCTTATCGTACAATAAACTTAGTTAAAATACCAAACCAAACGTTATCTTTTTTCATTATGTATCAATTGTTGATACTAAAATGTATTTATTTTCAACGAAACCACTCTATTTTAAGTGAAACACGCATATAAGAACATTCGCAACGTGGGACGCAAAAAACAGTGGTCGATTAATTTCATCCCTATTAAGCTAATAAAATCCTAGGAATGGTTGATGGTTGTCAAGGAAACACGTTACACAAAAACGAATCAGAACACTGCATTTGCGCCCAGCAACTGTTCACCAGGTGTTTGATCACACTGCATCTCTTACCAACGTAAATAATTGCACCGTACCGTGGGATGTGTATCGGAGAGCAGCTTAAAACGATAATTTAACTAGCTGTTGAACTTTTGAACTTGCTTATTTGACTAGAAACAGTCTGGGAGGGGAACGAACAAACTTCAACTGTCCTTCGGTGGTGGTTTCTTTTCTTCGTCCTTTGTACCGAGGTAATCGTTTTCGATTTCCTTAAATTCAATTTGGTGCTGCTTCATGGCTTCCTGCAAGAAAGTATATCGCAAGTGGGTGTACATGTGTGAGTAGTACTGTTTGTTATGGTGTTTGTTATCGCAACGAGCGTATCACACGACGCAGCAAAACGCACCTTCACGCACTGCTGATAAACTTTGAACAGTGGAGCGCACAGCGAATCGTCCGTATCGCCTTTCAGAAATCGATCCGAAAACCAATTGTTGAAGCAGTTATCGTAATCCTTTTTCAGCTGCGTACAGTTTTCCCCGATGCTGTTCATCGTATTTGCACTCTGTGTTTGTGGGTGGCCAATCGCGTGTTCCTGGAAGGCAAAAGAACCGCTTCGAATCTCTAATCCAAGGGATTTTCTTTGCTCTGACAACTTTGCCCGCCTTTCCGATTCTGCAACTGTGCAACTGGACCAGCCGCGGTAATGATGTGTTGTGTTGTTTTGTTTCGCAATCTGTCAAAACACGTTGAAGCGTTTAGAAGCGTGGTTTGAAAGGTTTAAATGTTCAACAATGCCGTGCGATTAGTTTCTGCCGGGAGACCGGCGTTGGTGCGTACTAAAATGTGTTGTGATAGTAGTTTTTGTGAAAAAAGTGTGTGAAAGTGTAGTTTTGTGACTGAAAGCACAGGTTTTTTTGCTGGTTATTAGTTCCGTTTTACAGAAAAATAAAAAAGATCGCTCAAAAGCATGAAAAGCGATACAAATGGTTCGAAACTAGTGTTCATGGGGCATCGCACCAGACGCTTAGTGGATCTTTAACCTCAAATTTAGTGATACTTTTTGCATTGGTTCTTGGTTCAAAGCGTGCTAACGGTAAACAAAACTAACTTGAGTGAATTTTGTGCGTATTAATGTTGGTTCGGTAATGTGTTTCGGTATTAGTATAAAGCTTCTTTCAAAAGGGCATCATGTTTATTGCTCCGTTTTTACAAACAAATCGTTTTCAAAAGGCACTTTCTACTCAAAAATGTTTATTATACATTTTATTGAACAAAAACCAAGTAAAATCGCATTCGTTGGGATGAAAACTGTGGGATCGTATCGGTGTGGTTAGTCGATCCAAGCAAAGTTACGATCGCCGTTCCGATCGGTGCTTCCCACCTGGTAGCTTTGCTCACTTCCAATCACGGACAGTTGATGCGCTTCCTTGCTTTCACCCCCCGCCCCACCCATCTTGACGCTAACCTTACCGTCACGCTCGTACGCCGCATTATCCTTCCCATTACCGTGCGATCTTCCCAGAAAGCTTTTGGTACGATGACGTCGCGATCCGCTTGCTTTCGACTTGACCGTTCCCGTTTCGGCCCGGTTGGCAAACTTGTCCATCGCTTCCCGCCACTGATGTAACTTTTGGCTGGCGGCTTGTATTTCGTCCACACATCGCTCGTGTCCCGGATTTCGCCCGATCGGTGGCGCATCGATCACATCGTCCAGATCGAGCTGGATTGGGGCAAGGGCGGAAAGTGCTCGCGAGATACCAATCTGTGTGTGTCGGATGCGGTGCTCCATCAGATCCGCTCCAAGCAGTTCCTCGTTCGGGTCCATCCGGATTGGGACGACCTTGTTGATGAGCCACAGCAGCACGAACGTAGAGCAGACGCCCCAACAGGCGAGACAGAGGGCTGAAAGTGATTGGACACCGAGCATGTACCAACCGCCACCCTTGAACAGTCCCGATCGACCGCTGGTAGTATCCATGCGTAGCGGGTTGTCCGCAAAGAAGCCCACCGCAAGTACGCCTGCGAGTAGAATATTTACAGAATTATTTTTGCCACAATCCACCGAAAGGGAACTTACCCCAGATGCCAGCGATCCCATGCACGGAACTTGCGCCAACAGGATCATCCACACCCATGCGATCGAACAGTGGCATTCCGAAGCAACACAGAGCGGAACCGATCGCACCGATAAGGATCGCTTCCCAGGCATGGTAAAGATAGCATCCAGCCGTTACTGAGACGAGCGACGCCAGAATACCATTAATTAGATCCACCACATCCATTCGTCCATCGTTGTTGATCATCGAATAGCTACAAGACGAATAGGGAAGACATTCGAATATTCATCAATGTGTTCTAAATGGTTCGAACAACATTGCTTACATGATGCTAAAGCTTCCACCTCCAAACGAACCCATCATCGTCATTACGGCGGCACGTGCCGCGTATGCCCACTTGGCCCCACTGACACCATACGTGCTGCCGGAGTTAAATGCTAACCAGCCCCACCAAAGCACAAACAGGCCCATGCAAGCGTTCACTGGATTGCCAAGTGGTAGAGGATCAGTACCTTTCGCGTATCGACCCAACCGTGGTCCCAGAATGGCGGCCGATGCGAATGCCGATGCACCACCGATTAGGTGCACTGGGCCACTGCCCGCTATATCGACGACGCCCAGATTCTTGAGGAAGCCGTGCTCACCCCAAACCCAGCCGGCCGGTATGCAGTAGACGATCGTGTTAAAGAAGGAGAAAATGCAGTACGCTTTGAAGTTGCATCTGGAAAGAAGGTAAGTGGAAAACAGTTTTATTATTCAGCTAAATAATTATGATCGTAAGGGTTTTGGAGGAGAATTATTCAAAAATGATCTGGTGATTAGGAACCTTATGCGCAATCGTCTTGAAGATACCGTCGTTTGTTTTTCCTCCTTGAATATAGAGGTTCCCCGACAGCCGTTTTTTCCATCAAAATATATTGGCTGCTTGTAGTGGGTTTAACGGGAACGTGGATCGAGTTCCAAGCTGGGATGGAGCCACGAATTCACTAAGTGATGTTAGGGATCCCCAACCTGCAACCCACTTGGGTCTCCCAGTGACTAAATTCGCCATTGACAACTGAAGGTTTTCTCAAACGACGACGCATTCACTATGAAAACTATATTTCACAACCGTCATTAGCTGCGCTCTAGAGTTAATGTCCTTATTTAATAGGACGTTTCTCATCGCTTCAACCCCAAAACATCTGATAAATTATAGGGTGATGAATTATACGGCATGAATTGTTATAATGAACTAAGGGATTCGTGTAAGAAGGATGAACCTTAGAATAAACAGTTGCAAACTGGAAGCCGAATAATCAGCACGTCTCCAATATAATCCGAACCAGTCCACTTTATCGTCGTCGTTCGCTAGCTTTTTGCGCTCAAACAATATCTTTCGAGATGATGGTGCCCGAGGCTTTGCAAATCCCAACGCTTTCCGAAAGGTCTCGTATCGTCAACCGACGATTGTTGACCACCAAATCCTTGATTTGAACGATGTGGGCATCGTCGGTCGAGGTGGATGGTCTCACCGGACAGTCCTCGTTTTCGACCTTCTCACGTCCATGCTTGAAATCACTGTACCATTTGTACACATTTTTCTTCTAACCAGAGTTTTCCCCTAAGGCAGTTTTGTAATATCCGCAATGTTTCCGAAGCGTTTATTTCATTGCTCAAACAAAATTTGATACGCGTTGCGCGTTGCTCCACAAACTTGGACATGGTCAATATGGACAAAAACACTTGGCGCAGCTCCGAAAACAAATTGTCACTCCTAGCCGAGTTGATGTTGTGATTTGAAACGTGGCAGAACTATCAAAAACATACATATTGACAAACGAAAAATAAAAACATGGGGCTTCTTTTGGCGCGCGAAAGTTGACATCCAATGTCTCCTTACTTATCGGAAATAGTAGTATTCACTTCTCTAGCCATTAAAGCCTCAGCCTTCCTCACAGTTTTTGCTGCATGTCATGACTGGAATGTGCATCGAAGGGATTGGAACTCGTTGTATTTGTGAATTAGATCATCTAGAGTTCTTCTTCGTCTTGGCTTAAGGACCTATTAAGGCCACGCCGGCCATCGAATGTCGTACTAGATTTATCGATACCACGTAGATGGATAGACAATCCTCACTACGGAAGAACGGTCCAATCAGATATGAACCCCTGCCGTGTGACGATCGGCGCCGCTGTTCCTTCACCACTCGACCACCGTAACAAAAGTTTGCAGTTGTACAGATTCCGAGCACTTTTTTGTATGATGCGTATTCTGCTAGGGTTATTTTGTGATACTTAGATATCTGAACCCTTAGCCAGATCCCTTACCCTTACCCAAACTGCAAAAAATCCTAACTTTAGACCTTAGCGTTGTTCCCATACTTATTGATGATGGTTTCCCCCGTACTTTTTGATGATGATCAAGAGTTTCTTGTGTCAATTTCCGTAGTATCCTGTTTGGCCCACCATGCAAATGGTTGTGGAGTAAGGAGTATGTCGAGTAAGTGCAGGAGGCAACAAATTTCTGCGATAAAATCATTCTTCTTGTCTTAAAATGACCTTCTAGATCACGCTGGCTAACTAGACTTTCTGATACCGCGTAGCTGGATAATCAGTCCTCCCACTGCGGCATAAAATCTATAAAATCACAATTTTTACATGGCAGCAATGAAAATCATCCTACGTGTTATGTACTAAAATCAACACTTTAACCGCAAATCAAGTCGAAAATTATTGGGTTGCAATACTTCAATACTCCTTCAAGACACGCACTTATCAATCTTGAAATAAATATCCGAAACAGTATGGAAGAACTAATTGTATCATAAAATGGCAAATTTTACTCAACACTGGTATTATTAATTTCCACAAAAAGTATGCGCACTATCATGCCAATTTGTACATGCAGTAAAAAGCAAAAACTTTCACTTCATGCACTGTCACCATTTCAACCGAAACTGTGGTTGTTTTTAAACAAGTTTGTATGACGCGTGGTCATTTAAAATTGATACCCTTCCTGTGTTACGTAGTTGCATGATTTAATGCTAGTGCTTTTCATGATTACTTGCTTTGGAGAGAGAGAGAGAGAGAAAGTAATCGAAAGGGGTAAAGGTTAGCCACACATTCGGTTAACCTTACTGACCGTGAATAGTTGACTGTGTAGCACAGAGTTTGTTCTGTAAGTGAAGGTCAACACTAAGATGTGGTTCACTAGCTGTCCACTATCATGGATTATGCATAGCAGTGTGCTACGTGTAAGAAAAGAGTCTTCAAGATTTACTAAATTGCTCACGGTGAATTGGATTTTAGTTCGATTTGACTATCAATAATAGATGAGATCAAGTTAAGATGGGCCTTGAAAATCAAGCTCTATCATGGTCTTCTTGAATTATGTCTTGTGACATACATCTTTAAAGCTCAGTTCCCTATTTTCTACTGTTCTCTCTTAAAGGACGTACGGCTTACGGAACTTACTGATACCACGTATTTGGACAGTCAGTCCTCACTACGGAAGAAAGGTCCGAAAGGGATTTGAACCCCGATCCTTCCGTGTGAAGATCGGCACCGTTGTCCCACTACTAGCGGGCCGCCCCGGTGCGGGGAGGTTATGTCGACTATAAATATTCACCATATCATACTATATTATATCCACGAACAGCTTCGCGCCTAGTCACACGCATATCCTTCGCAAAACCAACATCAAACAATACCTTTCCGCCATGGCCCCACTGACGATCGTGGTGGCCGTCGTTGAGAACGACAGCTGGAACAGGAACGCGGCAAAGATCGGCCCAAACAGTGGATCACTCACACCGGGATCGATGAGGAAGTCACCGAGCGCCACGAACGGATTGTTTAGCTCGCCCCGTCCGAACGCCATCGCGTACCCGAACAGCCAGTACGTGAATCCGCCCAGCACTATGTCGATGATGTTCTTCATCATGATGTTGACCTCGTTCTTCACCGAAACGCAACCGGACTCTAGCATCCCGAAACCGGTCTGCATCGTGAAGATAATGAACGACGACGTCAGGACCCAGTTCGTGTCCTCCACATTCAGATCGTACAGCCCCGGTATGACATAGCTGTTGTTGCGTGCCAACGACTGAAACGCACCCGGGCTCGGTGTGGTGCCTGCCGTTGCCTCCGACGGGTCCGCCATTGTGGATTGAAGGATTGTTACAGGTCCTCTAGCGCATCACAGCACACACACACACAGTCACACTGAGTCACACGAACAAGAACTCACTTTCGGGACATCTAAATCCGATCAGCGTCCGTTGACAACTGATTCATCGGTGCTACGGTGGAGAAACAGGTAGTCCAGTGTGTCGCAAATTTCGAAAACAATTTTGCTTCCCGCTGAACATGTCTAGTCCCCATCAACTGCATCCAAGCGCAATCCAAACCTTACCTCGATCGAGCTGCGGGATTGGACGATTAACCTGTGTGTTGTTGTGGTGTCTTGCCTTTTTTTCTTTTGTAAAGAATTCATTAAAAAATTAGATGTCATTAAGCCATTAGCCGAACGGGGCAGCAGCCTAATTCTGGCCCACCTGGTCATGCAATGATTTTCCCGGCTTTTCCGCGCTGGGCTAGATAGCGTGCCGTGCCTTTGCAAAACAATTGCTGGCGAGCGTTCGGGACCCAAACAAGGGAGCGAACGGACTCGGTCACAACGCGAAACAAGTTGTCGTCGCCGTGGTCGACGGTTTCGTTCCACCGCATTGCGGAGGGGTTAACCCTTCGGCCATCCCTTTGGTTTGAGTCCACTGAACGGTGTTAAGTTTGTAGCGTGCGTGCGTGCATGATTCCTATCACTGGTTGATCGTTTTTGCCGAGAAGATCAAATCACCGTGACCGAGACATTGACACTCTGACCATGACGGTTGTTTGGATGGAGCGTGGGTACCTCACGGGTACAATCCCAAAGGAACGGCGTGGGCCTTCTTTTCTATTTGTTTATGACTACTGTCGCGCAATTTGTACCTAATTAGCTCCCGATTTCAATCATTCGACCAGCTTTGTGCGTATGTTTCCGTAGTGAGTTCCTGGAGCTGTTCCTACGATTAGTTGGTTCCGGCTGCTGAATGTGCCATGCGTGGCTTTATGGGGTAAAATTTCGCACGCGTCCAATTTCCGGTGTGTCAGCAATTGCTGTTCCGTGTCAAGTCTCTTTTTCAATCAGCTTTAACACAGCGAACTGTTATTCTCGTTTGCCCTAGGTTCATCATAGCTTAAGCACGTGTGTGATTAAGTTCCAAAAGACCGAGCCAGGCTGTACTTTAAGCAGGTTACGATGAAAATTTTCAGATTACGTTTATATCATCTGTACAGAAAAAAAAAATCTATTGGTCTCTGTAGTAGCGATGGGGGCTCGAATTCAGATCGGATTCTAGGATGGAGATCCGGATCTGTTGAATCCTCCTCCAGCATATTGCAATGGAGTTCGTATTTTTATTACATTACCGTATAATGAACGTATTTGAATGTAGCAGGGATACGGATCCGATTCGGAGGATCGATCCCTAGCTGGATCCTGATCGGTCGGATTGGTGGAATACTTGAAGCATTTTTTTTTTTCCTGACACTTCTCTGTAGATCGACTTTCAACGAGTTGACGGTCTCTGACAAAGTATTTATCTTCACTAAATTTTAGTCTAGTCAATGTGATCGAAAACCATATCTTGTTTTTGTTTGATACTTTTTACATACTTTATACATCTCCGCCATTCCCATGAAATTGCACGTCCAGACAGAAAAGTAGTACAGTAGAGAACCCTCGTCGAGAACATGGCTTTGGGATGGTCTGCATCTTTACTCCTCGGGTAATACTTTTCTTCTTCTACAATCTCGAGTGGTTTATCTTGCCTACTGGCCTTTACTGGCTTTCCTTGACTTCCTTGAAGACCAATCAGGCGAATCTTTTTAGTGAGAGAAAGAACACTATGTAAGTCATCAAGTAATAGTTGCATTGTAAAGGGACCCTAGATAAAACTTCAACGGGATATCCATTCACAGGGATGTCTATTTTGTTCAGGATCTGGACCAAATTGCCATCGATTGAGAAATCCATCCTGTTAATCGTTCACGGTCTAGCGCCATCGTCTGCCAATCCTGTTTTTTCTGAAGAGCGGTTTACATATCCATATCAGTTTGGACCTACAACGCCTCCTCTGTTCAGATCATCATACAGCACCGTAGATTTCGTCATTGTAACGGCTCCGCCGTTGTTCTTTCACGCATATGGGGCCAACAATCCTTCAGAAATGCAAGTAACGCAACGAAATCTTCAGGATCAGGATCGTACGTTACCACTTTCTTGGCATGTACAAACGACTACCGGAGCCTATAGAATTTATTTTGCTGTATTATAATGTTAAGGTCGTTGCACAGATCGTTATTTGATCTTCCATCGTATTTTTCCCATCCTTCTTGTCATCATTCCTCTCAAACATGACTGGAAAGTTGTTGCTAAAATCATATTAATTATATAACGAAGAAGTAAGTATTGTTTGGGACTGTAAATAATTTACGTAGTGTCTTATCTTCCTCATTCGTGACAGATGTTTTCGTCCAATAACAGCTAAAAAGGATTCAACCCTTCCTGTCTCTAAAGACTTTCGCTTTTTCACCTCAACAAAATGAAGTCCACACTTCTTCTTCTTGGCGTAACGACCTTCTAAGGTTACGGCAGCCATCTAATGGCTTTCTAGACTTTGATGATACCAGATAGTTAGATAGTCAACCTTCACTACGAGTTGAACGGCCCGGATAGAATTTAAACCCCGGTCCTGCCGTATGAACTGATGCTGTTGTTGCCCCACCGGTTCGCCGAAGTCCTTACAATGTCAGGATTTAGGTTGACCTACAGAAGATTGTCTCCGATAGTGACACAGTAGGGTCTCAGATGGCCCTTTCTAGAAGGAAAAAAGTCTTTCACCCGTTTAGCTTTCCTTTGTCTTTGCAGCCGTTGAAGCTACCTTTCTGCCATCTTGTTGAGAACTTGTTATACTACATTTTGTTCTTTTTTGTCTTTCTAAAAAATGTTTTACCTGTTACATTGACCTCCATTGTAGAAATGTTTGTTTAACTTTATTGTATAAGTTCTTGCAGCATAAAGCCTACATTAAAGCTACTTTTGAAGCTTCGTTGAGGAACAAACCATTTAAAACAATATTTTCAATAATATTATAAGGAATAATAATGCCACTACAGACGCAGTCAAGGTATCTTTCCAATATACAATCACGATGTTATTTTGTTCATTTTCGTTATTTTTCGATACAATTTTCGTTCTTGCACGATAGATAGTTTTCTGTCGTACGGGAGTGTTTTCCTATAAATGAAATTCAAATCCAATACAACAGTGGACAATTAATACAAATTATAATTTAATGAATGTATCATAAATTGAACCGTAAAACAAACTGTGACAAAACAAAAAAGCCCTTCCCTCCATAGCCTATCATATTCGCCGTGTGGTCCCCCGTTCCCTTCCTACTTGGCCGCCTTCATCGACCACATCATCATGCACCGTCGGCTGTTCGTGTGCCGACGCAGATCCGTGCTGGTAGTGAACCGTGCCGGACACTTGCCACACTGGTACGGTTTTTCACCGTTATGAAACCGGATGTGCCGCTTCACGTTCGACACGTGCGTAAAGCCCTTACCACACTGCGGACAGATGTGTGGTTTATCGCCCCGGTGCAACCGTTCGTGCACCACCATCGAACTTTGCTGATGGAACCGCTTCGGGCACATGCTGCACTTGAACCGTTTCGGCGTAACGTGCGTGTAAAAGTGTCGGTTTAAGGCGGATCGATGCTGGAACAGTCGGTTACAGTCACCGTAGGAACACTGGAATGGTTTCGGGTCGCTCAGGTGCGTCGTTTCGTGTGCTGCCTTTGCTTCCGGTTCGTTAAACTCTCGGTAGCAGTACCGGCACATCAGTGCATTAATTTTGCCCGACAGTACTCGCCGATACTTGACGGCGTTCGTGTTGTCGCGGCGTATTTTCTTGTGTTCTCGCTGCTGGTGCTGTTTCAGTGCCGTTCGGCTGTGGCACGTTTGGTTGCATTGGGAACATTGCAGTGCTGAGCCGGGACCGGCAGGTGGATCCACCTGGTCCGTTTTACTATCGTGACCGTCGTCCTCCTCCTCCTCGTCGTCATCCTCCTCATCAAACTCTTCGTTCGCGCTGTCTGCTGAGAGGGATTCTGCAAGCCCTATGTCGTCCAGCGATAGTTCTAGCTCCATTTTTACCACATCTATCGCTGACGCGGCCATTGTTTCTTGGCTGCTGTTTTGGTTCGGTTGGCCTGCGCTATCGTTCAGCAAGGAAACACAATCAAGCGGCTGAACGTCCGGAGATACGGTTCGGGTTTCTGCTGGTTCCTCTTCCGGAGGGGACTCGGTTTTGATCACAAAATCATGCCTAATGGGCGGTGGATGTTCGGTTCTGGGTTGTTGTACCGGTCGACATTCGTCCGCCGTCCCGTGGTTACTTTCCCCGAGCCGTGCCACCATCAGTGGTTCTGGAGTCAATAGAGGAGCGGTTATCGATTCATCACTGGTCGGTGTGTCCTGTTGCGGGTGTGTTGTAGATCTTCGTGGAAGCCCCAGTCCCAAACGGTTTAAGTTGTTGTGGATACACTTTTCCTTAAATCGGTGCGCTATCCGTAGCTCATCGTAGCACGGTATACACAACTGATCTTTGGCTTTTACCTACGGAAGGAAGGAAAATCGCATTAGATTCGTTTAATTTTGAAGTATAATTGGAAATTGGTGTTGCTGTAGTTGCTGTTGCTTACGATAATTCCGGTCACGTAGGTCCACAGACGATCGACACCGCGGGGATGTTGATAGATCGCTATCATGCCGGGTTCTTCTATATGACACGCAACACAGCGGCTACGATTCATGATGGAATTCATTGCGTTTTAGGCGATCGTTTTGATGTTGTGGTGACTACTACGGATTCATCATGCTTTAGATTGCTTAGGATTAAAGCTGTATTTTGGTTGATAAAAATGTCCTTCCTTCTTTTTGCCACAAACAAATAATGTAAACAATCTGCTGTAAAACATTGACGACGAAGAAGAGGTTAGATCATGTAGGATGTTTGTTTATGTCACTCGCCATCTTGACGAGATATGACGTATCGGTCAACGTCAACGTGATAAGACGTTTGTTATTTTTTTAAAATAAATTAACCGCAGTGTCAAGGTTCTACGATTCTACGGTACAAAGTTTAAAATATTTAAACAAAAATCGACTGTCGAAAGGGAAAATGTATCTTTATTTCACACCGGTGACATGAGCCATGATATCTTCAATATCCGTTAATTCCTCAATTTCCATCCGTTCGTTGTTTTGATCCGTTTCCGTGTTTGTGGCCCTATTTTTCACGGCGCTCTCCACAACATAGTGCACATGTCTGATCACCTTTTCGCCATGCTTCAAACGATCGTAGTTTTGAAAGTATGGTAAATCTTCCGTATCGGTTTGTTTCTCATAGTGAAAGCAGAACGGTCTCTCAGGTCCAAGTTGCATAGGCTGACCAGACTTTGCGGGGATTTGCAAGTGTGCACTTATTCCGTTTAATACTTGCCACAATTGTGCTATCAAGGAATACAAGTTGATTGGTTCTTTCTCTCTTCTCGATGAAGGCACCGCATCAGACGGCATAATGTTTGGAGGGCGTGACAGGTACCAATTCCGGCGATCAATAATAGTTCGTTGATCCTGCATGGTGATGATGAGCTGCTCATTGCCGATGTCGAGTGGAACTTTGGACGTTGGAAACAACCACGGAAATTAAATTAAAATCTAAAAATAGACATATTTTACCTACAGTGCACTGGTTCGGAAAACATTTCGTAGCATTGCTGTTCAGAATTCACGAAAATCGTTTGCTGGTTCATGGTTGATTTAATTTCTTCTTTGTTTTATGTATTATAATTTGCCTTAAAATAGTTTGTACTTAGAATTTGGACTCCTCCCTCTTCCTTCGAATGTCGAACAAAGACTGAGAGAACCCTAAAAACCTACCGTTACTACGATAGAAGCTTTTCAATTTGAAAGCTTCCAACTCAGTGCCGTTTTATCATGTGTCTTCTCAGTCCACATGTATCGGCAAACTTTGCCGAACAGGTTCCACATTCATACGGCCGCTCGCCCGTATGTGTCCGCCGGTGGATCGTCAACTTCCCAGACGAGTAGAATCCTTTCCCACAATCATCACATACAAATGGTCGATCGTTTGTATGTGACCGCATATGTACCGAGCGCGAATAGTGCGTTCGATACGACTTGCCACACATACCACAGGTGTACGGCCGCTCACCGTCATGGAACCGGATATGATTTTTAAGATTACCACCTTCCGCAAATCCTTTACCGCACTTGGGACAAATAAATGGCTTCTCCCCGTTGTGTGTACGCTCGTGTGCATTCCGATTGCCCAGCGTATGGAACCGCATCGAACAGTACCGGCAGCCGTACCGTTTTACCGTCGCATGTATCCGTACGTGAGCTCGCAAACCAACCCGATCCTTAAACGCACCACCGCACCCATCCTGTACACATTTGAACGGTTTCGGTTCCGACAGGTGCCCCTCGGTGTGTTCGATTTTTTCAGCCAACAGTTCAAACTCTTTGAAGCAATATTCACACATCAGGCTGTGCACTTTTGGGAGTCGTGGTAAAAATTCCTTTTTGGGATCGACTTTGTCCAACGTGGTTGAGGACATGTTGTCCGAAGGTGTCACATGTTCGTCGTCCGAGAGATGTTTTGTGGTGTTATTGCCTTTGTCCTTGACGTTTTCGTTTGGATCATCTGAATCACATTTGTTCTGCTCTTGCACTACATTTTTGGCTTCCTGTTCCAGTTCAACAATCTCGATGCTAATCTCCGCATCATCCGGAAGGGTTTCATTATCTAAAGCAAGTTCTTCTACCACTTCCAGCTGTAGAACAGGTGGATTGTTTTCCAACAGAGTGTTTTCTCTGTTGGTGTGCTCCTTTGCACTCTCTTCCTTAAAGCTTATTGGATCGTTAACCGTGGTAGAAACGTCTGTACTACTGTTTACACTCTGCTCGGACGCTGCCAGAGATTGCGTTCGCTCTGTCTGATTAGTTAGGCGAAGAGTCATGTTCTGCCGGCATCTCTGCCTGAAGCGATAGGCTAGTTTCATGTCATCGTAGCACAGCACGCAAAGATGATCCTCCGCTTGTACCTAAAACGAATAGGAATTGTTCAAAACATATTTATTTCGCTTTCTAACATTTCCTGCGGCACACCTCAACATCCGTGATTGCACGGAACATGTCATCCAACCCATTTGGATGTTGATAAATAGCTATCATGCCACTATTTTTCACATTGCACGATATACAGGTCTGCTGCATCATCGTGGAACACAAATTATGTTGCAAATGCAGAGCTGAAACTGAACAAATCAAACGTAAACGTACGCGCGGGCATCTACCAAACAAATAACTGTCAAATAGAACACAGTGGTGTAACTAAGACCTACGGACGGACATTCCATAATTGTGCACAGTTAACCGACAGTTTTTATAATTGATTTGGTATTGAAGTATGCAATACTAATTATCTAAGTATCGTCATTATAATTTGGACATCTATATAGTGTTACTTAATCGATTTTTAAAGTAACTGGTGCAGCAGTGTGTTGAATATTGATTTTTACATTTTGAACGAATTCTATTACTTTTAATTTCACACACGGCCATGCGCACGAGTCGGCGCACCCATACGTTGAAGGTGTTCATTAATCGCATAATGATATCACATAACCATGAACTAGGCATCATCTAGACATCATGCGAGTGTACGAATGATTCACCATTAATTTTGTTTGAAAAGCTCTGGCAAAAAAACTGTTCTTTCAATGTCCGCCTCTGGATCAATGTGTGCCGTTGGTGTTATCGAAGGTGACGGTGTAGTGTGGTGTAGCGATAGCTGTCATTTTCGGCATGCACCCGTTTGCTGTCAAAATAAAAACAATGTGCGTTTAGCGAAAAAGTGTGGTGCCGGCACGTTTTCTCCATCATCATTTGTTTTATTGCGAAAAGCTAGATTTTCTATCTGTTATCAACGATGAATCGTGTAAAGAAAAAATCAGCCGGAAGTTTTGTGTTGTTGAAGAAAAAGAAAGTTAAGAAGCAACAAGTCCCCGACGAACGGGACAACGATTCGTACGACTCCATGGTGGATAATGGTACCGATGAGGATGATGATGACGATGGAGACGTTAGCATTGCCGGCGATGGAAACGATAGCATGGACAGTGGACTCGAAAGTGGTGCGCTCGTGCGAACTGCTAAACCACCGAAAAAATCTGCCTCCAAAGCGATGAAACGCAAGGTGACCGCACACAACGACGAGGAAGTTCATCGTAAGCGCGTCAAGGAGATGAAAGCTCTGTACAAACCACCAACCGTGGAGGAAATAAACCGGCTAAAGGAAACGGAAAACTATTACCACTCTAATCTGTTCCGCATGCAGACGGAGGAGATGCTCAAGGAGGTGCGCGTTTCGAGCAAGTTGGGCCGTTTCGTGCAGGTATGGCTCGAACAGTTCAAAGAGTTTCTACAAACGATCGAAAACGAAACGAATGCACGTTCGCTGCTTGAGCTAGACTACGATGGGTTCGAATTTCCGATGAAAGCTGCCGGCTCACAGTATATGCAGGAAGTGCTTGGCAAAGAACGTTTCCGATTCCTCCAGCAAAGACACGTCCGTACGATCGGAGGATGTGATTCAATGTTGCGCACCACGTTCGGTAAACCATTGGTCGTGGATCTGCTCTTAGTTATGCCGGATAAATGTCTTCACAAGGAGGACTATCTAAATCTGCGCTATCACTACAAGCGTGCACACTACCTTTGTACCATCGCACAACACTTGCTGCAGCAGTCGTCGTCGGATGGAGAAGAAAAGATTGTCTCGAACGTACGCTTCGAACCTCTGAAGGGTGATCGCTTAAAACCGGTGCTTCTGATGATACCGGCCGATGCAACGTTCTCCAGAAAAGTACACTTTCAGCTGCATGCCGTTGCCGATGCAACAAGCTTCCCCAAGAAACGTTTCCTTCCGCACCGGAACAATGTACGTCCGGCAATGATCGGATCGGGTGAGCCGGGTTCGACGGAAGAGTATGAAAACTTCCCAACGCCGCACTACAACACATCCATTCTGTACGATGTGAGGTTGGCCAAAAATGCCGAACTGCTCGAAAGCATCATCCAGTCGGACAGTATACGGGAAGCGATCATACTGCTGAAGGTTTGGATCCGTCAGCGACACTTCGATCGTGGACGGTACGCGTTTGACGGTGCTATCGTTACATTCTACATCGCGTACCTTCTTCAAAATAGGCGCATTTATCCGAAAATGAGCAGTTACCAGATTATTCGACTGTTTTGGAACCAGCTGGCCGGTAGCAGTTGGGACAAAGAAGGAATCACGTTCGATAATAGTAGCCGCGAAACGCTACTATCTTTCTTCCGCTACTACGAGGTGGTATTTATCGATCCCCTCGGACTGCTCAACATTGCAGCCAATCTTCCCGTTGACCTATACCGTCGCGTTCGGCACGAGAGTGCGTTGGCAATTCGTGTGTTGGACAATCCTAAAATCAACTCATTTCTTCCCCTGTTTCTGGCCAACTATCCCGCCTTTACGCAGTATGATCACATCATCACGATACAAGGATCCAAGATGATCGCCGCCACAATCGAATCCTTCGCGGAAGATGTCGATAAACTTGACTACCTGGGTGACTCCCAAGCACTGCTCACACGCATGGTGGAACGATTACTACGGAAAGGACTTGGCACACGTGCGTCCTATCTTGTGCCGTTGGCGGCTAATCTTAAGCTGGACGAGCCAGCCATGACAGCGGAACCTCGTCTAATGCTTGGACTCTCCCTAAACGGTACGGATGCGTTCAATCTGGTTGATAAAGGCCCGGAAGCGATCGATACGGTGGCAAGTGAAGCGTTCCGTTCGTTTTGGCAAGGAAAAGCCGAACTACGGCGCTTCAAGGATGGTTCCATTACGGAGTCCTGCGTATGGGGCGAACCGACTGATCCTATCGGACAGAAACGTTTGATCGTACGTTCGATTGTACAGTTTCTGCTGCAAGCACACCTAGACATACCGGACAACAATGTGCGCTATTTGGCCGATCAGTTTGAGCACGCTATTGCACCGTTCCCGAAGAAAACGTTGCACGAAACGATCGAGGAACGGTCGTTGGCAGTTATTCGTACGTTCGATACGCTCGGTCGTATGATGCGTGATTTGGAGAAGCTACCGCTAACGATCAATGCTATCCTTGGGACGGATGCGGTCTTCCGATACACCGACCCGGATCCACCACGACCGACGGCAAGGGCTTTGATGGTGAATGGACGGTTGGTGTTTTTGAGTGCGAAACCGATTCACGCTACGATTCAGCTCGAGGCGAGCGGAAAATGGCCTGCAGATTTGGAAGCGATACGTCGTTTGAAGACGGCATTTTATCTGCGTATCGCCGATAGCATTGGCCAGGAACCGGGACAGGAAACATCAACCAGCAAACCTCTGGCACAAGCGTGCAATGATTATTTGGATGTGCTGTACGGTAAGTAGGATTGATGGTCATCACCGGGTAAAAGATGGTACAGTTTATTCTCCTATTTCTTCCCTTCGCACGATAGAACAATATCTGTTCCGGTTCGTCATCGTACATCAGCGAGAAATTACCATTCTGCGTGAGTATCTCTCCGAAAACAAGGTAACCCGTCTGCAGCAGGATACGGACGAAAGTATTGCGCTAGAGATGCAGGCAACAATTTTGCCCAAGCTTACCGGGATTTTGCACGGCTTACATCAGCAGTACTTCTCGTTTGGTTCGGTAGCGGCAATCGCCAAACGTTGGCTATACTCGCAGCTAATCGATCCCTATCTGTGGCCGGACGAGTGTACCGAACTACTGCTAGCCGCCATTTATCTTAATCAACCGGTACAACCACCTATTCAACCGCAAACGGGATTCTTACGATGGTTGCAGTTTGTTGCATCCACCGACTGGAGCAAGGACATGATTGTGGTGAATCTGAACGACGAACTGGCGAGCGAAACGATTGAACAGGTGGAGAAACAGTTTTACGATCGTCGCCAAAGCTTCCCACCGCTGACAATCGTTACACCGGCCGATTCCGGGAAGTATGGATTGTTTGGACGGAGGGCACCGACGGTAGAGATACTGAACCGGGTGACATTGCTAGCACAGGCGGCCACACAGCTGATTGATGCGAATTATCGTTCGCTGCAGAAAATTCAGGTATGTTTATAACGATGAAGAAACACTTATTTGCCGTTTGAAATTCCTATTAAAGAGTTATAACAATCTTTCCTTTTTGGGATTTGGAGATCTAGATCTATTTGGGTGTTTTCGCCCATGTCTTTATTTAAAAGCTTCCGACAGATCTGATCTGATCGGTGGACATCATAGAGGTGACACCACGTTGGATCGAGTTTGTGGCATTACCCAGAGGTGCCTAGGAATGAGCAAATAAGTCCAGATTGATACTATCGATATGCAGCTTGAGCTTCGGGGACTAGATCTCATCCATCCCTCAGTGCTGACCAAGAAAGTATCAAACTGACTGCCTATGGAGTCCATGTGGTGCGAAAAAGGACAGGCCTGTTTCACTCAAGACATCCAGTTTCCATTAGAACGCCCAACTGAAGTATGACTTAGGGAACGGGTGAATGTAACGGCAATACATTTAATTACACTCAAGTACAGCATATTTAGAAGGTTTGGAAAGGAGACGATAGAAGATAAGTGAAGAAGAGTAAATGTTCAGCTATTGGCAAAATATACAACATTAGAAAGAAGAAGTGTACTAGCATGGTTTATAAGCAAAACAAAAAATATTGGGCTTAGGACACCTCATTGAGAGACGTCAGCACTGGAAGGAAAGGAAATAGAGGAGGAAAAACGAAACTAGGGAAGTAACGCTCTGCGAGTCACGATGTCCTGTAGCTTTGGTTTCCTAGTCTCGGGACTATATTTTTTGGCCTATCTAACTTGGTCTGGAGGTCCAAATGATAGAGGCACTGGTCCTACACACAGTAATAACATATTGCTGGTAAAACCCGGTAAAACCTAACGAAAGAGGGCATGAAATGACCGTGCAACGTATACGCTACCCCTCTAAACTTGAGCTGTTGTCCGTATTGACTAAGAGAAGTATTCGGTTTTTTCTTCTAGCAATTCTTCCAACCATCCCTAGAAGGTTACAATCTGATCATTCACCTTGACACCACAATCATAACACCGATCGGAATTCGCAAGTCGAAAGAAATGGCGTTACACAGCGCCCCGAGTCTGTACGCGAAAGCTAACAATACGGACCCAGCGGCCGGGTTCTATCCGGTGCGCTTCTATCTGCAGGAACTTCGTGAAGCTTATCGACAGTTTGCTATCTTCTTCTACGATCCGTGCGGTGGTGATCGCATCGCTGTACTGTGGCGCCCGCAAGCACTGGAGGAGAAACCTTTCTCGGTACGTGTGTGTGTGTGTGTGTTCATTTTCTAACGCAATATCAAACAGAATTTAAATCATTTGTATCCTCTCTTACCCTAGACTACACACGTAAATGGAAGAATGGTTACGGAGCATGAAGCGCTTCACCTGAACGTGGATGCACTGGTACGAGACTTTGAACTGCTTGGTCAGGGACTGGTGAGCCGCATCGAGAGACGACAGTAAACAATAGTCGTTGTAAAAATAGGAAACAAATCAAATAAAAAGCCACCAGCAATGTGTACTGTTAAACAGTTTATTGTAGCTTATTTTGGGACTGGCGGGAAAAAATAAGTAAATATAAATCACTATGGTTGTGTGTTCCATATTCCATCGGCTTACATTACTTAACCCTCACGGTTTACCCCCTCGGTTTGTGTTGTTACCCTTTCTTAAGGAACTAGCATAACTCGGTTACACTTGCACTTCATCAGCAATTTGGCTCAGTTTGCTTGGAACGTGGCAGAAACAAAGTATGGCAGCGTGTCCATCGGTGCCGTGTAGTTGTAGATCCAACGGCCACCTTCATGCACCCGATTCGTGTTACCGTCACGCCACGTCCCTTTGGGTAGGTAGATGTCCCGGGAGTTGGCGAACTCTGCTAGAACGGGTGCTACGACAATGTCCTCGCCGAGCAGGAACTCTGCAAGAAGGGAATGAAATACTATTATTTCGAAACTGTGCTATGAAATTCAAAAAAGGTGCAGGACTTACGATCGTAGATCGTTTGAGCGATCTTATCAGTTGGATCAAGCCACCAGATCGGTGGATTTACAGGTGTACCGTGTGATACGGCCAGTCGCATCCGCTGGATGATGTAGTCCGCGTATGTTTCGTGCAGTTCAGCAAACTTCTTGGATATCGTAATGCTCTGTTCGGGGGGCGGGAAATAGTCAGTTCAGGGTTAAACATATAAGACATGCTCCCTTAATACTCACCTCCTCATCAATGTCCCACGGTGTCTTGGAGAACTGTATGCTCGGCATAAACACGCTCGCCTCTAGCCAGCGAATAAACAGCTCCTTCGTCAGTATATCGTCCCCGTACACATTGCCACCGATCATGTCCGGCAGCACGAACGGATACCCGTTCAGGTTCATCTGCAGCAGGGTCGGTATGAGCGACTGTAGTCCATTGTTCCAACCCCAGCGTGTGTCAAAGTCGAGCATCCGGACAAACACGGGCAAATCTTGCGTTCCCCAACCGGTACGCACCTCGATCATACCACCGAAAGCGGCACACATTCGCACAAAGTTTACGGTCTGACTCGACGGCAACAGTGCCGTCGGTCCTTCAATGTCTGGATCGGCCGGTGCCCAGCTCGTTTCACCGGCATCGAACTTGAAGTTGTCGATACCGAGGTCCTGAATTTCGCGCAATCGTCGCCGGTACCATTCGACCGCGTCCGGATTGTTGAAGTTGATGTAGGACGCTTCGTTTTCGCCACTGTTCCACCACTTTGTATTGTAGCCGATGGTTTCGTTGTGCGATTTTACCAGATAACTGTGGCGATGGAGAGAAGACAAACATAATTAATTTCAATCAATGGTTTCAATCTCGATCCTATACCAGCAGTTCCATACCCCTTGCTTAGTGCCTCCGTATACCAAGGATCACAGTTTTTGTTGATGAACGGATGCACCCAGAGCGTTACGCGGAAGCCCATCTCGTGCAGCATTTCCGTCATCTCCGTCACGTTCGGGAAGGTGATCGTATTGAAGGTAAGCGATCCATAGCAAACCTCCCACAAATCGTCGACGTCGAGCTGCGCGTTCTTGAACCCGTACGCATTAATTTCGCGCGCAAAGTCTAGCACCGTTTGCTGGCTTATTGGACGTCGGTAGCGTACCCAAGTTGACCAGATCGGGTGCCGAACCATGCGCTCATCGGGAATGTCTACCGGTTGGTTCAGCACTCGCTCAACCGCCTTCTGATGTGCTTCGCGGGCATCGGCCGCCACCCCAACGCGATAACTAAACACAAACTCATCGTCGTACGTGTAGTACGGGAGTGCCTTCTTTGCGGTAAATCTCAGCACTTGATCGTCCTGATCGATAAACAGTGGCACCTCTTTGTCGATGTAGAAGAACACCCCGGCCGTGTTGAACCAGTAGCGTTCGATGATGGCCGCACTGTGTAGCTCTTTGGTGATGTAAGGATAGTCGTCGAAGCGTAGCTTCTCGATCGGGTAATACTGTTCCATCAGCTCCGGACCACCGTACCAGTGGAGTGGGCTTTGATCCGTACCGAAGGTGTCGTGCAGATGCACCACGTCGCTACCAATTTGGCCCTTGCGCAAGGTACGCGTTACGCTCAAGTACGCAAATCCGGCACTGTCCTCTAGCTCGCGAATTTCGATGTTGTGCCCATTGCCAAACAGGCGCATACCTTTCGGGAACGTTTCGATGTCGGAGTCATCCGTAAAATCGTGATCGAACGTGATCCTCTGCACACGATCGTCACCTAATGAGTTGGAAGAAAGAAAATCAATGAAAATACTGGTATATTAGGGTTTTTTTTTACATTATGTTTGTATAGCTTAAAAACTATATTTTTGAAGAGTTTGAATATCAGAAAGAAATGACTAAATACAACCAAGTAAGATGTAGAAGTTTGTGGTCGACCACACAGAGTTTGTCACGGACTCACGCGAAAAGTTATTCCCTAATTTGTGTGCTATTTTAAGACCTTTTCCCTTCATTTTACCGCAACATAGGAAAGTGTTGGTCTGCCATTTATGATATTTGACAACAATCCAGCTGTGGTAGATACATGTACTGTTACCACGAGCAACTAGCCAGCCCAACTTTTGGAGTAAGCAAAATCAAACAGCTACTTAATGCCACAGCCCATGGGAAATTTGTATCCGTCAGAAGGAATTAGGGCACTCTATTTTCTTGTGTCGGGTGTCTGATGGTAAGAAGAATGATGCTTCTTTAGGTGATTGGATACGAATCCTGGTTAAACTATGTAATTCGTTTGACACGCTGTTATAACATCATTGAAGTAGTGAATTATCTTATTTTATTTATTTGTTATCTTGATAATTATTTTATGAAGAACCATGGCGTAATCTTGTTCAATTTAGATAAAAGCTGTATTCGTAACGGCTGGGTATACGTTATACCTTATTATTAAACTAAAACTCGTTAAATGGAGGAGACAATGAACAAAGGAGGAACAATGCTCTAGCATGGGTTAATTTTAAGCCAGTTAAAGGAATTTTAACTAATATTAGAGGATATCTGCAAGTGTATCGATTCTCAAAAAAATCCGCTAAAATTTCTGATTCCATCTTCGACCTTAAGTTCATCGAAGGAATGGAAATAGCAGTAGTGCATCCAAACTTGACGAGGGATTAAGATCTAATTAGGAAAATCAAATCTCTTCAACGATACGATGATGATAAAGACCAATTTGATTGGATGTGGGCCTATTATATCATTTGGTAGACTTGGCTCTTCGGATGACGAGATCTTTTTAATTACGAAGGTAGAAGATTACAAGGTCGTTTAAATTACGCAACTCGGGTCGGTTCATCAGAATAGTTCTTCGTGAGGACTGTTCTCATCAAGCTACGTGGTCAGCCAGGTCACGATCGAAACAATGGTCTCACTGCAGCAGTGGGAAGAGTCAGCTGGGGGGCCAGCACATCCTGGCTTCTTCGCCATTTCGTGTTTTTGTAAAAGTCGAGTTTTTTTACGGATCTCAAAGAGACGCCTTAGCATGCGATGTTCTAGTATTCTTGCTTGATTGCCCCGAGGTGTCACAAAAAAATTTAAATAGGTTGGAGAATAGAGGATCGCCATGAACATCACAGCCCAAATGTTCATGGCGCAATGGGCTCCACTGGAGCAATGGGCTCCAGTGTAAACAGTAGGTTCAATAAGATAGGAACAGCCAAAGGTGTAAAAGAGGGGATTTTCGCTCCGCCTAGAGCCTACCGCGACAGGCAGTTGAAAACCGTTTTAATCGGTAAGAATCCAGCAGTTAACAATGAATCTCTATGAAGATTTCTACTTTGGATAAAAAATGCTTCGGATGCCCGGCATTACCAAAGATATCGTTAAAGTAGAAGAAGTTCCCTACACAACAGCGGAATCACAGTTTTTTATAGATTTGTTGAGTAGAAGAATTCAACTGAATTCAGGAAGAATTCAGCCATTGGCGAATTATGTGTCTACCTTACCCTCCCTACACACTACAAATGCCTCACCTTACATCAACAAAGGTGCTCCAAAGAATGCGGACTTTGCCATTAAGATGACTTTCAGATGCCATTCGTAGCGACGCGAAACAGCTGTTTTATTGGTGCTTGCACACCATTTATCGGTCAATCTCACCGAAACCCTTCCAGCTATGCAAGAGGCAGCTCGATCAAATACCATTATTTATTGCCCGTGGGAGAAGATCTCTGACCCAGATATTGACCGTGGGATCGAATCGCCTGTAATGGCGGTGGAGATCCCCACATTCCAGTATCGGATCTGCCGCTTAGATCATCCTCCCCGGTGGATAGGGTAGAATCACTCACATAAATCTTCTTTCCTTCTGCGTCGGCAAATACCACTTTCCGAAGCTCGCGTAGTAAAATAATTAATTTCTCCCAAGGGAAATTAATTTCAAGCGTTTGCTTTTAATCCTTTCATGCGCCATGGCGTGTTGGCGTGCTGCCTGGTGTGCATGCATAGGGGTAAAAAAAAAGACACAAGTCAGTACAGCGAGAGAGGGAAAGAAAGCATTCCATTCCGTTCTTGATCCACTCGAGGTAGAACGTGCTTGGAGGTGGGATGCTTGATCTATCAGCAAAGGAGCACAGAAATGGACGAGATTTATGGGACCCTATTTCAGGGATATGTGAAGGGGGCTGATGGTGCGGGGAGGATCAGAGCTGCTGATGTGGTGGTCAGCGCCAAAGCATCAGCAACACCGAAACACATCCCATTAATTATGGCCATTTTTCGCCGATTCTCGAGCCAAATGGTATTGCTTCCGTGTGTTTGTGTCGGGAGGGAAAACGAGTGGGGAGGCAATTTTTACGGCGAAAAAAAAAGCACATAATGGTGTGGGAAGGGATCGCGTTTGATCGCCACGATTGCGAAAAGGGATGAAAAATGTACCACGAAACTCGGGTGCAAATGACGCGTGTGATGGCGCTTGCCCAAAACAGTTGACCGTCGTCACGTGTTGGACGCATTCCTTTCGACTGTTCCGTTCCCGTCCCGGCACTTCATACACACCTACACCTCGGTTCGGATAATGGGAAATGTGTGAGGAATTGTCAACAAGAGAAAACTTCGATTTACTATGGTACTAGATGAGCTTATCAAAGCTTATGTATTTGAACTTCATAAGATATCTGGTTAACCATTTTTTCCGTACAGTTGTCTCTATTTAAAGGGACATCGAATAGGGCCAGCCATGCGGACCTCATTTACTGAAATTATCCGTAAAATGGCTATTTCTGCATAAGTGAAAATTGAACAAATGGCACCGCTGGCGCCATGCCGCCGCACAAATTGTCACGTAGCAGCAATTGAACAAAGCATGTATGAATCTGAGTTGCTGTAAGATCAGACTAGAAACGGCTAGAAAAATGGCTTTTCAATCTTTGAATGTCCTTCCTTTATACCTTCTTTTGATGATCCTATATTATACGAACGAGTACAGATTCTGTATAAAATAAACGAACAGATAACTTAAAATAAACGAAAAAAAAGTGAACTTTTGGATAATCACAAAGATGCAGTAGATAGTTAAGTTGCTGGTGATAATTTTACCATAATTCGGTAAAGTTATGCTTCGTAGACGAATTGATATCAGCTTTTTGAAAATCGGACATAAAAGTGGTGTATGAGACAAAATGCACCCAGACAGAAGTTATGAGAAGCTCCGCGGTCTGCAATAACACAGACACATTCTAGACCTTTTTTTAAAACTAATCTAAGTTTTAGAAACTTCTAAATAATCGTTTGAAAATTAATTGAAAATATTCCAATAATCGAAATATAACTACTGGGACTTTTTAACATCTTACCGCAGTCTTCATCAGGACAATATGGACTGGTTGGGAGATCTCTAACACTGAACCATTTTATCTCACCTAAACATTTACACAACAAGGCCAATTTTATCATAATGTTTTTCTTGTAATTAGTTCATATGTAGTCTATTATCGATGGATTTGTTCGCATATATTTTTTGTTTCACTTGCAACATTTATTAGAACGGAAAAAATAGATAATTTACGGACTCTCCATATCCATGGAGGCGCCTAGTACTTGATCGTGATTCATCGGGAAAAGATCAAACAAAACCAATAATAAATTAATAAAAAATATTTAGAATTTCGTTGGGTTTCGATCCATATGATAGATCATTTGAATCATTGAAAGGAACATTTCAAATGAATAATGAAAAAGTGGCAGCCAGGGCAGAGTCCGGTGGTAGAGGTGAAAGCATGCCAGTCACATGATAGGAACGGAGTTTAAATTCCATCCGGACCGCCGTAGACCGTAGTGAGCGCTCAATCAACATGCAACCTGCATAATACTCATCCAAATACGTGGTATCAGCATGTCCAGAAAGCTATTTAGTCACGGAAAAGGAGTGGAAAATTGTATGCTTGTCATGATAAACTGCAATCATATAATGGAATATTGCCATTGCTGAGGAAAAATTTGTAACGCAGCTGTGAAATTTTGGAATCAGCCATGGTTTAAGCTGGCAGTAATTTAATGAATCCAACTAAGTTTTTGCGTTTTAAAACTGTACTCTTGCTGTGCGATCTACTTAATGTCAATTTACTTTCTCCTTGTCTTGTTGAGACCAAATGCTTCGCTACTGATGAAATTTCACAGCTAACTTCTACAGACGAGTAGCAAATTGTTCCTAACTGATTGCAAGATTCCACTACATGATTGCAACGTTTCACAAGATATCTGCAATTAATGATGGACGGGTCGATCCGAACCTAGCAGATCGAAGACCCATCCATTCGGGTCATATTCCCGTGGGTGCACCAAACCCTTTGCGAGTTCTTGTCCTAAGTGCAATGGGTTCGGGACGACCACATGCTTTGCTGCACCTACATATCGATCCGGACTAGTAGCAATCACGGGTCGGACTCGATTCCTTCAGGAACAAACCCAGCTCGGGGTCGATCCGTAAAAAGAGTCGTAAGACCCATCACTACTTGCAATATTCGATCAACAAGAGTGTAAAATTCCATTACATAGATTTAAACCTTGTTTAGTATTTTTTTTCCCATGTACATATAAAGATGCACAGTCATTAGGTTATAAATTAATAGAAAATGACAAATTAATTACAAATTAATTCCTTCTTTTATTGTTCACTAAACAACAGTCTGTAAACAGTGTGTAAAACTTTCAAAAAGCCTTCCCAAGTTTAGGTAACGATTAAATATTACATATTCTGTTGAATATATTAAATATTCAACACTAGTAAGGAAAATGTTATGTAAATCGTATCGCACAAAGCATATAGCAGCGGTGCGCGGAGATTGTGATAGCTTTATCAGGTGGTATTTAAACTTCCAGCAATCAATAGATAGCTTCCTGTCAACTGTTAACAGCGTTTGTGGCTTAGCGACATTGATAAACGAATGAGAAATTTATGAGCGTGTTGTTAGCGAACATTAATGCGATTATAACACACTTAATTGTACTGTTGCCTTCTTGTGTTGGCTTCTCAGCTATTGTTTTCAATAAAAATTCCTTCCTTCTATTGAATACTGCTAGTAATTGATGGAAACCAAATCTATTTTGTGACCCATGTCCTATGAAGACCATAACTTTCCCGTCTAAAATCTTAAAAGCATTCTATCGCCATTTTGCAATAGCTTGTGTCTCCACTGTGTATGAAACATGATTTTCGGAAAATATAAAATTCAAAACCAAGAAATCTAAACCTCGAAGTAGTATGAGAAAAGGTAGAGGGAGGCGAAGTATCCATTTCTTTAATCGAGTCAGGCGTGTGGCAATCCAATCCGACGAAATGCGATACGTGTCGCCAAAGAAATTGAGGTCTACAGTTCGAAAGGAAAAACAAGATCCTCGGTCGAGAAAGAGAAAGAGCGAGAAAGACACTTTTAGGCCAACAATTTTCCTAGGGTGTGTCTCTGGAAGGCGGAAGTGGTTAGCAATTCTTCGCCGGGTTTGGCATCAGTTTTTGGATCGCGTCTAAAATTAATTCCCCTCGTACGAAGGCGAACGAAAGCGACGAGTGTGCCTGAACTGATTTTAGGCGACGGGATATTCCGATCGCTAAGGTAAGCTGTTTGGAAACATCGACACCTACCGCTTGCCTAACCACCATATTACCGCACACGATGATTGTCGGTGAGGTTGTTGGAGGTCCATCAATCAGCAAGAATTGTAAACACCAGCATCAACCAGCGCGCAGGAAGCAACGGCGGTGTGTAACGGGCACAACAACATGATCGCCGATCGTGGCCGTTAACTTAATGCTCTGTTTTCGTGTCGCCTGTCATGGATCGTTTGTTGCCTGTGGCGCGTTCTACAATATCGAAGCCGAAAGACATCGACGACGTCGACACCCACCGGACGAATGATGGCAATCCATCGGTCGCGTCCATCAACGGGGCCAGTTTGATGTGGACGTTCGTCTTTCGCGTGGGGCGAATGTTTTGTCAACTCCCTGGCACGAAATGGAAAGTGATAACTAATTTTTTTTTTTTGTTATCTGTTTATACGGCCATTACGTGATGGTGTTGAGTTATTGCCACCGTTTCGAACGCAAACGCCCATTGTGGGAGGGGTGCTTTTATTCGTTTTTTTTGTGGTCTATGGGTAAAGATTAGTTCGTTGTTTTGCAAGGATCGTGTCTAATGTATTTGCATTTGGTGGACAAATTGTAAAGTAAAGTGAAGTAGTACTGTTTGCTTTAAAATACTACTTATTATATTTTATTAGACAGTTTCGCGTCTGACAATGTTATTATACGTGTACTACTCAATTTTGTCTGTCTGACAGCTGTCATTCAAACATGGCAGATTGAAAACAACGGATGGTACACCAGGGGAAAATTATGAGAAAGAATATCTGGATGACTCAATTTAACTTCTCCATCACATACAATATTCTTACTTGTAAGTATGGAAACTAATACACGGCTTTAAAAAATAGGACGGCGCTAGACTGTGAGCAGTATCAAGCCAAGCTTAGTTATCCAAATGATATGCATCGTATCTGTTAGCACTTTGTATCATTCAGCACCATTCTAGCTCAAGGTCTTGGTGTACCAAACATCAGGGAAAAGGCTCCACTTTATTGGAATCTCGATTGGATGAATTGGGGTACTATTTCGTGTACTAAGTACAGTAAGAATTTTGTATTAGCGCCCAGAGATGACATAGTTTTATTTTTCTTTTCAGGTTCGTATAATCAATTTGAAGCTGGTCAGCCAAAAATCGAACTCTAGAAGGGTGAAGTTGTCTAAACTCAACGCTCCAGGTAGGTGAAATTTTTAAAACCATCGGATATAATGTTTAAATTTATTTACTTATATGTGGTCTGCTATCTGCAGTTTTCTGTCGGATTTGCATGATTCTTCTGAAAGTTATCGAGATAGTTCCCTAAATTAACGCAATAGAAACGCCCTAGCAGGTCATGTTTATCGCAAAAGTGTCTTCTATCAGGCTTAGCCATATTTCTCTTTATAGAACTCTTCTTTAAATAAATCAATATTAAAGTCATTTTGACTAATGATCTTATTTTGTCGTCTCACATGTTTTGGCTATGCTTTCAAAAGAGGCGCAGGATCTATTTCTTATTTCATCTTACTTTATTTTAGATGCCCTAAAGTCTTCACGAAACATTTGAAAACAACTGATTTTTGGAAAAGTTTTGAAGTGGATTTAAATTTTCGAGAGACGTTGCCTCAAACCGTTAAGAATTCTAGCGGTCAACGGAAACTATTCCTTGCTGATTAAGCTCTTCGTTTTGCATTATGATTTTTTCCGCCTGTGTGTGCTCTACTATCGTCCCAAAACTATCACAATATGATTATTTTCCCGGCAAAATATTTAAGCGCTGAAACGGAATCATCAGCACTCACATAAGTTCTAATTCTCAATAATTCTCTAATTATAAGGATTATTCTATGAAAAGTTTTCATACTCCGAAAAGAGACTTCTAATTCTACTCGAATTCAAACAGGTCATCTTAAACATTTTATAAACCATTTCATCCAACATCGCAACTAGCGACACATGAAGGGAACATCCCATCATCCCCTTAAGTGCATAGCAAAAACGGCATCATGATGGATGGATTGATGGGTAGATTGAATGTTAAAAGCAACCAAATGTGTGTGTATGTGTGTGTGCATAACTTTCCCAGCCCGGCTGTAAACATTATAACCCCCAAAGCCAAACTTCTCGTGCACCTTAGACACGATCAAATTACACGGCCAGCCGTTGGGCGATGGCCAATCACACTTTAGCCGTAAATGTTTAATTTATATGCATCGAAAAGGTATGCAATTCATACCCGCGCGCACTTAAGCCTGTTTCAAAACTACTCCCAAGTACCTCTGGGCGAGCGGAATCTACTGTTGCGGATGAGTGATGCCAATCAAAGCTGAAGGTTCATCGACAACGGCAAAACTCGCTGTACACAGCAAACTGTTGCACTTTGCTGACATGTGATCGGTGTTGGTGTCGTCTTTTCGCGCGGCTCGACGGTGCTCCCCAACTATTCGGATCCGATGCCAAATGCACTCACTATCTAATGCATCCATAGTTAAATGGATCGACAGATGCCCTTCAGATGCGGTAAGCCGACATATTATCCGTCCCATCCTGCGGAACGTGATCGGGTCGGCTGGGTTTGGGATTTTTGTTAATGCAACAAAAAGAGGTTTTGGATTGTTATCGCATCGTTAGGTGAATCAGGCATGCGCAAGATATTGTAGAATATTATTTTATTTTGGGACGTAAACTTCAGTTAAACCTTCAGTACCACAGATGTCGAATGAACTGTGTGTAATGATTTCGATAATATTTTTTTATACGCAAGACACAACAAGTCAGATCAGATCTCTCTAACGATCAGTGATCAGATCCTACAAAGACTAAACACTGAGTGGATATCGATGTACTAATATTTATCCACCGATTATTTATTCATCCCAACCAGCGGAATACTAAATATTTTCCAACAAAATTCTCCTTCATTTTCACACCACAAAGTCCGTTCGTCTGGTCTGACCTCGATGCCTTACGAATGAAAATAATTCCATGTTTATTTTCATCCATCGGCCATAATAAGCGGAGCGCGCCTAGAGCGTCTGTTGTTGATCTATCCAACAAACCGACGATCGTTACACCTTCTTAAAACAAACTTGCGAGGAGGAACTCTTCGAGAATCGGAGGCAAAAGTAAACAGATCACTTCATTACACGCCACTTAAGGTGTGAATCGGTGTGTAGTTCCTTTTCCACGCGCGTTATGCTTGCCTTACCTCGATAGATGCTCAGGACGTACCGGTGATCTGGTTGCTCTTCGAGGCGCAGTTCGATCGAGCTGGCCGCAAAGCGATAGGTTTCACTGATCTCTTCATCGTCCCGAAGTACTAGCACGAGGGTCACGGCCAATGCCGCCGCCAGGACCAGCACACCGAGCGTGGACAGTAGGAAACACTTCTTTGTCACCCGTATCGCCATCGTCGTCGTCCAGGCGGGGAATTGTCAAACCACCTTGATCAACCACTAGTACCGTTTTGCAGCCACGAAACACACACCTGAACGCGGGACACGAAAATAAACCACCCAAAACCACCTTCTAGTAATAGCCGTGACACTGGCGTACGACCACACAGGGGTGACGGTGTTTCTTTACGGCGATCGGCGTTTGGATTTTGTATGTCACGTTTCGTTTGGTATATGACACTGGTGTATGGTGACACTGGTTCGCAAAACCTGTCGGCGAACCGTACTATCCTTCTTCGGATGTTGTGTTACTTTGACGAATACGATGCCGAAAGTGATCTGAAGCGAAACTCTCCTGGTGGAGATCACTTTTAAGAATGGCACACTTTACACACTCGGATTCATTCACTGGTTTTTGGAGTGTGAGATCTTCTGGTGGGCTGGTGAGATCGGCACCAGCAGTCACGTCTCCCGTTCTGCCCAATCGGTTTTCACTACGATCGGTACACAATCGTGTACTAAACCTTGCTGTGGCCGGGTAATACTGGTGCGAACAACTAGCAGATGCCGTCACTGCTATCACCAAATGACCACAACTTCCAGACATCACCGATGCCAGGTGACAGATAGAACCTTCCACAGCCCGTGAACATGTTGAACGTTGGATAATACCCTCCCACACAGACACACACAGACTTATCTCTCGCTCTTCCTCTCTCTATTTCTCTCACAGCCTTAGGAAAAGTGAAGGCAGCGTATCTGTGTGTTATCACCGGATAAGTTTGATGTCCATTACCTCTTCCCGTCCGGGAGTCTGTTTGTTTGTTTTATCAATCGATACGACCGGACCTCACATTGATTGCGGAGAACAAACGAACCACTCTATCTCTAACGCCACGATTATGACATCCCGGAGATGTGGAGATAACGATGAATAATTAGGTACCGGAGATAACAGAGAACAAGACACGTACTAATCAAAACACGCACGCCACACCTATACTTAACAACTTTTCACAGAAAAATGTTGGAGCGAAGGATCGACTATTTGACATCTTCCAAATCGATGCACATTTTTAAAGTACACTAGAACGCGTCGATCCTCGGTCCGGTTCAAGTCGCGACTGATCGCGAAGAGTGGCGTCCACCTTTCTTGGACAGCACGAAGCTTTCCCACCACACACACACGGATGAAAAATATATCCAAACGTGAAAAATTCATCCCCCGTCTTGTTGATCCTCCTCGGCGGATTGCGGAGGATGCTAAAATGAGACGGGCACGCGCGCTGTACTTCACACACAGAAACACACGGCGAACACTGGGAAAATGGGTTCAAAAGGTAGGGCACCAACAAGACAACAAGAAAAACTCTCCTTTTAACAATTTCCCAACCGTTACTCTGTGTGTGTGTGTATGTGTGTGTTCGTGCGTTCGATCGGGGTTGTCCGCCAGAGGCAAGACAACGTGGGGACGCTCATTTTCCTCGACCTTGTCACTTGGGCCGGATGATGTTGCTTTTGCACGAAGAATTGATTAATCGTGCGTTGTTTCGGTTGAGGTTGAGGCCAAACATTCTCTCGTTGGTTGTGAATATTTTTATTTTTTATTCGTTTTTTTTTTTTATGTGATCTTGTCGGGGCGAATCATTACGGAGGGTTTTCTTTATGACGTTTTCTCCTTTTGCGGGCGGCACGTCAAAGCATCCCGCGCGTGTGTGTGTCTGTGTGTCTTCTAGGGGAACGGATACAGCGTGAAATTATATCCGTATTTCAGCGGGATATATTGTACGCAGAAGTGTGCTCGACAGGAAATGGATGATAAAAGTATGTAATCATTCACATTCCGTCGCAACGGGACGGATCGAAACATTAATGTCATATGGCTTATGAAACCAGCGTGGAGGATCTTTCTTTCCTACTACACCCGAACAAATTCCTTTTACAAAAGCAAATCAACGCTTCTCGTACATATATCGTGTCGTGTACGAAAAGGTGTAATTAGTGCTACAAGGTCGGGGTACGGCCTGCGGGTACGTGCGGCTTCCTTTTTGGTGCGGGAAAGGTGATACAATCGTACAGCAATTCTTTCATTTTTACGATTCCGCACGTATCGCATCTATCGTGGCGGATGATTTTTTTGTTGTTTGCATTGTTTGTACCATACTTTAACCCTTAGATCATGCGCTATTAATACGGCGTATAGGTAAGTTAAATGCAACGGATAAATAAAGGTAGCTTCTTTACTACGTCGACACACATGTACACCACAACGATGTGCTACAAACAAGTGCATTTGGTATTGTGCTGACTTTTTTTGTGGTCTTGTTTTATCGTTGGATATTCTTAATGCTGTAATAACCCAAGGTTCAAGGCTTTTGCGGTTCATTAGTGGATGAATGCACTCGTTGGCGATTCGCGGAGCAATGCTGCTTAAGTGCTAAAGATTTCTTTTGCAAATGTGAGCTTATAAATGTGAAGTGTTTCTGCAGAGATCTCAAAATTGCGCCCTATACAAACTCTTTACTTAACTCTTTACTTAACGGGTTAACTGTTAATTTGCCGAGCTTGTGCTGAAATTGTTGGTTAAAAATCGACTAAAAAGTCATCAAAACTTTTAAACAGTGTAATTTTATTATGTTTTTTCATATTTTTACTGCTGTTTAAGGGTGAAAGTGGACAAGATATATGAATTGATTGTGATGATTCATTTCGTTCTGGTACAAAATACGGTAAATTTAATAATTGTTTAAATTTTTCACATTAAAATATTGTTTTAAAAGAACTTGATATAATAGTTAATATTATTCATACTAACAAATTAATCTTTTTATAAAATAATCTCATATCAGAGCACTGTAGTTGTGTAAATATTGTAGGATTGCAAGATTGATTCGAAATTTAAAAATAAAATCTAATGAAAATATTTAATTAATTATAATTATTATTAATAATATTACCATTTTTAAAAATACGTTTATTCATAAGTTGTGTGTAGAATCATAGGCTTTAAACCCGTTTCGATGTAGCCTGGGATATCACATGAGATACACTACTGAACTATTTTTTTGTTTATTTATAAGCTTCTTCAAGAAAAGAAACAAAACATGTATGAAAGACTAATAAGATTAGGAATAAAAATATGTGAAAAAAACGATAAGCATAGGTTTCTGAGCATAGGCATAGCATAGGATCTGAGTTTTGCGATAGTAAAAACAATTTTGTAATTTGTATAAACGACTCAGATAATATAAAGAGCGATCAATATAATTACATTAAAGCTTTTTGAACATTAATTAGCAGGCCATCGGTTTATTTTAGGCCTCCACAGTAATGTCGTAAAATTGTATCTTCCGACGCCCGAAACTATGATATTAGAAACAGTGCATTGCATTGAAAAAGTGGTTTAAAAACCCTGTATTACCCTATGTTGAATTATGCCATATTTATTTGATTGGTTGAAACAAATTGATTGAGTTGGGGTTTTAGATTTGGTAATTAAAAGTGTGCGTTTGTTTGGTTCAAGTTTCGTTGAAAGCCAGGCAGGGTTAACACCTCCCTATCAGGACGGTGTTAAAAAAGGTTAAGATAACATTGATCTTGCAGTAACCTCAATACAAAAAAAACCCTGAACCAGTTCATTCGTTCACTGATGTCTCGCACATTTCTAAAGGTTGCATACCTTTAGGCGTGCAGATAAAAAGCATAACCCAACAGCTTATAGCTAAACAGGAACTCAGTTCTAAAAAAAACCGGAAATTCATTCTGACATTTTACTACTGTTGAAGATAAAGTGGGTTACAAAATATTTTTGGAGGCTTTGTTTAACGATTTGCGGTTTAACCGTTACGGTTCATTCATCCGGGGAATCGCTTCATTCCAGCTGTTCCAACGCGTCAGAATACCACATCAAAGAAAATAATCCTAATATTTCGCGGAAGGATCTCATAAGCTGACGTCACTGGTCAAAGCCCCTATCTGGCGTACTAACATACGGATCCATACATGCGGTATAAGACCCAATTAAAATTGTTCTCCATTTCCCTTAATGGCTGCACGGAGCATTAATTTTATCTCCTAATATTTACCAACCGACTACTAACGAGATACCGGATATGACTTCATTACCGGCAGCCGTAATACTCACGCATCATGCTCTGGAACCGCGAGCGCAAACGGCTGCTATAAAAAAACTCCCACCCAAACTCATCGACATCTTAATATGATGCTTACTAATTAACCCAACGAAAAATGCAAACAGAAATACACAAAAATTAGTTTGCAGTGGTTAGTAAATTATCGATGAAAAATGACCATCCCGTCTCTCTACACTCCAGCTAGAAGAGGGCGAACATTGGCATTCGATCAACGGTTTCCTCCCGTTCGTTCTCGGGTGGTCAAATGGCGTTCATTAAATTTAAATTCATGTACCGTTACCGGTTACCGTGCGCCACTCGGTGTACCTACTCCCGCTTTAAACGATCATCCTGCGAGACCTGCGCCGTACTTTACCCAGCCCAGCCCGAACAACGCTTACGATTTGCGTACTATTATTGACTACTGCCAGTGGCTATGGCATATAGCGGAACGCCTCGAAGTGTCGTGTGTGCTCATTAGTGGAAAACATATTTGCTGTAGCGAGATGTCAGGACGGGAGTGCTTGTTTTTGCCGCTCACCATGTCAGGTGGCACACACCGGCCATCATTATGCTCCCTGTTGCTGTTGCTCTCTTGCAACTTTACGATCAAGTGATCCTTGTGCCGTGATCGCAAAGCAAACGAACAAAAAAATTGTGCATTTGTATCGTGAGCCATATTTTGATTGCTACCCTGCCGTGACTACGGGTGGATAACTTGGGATATGTATGCGAGCAGGAAAGAAAAAAAAACTGCTCACTACAACATGTAGTACGATGTCGCACGCCTCATCGCCCACGAATAGCAAAGCGCATAGGAATGGGAATGGGTGGAAAGTCACCAGGCGAAGAGATTGATTGCACATTCTCAAAAACGCATTAGTAACGATCGTTTACACAGTTCAATGACCGTGGATGATCGTCGGGGGTGGGCAGATTATATAGTTCACGTTTGATTATGGTTGTTTAGGTCCTCACGCGGCAAGACTGGGGATCGAATAACGTCAGCATATCACGTATTATCCCCAATGATACCGCAGTCTGTCTCTGACACATCAGGAAAGGACCAGTTATGTTATGCTATCTTCCGTTCTTAATTAGCAAAGTCTTGTTAACTTGGCAAATCTTGGAGAAGATGACTGAACAGCAGTTGAACACGTACCATCTCTTCATAGATTTCAGGGCCGCATATGATAGCATAGCCAGGGTAAAACTCTACGAAGCCATGAGCTCTTTTGGAATCCCGGCCAAACTGGTCAGGCTTTTTATAATGATCATGACCAACGTCACATGCCAGGTGAAGGTGGATGGAAAACTCTCAGGGTCCTTTGCTACCACCAAAGCCATGCGTCAGGGGGATGGGCTCGCCTGTCTCCTATTCAACTTGGCGCTAGAGAGGGTCATCCGTGACTCGGAGGTGGAGCCTTCGGGAATCATCTTCTATAAGTCATCCCAGATTATGGCTTTCACTGATGATATAGACATCATTGGTCTGCGGCTCTCCTAGGTAGCAGAGGCCTACCAAAGGATCAAGCAGGCGGCAGAAAACCTCATGTTGCAGATTAACGAGGCAAAGACCAAATTGATGGTGGTACCATCAGCGACCCTACTAAGAAATTTCGGAACGACGTGGGTGTGATGTACGGATAGGTGACCGCAAATTTAAAGTCGTCCAAAACTTCACCTATCTCGAGTCACAAGTCAGCACCGAAAACAACATAGAGACGGAGTTGCGCGCTAGGATGCTGGCGGCCAACCGATCATTCTACAGCCTGAGGAAACATCTCACCTCAAAAATCATGTCGTGACGGTCGAAGCTGAGACTGTATGATACCTTTATAGTCCCAGTACTCACATACGCCTCTGAGACATGGACTCTGTCCATAACAGACGAAGCCCTCTTAGCCGCGTTCGTATATGTGGAAGGACAATGGAGGAACCGCTACAACGACGAGCTGTACGAACTATATGACGACCTCACCGTCGTGCAGCGAATTAGGCTCGGCAGGCTCCGATGGGATGGCCATGTTATACGCATAGCACCGGACGACCCAGCTCAGAAAGTCCTTTTAGGCTGTCCACGCGGACAGAAGAGGCGTGGTAGGCCCAGATTGAGGTGAGAGGATGGCGTGGAATCATCCGCCATCAAGGCCGGGATAACGGATTGGCGGACGACGGCGCGAGACCATGAGCGGTTCCGAATTCTGTTGCGGCAGGCCAAGACCGCAAAGCGGTTGTAGCGCCTGATACGGAAGTTGTTAACTTCTAAAATAATACATAGTTGCTTGGTCCTAGGAAGATGCGTCTGGGAACCACTCAGTGATCAATTTCTCAATTTCTCAATATCAATTATTTTTAAACACCGATCTTCAAATCAATCGATCTCAATTATTTTTAAACACTTATAATTTCAGCATTTAAACAGCAGCTGCTTGCAATAAGCGTTTATTTTAGTATTTTCAAGGTAATGAAACTGCATTTATCTTCAATTTATTGCTTAACATAACTGTGGACAGTAATTAGGTATGGGACTTTTATAAGTCCTGTTCTAGAATTCCTACAATTTGGACAATGTTGATTGCTGATGTTCTACATGGACGTGGGGTGTTTCTCCAATAAACAATGTGCTTCAAATACGTTAAACTGGGGGACAGAAGAAAACCTTCCAAAGTGTCCGATGCTTGTGAATCTCTGGGAATGCTCAGAGAACATGATCAACATTTGGGGTAACTTGCGATCAATAATGGCGAAACGTACATACGCACTAGACTTTACTATTAATATTATCTATCCGATACTGTCCGATGCAGAGATAACCTTTATTTTATAGTAGGTACAGTAGGTAGTAACATTTAGTAGGGAAAAAATTTACAAATTCTATGAACAGATTTTCGCTTTTTAAAAAACAAAATCGTAGCAAAACGGCCAAACCGTCCCCCATTAAAATAAAAAAATAGACGAAATCGTCCCATCGTTCTTTCCACTGTGATTCCTTCCTAAGTACAGTTTGCTGCCACCTGTTTCTGAATTCCGAAAATTGGAATGTTAACCTCAGCCGGCCCAGTCTTAACTGCAACATGTCCTGTCAATGATCTTGCTTTCTACCATTCCCTGCTTTCGCTGACCCATTGCCTGAGGTACGCTTCTCCTGACACTTCTGACCCCGTTTTGTTAATTAAGTTCACATGCGGATTGTCCGGCACCGCCGCTGAGCAGGGATGACTTAAGCAGAGGGAGTACGATGATCATCGCACCTGATCATGTTACAACGATCATCCCGATGCGGCATGTATATCCTAAAATTAGCTGTGCACCACCATCGTGGCCCAACCGGTCGGTCAGCGGTCGGTCAGCAGCGGTGGAAAGCGCAGAAAACACACCTACACGCGAACACGGAACCGGCTCCCCGGTGTACATCAATCATTCTCCTGCAACATTTTCACCGTTTTCTTTCATTTCCCGTGTCCCACTTCCATGCCGTTGCCGCCACCGTCGACCCGCTTCAAGGAAGACATTTCTCATCTACATTGTTGAATCTCGTTTCCACCCGAGCCGGGACCGATTTTGGGGGAGGATTTTTTGGCTACATCTTCCCGTCAGTTGTCGTCAGCGCGCGCGGTACACACAACATCTCGGCAAAATATTCTTAATGACATGGGCCGCCCTCTGGCGCTGGCGTAACAGTGTTCGCTTGTTTGGTGCGCAGCGCCCGGGCACCCGGTGGCAGCATTGGTCGTGTTCTCACATCAATCGCAAAATTACAAATGGTCACTTATCAATGGTGAAACACGTCCGGTAAAAACATGTCCACACTGTCCGGACACGCGTGACACACATGATGGTTCTATGCTAGTCTAAGGGAACGTATCGTATCGGCGTCGTGGCAGTTGTTTGAATTTGTCTCAATGCACTCACGGGTGGTCAAACTCCTGTCGGGTTTATCTTATTTTGGAAATGCTGAAACGAAAGAAAAAGCTTTTTAGATATTTTTAGTGTTGCATGTAGCTATGCTTATTGTGAATCGTTTTATCATCATGAATCTCATGCTGCGCGATACTGTGTGAGAATTGTTTTCGTTGAATATTAGCACCAGCTACACTTTGACACTTTACAACCTGTTAAGACACCAAACTAATTGTATACAACTAGGCAAAGGCAGACAGACATGGAATGATACTTTACAAACGGAAGACCAGTTTCTCGCAAATTAAATAGATACACACAAGCGATGAAAAAATCGGAATCAATTAACGAATTTCTGTTATTTGTCGATTCCTAGCAAGTTCTGTATTAGAATCGTATACTTCGTAATGGTCCTAATACGATCCGATTTATTTTGGCTTTTTATTCTTGAGACAACTTGGCCTTAAATTTCACACATATTTGACGTAATTTTATCCATAGGGAAACCTGTGTTTGGGTTTAATTAACACTCTAAGCACAGTCCTGCTATGTGAAATGTCGTCTTTCAAAAACTCTAGACTATTTGAAATAGTGACTGAATCTTCAAAAGCTACAATCAGTGGCGGATCAAGATCCCCAAGCAAAATGGAAGTTGGGGCCCATCGAAACAACGGACTACCGTGGGATCGTCTTAATCGTTCAGTTGCACAGATTGCAGAGTCGTTGGTAAACCGTCCATACTGTGCCTATCGATAAAACAGATAATTTCGACTTTCCAAGAGTCTCCCTTTATTATGCTCGAGAGCCCTTTAAATGGCTACGATCAAACAGCTTTTTTTTAAATGATCCGACACTGTCGTCGCCTCGTGCATCTGCTTAGTTTGCTTATAATATATGTAATTGTAAGCAATAATGTAATAATTCTCGGGGTGGTCCGGTGGAGTAGGCGACAGCGGAGCTGGTCGTCAAAGGACAGGACTCGTGGTTCAAATCCCATTCGGACCGTCCGCCCGTATTGAGGACTGACTACTCAACTTCGTGGTATCGGCCGTTAAGTAAACCATTTCGATGGCCGGACTGACCTTAGAAGGTTGTGAAACCAAGAAGAAGAATATAATAATTCGTCCCAGGCTACAACTACACTCAATCGGTTTTAAATTTTACAAAATTACTCTGGAATGTTCTCCGGAACTGCCTCAGGCTGTTCCATACTTCTCGGCAATCCTGTGAAATAATCCGAACTACCACAGCACCATTTAATTCCTTTTAGATACTTAATCCTTTTGAGTCTCCCGGGTTATATCGAGATCTGTTTAAATACTTTCGCTGTTGACAAATATCAATATAAATGTACCCAATATTAATGTATTATTCCAATTGACTAAAACAGTAGAGTCAGATGATCTGATATCCAGCACTAACGATAGAAGCAGCATCAGTTGTTGTTCGATTGTGACGACTGTTAAGAAAATGGATATATTATCCGATCTTTACTTCTGCCACAAATTCCTGTCAATTAACTTCTTTGGTCAAATTTTTTCGTCGAAATTAAACTACACATAGTCTACATAATCTTAACCGTTATGGAAACCTTCATAGGGACTCAGTATTACTTGACGTAGCAAAGTCTTTTATTTACGATCGCCGGTACTTTGATATTTGGTGTCATGCAAATGGTGTGCGAGCAGCACATTATATTCCAAGTACCTTGTTCAATTGCCATTTATTAAATTCATTGCACAGTCTTGTGGCAAAGCTATTTAAGGTCGACTACTCGTCCATCGTTCCTTTGCATAAAAAAAGCCTTACATACTTCTTAAAACATTTTCCTCGATCGTGACTAGAATGGCTTCGTACATGTTCAACTCAGCGCTTCACGTACTGTAGCAAATTTGTCATATTAATTACTTTGTTAACGTACGCTACCAACTCTGGTGTGTCAATGCAGATAGCATAGACTTACCCTTTCCAGCAAAACAACCACTTCCCTCCCCCGACATTGTTTTTTCGGATTTCAGCTCCAAAACTGTCCCACTGTGCAATGGTCTACCTTCGTAACACTGAAATCGACGTTTCGGAACCATATAATTGCTGTTCGCCGATGGGTTGAAAAATGTCCGGAAAACTTTACTTGCGCCAACTACCCCAAGGGTGGTAAACAGCCGCCAGCCGGGTGCTACCTTAGAACAATTCGTAAAAAGAAACAGACCTCGTGCCAATATGCTTGGCGGTTTCCATTGCTTCATGTGCTGAACGTTCTCCTTCATCATTATTCCCGATCAGAGACCTTCAGTTCGAGAAGCCTATGCAAAGCACCACCACCACCCTAGCCACCAGACACAATCCCCGATTTTCTCCCGTTGGGTATGTTGTTTTGAAAATGGCAAAAATCGTGATTGCAGGCCCCAAGTCTGCATTGCTATACTCCGAAGTCAGACTGTAGATGCACGCTAGAAAAGTGGGGAGCTTGTGTCAAATCGCGCACGAACAATCAGCATCACCACCGTAAGGGAGCAGCAGCCTGGGAGCATGTCGAAGCTTGATGCCAGGTGGGAAACAAATGGCTGTACTCCGGTACTGCTGCTTACAGATCGACGCGACCATTCACCGACTGGGGTGGGGATCGTAGCTAGCTAGCTGATGGATATGGAGTGTGTCTAGCGTGGCTGATTCCAGTCTGGGTTCGTTACGGTGGTCCTCTCAGGTCAGGTGGTCGCACGCTGGAATTCGTGCGCATGGGTGCAATAAGTTTAGCAGTCTGCCGTGAACGTGCGCATTAGCCTTAGCTCAGTAGGCCGCGACCGTCAAAAGGGTTTAGTGTGATAAAATGCATCCATCACGCGAGCTCATCACTTCCGGATGCTAAAAACGGCAACGCGCTTTAATCGAAGATATGGTTTTAATGATGTGCGGTGGATTCGCGATCGCGTGGAAGAATTACGATAGTCGATCATCAGTGCGGAAGCGAACAACGTGCGCGTGCTAAGAAATCGGATAGTTCAATAGGCACTGTGTACGATCACAGAACGATGGCAACATCATCCCTGCCGGCAACGTTGTGTTTGATGTGAGTGACACTATCTTTGGAGCCTGGAGGAAAATGTTCTAATTTTTGTGATCTTTTCTCATTGTACGCTTGTAGTACATGTGCGATTGTGACGCTTCAAGTGGTTAGTGCCGCCGTCGTACGACAGTACACCTGCGACAGTTACTTCCAATCCTGGTGCCAGCTTCACAATGCCACAGTCCATATGGACACCGAGGTCCAAGCGAGTATGTTCCCCCGGGTGCGTCAGCTAGGCTTCATCTACGGTTCGATCGGTAACTTTTCGCACATCTTCAACAACCAACTGTTCAAAGCAGGAGTTTTGCGGGTGTTTGCACGTGGAACTCGCATTGCGCACCTCACCATGCCCAGCACGATTGACCAACTATATCTACGTGACAATGGTTTGCAAACGTTAGAGATAGATCATCGCACCCGTTACACACTACGCTATCTGCGGATCCAGATGAACAAACTACGCTCTATCGTACGATTCGAGCATCTAACGCAACTGCTGGAATTAAATCTCTGCGACAATCTCATCGAAGAAGTAGCACTGGATACGTTTGCCACCATGCCTAACCTGCGCCAACTGATACTGTGCGGGAACCATGTTAAATCGTTCGGACCTTCAACGACAGTCGTACACCTCCCATCACTAACCCACCTAGATCTTGGCGGTAATTTCCTTCAAAGGCTGCCCCTTGAGCGGTGGCAGTTGCCACAGCTGATTAATCTAAGCGTGCGCGACAATCTGCTTACCACGCTCGACAGCAGCCAGATCGTGCGCCGGTTCCCATTGCTACGCATTCTGGACGCATCGGCGAACGCGCTCGATTGCCACTCGTACCACGAGGCACTGCAAACGTTCGTCAATCGGTCCGTGGTGCATCTGATCGATCGACGCATGTGCAGTGTGGACGATGCGATCGTACTGGAGGCGGAGGAAATGCGACGACCGAACAGTATCCAACCGGATGACCGAAGCGCAACGCTGGAGGTACGACATCTCAAGGAACGCATCTTCCTGCAACAGCGCACCATACAGCAGCAGCGGATGGAAATCGAGCAGCTGCGTGCCAACCTGACAACGCTGATGGAGCAGTTCGATCTGGTCGCTGGACCGGCAAGGGCACTGGATCCATTTTAGCACGATGCTCGTTAGCAATGGGGTGTCCTTCCTGCACGTAGTGTCATTTCTTTCGTCTGATTTTAAACGTTACACACAAAGGCGCTTGAAGGCGCGTTACAATTACGTCCGTCATAATACTCTTCTTTTTTTAGCAAGGGTCGTAGAATATATGTCCCAACAATACTCTCACCTCGCTTAAAGTCAGCGACAATAGCCTTCAAATGTGTTCTATCATTTACCAAGGAAATCAACTACTTCTTCAACGCTTACCGTCCATCAGGATCGTGCGTAGTATCCTCTCAAAGTGACACTCGCGTAGTATAATATAAATTCCACGAGATGGCGCGCTTTAAGTTAGCGCTCTAGTAGTGCTTGGCAGTGTGAAAAATGTTACTTTCGTTGTGCATTTTATGGTCAATTGTGTGACATTCCAATTTCTCATCAACCTGGGTCGACTTTCGATCTTTTTTTTTCATTCCCCCACTCTGACGTGTCTTAAAAGAATGGGACACAAAGTAAGTCACCATGCAAGTGTGTGTGTGTGTGTGTGTGTGTGTATGTCTGGCTACGGTATGTCACGGTTGATCTTCACGCGATGTCATTCGTCGTCTGTTCGCCTGCATTCTGCGTTAATTAATGGTCTTTAAACGGCAAAGTAACCTCACCCGGCTGTTGTCGTTGTTGGCGTTCCGAGATACCGCACCAAGGGGCATCCGCTCATCTAACCGACCCGCCGGTGAAACCCAGACAAGCGACTGTTGCAGTTGGTGTGTTTGTCACAGACAAGCGTGTTTCAAACGTGGGCGCGCTTCAAGCAAACGGGGTGCTAAGTGACCAAAACACGCTATCTGTCCGCCCAGCTGACGACCTGGTCAGAGAACGGAATACAATCGCCGTGTGCCGTCCGCAGTGAGCAAACGTCTAAATTCTCACAAAAAAGCAATCGCTTTTTATTGCGTTTTTGTTCGCTTTTTATTTTACTTTTCTAAATGGTTCGGGTCTGTGTGTGTTTGGGGGTGGGACATCGCACTTATTTTGTTTGCAAAACAAATGTAATTGCTCGAATCGTTCAGAAATATTTAATTATTCCACTAATTTAAAACATAAGCATCAATCAAGACGAACGTTTTATTATCTTGCAAAACTGTTGTTTCCTTATGTAACGATCATTCAAATTATTCTGGTCGGCAACGGTGGTGCAACGTGTTACGAAAATGAATGCGATAATTCAATTATGACGAAAGTTATGCAAACTAAGCCAACAACTGTAATGTTTTGTACTCAAAGAATTGGAGATTAGGTAATGAATATTTATATTTATGATACAAGCAGCTGCGTACAGTTGTTTGTATAAATGTGTTCAATTAAATAGCCTGATACGTTTTCAGTATTTAGTTAGTATGTATTGTTATATATAGTTATATTCGACAGCTTTCTGTAAGAATTTTCAAACAGTAATTAATAAAACAACAGTTATTTTTTTATCATCTCTTTCCATTTGCTGATACGAGTAGATGGTTATGGCTGATTTTAAATATTAATAAAAATATCTAAGTATTTCTAAAGTTTTAACGGTAAATATCAATTGTGTGTCTCAACGTCATTTTTTAGAATATTTGAAGTTAAACCATATGGCAAGTAAAATTTGAAAAAAAATTATCGGAAAATCTTATTTTTAATGAATGGATTAAGTTAAACATTATAACAACAAGCAACGAAGTTTGATAATTTTTATTTAATTTAATTTTTATTTCATATTACATGACAATACGGTGGTAAGCTGTAATAAAAAGGAGGAATTTAAAAAATCTTACGAGGACGTAGAATTCTGGAAGGGGTATAAAAAAGGAATACGGTATACTACTGTGTCCATAAAGTAAGGTGACATTGGATGTCAAATTTTGCGCGTCTAAAGAAGCTCCTTGTTTTTATTTTTCGTTTGTCAATATGTATGTTTTTGACAGTTCTGCCACGTTTCAAATCACAACATCAACCCGGCTAGGAGTGAAAATTTGTTTTCGGAGCTGCGCCAAGTGTTTTTGTCCATAATGACCATGTCCAAGTTTGTGGAGCAGCAGCAAAGAAATAAAGGCTGCGGAAAAATTGCGGATGTTAGAAAAAGCCATCGGGGAATAATCTATGTCGATGAAAAATGTGTACAAATGGTATAGTGATTTCAAGAATGGCCGTGAGAAGGTCGAAGACGTGGAAGGTCCGGGGAGATCATCCACCTCGACCGACGACACCCACGTCGTCAAAATCAAGGATTTGGTGGTCAACAATCGTCGGTTGACGATACGATACCTTTCGGAAAGTGTTGAGATTTCCAAAGCCTCGGTCAGCACCATCTTGAAAGGTGTTTTGGGGTTGAAGCGGTAGAAGTCATTTCACCCGCTCATGGTGCCGTCATTTTGAGGGAGTTTTTCGCAACAACTGGCACCCATATTGTTCTGCATTCGCCGTATTCGCCAGATTTGGCACCAGCCGACTTCTGGCTGTTCAACAAGCTAAAACGGCCGCTTCAGGGACTCCGTTTTGATACTATCGAGGAGCAAGAAGCCGCAGCGACGGCGGAACTAAAGGACATCCCAGCATCCGCGTTTTCCACCTGCTTCGAGGAGTGCGAGAAGAGGTGGAAGAAGTGCATTGCATCGGAAGGGGATTACGTCGAAGAAATTACTTCATTTGGCCTAACAAAAAAAAAAAAACTATTTAAGAAAAAAACGCTGTCACTTTATTTTTCGGGCACAATAGTAGAACACGGGATATGAGCGGGGCACTCGTTTTCCCGCAGATGCAAGCCCCAAACGAACAAAGCACACAACGCCAATCTTCCAGTGAACGTGTAAAACGTTCAGCATTGTACAAGTACAATGCTATGAGATGAATAAATAATTATTAAAACAGATATAAATTACTTCTTTAAATTATTTAAATAAATTATATAAATTTAAATTACTAATTTAATAATGGATGTAGACTGCACCACGAAGAGATTTTAATCCTATGAAAGCTATGTGCCACAACGGGGACGGTGATATCCTGTTCAATAAGTGATCCTCCGGGGGAAGTGCAATTTCGATCGAATTTCAGTGTATCAAATGGAAGAAAGGATGAACTGTGCTAACTCGCGAAGACTGTTGTTAGATTCTGATCTCGAATACTCTTCCGCAAATCTTGGGCACCTTGCTACAGATTTCGTCGAAAGCTACCAAGCTGAATTTGTTGAAGGAAAATTGATGTCTAACCAAATTTCTACACTACGGCAGATCCTCCAAAAACGCCGAGAGACCAGCCTGCAGTATGTGTAGTGCAAGATGAGTGTGTCGAGCATATGGAGGAAATTGTTCGAATCTCTCAAGGCTGTTCAACATCGCTCGGGAGGGTGCCATACGAAGTGCTACGAGGGGCTTCGACCTCCGGGGCACGATGGCTTCGCGGATGACATCGACATCATCGGACTGACATCTACGGCGGTGTTCCCGACAAAAGCGCGAAGCTGATAGGATTGGATTGTGGATTAATTAAAAATCCTGCTTGCCCAGTCGTAATTGAGCCGATCATGTGGTGGTAGAGGAGTTCTGTTATCTTGGTACGATCATAACTTCGAACAAAAACATAAGCTCCAAAATCCGGAGGCCCATTGTTCAGGGAAATCGTTACGTTCTCCACAAACTCCTGTGATCCAGAAGATTACAGCAATATAAAAAAATGTTCTCTACGGGTCCTCTACGGGTTCAGTCCTCTACGGGTACAATTCTTGCTCTATGCTGACGAACGAATTCTTTGGCGGTGTGTGCAAGGATGGCGTTTGAAGATAGGGAATGAACCACAAGCTAACTAGCCAGCGCAGCTCTGCTCAGAACTAGGTATAAGGGAGTTAGTTGGCGGAATCCAGTAGAGGCGAACCTGTCGTAGACCGGATGCAGCTGTGGATGGAGAACAGTAGCTCTGGACCGAGCATCCTGAAAACGGATTGACGAGCTGGCCATGTCATCACGACGTGAGCAAACCAAAATGCGAGAATCGATAAGTTTTACAATCTGCTTCTTCTTGGCTTCTAAGTTACGCCGGATATTAAAGGGCTTCCTACCACGATACCACGTAGTTGAACAGACGGGTGGGATTTGAATGATCGTCGTCAGTCGGATTGGATTTGAACCCTGGTCCTGCCGTTTGAAATCTATTGAAGCGCCGCTATCGCCTATTTCACCGGGCCGAAACAATAAATTTTGTTCGAAAACCAGAATTGTATTTTTAATCTAATTTTATTTTATTATCAAAATAATATGACTCTTATTCAGTTAAGCAATTCAATCAGTTTCATAAAATCAGTTCTGTCTTTATTTTCAACAACTTCTCAAACAGCCAGCGATTGGTTAAGTTTAATGGAACTGTTTTGGTTTTCACCGAAAAGTTTGTTGCATTCCACCTTGCTCACTTAATTATGCCATTCAAAGAAATAGACCCGCTGCTGCCTTGTGGTTCGTTGTTGAATCATCAACGTAACAAAATCTGGGAAGCTTGCCGCATTTTGCGAGGTATTTTATGGCGTTACAACACGGTACGCGCCCGATCCATTTGGAATCCATTTATGTTAGCGTTGAATAGGTCGCGTCGACGACATTTGCCGAGTTTGTACCTCACTTTACAAATAAAACAAATGCACGCTCGTGATCTTCTACGCGAATATGTTTACTGCATCAATCTCTTCCCTCGCCAACGAGATCATCTGGTTGGTATCCGTTTTGAATCTGACCCCTGTCGTCTTCCGAAGTGAACAGCTTGCCGAAAACGAAAGCGAATGATTAATGTTGCATATCAAGGGACAGTGTGCGTTGCTTTTTGAATCACTGTCACAGAATGTCAAGGAACGCCTCGCTTCTAATGGTCCCAACGCTTCTGATGTGAAGTGGCAGACATCTTATCGTCGTATTTTCTTGATAGGCAAGTTAAAAAAGCACATCCGATGTCACTTTTCCATTAAAGAGATATACTTTTTCTGTTTTACATTTTTTTTACAATTTTTGTTCACGGCTGTTAATTATAAATGGTGTCGCGCTTCCATTTGATTGGAATCGTCAATGTCGCGAAGCATTTGTTCAGACCATAAATTCTCGATCAGAAGGAGTTTCACCTTTTTTGGGGGCGTTTATACGTTTGAATGGAAGTCGTTCTGTGTTCTAAAATATTCTCATAAAACAGTCATTTTATCATTGTTTTTATTTTATAAATCGTAATAATTGTTTCTTAAAACTAACTAATGCGAGTTGCGACGGATTTCGATTCGTTATAAAAACTCCTTAACAAAAAAATATTTGCATTTTTTGTTTGTTTCATTTCTTTTCATTTGCTGACGAAGTTCCAGTGTTTAAATATAATTTTCATTCTTTTATCAGCCTCGATTTTTTCGTTTTACTTGTTATCACACCTTAAATTCACAATAAATGCCTTTCATGGATACTGCTTCAGTTTTTCCTTAGTTTTCATACAGTATTGTAATCAAAAATTCATTTTCATAGTTTTAATATAACCTCATGCCGGTATGGCTGAACAATCAAATTTTGTGGAAAAATTGTACAATCCTGTCCAATGTTTTACGTTGCAGTCTAAATCCCATGCTATGCTCAGTATGTATTGTCTGTTACGTCTTTATTTTAAACTTAATTCTATCGTTTCTATAAACAAACAAATCCTATTATCTAACTCAATATATAATATACAAGTGTTTTAACTTCATGTCCAATCAATGTAGAAAACTCAGTAAATAGGAAACCCCAAAAAATTAATAACAATGTCAAATATTTTAAGATCTTCTACCCTAGTACATAAGCTTTAAGCAACCAGCACAACTATCTTTGGCTCCCCTTTTGCTTTGCTCATAGCTGCCTCTATGCGGAAGAACCTTATTTCATCTTCTAGTCATCACTCCATACTACCCTCGTTTTCATAAACGTTGTTAGATACTCTTTAAAAAAGACCTGTGGATTCTCGAAGTCAATGTTAGCTGTCTGTTTACAATTCCTAACACATAAATGCACTGTGGTTGGCCACTTAACAAACTACTCCTTTTTAGTATCCGAATCAGCTGGTGGTATCGCATTTTGATACGGTGGAATGACTTGCTTGTCGTGCTTGCCCATAAACACCGGCACCGTAATGTTGGCGGTAGGTTGGCGTCTTGTTATCTCCCAAACGTACGTCTTCCGTTTCACGAGCGTTGGTATGTAGTCGTGCTGTGGTTGGTGGTGGTGAGCGTTCTCGTCCTCGCCAGCATTCGTTACATTGATCTGATCGAAATGGATTTCAAAGTCTTTGCCAACCACCCGAAAACCAACCGGTGTCGGTACGATGTGCGTAGAACGATCCAGGTAAAGTACGTCCGTCATGTTGCGTATCTTGTCCATGTCTGCGAATGAAGAAAGAATTTGTGCAAACAAGATGCATTAGTATAATGTGAGAAATTCATTTGTTGGGTAACATTACAATAAAGAGTTGGGTGTTAATCTTATTTACGAAACGGTGCGAAAAAAAATCCAGCACGGGACAACAAGTTTCACGAAGTTTATCAGAACTTGCGGGTAGACTTCGTGGCCGAGTGTTTGATTAACGAGCAACAAGTTTTAAAAATATATTTTATTTCTGACTCAAACAAGTCTTCTGAGCTCCTAATTTATTTGCCGAAAGAGTTTCCCAATGTATGACTTCATCCCAAAATGCAGGGGATGGTAAAAACGTCTCATTGCTGGTGGAAATATCACACACCTAATAGGTCATAACAGGTTGGCTGATAAGTCCCCGGTCTAACAAAGAAAAACACATTTTTTTGTCAAAATTCGTTTTTATTATTCAACATAGTTCCCTTCAAGAGCGATACAACGATTATAACGACCTTCCAATTTTTTGATACCATTTTGGTAGTACTCCTTCGGTTTTGCCTCAAAATAGGCCTCAGTTTCGGCGACCACCTCTTCATTGCAGCCAATTTTTTTCCCTGCGAGCATCCTTTTGAGGTCTGAGAACAAGAAAAAGTCGCTGGGGGCCAGATCTGGAGAATACGGTGGGTGGGGAAGCAATTCGAAGCCCAATTCATGAATTTTTGCCATCGTTCTCAATGACTTGTGGCACGGTGCGTTGTCTTGGTGGAACAACACTTTTTTCTTCGTCGTTCTTTTTTCGTTCGTCAAGCAACCAAAAGTTGCTTGACAAAAGACGCTCTGTCTCACAAACTAACTGACATACAGACGTCAAATTTTGACACGAATCGTTTGAAGGTTGGTGCTATATAAAAATAATATGCATTTAATACTAGCGGCGCATTCTATGTGTCAGACCGGGGACTTATCAGCCAACCTGTTAGATCAAATTTGTTCGAGCTTAGGATTTGCACTGGAAAATGTCTATTTTAACAGTTCGATGCAGCCGATGTTACGGATTATTATAGATTCTTCTTTTTCTTCTTGGATTAATGACCTTCTAGGTTACGCCGGCCATCGAGATGGCTTACTAACTAGATAGGCTGATACCACGTAGTTGGACAGTTAGTCCTCACTACGAGGGAACGTGTGAAGAACGGTGCCGTTGTCGTATTACTGCCGACCCACCCGATATCCAACTTCAGACTCCACAATTCAAGAGAAGGCCCAAGGTGCTTCAAGACGAACCCACTGCAGGAATTTCGTTACTCCATATGGCCAAAGCTCGGGTGAATTCTACGAGAGAATATACCGCGGATAATCAGTGGATCACATCTTACGCTCTCAACAAAGGCCTTACTTAAACGTCACTATCATAGTTTTATGATGCACCGCAAAAGCACGAGTTCTGCTTCGTTAATGATGGGAACATGAATCAAATAAATCTTACACGTAACATTAAGCCTTTTCATTTGGATCTCGGTATCATATCCGATAGCCACCTATCCCAGGCCATGCTTGTTATGGATGATCAAGTTTAAATGTGTAATTGACCTTATTAAATCTAACTAAAACAGCAGCTCTGCAACAGATGTGCCAGCAGGAGAATGCATTTTTTTTATCATACAAAATGCAAACACTTCACTTCACTTCACAAACATCTGTTATGGCACCGGGCGTATATTCAGAGTATTCTATTTAAATAGCAAAAAAAAATCAAACAAAATCTTACGGCAAAATTCGTTTGCTAATGGGCGTGCGGTCGACGAAAAATATGATTAACGTCAATTATGCTTGTTTTGTGTCACTCATCAGCCGCTTGATTGGGCTCGATGATGATTTCGATCCGTGCCGGGGCAAATTTAGAATAGGGCGGAACAGAACACATTCCGTTGAACGACAGTTGTGTGTAAGTATGACCATGATTTGGACTGTAATTAACATCGTGTTTTACAGTGTACACTAATGCCAAGGGCAGTAAAAATCGATTGGTTGACCATCGTAACACTATGAAACTCCCGTTACTCATTTGGGGTTATAATTTTGATACCTTTTGTACACTGAAAAGCATGCGGATAGTTTGCTAACTGTGTGATCTTAAAACAGATTTGAATTTGCTAAATTCTTGGTTCAAAATATGGTTCATAACCAGAGAGCCAAGAGTAAAGTCTATAAAAATTGAAGAAACAATTACCACTAGAGTCCGTTGCTTTCATGCACGTGATGTTACGAATGCAGCAGCAGTACATCTTTCTTTTCCACTGATTAGTGACTGCATTTGCACATCTCTCTCAAACACCGTTTTGCGGAACCTCCTGTGTCTAGGAATATTTTATTCTTTTCTAAACAAATAGCAAGAGCGAAAGAACTGTCATCGTATGGTTACCGCGGGGAACCAGTGATGTGCCTCCTGCTGTATTAAAACCACTCAACCCGCTTGATTTATGGGAACCTGACACGAATTAGCAGAGTGATTAAGAGAGATTACTTAGATTATTTCAGGTGATTATCTAGCTTTCATTTACAAATCTGAGCGATTTGTACGTTCAGCTACCGAACGTTCGGCGCACACTGCAGAGAGCTCAGTTAATCAATCTTTGTCTGTCGACAGACACAATTTACTACCACTGATGATAGTGTAAGAAAGGATTTGTATTGTTTAATGTAGTATAAGTATGTATGAGTTTCATTCATAAGTGTAAGCATTTTGGCTACTACATGACCACTGTTAGGAAATTTTATCTAATTCAATCTCTGCTAGCCGGCTAGTTCCGAAAGAAGAGGTCTTGTCCTAACTGGTTTGCTAGTAATCAGTAATCCGCTGCTTGATGATAAACGGGTAGATGATCTGGGACGGGATTAGAGCAACGGTTAACTCCAGTGTGTTCGATAGTGTTGGAGCTATCCTGTGAAAGAGGACAGGCGACTAGCAGGACATCATACTGATGCCCAGTACGGCGCTATCTTCTCTCTAGACCGTCGAGCGAACCAGTTGAGTTACCGTATCTCATTTAAAGTCAATGAATAATTGTGAATTTAAATATATGATTGTGTACAATTTATATAAGAAAGATTATGCCTTATACTGGTGGAATAGTTATGGTTTGTGCCTGCGAATAGAAATGGCAACTCAATGGAACCACCTTTCCTTTCGGCTTTTGATGCGTGGCTAACTTGTGGTGGGGGGAAGAAGATTGAATTCATGGTCGCCATGTGGTGTCGCCATAGGAAGCCATGTGGCCATGCGAAGAAGAAGATATCGGATGGGTCACGGTACGCCATTTGGTGGAGGAGAAGGAGAAGATTCTGGATGAGAATCTTTCTTACAGGAACGTTGGAGACATCGAGGCCTTACCTTTGGTAGGGGGACTCTCAATGCTGATCGGCGGAGCAAGGCGACTTTGGATATGCAGAAGGAATAATGACGACTTAAAAATCTTCTATCCTAAATCCTCTCCTCCTGACTGTGTTGTTTTTCAATATATCCTTGGCCGTTTTTGTGCTTGGTGTAATCACAACCGTCTTTCCCTCTGTCCGACATAATGTAGTGTTATTACGTTTACCCGGTCCCGCACCCCTTTTGTTCATCCTTATTCCCTTGACCAGATTCTGGTTGAGCATGTTTCGGTCATTAAGGACTTGGGCATCTTGCTCGACACGGGACTCACTTTCTTACACCAGATTAACTCCATAGTCAGGAAGTAGAGGAGGACTCTTGGCGTACTTAAACGTGTGGCCCGTGACTTCTCCGGTGCTTGTTGTTTAAAGACTTTGTTCTGTTCATTGGTCAGATCAAAGCTGGAGTATGGCTCGGTTATCTGGTACCCGTCGGCAAGAATCCACATTGATCGAATAGAGCGGGTGCAGAGGTCCTTCACTAGGTTTGCTCTCCGGAAAATTCTTGGCGATCGATCCTCTGCTCTCCCCTGTTACGAGCACAGATGCCGGTTGCTTGGTCTTGCGTCGCTTGAAGATCGCTGTTCTATTTGTCAATCCTCATTTGTTGCCGCACTTCGCTCTGCGGTGAGCCGTAAAGATTTCTTTCTTATTGCCATCAAAATGTTTAATTCTTCGTCCCATCACTTAGATTTCAACATATCCCTACCTTCTTTCCGTTCCCTGTTGTTATCAACTTCCTAATCTTTCCTTCACTTCCCTATTTTCTGTTTTCTTTTTTTTGTTATGCTGCACTGTTAGAAAAAAAACTTATTCTGCGTACCGTTTAGGTTTAGATTGGCAAACATATGAAATACATGAAATGAAATGAAATGAAACGAATTGAACGCAAGGTTGAGCTTGTTGCACCTTCTCTCTATACAGCTCCTCGAGACAGTTCTTCCGTGAACGGAGAAGTCAACTTTATTTATACCCAATTCTTCCAATAGTTTTTGCTTGCTTTTTGTAACCGAAAAATGTTCCTTAGTGGTTTACCTTTTTGTTATTACATTTTGTTCGAGGATGCTTACGTACGCCTATAATGTGTCGCGGTGCGATCGATTGCTACACTTGCAAAATCGATTGCTCGATCGATTGCTGAGGCTGCTTAAAATATGCCAGACATTATTCTTCATTTGTTCTTTCTGATTCCTATGGTTCGATATGCATGAAGTTATTTGTTTTGTGTTTTAATATATGTCTATGTTAATAAAATATTACTAATATGTATAGCACGTATGCTACAAGTTAGTAAAATGGGTTAGATGAAGAGAGATAAACATTTTTAACAAATAAACAACTTAAAATTCGTACTTAAAATATGTAATCTTAAATAAAAAAGTAACCCACTTTTCGTTTTAATTGCTTCGGTTGTTATTATTCAAAACAGGGAACGATCGTACAACTAGTTGGTGAATTGCTACACCGAATCGACTGCTAGTACAGGAAACGTTAGTCCATTGAATCGCTAGTTCAACTCCTTTACCAGAATTTGTTACAATGTTTTGCAGCAAAAATGTACTTTGCTGACGCTTCGTTTAGATCGACGTTATCGCAGGCTGATTAATCAGAGCCTATGGTAAGAGGGCGGGATTTTCATTTGCGGGAGCAATTTATATACAAGCTACATTGTTTGTTGAGCTCATTAGTCATTAGAGATCATTAGTCATTAGTAATGAAATAACGTAACGTAACGTAAAGTAACGTACTAAACGTTACTAATCAATCAATTTGAATTGGCTGCCTCCATCGTTACGTATCGTTTTTTTCTCTTACTATTTAAAAATAATAAAACCATCAAAAACGAGAAAACTACTGACCATTAACGGTGCGTTTTGAAATAGCAGCGTTTGAACACCTAATAAATTTAATGCTTTTATGCTTAACACGGTTGTCAGGGTTGTTTTCAGGACCAGTCAATAAACGATCGTATTACCCCTACCCGACGGATGGAAAAGTACATTTCAAAGGCAAAGAGTGTTATGTTCTGAACATTACGGAACCACACATTCTGCCGATAGTCTCCGGCCGGCAGGGACTTGGGAAAGTGCTTTTCCGCCAAAACATACTATAAACAACATCATTTTCGACACAGAGATCAAACCATAAATTTACCCCATGCGGACAGTAGTGGATGAGATGCGGTATCGTTTCCAACAGTACTGACATGGCGTGACGCGAAAATATGTCTTCCGACGGGTTGCGAAAATAGGCACAAATTTCCGCATGTAAGCTAACTGGAAACTCCTGATAATCGTTAAATCGGTAGTACGTTTTCACTTGCAAATTTATTGCATTCAACACCATCGGTACGGACACAGAGAAGTTCAAAGCCGTTGGCTGGTTACGGCGCAGGAGTGTTTTGCATTGGAGCAGTTCCGTCATTTCATACGGTGTTTCCGTACAGATGTATCGAGTCGTACGCAAGGTGAATGCTTTTGTATCATTTGTGAACACGATTCGATTGGGATAGTACACCGGAATTGGCTCCTGGATGCCGTAGACATCTTTCATATCGTACAGCACAACGAAGGCAAGTATACTGACAAAGCAACTAGTGAATTGCATTTTTCGTTTCATGTTGACACCCTTAACTCTCTGTTTTACTTACACTGGCACAAACGGTTAAATACTGTAAACTCTGCTGTGTTATTGTGCACCGTCTGATGTGTGTTAAATTTATAACCAGAATTTATAATTCAAACCAAAGAGCAGAGTTTACGTCTTAATTGCGGTAATTGTACAAACAACAACGAAATAATTTATCCTCCTTTCGTATCAAATGATTTTTTTTATATTGCTATCAACTAACATCTGAAATGAAGCACGTAAAACGAAATCTCAAACGCTTTTTAATTGTTGTGTATTTACCACGAACGATATGTTCACGTGGGAGCGCGTACAAAAAAAGTGTTTAGTTGTAAATATTTGTACAGAAAATTAAATAACAATAATTAGACGGAGCTTTTGAAGGAATTGCGCAAAATATTCTTAAAGGGTAAAACCGAACCTTATCAAACGCCAACTTATCAGCGATGGACAAAATAACTAAAAGAATCATGACTTTTGTGGAGGAAATATGAGACGAGCGCGGAAGAAATACAACGCCAGGTGACGAAAACGACGAAATAGCACGCACACGCACAGGATTTTTGCGACCAGTAAAAGTGGTACAAGTACAGATCTCTTTGAATGGAACGCTTAGAAAATACACGAGCGGGAATATAACCCCTAATTAGCATGCTCTAACGTTTGACAGAAGCTCTCGAATTCGAGACATTGGTACTATGAAAATCGTAATCATCACTAGCAGTTTGGAATGCAAAACAGCATTTGTGAAGGCATCGGCATGATCGAGAAGGAGAGTGGCAATAAGGGAAGACAGAGCATCCAAGATGCTTCGGTGATAGAAGTGACAACGGCGCTAGTCTTCACACTGCAATACCGTAGTTCAAATCCCAGTAGTGTAGTACTTGACTTGTCTACTACTTGAGTACTTGACTATACAATTACATGGCATCAACAAAAAGTCCAGTAAGCGATTTGTTAACCGGTGCGAACAACAGATCGTTGAACTTAAAAAAAGAAGAGCGTAGAATCTCTTTCGTCTTCCTGTGATTGCAGACAAAGTAACTGAAATCTTTGCTCTTATTTAGGCAGTAGTCACTAACTGACAGTCATCTGCAAGCGGCAGGACCAATATCAAATGTCATCGGAGCGTACCCTTGTACGCAGGACTGACTATCCAGCTCCAGCTTGAATTAATTTTTAGAAGCCAGAAATGTCAGACCAAAATCTGTCGATGTAGTTATTCCTAAGAAAAAATCTAGGCAACGATTGCTGCACCCGACCGTTACATTCCATTAGAGTCTTTGCTCTGGCAATTTGGATACTTTAATTATTAATTATTAATTATTGAATTAAGAATTTTGGATACAAATTTTCACGCAAGAATAAAACAGTCGTAAATTTTGCAGCTTGAGTTGTGAGGATTTTTTTTACTTAAAATGTATATACATATATTTATTAAATACCAACGTAATGTGGGCCGTTTGACAGTCGACCTTGGTATGTTTATAACAGATAATGTTAGGGTTGAACTTGAACAATATATTTTATAAAGATTTAGAAAAAAAAGTTCTTTTCATTACGAACCTCTATAAAAACAAACTGTTAATTGGTACTATCCGACCTATTGCGAAAATCTCCGATTGTACCTACACACAACTGGGATGCTTTGCCAGATGCGGATAAGGTAATTGATGAAGAACGATTATTTTGATTAGGCCCAATAATTATTTGTAACCTCAAACAGCCATTTTAAAAAACTAGCATGAGCTAGTGACGCTGAGCACACTTTGCAGTTTAGTGAATCACTGTGTCCGTCAGCAAACACAAATCACTAAAATAGATTTAGGTTCGTAACCAACAACACTGAATGTACTTGCAAATATCATTGTTACTACTTATCTTTTAACGTAAAGTTTGTAGATTTTTACTGCGTGATGAAATAGGCAACCACTCAACTGTCAGTGCAATTCAAAAATGCTCAAGGTTAACACAATAAGGTAGTACTATAATACCATGTTGCGACTTGCGGTAGGGATTAGCTCTCTCAACATGAATTCTCATACCTAGAATGCTATAAAATTTAAAATATTGAACTCCTAGACCATTCCTAAACAGCATAATTGACTGGTTTATCAGATTGTATTTCACTTACTTAAATTTAGAAAATCGTTCTCGGGTGTTACGGAGAGGTTTCTTGAAAGCAACGCTTAAAATAAACCAACAAAACCGGGCGAAGTCTATCCTGCCATTATTTACTAGGCGCTGGAGTACGCCAACTATGACGAGGATGTGTTGTTTCGTTTATTTATAGAGGCTTTAAGTTGTAAAAAAATACATTCGCCTCTCTATCACTATACCCAGGAAGAAACGAAACAAAAAAGAAAGAAGACACAGAGGACCTTTAATAGAAATTGAAAATAAATTCGAGGCATGTGTGCAACGGTAATTGTATCGCAAGTTTTGCGGTTCCAGTTGGCATCATTCCATCATCTAAATAGATTCAAATGTTGCTACCAGTCGAACATAGATTGCCAAATACCCAGCCGCCTGACCGAGAAGTACGCTTGATAGGCAAAGAAGGTTTTGTTTTGTTCGTTCCGGAACCACACATCCTGCCGATAGTTGCCGGCCGGCATGGAATTGGGAAAGAATTTATCCTCTAGCCAGTAAACTGCGTAGTACGTTTTGTTCTGTGGAAGTGAAAATAAACGTTAGAGTGTGTGTTGCAAGCAACTGCTTTAAGTATATTCAACACGACTTCAAGCTAAGTTACCCCATGTGGACAGTAGTGGATGAGATGCGGTATCGTTTCCAACATTACCGACATAAGATGGCGCGAAAAGATGTCCTCCGATGGGTTACGAAAATAGTCACAAATTTCCACCAAAACATTCACTGGAACCTCTTGATAATCGTTCAAATGGTAGTATGTTTTCACCTGAAAGTATATTGCGTTCAACACGTCCGGTATCTGCAAAGTCACGTTGAAGAAAGTTGGCTTGTTGCGATGTAGGACAGTTTTGCATTCCAACAGTACCGACACTTCGTACGGTGTTTCCGCACAGATGAATCGAGTTACACGCACGTTAAATGATTTCGTATCGTTTGTGAACACAATCCGATTTGGATAGTACACCGGAACTGGCTTTTGGTTGCAGTGGACAATGTTCAACAAAATGAGAACGGCTAGTGCACTAACAGAATAACTAACAAATTGCCATTCAGCACTCATTCTGACTTGATTTCTGTCACTATTTGTGTCACGTACAATAATTAGACGATACAATACACAGTCCCTTCGTTTGCCTTCTATTGGAAACCGGATTCTGTTTTTATTTATATAGACAGAATAGAATATAGTGTTGCTAATAGCCATAGCTTTCGTCGTAATTGAAAGATAATTGTTGTATTAACATTACTTTCTAGTCAAGTAATCATTACCTGACCATGACCTAACCTGACCTGACTGTTTTGCTATAACATGAGTTAATAACCACAATTTTTTTCCTGCAAACGTTTAAAAAAACAGAAAAAATTTGGCATATAATTTGACGTGTTTAAAATGTACGACAAATTTGGTTGCATCCGGACCGCTCCTTCGTAGTGAGGACTGACTATCCAACTACGTGGTATGAACAAGTCTAGTAAGCCATTAGATGGCCGGCGTAACCTAAGAAGGTCGTTAAGCCAAGAAGAAGAATTTCCGCCAGTTGTTTGCCTTAAGGCCCCGGGTCACGGGAAATTTCGAACGGTTGAAATCGTTGTGGAACTGCCAAAATATCTCACTACTCAGATTACAACCTTTTCTCCATTGTCTCGTATTAGATAGCTTATGTATGCGTCAAGTTCTCAAATTGCGATTTCAAAGCGAGAAAATTTTACAAACATTCCTGAGAAGCGGAAATTTTGATTTTGAAATCTCTCGTGAGTAGCGGCCTTAAGAGGCTGTTGGCAAGAGTTTGTGACTTAGAATATCTGAAAACTCATTCCCACTATACACACTATACACTATAGTTCGGCGCCGGTCTTAACATTGGAAGACCGGAGTTGAAATCTCAATCGTTAAATGAGTCACTAACACTAGGAATAAATAGTGCGCTACGATCTGTCACTCTGTAAAACTCGTTAGGGGAGGAACAAATCAATTGTGCTAAAGAAGTATTGCTGCATACGTTTTATTTTATAATATTGTAAAGGCTTCTGTGCGTATCGCGCTTATTAAATTCATTATACTAAAGCTAGCAATGAAGCGACCAAAAGGAGACATATTATTAAAACAATTAAAATTTATTATTTGTAAATATTTAACACATTAAGATTTGTTGCGTCATTAAGTAAATTAATTCGATTTCATCTTTTTAAACAACATTCAGCTGGTAAAATAGCAATTACAGTGTAATGTTTTGTGTGTTTATTTACTTTTTTAATCATTTAATCATTATTGCCCGCCCGCCAATATAGATTTAACGATCATTTTATCAACTCCAAAGGAAGGAGAAAACATTGCAGGGATAGGACAGTATCGAGGAAAGAGTGGTACAACCTGAAGAGGTTGTAGCCAAACAGATGGTGTGTGTACACGGTTGAATTTGGAACTTGCTCCTGTCCAGAGATCCTTCTGTTCAAAAAACAAACGTCGGGAAGGGATAAAGGTAGAAGGCTTATGGTGGAGATTTCGGATTTCACTCAGACCGAGCATACTGCAGCGGAAGGAATCAGAGGGCACAGGAGCAGTGTAACCATGTTCATTTCTACGCACAGTTAGGCACGTAAACCTCCTCTGAACCCTTTTTATTCTGTGCATGGCGGTGGTCTAAGACGGAACGAACGCAGCAAGTGTACGATGCCTTCAAACAATGTAATAAGTATTATTCAAGTTTTAATATATTTACCGCCAATTTTTCTCACTTTTTCTGTCATTTTCTGTGAAAATCGTATAAAGCACTCAAACTCTTTCCTAGCTATTATTAGTCAATAAACCACCATAGCTTGCAGCGCCATCTGTGTGGAAATCAACAAACCAAATCTGAGCAGTGCTTTCCGTACACTATCGGACAACATCAATGGCTGGCCGTTTGCTGTGTCGCGTTGGCTGATGATTCACAACAGAGTTATTATGTTTGACCCGGCGGTAAGAAGCGGAATCTCTTCCGTAGCTCCGACACGTGTGTGTGACCGGTGCGTTGTTTACAACACAATTCAAGGCTAACATCTTTTCGTCCCCTCTTCGGTCACCGTCGGTAAACATAATCAAATCTAACGAGCATAATCTTGCTTGAAACTCAAAGAACACAAAATGATCTTGTTTGATTCTTGTAGTTTCATATTTATTAAGTAAAAAGAACAGTGAAAGGAAATAAATTCACTATTTTGGGAAAGATTAGTTCAACACGTTTGATCCAGTTGATCACCAGATATAAAAAGTGAACCCCGCTTCCTATTTGTCCGAAGTAAGAATATAAACGGTAATGCAGGATGTTAACTTGCAAAAGCATTTGCTGCTTCTGGGACACGCGGGCGGGCAGACACAACCAGTGTGAACTTGTTGCAACTGCAAAAATGTAGCCGAGCATGATTATGTTCCAAGACGCATGATAAGAGGCAAAGATAAACAACGTGATTAACACGCTGCTTAATTGTAACTGCCATACGAGAAACCATTCATCATGCCCACATTGCTGTTTGTTTACAGTTTTTCTTTCTCTGGTGATATGGTGTTATTGCTGTCTATCCTAACAAGACGGGAAAGTGGGGTTGGTGTGGCTTAAGCAGAATATTTATTTAATTGCTATGCTGTTGAAAGACTGCTTATAGTTTGGAGATCGCGTGTCCGACTCACGATACTTCTGAAAGGTATCTGTTTGAAAGTGATCGCGTCGTCCAGCGAAAAGCTTCTCAACTGATCTCAATAGTGGTCAATCAAAATTTCTGAGCATATCTCTATCGGAGGACTTTTGCTTCATCATTGTGTAGCCAGTGCCAGTGTAGTTTCCTTCCACAAAGTGTACTTCTAGAGGGAAATCACTTCGGATACGTGTATGACGCAAAAATATTTCGGCGATTTCGTGAGCCCGAGTGAAAAACCACTAGTGCAAGCACAGTGCACTAAATATATGCATCGGAAAATGTGTAATTATTATGTTTAGCTGCTCACGGGCTCCGCTTATGCCTTAAACGGAGAGTATCTTGTAAGACAACATTATGTTAAGAATCTAAGCGTTCTTCTCTCCTTCAGTGAACAGCTCGATTATGTCGTATCAAGATGGTGTCCACTGCTAGGGCTAATCGTACAGAAGACGCTTGAGCTTCATGATCCAACGGGACAGGAAAGACGCTTTTTTTACTGCTCCTATTCGGGTAGTCGCGCGACTGGAGTCTGTACAACGTGTATGATAACACGTATTGCACTCCGCTCCTGAGCTCACCGTCTTGAGCGCCTCGATGAGCATGCAAGCTCGTTGTTCATCACGAGTCTTCTTCTCAATGGTAACATCGACTACCCAGCACTGCTTTTTTCCGTCAAAGGCACGGTCAAGCTGCCTTCCTGGATGCTTCGCAATCGAGTAATGCTGACAGTTACCGCATGAAGGACATCTTTTGACTTCCGTGATCCTACGTTACATACATGTGTTGAAAATTCAACGCCATTTGGGATGTGTTTGACCATTCGTTTGCTACGGTTTTTAACGTATTTAACTCGTTACGGGTTAGAGTGTAATTATGGCAGTCATAGTTGTTTGTTTTTAAATAAGCGACAAAACAACTAGCAAAGCAATATATGAATGGTAAAGGTCCAGACAGTTCCATCTAATGCCATTCATTACTATTTAGTGACCAGTATATTTTTTGTTGGATAATTATTGTTATCACGTTTCAACTTCGTTATTGATGTTAAATATTTCACGAACATCAACGTGATTTATCATTCAAAAAATGAGTTACTCAACCCAAAACACATTTTTCGGCCAATTACCGTTTGACCTATTTAAATAAATAGCAAACATTCGTCTAAAAAACAACGATATACAAACAAAAATAAACACAAACAACGAATTCGTTATTCCTGTAATATTTGTATTCACATAAACAATAAACAAGCAAAATAAAGCATGATAAAGATAACATGATTCATCGTGGAACTTATGTCTCAATTCCTGATCATCAAACCCTTGACAATCCGTACGATTTCCAAGGTTCCAATAGCATTGTTCGATACGAGAAACTAGAGAAATGCTACTAATGAAGTAACAGTGGTCAACCCTTGTTTAATGGGTGTATTAAAATTCCACCTAGTCTGTACATTCAATGTACTCAAAAGTTACTACCATTCGAGTAAAGATCGCCATATACCCATTCGCCGGACTGAGAAGTACGCTTGATAGGCAAAGAAGGTTTTGTTCTGCTCGTTCCGGAACCACACATCCTGCCGATAGTCGCCGGCCGGCATGGACTTGGGAAAGAATTTATCCTCCAGCCAGTAAACTGCGTGGTACGTTTTGTTCTAGAGAAAAGAAAACAATCGTTAAAAAAGTTTTTAAAAGCCAAATGCTATAAAGCTACTTCGCTGGAAGCTCATTTACCCCATGTGGACAGTAGTGGATGAGATGCGGTATCGTTTCCAACATTATCGACATAAGATGGCGCGAAAAGATGTCCTCCGATGGGTTACGAAAATAGGCACAAACTTCGATTAGAATGTTAATTGGAAACTCTTGATAATCGTTTAAACGGTAGTATGTTTTCACTTGAAAATACATTTTGTTCAACACCTCCGGTACATGAAACGATAGGTTGAAGAATGTCGGTCTGTTGCGACGTAGGACAGTTTTACACTGCAGCAGTACCGACACTTCGTACGGTGTTTCCGTACAGATAAAACGAGTTACACGCACGTTAAATGATTTTGTATCGTTTGTGAACACAATCCGATTTGGATAGTACACCGGAACTGGCTTTTGGTTGCAGTGGACAATGTTCAACAAAATGAGAACGGCTAGTGCACTAACAAAGCAACTAACCAATTGCAATTCAGCTCCCATGGTGACACCTGTTCCTTTTTGTGACACGTACGCTTTTTAGACAACTAACTGCGCAATGCCTGTAAAGCCGCGGTTTACCATCTGCTGTAAATCCGGCTTTTGTCCATATTTATACGTCCACATTTGTCGTAATTGAGAGATGATTGTAGGCTCTAACATCACTATTGCCAATTAGTTCATCTAGTCCAGCGATCTTTATCGGACGATTACCGATCTTCTAGAATAGTGCGTGTTGTTAACTAGCACGCATGGACACAAGCTTTAAAATAGATTTTATAATTTCATTCAAACAACAAGCGGCAATAAAAACAATCGATGAAATTCTGCAACTACCGTTTGCGCTAAAAATAGGCTTTTAAATGATTTTCATGTGATGGTTCTGTGTCCAAGCGATCCAAGGGCTTTTGTATTATGTATTTCATTTTCAGACAAAATATTGAAGCAATTTTTTTATTATTTGGAGCTACTGTGGTAGCTGAGAAGCTCTAATTAAAGATTTGCTCGTGCTGTGAATTTTATTCCTGAGCCAAGACGCTAGAAATAATGAGCCTCATCCTTACAACTTCCAGTTCTGCAATATCTTCTCACTTATGAAGTTTTGAAGACGAGAAGTCAGTGTGGCTGATACATTCTGACCACGCTCAAATTTTTAAAAGCAGTTTTATCGTTGTGAAATGATTATCAAGAAAAGTAACAGCCTTCTTCCAAACAGAGAAGAATATCCTTTACCGAATAAGGGCGTACCGCTTCACTCACATTAAGCGGCTGAGACCTGTCCAAAACAGACGAAGCCCTCTTAGCCGCGTTGGATAGGAAGATGCTCAGAAGGATCGTTGGCCCCGTAAGTGTGGAAGGACAATGGAGGAGCCACTACAACGACGAGTTGTACGAGAACTGTATGACGACGTCACCGTCGTGCAGCGAATTAGGCTCGGCAGGCTCCGATGGGCTGGCCATGTTATACGCATGGCACCGGACGACCCAGCTCAGAAAGCCCTTTTAGGCCGTCCACACGGACAGAGTAGGCGTGGTAGGCCCAGATTGAGGTGGAATCATCCGCCATCAAGGCCGGGATAACGGATTGGACGACGACGCGGGACCGTGAGCGGTTCCGGATTCTGCTGCGGCAGGCCAAGACTGCAAAGCGATTGTAGCTGATAAGTAAGTAAGTAAGGTTATAATGCAGTGGCATCTAATGCCTGCGCTTACGACGCATTTGCTTCACTTGAGTTACTTGTAGATTTTCCACATGATTCATAAACAGATGACACTTTACACTAGAAATTACTGGCAATTTTATTGGTTCAATCTCTGCTGTAAACGCGAGTTTATAGCTACCCTGTCAAGGAAAGCTAGTTACATTGTTCTTGTGTGTCACTTTGACGTTTAAAATATGACAGGTCAGATATATGATTTGAGAGCGATCAAGCAGGACGTGCAAGCTTTGTGCTGAAATAAAAAAGGATGAACTATACTGCATAGATTTTCAGAGATCTTCAAGGCAGCCAAATTGGAAAGATTCTGGGCGAATCGTATCGTCTTTCGAGCAATTGTTAAACGAATCTATGTTATCATGTTTAGCATCACGCACGTATTTCGTATCTCTGAGGCTATCCTTGTAGACAATTTTGTGATGCAATAAACTGTGGCAAAAGAGGAAGACATTCCTCCAACAAACAGCCATTATCAATCAAATAACGATTTGTGATAAACCACTGTTTACTCTCAATGTCACTTGTCAGATAACTAATTTCAGACACACCACTACTTTTCAAACAAGATTTTAAGGGCCAGTTTTTCATATAAGCTCCAAATGCTCCAGACACCATGCTCTTATGGTTCACGTAAGAGCGGCCCATCATTATCACCATTATTCGCGCATTCACATGCATGCCCTTTTGTGACCCGCGCAAAACCTTTCCATTAGTGTGCCGTTTAGCAATCAATTAGCACCCACCCCTGCTGTTGATTGAGCCGTTTTGCGGCCGAGCGGAAGGCGAAGTGACTCAATAATCGAACGTCTCAATATATGGCGAACGTCATTGTATCACATATGCATTATTAGTAGGGGCCACAATCGTCGTCGTGGTGGTGTGCAATGATGCCAATTTCGATTGCGTTTGAAGTCGATACGATCGATAAGTGGAGTAAACATGCTTTTTTTACTAGGGAGGGACAAAAACTGCGCGCCTAGGTCAGAGAAAATGCACAATCTTATCTCTATCCGATAGCCGTTTGGGTAAGAACACCCAACGCCACTTACACACACTCACCATGCTGCTGGTGTGCGTCTTTGGGTGACGGGAACAGAGCAGACACAGCTGCTCCAGGGTCTACTATTCTCCACGAAAAAAGAAAGGTTAGATGAGCCAGACTTACCCCGTACGATGTAGTACCAGTAGTTGGTGGTACCGTTTGGCATGGTACGTGTCGCACCGCGATCCTTGATCGTGCTCCACATCTGCGACTGTTCGGTGTGCAGAATCATTGCGTAGGAGAGAAACACGACCACCACCATGAAGAAAAACAGCAGTGCGTACACAAGCACCTGGCCGGCCACGTTATTCGCCATCTCCTTCAATGTTTAGCTTAGATGTTAGACGGTAACACAACTTATATGTGCCACAGCTTGCCCGAGACACACCCTTGGGGAAGATAGTTTGGCCCGCAGTAGAAGGACTTCCTAAGGTGATCGATACCTCTAATAGATCGTCTTCTTTCTTGAACGATCACTTTTTTCTTGGCTTACAACTCTTTTGTTTGTGTTCGGCGCACAGTCACTCACAGCACTCTTCTGTGTTTGTAGCAGCTTTGCTTAACATCTGTGCGCGCTTGATTAGAATTCGGTATAAGCCGCAGCTCGCTTACAGATCAATATTTTACTGCGAAACACACTTCTATTGATCCGATTCAATATAGCACAGAGCAGCACTACACACTCACATTATACCGAGAAGACGAAGCAACCCGAACTCTGCACGTCGCTGCCTACTACGTGAACGTGTAATCGCATCCGAAGCCCGCAACCGTTGCTTGACGAATGTTGTTTTTCTCCACGCAAAACATACGCTCACCCCTGCGCAGATGCTGCCCGCTTGTTTGCACACCCATACATAAGCCGCCCCTGGCGGGGGGTGTTAGGGGGTGTTTTCTGATGCTCCATCCACACCGTGAATACGCATACAAACGCACACACCACACGCCGGATAAAAACAAACCCCAAGTGTGTAGAGTGTGTGCCGGTAGAAAAACGGCAATGTGTGCTGTTACAACACAGTTATCGAGCGGAACTGCCGACTACATCCGGATGGGTGGGTGGTGTTGGTGGAGGAATTTGTGGGGTGCTTTTATCCGGTCCGGTTATGAACTCTTCACCGTGGCCACCAGTTGCGATGTTGCAGTTGCGCAGCAGTGTATGTGTGTTGTGTTTGTATGGTGTGTTGGCCGTTTTTTTAATGCGATCTTTCTACGCCAGGCCTAACATTAGCTGGGTGGGGTATATGCTGGGACGAGGGCGGACGTGACAATGACTAGGGTGGGAAACAACGTAACATTCATTTCATGTGCGTTGACCGAGATTTGATGGACAAAAACGGATCAAAAACGGGGCATTAACGGTGGGGGGGAGACAAACGACCTTCGCGGCTGGTTCCCCAGTGTTGTTGTGTCGGTTGGATCTTTCTATCACCTTTGGAGTTAAGTGGTGTAAATCGGATTTACCCAAAATTGGTTTGGAAATAATTTAAAAATGATTTTAAATATTTATTTTATTGACGAATTGGCCTACACAAATTCTTTGCATGCCGCATTTGGAGAATCGATGATCACCCTGATCTATAAAGAAACAAGTTTAAACTATCGATATCTTTCACGATCACGACCTGATCAACTGCATTCTAGATCAGCTGAGAAAATTTAAACCAGTTCTACAATCTACACAGGTTCAGCTAGGTAATCTGCACGCTGCACTTTAAAAATTGCTTACTTTACACAAACATCGGACACCGGTAACCGCAATCTGATGTTGTCCGGTTGAAAACTGCCGGCTTCATCGTCATTTCAGAAACTCTTTTCTCTTGGAAGGATCTAACTAACATTTAGTGATGGGCTCAGATAACGGTGGGAGAAATAAAGCGATCGTTGACTGCCCAAAAGCAAGCAATATTCGATGTGATGTAGGGGTCCCAACGCCTCGATTCGTCACTGCTTGCATCTCGATTGCTCAAGTAGCATATTGGACTCGGTTGTGTCTGTTTACAGTTGATCATTTTATCGATCAGTATTAATACTTCGTCTTCTTATCGGCTTAAAGACCTGCTAGCTCATGCAGGTCGTCTAATGGTTTACGAGACTGATTGATAACTGCGTAACGTAATTGGATAGTCAGTACTCATTGCGAAGTTTTGGGCCAAGATGGGGTTTAATGCCTGGTCCTTCTTGTTCAAACACGACTGCCTTTTAAAAGTACCGCTACTAATCTATCGATCAAAAAACAAGCTATTAGAACAGTTAACATATTCTGCTGTTTCTTATTGGGCCATCTTTTATTTTATTCGTTAATTCGTTGAAGATCAGCCTTGCCGTGTAACGAAATCTTTGAACTATCACTCATTGAACTAACAACCTTCACTGCCCATTTGAGTCGATCATATCGAGAGTCTACAAGATCTACCGGTGTCACACGAGCATTGTTCCATTAAATGATAAAAGCACACTTATGGAAGATAACACACACCACCAAACACCAACCAACATAAACACATCGTGGAAGAAACGTCATGGATATTTGCATTAGAATCTTTGCATTGAGAATATTGGAGAACTTACAAACAAAAAGGAAGAACTCATAAGGAGCCAGAACAGAGGCCGAATCACCCAACGGATTACGGGTAGCAAACCTGGTGAAGGAACTCAGAGACGACAAAATGAGATGGACATTTTTGAACGTGCCAAACTATGATTCTGAAGTAATTCTTATTTAATGAAAAACCTATGAAACTATTATTAATATGAAGGGGCTTGGGCCTTTTTTCCAATTTTCGTTAAAAATAAGGCAATAAAGTGTTTTGTTACGTGGAAACAACAAGTCTTTTGACATGCAATTATTTTAGGCAATACAATTAGAATTAACCATCCCCCCGTAGTGACTGACTGTCTAACTAGGTGGTATCGGTAGTCTAGTAAGACATTCGATGGCTGGCGTGACCTTAGAAGGTCGTTGTGCCAAGAAGAAAAAGTAGAATTAGAATAAACACAATGCATTGTAAAATTGGGCTATGTACACAAGTAGGGAACATACTCGTGTGTCTCTTCCAACAGGCACCTCCATTCGGATACTTCAAAATCAAAAAGCTATTTGACTTTCAGGACGATCTTCTCAACTAAAGAGTGAGAAGTAATGATTACTATTTTGTACAAACTACTTTTAGCACCTTTCTACATATGAACCACTGAAAACTAATAACAAATCGGCACATAAAAACTAAACTATTCAAAATATTTGCCAGCGCATTGTCAAGCTTCTTTTGGCTTCTAATCCAGTTTCAAAAATGTTTCGGTGGACTACTTTTCCAACTCGGAGGATATTTTAAATACTTTTTTTTTATTCACAATCAAAGTCTCATCGTTTTTATACGTCGCTGATATGGCTACTTCATGGCCTAGTAGACAACTTCTTCTACGAAGTTGATATGATCTTCCAGCAGCGATCTTCCAATGAGTCCAGCTAACTCATTCCACCTCCCCGAAAACACCCTTAATAAACAGTCCGATTAGCATTAGCATAGCTGGACGCCATCTCTTTCACTATACAACCCAAATTAGGCTTCGTCACGCGGCCCCATTTAGGATATTCAAGGTTTCGCAAGGCAGTGGCAGCAATTAGGTGGACACTTCGACACTAAGAAACCTTCCGCATGAAGTATGGCACCATCGACAAGGGAACCGAATAGTTTCGCAACCATTTCGGTCCGGTGTGCTGTTCACCGGTGTTACCATCGGTCCAGGAACCACGTGGCAGGTAGATGTCGCGAGCGCGCGCATTCTCCACAATAACCGGTGCAGCGATGATGTCATCGCCGAGCAGATATTCTACGCGGGAAGAGAGTTAGACAGCGTTATCGAGAGGAAAACTATCAATGAATATAGGCCACACTTACGATCGTAAATCTGTTGAGCAGTAACGTCACTCGGATCGATCCACCAGAGCGGTGGATTGACCGGTAATCCATCCGAGACGGCCAGTGCAAAGCGCTCCATGATGGCCGGTGACATCTTACGATGCAGCTCGGTCATGGCAAGGGCAATGGTGACCGTTTCGCTGTCGAAATCCCACGGCACAAACGAGTACTGTATGCTCGGCATGAACACGTTCGCCTGCAACCAGCGGATGAACATTTCCTTCGACGGTGGACTATCGTCGTACCCATTGCCACCGACCATATCGGGCAGTACGAGCGGATAGCCGACCATGTTCAGCTGCAGCAGTGTGGTGATGAGTGTCGGCAATCCATTGTTCCAGCCCCAGTTAGAATCTTTGTCGATCATGCGTACAAACACGGGCAGATCCTGTGTCCCGAGAGCGGACCGTACCTCGACCAAATCGCCAAACTGCGCTACCGTGCGCAGATAGTCACCGATGATCTGGCTTGGCCGACGACCAGCCGGCCCATTCAGTACCGGATCCGGTGGGGTCCAGCTGCTTTCACCGGCGTCAAACTTGAAGCTGTCAATGCCAGACTCGTCCAGAATGGCTTGCAATCGTTTTGAGAACCATTCGCGAACTTCCGCCTTTGTAAAGTCGACATACGCCGCTTGACCACGCACCGAGTTCCACCATTCGGTATCAGTGCTGCCGGAGTGATCGGCCACCAGATAGCCACGCCTGTGAGCCTCAGAATACCACGGCTCGCAACCTTTGTTAATGAACGGATGAATCCACAGAGTGGTCCTTGCAAAACCGAGCTGCCGGATCGCAGTGATTGTGCTGCGAATGTCCGGGAACTTGGTTCGATTAAACGTGAGCGCCCCATAGCACCACTCCCAATCGTCGTCCAGCTCGTACTGACCGCCGAATCCGTTGGAAATGATCTCACTGGCAAACTTGCGCACAATCTCATCATTTATGTCACGCTTGTACCGGGCCCACGTTGACCAGATCGGTTCCGTTACCATCGATTCGGCCGGATGGCCTGTAGGTTTGCCCAAGATGCGCCCAACGGCAGCCATGTGTGCCGCCCGAGCATCAGCCCCAACACCGATCGTGTACTGCACGTCGTAACTGGCTTCGTACGTATCGTACGGCAAAACTGCACGACTCTCCAAACACATAAAGCCCGGCTGACCATAGTTTTGATCGACAAACAGCGGTGCCCATGGATCCACGTACAGAAACGAACCGAGAGCGTTCAGCCAGTACCGATCCCCAACGGCACTATTGTCCGCCTCCTTCGACAGCATACTGTAGCGATTGAAGCGCAACTTCTGCACCGGCCAGTACTGATGCTTTTGCTGCGGTCCACCGTACCAGTTGGTGCTGAGCAGATTGACACAGTCTACGATCGTGACGTTACGCGGTACTCCATTTCGTGTCACGGAAAGTAGTGAATAACTCGCGTTATCTACTTCTTTCGCGAGTTCCAACACTGTACCATCGGTTGCAACGTTTGTGAGGGTGAATCCGGTGGCCGTTTCGGTGTATTGAGCCGCCGGATCTAGGTTCGAGCTGAGTCGGATCTGTTGCACCACCAGGTTGGAATAAGTGACACGCAGTTCACGAGTTTTTAAGTTGATGTTAACGACGGTTGGGGCACTATCGAACGTTAAATTGTACTCGGTTTGTGCGATCACTTCGGTTCCCACTGAGAGGATCACCAGCACGAGCAGCGCACACATACTGCTCGTTCTGACACAGGACATCTTAGAGGTGAACTAGTATTGTACAATAAGGACACTACACTACCTACGATGGAGATCCATTACGCGGGAGAATACCATGCGAATTACTTCGTCGCTCGGTACTTAAATACTGGGCGTATGGAGTGTGTTGGTAAACATTTTTACTCGAGATAGAAAACCAATGTTGATATCACAATGCCTTGGGGGGAAGTTGACAGAGCCCTTGAGAACAAAACGGCACCTTATCAAGCTATCTTTGGGCGATAAAAGTTCGCATAGAATCATCATGGAGATAGGCCACTGTAGTACTTGAAGAGTAAATGAAATGATAAAGAAAACAACTTTGTTTATGGTGGGAAATCAATTGGTAACTTTCAATGATCGGACTTTCTGTTCAGACTTAAATGAATCGCATTAGTCTCACGACGTTTGTCCCTTCCAGGTTCTAGTTCAGTATTCAAATGTAAGTTGAAAGCAGGTTAGAAGTGGCGTTACCTGATGTAGCCACAAATTTATTTCATGTTTTTTTTAAAATAAGAAACTCTATCACTTTCAAGTGTCTCCATCGTTAGGCTTTTTTGTGGACGTTTTCGTGGAAATTTTTGGGCTACCGTGCTCTTGCTGAAGCATCTGGTCGGTAGTAGTTTTCACGTTTCGAAAAATACTGCGGTAGGCTACAAACCTATGAAAGGATTCTTTTTCGTCTTGGCCTGCTCAGGGTTGATCACGTCGCGCACACACGGCCAGGTCGCCAATCAGTTTCCAGGAAACTCGGTCTAGGGCTGCAGTACTCCATCCACGGTTGCATCCGATCTCCAACAGGTATGAATCAAAATTGATCCAGCCAACGGGCTCATTGCGCTCCTCTAAGCCTCGTGTCGTACCGGTCGCTGACGAGCACCTTCCGTCGTATCCTTTCGGCTTTGACTACCGTCAGGATAACAGCTCAACTCGCTTGTGGTTCATTCTCCTTGTAAGTGCATTGGCGTCCTACGTCAGCATATTCCAGGACTCGTACCCGTAGAGGACGTATCACATGTGCGATATATCATGGATTTCGTAGGAGTTTGTGAAGAGCGTAATAGGTACGATTTCCCTGAGCAATGCGCCTTCGGATTTCATTGCTTAGGTTGTTGTCCGTAGTTACAATCGTACCAAGGTAGCAGAACTCCTCTACCTCAAGATCGTCGCCGTCAACTGATACTCTGCTTCCGAGACGGGATCAATCACGGTCAGAGCTTCCGGTAAACATGTATTTTGTCTTCGTCGCATTGATCCTCAATCCTATTCTATTGGATTCGCGTTAAAGTCGCGTGTACGTCTCGCACACTGTCGCCGATGTCCGTCCGATGATGTCAATGACATGCAGTGGAGTGGCATTGGGGGCGGCTTGCCAGGACCTTCCCCCAACCCTCGTCGGAGAGCCAGAAGGGCAAAAGACGCTAGTTATACTCCCCGCTCTATTTAGCCATATACCCATTTTCCCAAGGGGTTGGGTTTCCCGGTATACATTAGCTCAGGTTTTTGGTGAGATAAGTTATCGTATTGATTCACAGTAGAGTATGGAGCGCCTATGATGTCCTTCAAAAGAAGCCGGATCCATATCAGTACGGAATTACTACATACACTGACAACAAAACTAATAAGAATGGATTACTAGAGGAAATGAAACTGTGTGCCGTATGAGCTGGAAGCAAGAGAAACGACGAGGTTCGTCATTTCTTCACTTAGCTGCAGCTGTTGCTAATAATTCGCATATTCTCGTAACGAAAAGGTCTATATTTGGTGGGACCAACAGTTTGTGATATTATATTCTATTATGAGCTGATCGAGAGAGAGAAGAGGAAATATCACAGATGAGGTCTATTGACGACAGATGAGCCGTTTGTTAAAGTCTCTATTATATCATGGGGGTTTAAATGCTGAAACGGGAAGTCTTTTTCCAATCGCCGTAATAGCCAGACGTTGTCGTGACGAAACGCAAAACCTAATTATACCTAAGCAATTCAAGGAAATGGTGAAAAACGATTACATTCACAAAAAAGTATGTTCTTTGGACTAAAAGCGCTATTGACTTATTTGCACTTCCAACTTTTTTTTTCAAAAATAGAACAAGGAAGGAAGTAGGCTATAAAACAAATAAATATTTATTATCACAATATAACTGCATCGTCTCTAACTAAGGCACGTACACCACCATTGATTACAAATAAAAATCAGTCTTGTATTGAGTATAGTCCGGCTTTTTTTTGGAGGGGATTTAACCAGAATCCTTTGAATCAGAATCCTTTGAACAGTGGCACATCATGACACAAGCATCACCAGCACCCTGACGTGCATCGCTCCGTGCCGTCGATACGGGAAATGCGGAGCTGGTCGCAGCAGTCCTTGGTCGGCCGGTTCGTTTATTCTTTGCCAGGGGTTGGAAGTACGGTGTCCGGGCCATGCTAAGCTCCTGTTGTAGTTGGTGCATCTTACGTGTCAACCTTGCCCATTCCTCTTTGTAGTATTGCTTGGAGGTTGTCATTTCGTCCAGTTGCAGTTCGAGCTGGGTACGGGCGGCACGTTCCTGCTCCAAATCATTGCGTAGCGTACGATTGCAGTCTATCAAGTACTGCTGGTCGGCACTCAGATTTAGTTGCTGCTGTTGCAACTGTTGACCCTGACGACGTGTCATTTCGATCTGCGCTTTCGCTTCCTGCTCTAGACGAACAGCTTTCGCACGGATCTCTTCCAGCTGAGACCGAAACTGCTGCTCCAATAGCTTTGCGCGTGCGGAGTCTTGTGGTACGACGACGTTTGGTTGTGAATTTCGGTTCGCTTCGTCCAGTGCGGCTGCTAGTGCGTCCACGCGTGCCAGACGATCTGAGAGCCGTTTTTCTGCCTCCGCTTGCTGTTCTTTCCAGCGCTGTGCTAACGCCCGCAGATGTTGGTCTTCCTTTTGCTTAAGCTGATCGATGAATTGTTTGCGCTGTTCTTCCATCCATGCCTTCTGCTCTTCGACCAGTTTATAGGCGATCTTTTCATCAAAACCTTTTTTCGTTTCGTTCAAAATGTGGCAACAATCCACCGAATCTAGCACGTTACCTAGCTGACTGTTGTAGTTCAAACCGACCTCTTTCAAGGCACAACTAATCGAAGCGATGGCCACATTTTCTCCTGCCTCGTTTATCATTACCACCACACCGGCCGGTTGTCGTTCACGTGTTCCAACGAGCAGACTTTCGTTATCGAGACGCGCCAAAGCGTACGAGCCGTGGGGACCGTTCAGTGTCAGTTTGGATGGTTCGGCGTTGATAGTTTCCAGCACCCGATCTGGAAGAGCCGAAAATAGAAGCTCCAGCGTAACATCACCAAATTCAATACGGTCCTCGTGTACGGCAATATCGGGTAGTAAGTCCAATCGGATCTTCGTAAAAGGTGTGTCTGCTTTCGGATGTTGCAAAGCCAGTTGCCACAGACCAGGTGAGGGATGGGACGTGAACTTTACCGTTCCTACACGTACTCGAAACGCAAAGGTGCGTCTTATGTCGCGCAAATCTTGCTCGGATGCCATTAGAATGTTATCAATGTTCACCTTTTCTTCCCGATTGCCGTCACTGACAATTCGATTGGATTTTGGTGTTGAAGGTTTGGAGACATGAGTTGGGAGAACTTCGTCCAATTTTGATCCACTAGTTACAGGTGCCACAGTATAATTGGAAGTGGTTTGCTCAGGCTGTTCGATATTTTTCAGTGCAGTGTCCACGTTCGTTGTTTCTTCTACTTCTTTCAAAATAGCTCCATCACGTCCCAAGTATCGTAAAGATAGCTTGTACTTTATCGATGGTATTATCAGCTTTTCATTCATGTTATCTTTCAATTCTCGATGCTCATCCATGCTATTTGCCGCCAAAATGGGTACACTACGAACTGCGTCCAGTGTATTGTTATTTGCAGAATAGATTTCCTTAAATTCTTCCAAGTTTTTGCTCTTCAGGAAAGCGACGAAGTGAACAGTCGCTTTTCCGACGGCTTTACCGTTCCTATCGGATTCCAACATTTGCCCATCGCCCGCCGACAATACCGAAACTAGAATCTTAAATCCATTATCAAAGTAATCAATTAACGCCGCTACTGAGCTACGCAGATTGATTCTGATTTTTGACTTAACGGAAAACACTGCGGAACCAGGCTTAACGCGTTCGGCCCTCGCCACGTGATGATCACCTAACAGTTCATACCGCAGAAGAAAAGCGTCTTTCCCGGGGCAAAACTGATCCAAATGTTGGGCACATTTTAGAACAATTTCGAACAGAAACAACTCCAAATCTGTATCTTTGCAACCAACCTGCAGTAGGCCGCGGTCTTCCAGCAGCTCCACATTGCTAGGCAACCGTTCCGGCTTTGGTTCGCTTCGTTTCGTTTGCTCATCTTCACTCATGTCCGGTGTGGAAAGATCGTCCCGTATGCCGGTAGCGCCCTGGTTCAGGTATTGAGAATCCGTTACCATTACCAGCAAATGAAGCTCTGGCTTTATGCGACGCCACCGTTCATTTTCTATTCCGATCAAACGGTACCAACGAGGTTTGAGGGATTTAATCCTTGGCAACGTTACGACCGGAACCGAGCGCAACGGAATGACGACACTTCCTACGTGACTTCGTGCTCCGGTCGGTTGCACCTCGTAGCAGTCTAGCTTTATGGGAGCATTCTTGGTTTTCATGGACTTTAAAAAGTGCCGATCACATTTCCATATTAATTTCGCATTGAAGGAAGCGTTTCCCGATCCCGGGGTAACAGATCGTCGGCTGACTGCTTCGAACACCTGCTGATTTAAGGAAGCGACCAGTGCTATTTTTCGTCCTTGCTTTTCTTGCTGAAAGCGTATCCCTACGGTGAATTTGAATGTGTATATTAAACTAAACGGTCCTTTTCCGTGGCATCAGCCGATCAACTTACCGGCTAATATTTGTACGAAAATGATCAGCTCCTGTTGGTCATGGAGTGGATGTAACGGGGTAGGTTCCATTTTTTTTTGTTTTACACAAGTGATACGTATGAAGCCTTCGTTTCGATTAATTATTGCTCAATCTAAACAACGACTGCTTAGATTAAGTGAATTCCATTTGTAACCGTTTGTACGCGTAAATTGTACGCAAACGACGCGCGATGTAAACAAAGCAGCATTGCTTAAATTTTGACAGTAAGGTCCGTTATTACCCAAGTTACAATTTTGGGTATTTGCTTGCCAGCTCTAATGACAAAACTGGCAAACTCTTTGCAATCTGTTTGTATTTTCGTTTAAGTTGTCATTTTGCCATATTTTTTATGTTTAGCTGATTTTTTAAAATAATAATTGTACTAATTAAGCTTGAGGTGGGCTAATGTTGAGACGACTCCGGCCCCGGTCTTCACACGACTCAACCGGAGCTCAAATCGCAGATAGTGAGGAAGGATCTATCCAACTGCGTGGTATCGTCAAGTCTAGTAAACATATGATCGCCGGTGTGACCTTTGAGATCGTTAAGCCAAGACGAAGGAAGATTAATTTGTAGCGCGTTTGTAAAATAAAAATTAATGTAAAATTACAATGAGATAAGATTGGTATTATAATTTGTAATTTACAAACCCCCGGTGCACCAAGCGCTTACTTTTTGATAGATTTTTTGGTCAAATTTTGGATATATGCTCGAGATAACGCTCCGTGTACAAATGAAAGGCAGCAAACTAAAAAGCCCCAAACCCAGTGAGAACTGTTTCTACTGGTTTTTAATTTTATTTTCAATTATTTTTACGCCTTTCATGACTACCGTACTGTCAACATCATTTTCCATTCGCTAGAAGTTGTTGCCTGGGCGGTTATGCTGCTTTGTGCTGGATCTGTCTCTCACTCTCTCTTTCTTTCTCTCCCGTCGCGAGATTCTTGTGTACTATGGGCTACCAGCACATTACATTTTGGGCAAAACGGTCAAACGATAACAAAATTGATCTCAATTTCGACCACTATTGACTCATTATGTATCCGTGCGACCGTGCAGTCGGTTCCCGAGTGTGCGTGCGTTTTCCGAGAGAGCAAAAATAGGCATTTACCCGAATTTAATTAAACGCGTTCTGCAATTCCTGCGTACAGGCATAAGACCCACGGTGTGTGAAAGTTTTGTGCCGTTTTTGTGCTAAGGAAGAAGGTAGATTTTTCATCCAACAATCATCGATTGCTACACCCACGGGGAAAATGTGTCTTTGGTGCTGTTTTTTTCTTCTTGTTTCCTATAAGTTTTCTACCATTCGAAATGGGACGGGCTGTAGTTCTTTTTGAGTTAGCTGGTGAAATTGTAGTAGAAGCGTAGTGCCAGTGTTGTAAAAAGTGTGTAATGTTGAAGCATTCGTTCGCATTGTACTGTGGAAGGAAATTTTTAATTCGTATCGCCATTTTCCAACACCGCTGACCGCTAGCTTTAGTGTGTGGTACAGAGCAGCACCATTTTTTCTCCATTCAACTTGTTCATTCTCGATCGGCTTGTCCGTTTCTTCTTGCTTGGCTTCTTGGCATCCTTTCTACGGGCAACTCCTTTTTCTCCAGCGCCAAACGGCAGTAGGCGATGGAAATAGGGTTTTTCAGCAAACGGTACCGTGCACAACATTTATACACACACACACACATATACATATGCACGCCCAAGAAGAAGGCTGGCGCTGGGAAAGAGTAGACATATTTTCGCTGTTGCGTGAAGCAAAAGAAGAGTGCAAAAACGAAACGCGCTGCGGACCGTCCACGCATACAAACTTGCGCGCGCCCCATAGAACGGGCGACTGAGAGCAGGCAGTGTGTGAGTGTATGTGAGAGCGTGTGGGCCAGTGAAAAGAGGTTCGCCTAAATGTATCAAGCTTTTTACTGCACCACCGAGAGGTTTCAAATCGCGCGTATGTGTGTGTGGCTACTCGTGCGAGCATTAGTGTGTTTGTGTGAGTAAGAGAGCTCAAACTTGATCGAGTGAGTGTGTGTGCGTTAAAATTGTGTTTGACAAAAACTGACAGCTCTCCGGTAGATGCTCGAATCGAGCAAGCTGACGAAGTGCTCGATTGGGTCAGGCATTTCAAAGGTGTGTGCGTGTGCTCGGGGTGGTGTCGTTCGATGCGGGAGGTATTAATGCGCTGACTGCCAAAATGACTTCAGTTGCGTGAATAAATTCTGGAAAGGGTGTGATTTTTGGCGTTTGGGAGTAAGAGAAAAAAAGAGAGAAAGTCGTCCGGCTATCGGGATGCGAAAATGCTGGGCATGTGTAAGATAAGGATAATAATGCACAAAACTGAATGAAGAAAAAAAATTGACAACGTTGGACGCGAGATCCGCTTCCGGACAACGGCTGATCCACTAATGGTAAGTTTGTATGAGTCATTGTTTTAGTTCATAGAGAAACATGTCCATACATTTAGTTTCATTTATAAAAAAACAACCCTCTCATAGAATCATATTTTAGATGAAATTCCACCCATCTTACTGTTGACTATTTTAGGTACACACATAAGCAAGAAATGAACGTGAAATGAAATGAAGCAAGAAAATAATATTTCAAAGTACTTGTACCCACAATTCCGATCCAATTGCTCCAAGTTTTACCCAAGCAAAATCGCTAAATGGCATCACAAACCCCTTGGAGGGTGGATAGTATCGTATGTGTATATGTGTGTGTATGTTTGAAAGTATTTAAAGGCATGACTCACCACCCACCGATCGAAAACATAAACGCCGGCTCTTCTAGCCACCACTGGCGGCTTCTTCTTTGCCATTTTCATTTCTGCTGGAATATTCCTCTTCCGACCAAATGCGGGAACCATCCGAGATTGATCGGTATCGCATTTGCCATAAATTTTCGGGCCCACGATCAACTGGTGGTAAGATTCCGTTGTTTGGGGGTTTTTTTTTCGGACGGTTTCTTGCTGCTTCTTCTGGATCTTGGATCTTTTTAGAGTTAAACCTACTTGCTCTCGTTGTAGGGTCGTTTTTAATGATGCAAATTGATGAAGATCCGCTCAGTTGAAGAGAACACAGTATACGGTTGTGTATTCAACGCATGATGCTTATACGCCATTTTGCAACGGATATGCAAATGAATCATCTGAACTTAATGTTGGATTAGGAGGATAGGCGCTAGCCTTTACAACAGCAATATCGGAAATCAAATCCAGTCTGGATCGTCTTCCCGTGCAAAATAAAATCAAGAAAGCCAAAAATGGAAGAAAGAAACCATTCGAGGATTTGAGCCTGAATTGTCTTATGCCAGTCATGCAAATTTTGCTGCTGTAGACAGAGATACAGCCATGGTAGACAGTCAATTATTTATAATAACTTCTATACACATTTTCACAATCGGCCGATTGAAGATTGTTCGATTTTATTTGCTAAAAATAGATGCAGTAGAAAACATAATAACTGCAAATTCCAATTGAATTCCAATCAAAGAAAAGAAAGGGCTGAAAAGACTTTTACTAGCTTCTTCCTGTTCTCTTTAGCGTTTCCTCTGTATTGTTTGTTAGTTCCGAAATACGATTTCTACGATTCCTCTATGCTATTTTAGTCACAGTCAGTGCTCTGTTAGTTATTTGCCTTCTTCCAAACGATTGCCCAAATAGACTGTTTTAACGATCTGTTTAAATTTTTGCCAAATCGGGTTTCCGAAACCAAATTCACAACAAAATAAGGAAAACCAATGCCAATGCTGCTGCCGGTTTAATTTTTGCGATTCTCTCTCAATGCCACAGCAGCAGCACCTTCAATTGCTGTGCAACTTTACTGCCACCTGTTGTTTTTCTCCTCACCCTGACCGATTATTATGGGGTGGTGCGCCTGCATTATCCGACGCGAAAGTCGACCACCGGACAAGGGCAGATGGTAGCAGATGGTTTGCAGTGAGAGAAGAAAAAAAGACGCGAAACAACATACACACAACAACATACGCTTGTGTTGCTTCATCCGACCAGCATGATGCGAAGTCAGTGTGCAACACCACCTCCCAAGCCAAGGTAGGTTGATCCGGTCAACTAGTGGTAGTTTCGCAAAACAGATGAAGATTGGCAAGAGTAAAAGGAATGGATGATGGTGTGGGAATATAGACAGTGGAGAGGGAATGCAGGTTCCGTTATCAGCCACCCGGATTGCCTCGTCCAGGTGTGTCCAGACCTATAAGGGGAGGGGTGTTTCTGCGCTATCATTTTCTGGTTAGGGTTGATCGATATTTAATGTATTTTTGTTTTACACGCGCTTTACTGGCGCTGATAAAACGTTCTCAAGAGTGTGACTTTTTCGCAGTTTTGGTGTTGGAAGATTGCTGGATTGTGACTGGTTTAAAAAGTTTAGCACAACAAAAGTAGGTCGAACATGAGACGGTGTGTAAATTACATGTTCAAATGATTTATGGCAAATTAATGAGGACTACACAGTAAGTGTTTCAGTAATTTGCAACTATGGAGTGTTAATCATGAAACATAACAGTGCTAGCAGGGACGGGCCCGGTGGTTTATAGCGACACCAGCGCCGGTCTTCAAACGGCAGAACCGTGGATTAATTCCGAACCGTCACGCCGTAGTGAGGACTGAGTATCCAGATACGTGGTATCGGGAAGTCCAGTAAGCCATTCGATGGCTGGCGTGACCTTCAGAAGAACAGAAGCCAAGAAGAACAGTGCAGAAAATACGGCGGACAGAGCCAGTTCAAAACAAGAAGCGACCGGGTTTTTCTATCATCGACTTATACCATTAAACCAGGGTAGGCCATCTGGTTATCTGACGACCGTGTCACAACAGCTTCACATAGCTGTCCGCATTCAGCCTCAGGCCCTACTCGAAGAAATGTCGAAAAACTCGTCGTTCCGTAAGCAATCCGACCGCCTGGTATGAACCTTCCGTTGTACCAACAGCCACAAAATCTCCGTTGCAGGTTTCAACCTGCTTGCTCGAATTTTTCTTGAACACATCCTAACAAAAGCCAAACTTATCGAATCTAAGACGGTGCAGTAAATGCTCAGAAAGTGTGAAAATTGGACAGCTATGGCTATGGTCAAGCTTATACCTAGATAACAGTCGAAATATCGTTCGGTGATAAAGAGCTTGATCAGAATCAAGCCAAATTGAGTTATGTAAGCACTTAAAAGTTTTTGTATGAGTTTTCTCGTGAAGATAATAATTGATTAATCCTAGTCGTAATGTGATTTCTCTAAAAAAATACTCCTCTTTCACATGAGATTGAAATCAAGTCTGTTTTAAATTTCTGACAAAACGTTGAATCAATCGTCTTCTGCTAGTCAGTCGAAGTAATGTAAGGTATAGACAGATTAGCCCAGCATAACTTTATCGAATTTTATGCGCTCGATTGAATGAGCTCCAATGCAAAACATATGAAATCGTTGTGGATGAAGCCAAGGAGGAGATAATACGGATTTTACTTGCCAAAAACGAAAATGTTTATGTGTATTAGTTGACTTCTTCTTCTGTGAAACTTTGCAGATAAGTGTTATCTTTAGCACACGCTGCGACAAAACTACTATTTTGATTGTAAAACCGTACGTGCGTATGCAATTAGATAGCAGGCAGTAAACACAAAAGTGGGTGCCATTGGAATTATTTTCGAAAAATAGAAGATAATAGATAATATTTCCTAAAAAGGAAAGAAAAATTAAGTAAAAAATTTATTTAAAAAAACTGTTCAGTGTGTTGCTTTTCAGAAAAAAATCGCTATTCGCGAAAGATTGGTCGACCCCGCAAAACGCGGTCTCCGTCTTTGCTTTATTGGCTTTGAAGTTATGTTGATTGAATTTGTTACTTTGCTGGGTAACAGAACAACCCGTATACACGCTTTGATAACGATCGAATTGGGTTGGGGTGGGAGCTACTGTTACTGTGCCTCATCTCGCAGTCGCAGTCCGAGCAACACACCAATTGTAATTGTTTGTGTGTGTGTATCTTCCCGGTTCAAATGATAATCACCCCTAACGAATGATCAATCGTTTGCTTCTCGTACTGATTAGTTTGTTTGCTTTTGTCCATTATCAGTACGAGATGTGAATATTTTGGCAGGAAGGTGAAGAATTGTTTGATAAACATTTTATTATTTTGATTTAAGGGTCAAAAAAGAGTTTCTGGGTTCTCTTGTCTGTTGTTTCATTCTGATGGCATGATGAGACCACCTGAGTCTATTAGTTGTCCAACTCACCAGCCCATAAAATTCGTCAGGAGAGGCATTTCGTTAGCTTATCTTCGTTGTCCTGCTACATGTACGAGACCAAACATACTCTTGAACACGACTAACAGGGTCACTTTCTTAAGATTTGGATGAATTCCACATCTCAGAGGTGGAATTCAAACGGAAATCTGGACACTTTGAAATCGAACAATTGTTCGATTATTTCTGCACCATCAAGATTCTCTTTTCATTTATCTCCGAGTATACCTTCTTATTAACCATTCACATAAAAAAGATTGAAAATCGTTTGAAAAATGACTGAAATGAGCAAAAGAGTTCAGAAAGCTCGATTTTCGCTAACCAAACGGAAAAATAGACACTTAGATTTTTCCATATTTCGCCTAATTGCGGTAACTTTTAACTGCGGGTTGAGTATAGCTAATGCACACAGTAAAATTTAATTACTATTTATGGGTGATACAACAACGACAGACAAAACTTTTATGCTTCGTTGCAAAAAAAAAAATGGAAAAAGTGTAAGAGAAATAAGTTCCAAATAAATTAAAGTATAATAATACACCAAAAATCGAGCGAATGATTCTAAAAACTGGAATACCATTCTCAACCGCAACATAACTTCAAAAGCTGTTGAAAAATACTTATACAATTAACAGTGAGTTACTGTTCTCGATTTACGTGCAAGAATCACACGAAAGAAGCCATTATTAGCGGTCTATGATGACTTCAGTCTGAAAATTAGCATTTTGTGACATTTGCCCATATGTAATGCTTTTGACGGCGGCTATTTTTTCTGCTTTTACTGTACAGTTTTTATAAAGAGCAAGCAGCATTTTTTTTAAATCCACAAGCGACGAAACACCTATTTAAAATAAGATAGCCTATATGTATCCTTGTCCGCAATATCTGAAAAGAATTGCAAACTAAGGCTCAATTTTGCAAAAAATATGGAAATAAAGAAGGACTGTTTGTAATTTTGTGTCACTAATATTGCGATTCTGTAGACAGATGAAACTATCGGAAACCATTTAAAATAAAAAAAATCGGAAACCATTAAGAAAAATGCGGATAAATTAGGAATATAGGAATAGAAAAATGCGCATAATTAGGAATAGAAATTCTCTTCCTATCCTAATGTTTAATTATTTATTTATATGTCAGTAAGACGGCTTACCGTCGTACTGGTCCTAATGTAATCGAACATTTATGGGGCATTGTGAAAAAAAGAATAGCCAAGCACCACGTTATTTAACATAAAGGGATTTTTTTAAAAATAAAATATTGTTTCTTTAAAACAACTTAAAAACTAGTTTGCAAAAGAAAAGCGGGGGGTACATGTAGGGACGACGTACAGGTTTTACAAAGAACATTTAAGGATATTTTCATCAATCACAACAATATGGATGCAATATCCGTGCCCGAAGGCACGGAGGCACTTTGTGGCAATGGAGTCCATTTTCGGGGGATTTCCAGCACAAACGATGTTCTGAGCCCCGATTTTTAGGCATCGCTGCTCTGCAACCTACCGAACGCTGGCGGAAATGTGAAGATTGAGTCCACCTCGATTGCGTGGAAGCGATTACAAGGTATTGAATTAAGAGTGTAATGCTATTAGCTGAAATTTGTCAGAAACCTATGCAGTCCTAATTCCTACCTCAAGAGAATGGTCTTGATAGGATTCTCTATTTGTTTTTTAATTGCTTATATTCCTTAAAAAACAAACATTTTCGTATAAAGCTTCATTTAGGTTAGACATTATATACTGGGCAAGATCACGGTGTTGCTGATGATGACAATGGATACGTCTCCATGACCTTTTTGTATCCAACCAAGCATATTATTGCTTTTGAGCTAGATAATAACCCTTCCTTCGACTCTATGGAAACGTTTATTGAAGAACAGAGGTTTTTGGCAAAAAAAAAAGCTTCCCCTGATGTACTGATTTACATCAACCATTTATCTTGAACACTTGAACACTTCTTGCACGGTTTCCAATCGCACAATCATCGTCAGTTGAGGTCTAAGGATCATTGTATTGTGACTGACTCGTAAAGCAGAAAACCATTCCCAAATTCCATGGACTATTCTCAATCAAAAAGCCCACATCGACCACCCCCTGCATTTACGGTACGGGATTACGTTTCTCAAACAATTTCCCGACCTGTGTCTGCCCTTACCTTGTAGACTTTCCGGACTCCGGACCGTGTTGATGGTGTGGCATTTTCCCTATGTTCTTTCAACGTTTTGTTCCGACAATTTCAGCGAGGGCACACGGGTTTTGAGTGTAAGGACGGGAAGATCACGTCTCGCTTCTTCGGAGTTTATGTGGCGTGGCGCCACTTTACCGGGAGAAGGAAGTGTGGCGTGCACTATTTTTAATTTTCCTCGCATCTTCTTCTCTGAACGTACAAGAATTGCTTGGTCTCTCTCTCTCTCTCTCTCTCTCTCTCTCTCTCGCTCTCGCGAGATGTGTTGCTGGCATTTTCTAACGATTTGTGCCTCATCTCACAAAACCAATGTTTGACCATCACATTCTTGCATCTTTCTCACTCATTCCCTGTATGCCTATCGGGCTCTTCTGCTTCACTGTTCTTGTTTTTCCTTTTTGCAGTGTTTAGCTTTTCTCGTTCATTATTTGCACTCGAGTTTCGTTTTTTCTTCATCGCTTATTTATGTTTTGTTTCTCGTTCCTCCTTCTTAAATCATATCCCCTCCCCCCCCTCCCCCCTTCCCTCCCTCATCTATTTTCTCTTGTTTTGAGCCGGCAAGCTTTTTCTTCTCATTTTCATTCTTTCGGAACAATTTTCCTCTCGATTGATTGTAAACCCGGGGGATGTGAGAGAAAGTTTCTTCTTCTTTTTTTCTGTCTTTCCCCTTGGTTGAATGTTGGGGATCGTGTTCGTCCTTCCGGTGGCCCTTTGTACCTGACAACGGGCGCTCTAACTAGGACCAATACGGTCCACACTCTCCGGTGTGAAAGAATCGAAGGGTGTAATCCGTTTGCAGTCAATTATGTTGCTGCTGCCGTGTGCTTCTATTACTTTGCCCTTGTTCTCATTCAACGTTCCCCGCTCTCGCCCCCCTCCCACCAAACTGCCTTTTCCCTGCGTCTTACCCTCCCGGGCGGTTCCAGTTCTAACGCCGGTTGCTATGGATGAATGAAAGGTGTAATGAAGGGAATCAATGGGAAACATAAATAACACACCAAAAGGTGGGTGGGTGATGATTTTGGGGCTACCTCCTGCCGTGTGTGTGTTTTGATGTGTGTGCGTGTGTGTGCATACTTTATGTTCTTCTTCCAGTTTTGGAAATCTTTTTATCGTATGTAAGAGAGAAGGAAGTGATTTCCTCACATTTCCGTTTGCGGTGGCGGCAGCTACGGCCCACGGTTCAGAGGAGTCTGCCAGCTACATAATTTTGTTGATTAACGCTACCTGAATACTTTAATGGTTTACAATATTGTACAGACATGCAGTGTTGCCATTTTTTTACAGTCTTTGCCAGATTTGTATGCAAATAAACATTAAAACTATTAGAGATTTTGAAACTTTAAAAGATGCTCTGCAAGTGGAAAATATTTCGATGAAAAAAAATTCATCAAGCTTTTCTATTATTATTTTAAATATTTAAATTAAGAAACTCAAATATTATAATAAATATACCACCACCAGGGATTCTTCATTTTGACGGAATTCCAACTACAGAAAAATTCAAAGCAATAATTATAACTAACACTGTTGCATGAATAACCGTGGCAAATCTGCTTCGCTTGGATTTTTTTTTTTCATACAATATAAGATTAGAATGAAGTCTTTAAGACGCCCTTATGAATCGGATTGCTTGACTTCGGTGTCATAGCATGTTTCTGAGGCTGACCTAAGTTATCCTTGAGTTCCTTGATAATGATGGCATCAAGTGTAGTAGAATAAACGTCGTAGTGATAAGCTATTGAAACAGAAAATTAATATGTTTCGTGAAGTCTTTTGTAGTTCAACGCATAATTAATTTTGTAATGGGAGATACGCATTTTCATGAAAAAACAAAAACTATCGAAATAGCAGAAACTTACGTAAACCTCATTTTGAATTTCGATGCCCAATTCGGTAGCTGTACCGCTTTTCATATGGCAGTAAAATCAAGTCAAAGAGAAATTCCAAAATGGAAGGCCAAGCCTTCTAGAAGTTGTTTGAGCCTAAGAAAACGAAGCTTATTCCTGTTTCTAGAAACGACATTACACTACAACAGTGGAGTTCTCTGTGCCCGATGATGTTAATGACAGAACAATTCAGGAATTATTTTTATAATGCACTAGGAGCCTGATTCGTAAGCCATTGGATGGGAACCTATAAGTAGTAAAAGAATTGTTTAAATTAAATACACAAACTTTGCAGTTATTTCATTGGGACTATTGATGTATTGATCACTTCTACAATTGCGTTGAGCGCTTGCTTTCGTTATTTATTTTAGGCGAAATGTGCTTGAAAATAATAGCAAAAATAAGCAAATACAAGGAAAAATCATGATCAACTCTAGAGTATTTGCAGTCTCAGAAATTCACCCAGAGCTCGTCTACTAAACTGCGTGCGTTGAAGACTGCGTTCTGCCTATCCAACAAACATTTATGAAGACGCTGCTTTGGTATTTTCTACAATTTAAGTTGGGAAATTTCGCCCTTAAAAATGATACTCAACTTGGGACAGATCTTTGGATGGCGATGCATAGGAAAACAAAATCAATCTGAAGCTGTTCTTCTCTTTCAGAGAAACTGAAAAAAATAACTCCAAAACTGCGAGAGATATTTGATGAACTCCATGCATGCATCGATATTTGGAATTTATGTATTTACCGGGGTGATAACGGGCCCGGTTTTCACGTGACAGGACCTTGGATCGTTTCGAGGACTTATTTAGTGGTATATTTAGTCTCGTAGCCCTTAGATGACGGACATGACCTAGAAGATGGTTGAGTCAAGAAGTAAAAAGATTTGTGAATTACAAGTAGAATACCAGAACGGAATAAATGCTGCATACACACCTCTTTATGGTTTTGGGGTTCAAATTATCCAGTGCAGTGCATTCGGCGGTACCTCTAATTTTCTCGCCGATCTCTGTGAAGGGTGCAACATTCTTGGTCACATTAGAAAAGCAAAGGTTAAATTAAATATTTAGCCCTAGCCGCGGTTCTTCGGTTTAGCACCAATTAGCACACTGTGTGCTTGTATGTGTGGAAATTCGTAGGAAAAACGAATGATTTTCCAGTGACAGAACGGAGTCGAGCGGTTAGAGCTCTGACAGAACTGCTCGATTCGAGAACCGTTTTGACAGGTCGTTGAACGGTTGTGTTTGTGGTGGTGCTGGTGGTAGTGTCGGGTGGGGTGGTGAGCTGGAGTCTACTGAGTAGGTGAATTCGCCCTCCCGCAGGGTAATAGAAAGAAGCGGATGATAGGAATGTATAGGTGTTGGTAATTTCTACCGTTTTTTTCCTCCAAACAATCGTCCAAGAATCGTGCGATGAGATTGATTTTGTGAGTGCGAGAATTTGCATGCATGCGTTAACGAGGATTGATTTCGAATAGAAAAAGAGAGTTTAAATTCTAATTTTATACCTTTTTTATCTCTCTCTCTCTTTTTCTTTCTGACAGGTGTCCATCTGAACTCCAACGATCCGATCTAGTGTGCAAGAGAGCATTGTGCGCGAGCTAATGTCATCCGGCGGTGTGTGGAGCTACGAAATTCGCGAAAAGATTCATCAAAAAAAGTGAACCTGAAGGAAGATAATACAGTTAAACATGTGTGGACATCGTTCAAATTACCGACCCTTCAGTCAAACGTAAAGCATAAATATCATAACGCAACTGGCTCCAACCTCGAATCTTTTTTCGGGGACTGATCGGCACTCTCCAGGTGGGATGTGCCCTGGTACGAACTAACGAGCCCGTTTCAAGGGTGCGTGTGTGTGTGTGTGTACGTGCATAAGGGTGCGTAGTGTGCATTGATAATGTGTGCGAGAGGTGGATGCATATGAGAAGAGAACAGACACACCGACGACAACTGCGCACACATACAAACACCGCTTTATGTTGGCTAGTAGTGTGTCCCGCAGAAGATGGATTGATTGGTAGTATATGGGGTTGAAGCAAACGTGTAAACGTGTGTGTGCGTGTTGTGCGCTCATACATGCCGCCTCCAGCATAAAACTCTAAAGCGGACGCAAATAGTGCTGTGTGAGTGATTGAAATGCGAGAAACATGAGTTGAATGTGTGCAGTGCGCGTACTCGAGATAAAGCAAAACACTCCCTTAAAGTTGGTTGACGCGAACCTCTCCACCAAGGGGGTGAAAACGACGATTGTGTGATTCCTGTACAAACACAAACAAAAACAAGGGTGCAAGTGCGTAGCTGTGTGTGTGTCTGCTAAGTGCTTGTGTGTGTGCGTTTCTAACTAGCTAGAGTCGCCTGCCTGGCAAATTCTTCCGGTACAACTTTGTTCAACTTGTGTGTGTGTGTGTGTGTGTGTGTGTGTTTGCTGTTTCTCATACACTATTAATGACGTACGAGCGAGAGTGAGAGAAGTTTTCCTCTCTTTAGCCAAGAGAAAAAAAGATGTGGCGGAGATGTTCAAAGAGAAAGAGAGAGCAAGTTGATCAGAATTCCGGTAGGCTTTTATGGATGGGTACGGACGGTCCCCATCGATGGTCTAGGAAAATTGTTGTAGAATTGGTGAAAAATCGATTTTTTCTCTTTGCATCCGCGTGAGACCATTCAAGTTGACACATATCGAGTGTCTGTTTGTGTGTGTGGGCGCCCGATGAGTTGCCAAATTAATTATATTTCTCGCCGAAACGCACATCCCTCATGCCAAAGAGAATTCGGTTCTGGTCGTTGGATTTATGTAGATATTTTGTAATACCTCGCGTGCCCTCAGTAGTGCCATTTGACAGCTCCCACCGCCACCCCCCCCCCTCCGCTCCCCCACCCATTTGTGAATGGCCAGACATAGGGCGCAGAGCTGTTGGAGTTAGACAGGATTAAGAAAGTCCGATATGCGCTATGCGTCAAGATATTGATAACACAGCTTGTGTAAAGATAACGGAACCGCAATATTCGTCGCTCGCTGTTTAACAGTCAAGTTTATAGGCTCAGAGGAGTACCAATGAGGGTTCGTTGTGTGATTCATGGTATGCCGTGTTGCGTCAAGCAAATCTTGTGACTGCAGTAGACGAGACGTGTTCAGAGTGGCGACAAGTTGCACAACTGTACAGAACCTGTTGATTTTTGTTGAAGCTTAGAAAGTTTTGTTTTAAAGCTCATTGAACTTACCTTAAATATGGGTTCTTTGTATTGAATTGGAGTATCTAGTATTGGTTAAAAACGAATCTATTTTGCTAGTTCCGAAGAAGGACCGTCTCTCAAGTGGTGAAATTATTTCCCCTCCTTATCGCTTTTTTACAATAAACCAAAATTTAAATTACGAAAGTAAAACATTTGCCACCCACTGCGCTTTCTAAATCACAGTAAAGCATCACAGACGCACAAAAAGATGTCCACCGTGAGCAATTTCTGCTGCCTTCTACTGGTGCTAAAAGTGCATCAACAGGAGAGAAACAAGCATTCGTTGAGGGGAAAACAGAAGAGCAAATGTAAGCGCACAACACCACCAAGATGGGGAGATTGTTGGAATTCCGCATTTAGTAGAAGCAATAGAAAAGTAGGGACCATCCGTGAGTTTGTGTGCGTGAGAGAGAGAGAGAGAGAGAGAGAGAGAGAGAGAGAGAGAGAGAGAGAAAGGATATCTGAATTGTTGGTGCGCTGTGTGTGTGTGTGTGTGTGTGTGTGTGTGTGTGTGTGTGTGGGTGTGGGTGTGGGTGTGTGGGTGTCGTCCTTTCGTTAGCCTGACCCAAACTCGCACGCGCGCCTTTTGTCACGTCATTCGATGGGGAGGAGACGTACACATTGTTCCACCACCCTTTGGAACACACACACAGCAATACACGAGAACACGGACACACAGTCCAGAGCGAGAGCAACCTTTTTATTTTCGGATTGCGCCGAAGGATATGTTATTTTGCAGAAAAAATGGAGGTAAAACATTCACAAACTCCGAACTGTGATTGTGTGCGTGAGGGGGCTGAAACAAAAATCACGCGATAAATATACCTTTTTCTGTTTCCGTTCCGTGGCGTAGGAGGGAGGCACAGGCTAATGTCCTTCCAGGATATGGAGTAGCGTGGTGGAGTGTAGGGAAGGTGATCTGAGTGGAAAGCAGAAGGGGGAAATCAGGACACAAAAATAGCACAACCGCGTGCGATCGTCCAACGCCGCGTGTGTTAACCTCCATGTAACCTCCGGGAATCCCAATGGATATATACACACAATTACCGTCCGGATTCGAGCTACTACCAGATTAATGTAATATGTAGTGAAGCGAAAACGGGACAGACAGCAACATCAGCAGCAGCAAGGACGAACTGACAGGCGTAGAAAAGTTCCTCGCGTGTGTGTGTGTGTTTAGTATACAAATGTTATTACAGTCGCGATTTATTTAGTGATCGGGTGCCATCTTGACGATAAAGCTTTGCTGCTCAACCTACGCAAACTTATACTTAAAGTCCCTTAATTTCTTTTTCCTCTAGACTTAGAATCGGACTTCCAGTACTTGATGTGAGTGTGTGTGCGCGCACTAGCAATACAACGTGTGGGTGAGTGTGTGGGTGTGCGTACAAGATTAGGGAAAGATTGAATAAAAGTGTTAGAAAAGTTATTGTTACATAAAGAAAAATAATCAAAAACGCATCTAAGGAAGCTGTGACCATGATGAGAGCCTACAGTTAGTGACAGCTCAATGTCCCTTTGTTCAACCTAGCATAGGAGAAAGCGTGTGTGTGAGAGTTTGTGTGCGTGCGGAAGCGAATGAGAAAATTAAGTAATTTGTTCAGTGATTGAATCATCTGTCGTCTTCGTTGTTGTGTTGGCTTCCAGTGAAAAAAGTGTAAAAGTGCATCCAACGCTACATATGGTCTACATATGTTTTTCAAGGTGAACTTCCCTGCACTGGGAAGCGCGAAACAAAATATATTAACCAGAGCACCGCCACACGCAACATTGAACGGCGGGTCCTGATCCTGTTTTCATGCCAAATCTAGTCACCATCCCGTATTGCGTACCTATATGAGCACGTCATTGATCCGCGTCTGTGTAGTGTTGTCGTAGTGTGCATTGGTTTAATATTTGCTTTTATTCTTTAAAAAATAGTGTCCTGCATCGTCATCTTTTTCTGCTGTAACCGGGAAATGCGATCGAAGCTCGACCGTGTGAAACGCTTAACGACGAATGCGGTGCCCGCCCGTTGCCGGTAAAGTGCTTGGGAGCAGCAGCAGCAGTGTAGTGTGAGTGCATTTGGTGTTTCGATTTCCGGTTTCCGGGTTCTGTTTCGTCCGGTTCGTCCGTGCCGAACAAAGAAAGAGAATGAGCAGCAAACTTACAGTACAGTGCATATAGCAGTGGGTAGTGCGTCGTGTGTGTGTGCGTGTCCCGTGTGGTGTGTGTGTGTGGTGGTGGGAATGCTGATGTGGTGCTACTAACACCACACCCCAACGGTTCAGCTGAGCACCGATTACTATCCCGGTGCCGATAATTCAGCTTAACCCTTCCGGCAAGAAAAGTGTAACATATTTGACAACGTCTTGATAGATTGATTGAGTCATTGATTAACCGAACCCCCCGGTTCAGAGAAAGACGACTGCTGAGCTGGACGAATGTGTGCAGCAGCAGTTTGTGCAGTGGAAAAGCCAAGCTAGACAAGCGTCCACTGGGTAGGCTCGTTTTGGTGTAGATTTAACTGAGAAAAAAAAAGAAGAGTGCAACCTGTGTTTGGGTAGTTTGGGATCCCTCTAGTGACGGTTCCAGCAAGCACGTGTCAAACTTCCCCCCATTTCCGACTATTTGTGTTCGCAAGTGTACGTACCTACCGACGACAACTTGGCGACAGAACCGAAAATGCAGCGCCGCGGCGAGGGCAAGGACCAGCAGCAGCAGCAGCAGCAGCAACAACAACAGCAGCAGCAACAACCACCGCAACCAGCGCGGACTGCTGGCGAAGCTGGTGTTGCCGGTGGTGGAGGACGTGACCGTGACGTTGCCCGACAAACAAGGTGGGTGGAATTGTCATTGCCATCGGTTGGGTAGTTCCTTAGGGGAGCTCTGGCACAGTTGCTAACTTTCCTTGATGATTCTCAGAAGCAAAAAGTCTAGAATTCTGGAACAGATCAGCTTAGTGTACTCTTCGCTATACTTCATCAAGATAAACACGTCGCTTATTATTGTCTTGTTTATGTCCGTTGCTGGGGCTGGACCGACGAACGAATCCTGTCCTTATCCTAGCAGGTCGTTAGACGAAGCACAAGAAGAAATCAAATTTTTTACTTACTTAAAAGCAGTTTACTAAGTGTTGAATGGAAGTCAAATATAACCTCGCAATGCAGACATTGCAAATAGGGAGGCATATCCTCGGTTATAGTTGCTTCGAACATAATACGTGGGCTGCTACATATATTTCTGACCTAGGCCACAAGAAGTGTTGCCAGATGTAACCTGATATTTTCATCCGAAAGTTTGACATTTTGGAGCATAATCACACTCACAACGTTTTGACGTACGACCATCATTTGTGATCTTTACATTGACTTGAACAAATCGGTTTAATCTTGGCCGACATTCGCTCAATGACGAATTTCGAGAAGGTAGACCAAAAACAGCCGTTGTGCCTGAGAACATTGATGCCGTTCGAGATCTAATTGCACTAAGATCTAAGATCGTCATACGCCCTATAGCCCTGACTTGGCACCCAATGAAGCGTTGAAGCGTTCAAAAACCACGTTTTGGAGGTATCTTAATCAGAGTAGAAATAGTGCTTCGACAATTGGTTTGGGCGCATACAAAAGTGTAATATAAATCATTGCATTTTCATTAATAGGCCAGAAATATAAAAAGCAGCCTACGTATAATTTGAAGGTTCCCGGAGCATGAGTAAAAAATGTCACACGAGATAGATTTTGGTCCTCTACAACATTGCAGGATCTTCTAATGGATGAAGCAATGTATGAGAAAACTGTGTCGTTTTGTCTGGTGGTTTATCGTTGTAAAACTTAAATTCCGGTATCAAAGCATCAGTCTCAGCTATGAAAAATATCCTGAACAATATGGACATTGTTATCCCAGATTCACTGTCCACATCTGAGTCGAAGTTATCCATTTCACAATGAATATTTCGGATTACTAGTCCAGATCTTTGACTTGATTTGACCGCAGCTGGATGGGATGCGCGGGGGACGATTCGAAAAGGATATCTGTCTCTTTGCGCTAGAAATCTGTGCTTTTATTCTCACTGCCGAAAGACAGCGAAATATTAAGTTATTTAGATCAACAAGGACTTCACAGGATTCGTTCTGCGGTCGTGCGTCTAAACTTTACAATAACTTCGTTTTAATAATTGACTCGAAGCCTCACACAGCAAAGCTTCTAACTATCTGTTTTGTAAAAGTGTCTACGGTGCTGTTTTCTGACCGCTTTAAAGCACAGATCGAGCGTGTTCTAAAGGCACTATTACCGGCGCTATTACTAGCCGTAGCCGAGACGTGGCAATACAATCCCGGCCAGCTTTTTACAAACAAATCGATTGGCTCATATCAAAAATGATGAAACTTTTTATTTCATTTTTACTGAAACGAAACATCTTCAATAAAACTGACTTTAGAAAATCCGACCCGATGACGGTGGGGGGAAAAAGTGGTGTAAATTTAATTGATGACTGTTTTTTAACCTTTCCCACAAACAGCTGACCCAGTAAACGGGGTTTGGTCTTTCCACTTGGCGTTTTTCATTTCCCTTATGTCAACTGACGGGCGCGTGTTGTCTCTGCTCTGTTGAAGGGTGAACACTTGTGTCCCACTGCGGCAAGACCTGTCCATCCGTTATCTTGTGTTCGTATGTGTGTGTGTGTGTGTGTGTATTTATGGGACAGTTTGCAGTATGCTGCTGAAAAATCACCTGTCGTGTCTGTAGGTCCTCGCAAAGAAGGGAAACAGCCCGCCGTAGCCCGCGGATAAGATAAGAAAAGAAGCAAAGAACGGACCAGCAGCAGATAGTGGTGTGGTTTGGCCGCGCAATGATCGGTACCATCGCTATCGCACACTACGGGGCTGTGCAAAGAGTGTGATGCGTGAAGTAAAAGCGCCTTCAACCTTCAAAATGGGAACAGATCGTGGGAAGTGTATGTTCTTCGTTATCAGTTTGATTTATTTGTTAAGTATACAGTTCTTCTTGGAGGGGGTGCCTTACGCTGATACGCGGTGAGGGTGCTGCGTGCGTGCGGTTAGAAAATAAGTGTCAAGTTTTATATTGCATTGGGCGCATTTTATACCTTGTGCAGATTTGTAGAAGTGGCGGACATAGACTAATTTGTTCCTTAGCTTTAATAACGCTTGTTGGTAATAAAAGATTTGATCGCTTTTTTAATGTTATTGTATGTTCCACGTTCGTCAGGAGTTACGAACAGGGAGTGTTTTGAAAATCACAAAGCATGAAACGGTAGATGCTTCAGCCGTTGCTGAAGCTAAGCTTGCTAAATAACACTCAAAGGAGCGTTAAGTAAGTAACAGTTTTATTCCATGTTGCATTAGCTATAATCACAATCGGCTAGCAAACGGAAAACTTCCCCCCTTGGTCAAGTAGACGCCTAAATTGATCACGTGTCCTGCGGTGGAATTGTGCTGCTGCTGCCCCACAGCCGATGTTCCAAATCGTTGACAGTCGTGCCGTGTTGAACCTGGCGATTAGCAAGCTACAGCGATGTGGCAAGAAGCAATGCACGTTAATTGGCGGGATCTTGTTGCCTGTTTTTGCGCGTCCATAATCTGTTTCCAATCCAATAAACGTCGATCGTCGAACGTATTTGGAACGCTCAGAAGAAGCGGATCAAACTAAGGCCAAAGTTTGCTTCTTATTTACTATACTTTTTAGCGTAATTCTGTCACGTTATCAACACAGTTTATACAGTGCTGTCTGTGACATTCCGCAAATAGACCATGATGGTCTAGCTGCGTGTGCTTGTTACAATAGCTATTTGGCAAATGGAGTATGGGTACGAGTTTAGGGAAAGATGTGGAAGAGATTTACGAAAAAAGTGTGTCTTTTTATTTGGCTTTGACCGTCGACTTGGTACGTGTTGATGTTCTTCTAATGATTTGGCTTCGAATATCGTTTTACAGGGTTTTTCTAGCCAATTCGGCATCGTCAAACTTATTATTCGGACAACGTAAATGCTTATTCTGGCGTCGTAAAATCTCAATTGAGCATCGTCCAATCTATTCGAGCGTCGTCAAGTTTAAATTCGTTGTTATTTCACTGTAAACACAAACTCCTAAGCTTATACACACAATGATTGGTGATTTATAAATTCGCAAAAAACGTATTTCTTTGTTTGTATTTGACTGAAAGAATGTGAAATTTGATGTTGCACCTTTTATGTTTGTCATTTAATTTGGAAAGAGTAAATTTTCCTAATGTAATTCATGTTAATTAGTTACACATCACACAACTAACGCATTTTTGTAGAGCTTTATGGATCAAACACAACGGAGCCACCGATTTGACAGCTTCAAAACAATCCAGAGGCGGTCCAATTCAATCTTTACAACGACGAATTTAAGCTTAACGACGACCGTATAGAAACATAATGATGCCCAATTGGGAGTTTACGACGCCAGAATAAGCATTTACGTTGTTCGAAAATAGTTTGACGATGCCGAATTGGCTAGGATAACCCTGTATTAATCTGCTCTGTTTAATCCATAAACAATTTTTTAATTTCTTATAGTAAAGTTGAATTGACTTGGGCAATATTGAACTTCAATTTCTTTCCTTATGCTTCAAGTTCATTGGATAATTTGTAGTCGGAATATCTGTTCCGAAAATTGCTTCTTAAATCAAGCTTAATCCTCTCGGAAATGCTTGATCTATAAGCTCTATGGCAATTAACTGAAGTTGAACAAGAAGTGGCACAGCCGAGTAAAAGATTCACGTCGAGCAGGAGAGAGCGCGTCATAGTTCAGCTTTGCTTCATGTGTTGTACATTACACACCTTCTTCTGCTAGCAGACCACCAAGAATGTATCCCTTGATGTAAAGCCACTTGAAAGGTCACTCTTTTAGCTTGGCACTTCAGGTACCGGTTCATCACGACCGGTATGCGACATACACATGGATTGCATTCGTATATGGTTTAGGTGAGTAGTTCATGCAGTTAATGCACCTAACATAGATCTCCTCAGGGAAGCTTTTTTCCCTTCATTTCAGTCGGGCCGGTATCGGGAACTTGTTGCGCGGCTCCTTTCTTCTTGTAATATACCGTTCATTGCTCACCGTTTGACCACATTCTGCTGTGGTCAATATTCATTCTTGAGCGCATTTTGCACATTTTCATCCCGCGGCCCCGTTGTGTGAAAACCGGAGATAAATGGAGAAATCGGAGTTGGCGAAGTAAAGGTTCAATTTTCTGTGGAATTTACTGCTTGCAAAAGCCGGTTCTTCTCTCTTGTGTATCTTGTCGGGAGCTAGTTTTTGTCCGCCGTTCGGTAGCTTTCTGGCACTATAGGCCAGATTTTTGGATCAAAGTGATCAATCGCTTCAATGGCGCACCCGACGACGTCCCATGTGTCGTGAGTTAAATTTTAATTGTCCAATTCTGGGGCGTCAGACGTGTTTTAATCATCCGCCATAGTGTAATGCTTTCCAGGCGCCAAAAAAGCAGTACGCCACACACCAACAAATGTGACCGTCAAGCGTATGGATCCTTAGCGGGGATAGTTGTTGAATCGGTGAGAGAGCGAAAGACCCTGAGGCATGACAAACGCGACAATGTAACGAATTACGACTTCATTTAGTATATCGCACCCTTTGCCAATGAGGGTGTTCCTTCGCGGATTTAATTTCGGATAAGTTTTGTTTGTCGCAGCTAATAGTTACCGGTTGATTCGCTTTTGAAAATGGAGAGAGCGCAAAAAGCCTTTTCGCCCCCTATTTATTGTCTTTTGAGGAACAGTTGGTTCCCTTGCCATCACCACAACAACAATCTTTTGTGTGCCGCAATCCGCTCCTCCGACAAGTCGACTGTCGGAGGATTTACAAAAAAAAGTACAACAATGTTCCAACATCCTCCCCCACCTTGACGGATGTCAAAACCGTGATCCTATCAGCATGTGTTGTCCTCGTTGTCGGTGCGCAGCGGCAAGATGCAAATTTTCGTGATCGGACGCTTTATTATTCCCTTCGCGGTTTTCAGTGTTACCACGCGCACGATCTGATCCTCTCCGGGGTGAGTGTGTATGATGCGTGCTAGAGGCCAAAGAGTAGTAGGTAAAGATTCGTCCATTAGTATCACCAACCTGCCGGTAAGTATGTTGTTGTTGTTGCTGCCCGGCCGTGTGTAACTTTTCTGCATCTCTTGTAGGTATTCGGTGGCCCAATGTTTCCAAAAACGTTGCACTAGCAGCTGCCACTTCTGAAGATCATCCAGGGTGCACGATTTCAGGTGAGTGTAGTCCGGCTCGGGAACAGCATGCATCGATGTGCCGATTAGAAAGTGTGCCGGTGTTAGTGCAGCTAGCTCGTCGGGATCATCGGATAGTGGTAACAATGGTCGGGAGTTCATTGCTGCCTCTATTTGTTGAAGCACGGTACAGTAGCCTTCGTAAGACAGCCTCGTGCCGCCTAGGTGCCGGTAGAGATGTCTTTTCGCGGTTTTGACTGCTGCTTCCCATAATCCACCGAAGTTTGGAGCTTTCGGTGGAGTGAAGTGCCACGTGATGCCCTTATTCGCACAATCAGCAACAATGACGTTCCGTTGTTGCTCGTCGTCGAACATCTGAAAAGCTCCCTGAGCTCGCGTTCGGCTCCTTCAAAATTTTTACCGTTGTCGGAATGGATGTGGGACGGTAGGCCGCGGCGCGAAGTAAAACGTCGTAGTGCGGCTAAGAATCCTGCGGTTGTGAGGTCTCCCACGAGTTCAAGATGAACAGCCTTCGTGGTGAAACAAACAAATACGCACAGGTAGCTCTTAGTAGCTGCGGCCCTTCGATGCGCAGGCTTTAAGTAGAACGGTCCGGCGTAATCCACTCCAGTGATGGAGAAAGGCCGGCTCGGTGTAATGCGTGATGATGGGAGTTGACCAATGGGTTGCTGTGCCAATGCGGGATCTTGGCGAATACAGCGAAAGCAATTCCGCACGATGCTTTTCACCAGCCGACGTCCGTCTAGTGGCCAATACTGCTCTCTCATCTGGGATAGTAGAAGTCTTCCGCCAGCATGCATAAGTTGTTCGTGGTAATGTTCAGCCATGAGACGGGTAAACTTATGCTGTTTAGGAAGCACCACGGGATGTTTCGATTGGTACGGCAACTGCGAGAGCTTTAATCGTCCTCCCACTCGTATTACGCCCGTCTCGTCGATGAAGGGGCTTAACTTGCGTATCGATGACTGCTTCCATAAGGCTTCTCCCTTTGTCAAGTGCTTGATTTCGTGAGCGAAGGCATCCTGCTGTGCTAATCTGCAAAGCACAGTTTTAGCTGCTTCCAAGTGCTCTGGCGTGATGCTTAGTGGTGCTACGTTGTGGGTTAATGATGGTTGTGTGCGCGCCTTCAGTTGAGTATTACGCGTAAAACGTACGCAGTACCCAATTATACGCACCAATCTGCCGGATTTCTAGATCCACTCCGTCGATGGAATCAGGCTTTGATCTGGGCCATGACGATGAAGGAAAAGCTAGCCAATCCGGACCGGAGTGCCACTGTCGACTTTTGATGAAATTCGCTGCCGACATGCCGCGAGAGACCAAATCGGCCGGATTGCTGGAACCAGGAACGTGTCGCCATTGCCGCGGATGAGAAAAGCGCTGCACTTCAGCAACACGGTTCGCCACGAATGTTTTCCACGTATTGGGTGGAGATGCTATCCACTTCAGCGTTACAGTTGAATCTGACCAGAAGAAGGACTCGACGCTATCGATCTGCATCGCCTTCTGGACCCGGTGATGGAGATGGGCTCCCAAAACAGCTGCGTTGAGTTCGAGTCTCGGCAATGTGACGCGTTTAAGAGGTGCTACTCGGGACTTCGATGCTAGTAAGCTGATCCGTATTTCTCCTTCCTCGTTTTCACAACGCGCGTAGATACAGGCTCCGTAGGCTGCTTCGGAGGCATTGGTGAACGTGTGGAGCTCTACTTGTGAATTAGGTAAAAGAACATGGCGATTAGTTTTATACGTAGCTAGAGATTGCCATTCATCACTAATCGTTGTCCATTTGTTGTAGATCTGTTCGGGAACGGGATCATCCCAGCCGGATTTTAGCAGCCATAATTCCTGCATTAGCAACTTTACACGGACCAATACAGGTGCAATCAGCCCAAGCGGATCATACATCTTCGCGATGCCTGATAGTATGGATCGCTTCGTTGAGGATGTTGATTCAACACAAACGTTCGAATCAAAACACAGCTCATCAGATTCTGGTTGCCAGGAGATACCGAGTGTTTTCACCGTTTCATTGGGAATGAACTTCAACGATGACTGGGTGCCGATCTGATCAGCACTTAAACCGCTGAGAACACTTAGATGATTCGATGTCCACTTGCGCAATTCGAATCTACCTTTCGCAAGCAGATCCGATAGCTCCTGGCGAAGACGGACAGTATCTTCTACTGTATTGGCACCACCAATGAAATCATCTACATAGTCCGCTTTTAGTTGTGGATCGCGTTCCAGCCTCCTTTCCAGCAATTCGAAGCGTCTTAATGCTGTTGCCTTGGACTGGCCGAACTTCACGTTAAAGTCAGGCTGTCGAGGTAAACGGACGATATACCGACCCGAATCGTCGCGTTGGGTGGTTTCTTTAAAAAGTGTTTCGCATAGTTGCTCTTCAGGTGAATAGCAATCTCTAACCTGCAACTCTTCTACTTTCCAGAATCGTTCGAGCGATTCCTCTAGAGTGCTCATGCAAACGATGGATGTTGCATTCGAGTTTTCCTCAGCAGGATTCAAAGACGATGCTGAGCCGCTCACGACCCATCCGAACACACTTTCGATGAGGACGGGAAGCCCTGACGAGATTTTATGTTGTGCCCCACTTTGAAAGAATTCGTGGTAATGCCGGGCACCGAGGATGAGATCTAACGGTGCCGACTTATGGAATTGGGGGTCAGCAAGCATAAAATTCGAGGGTATTTGCCAATCATTCGCGTTCACGTCATGTGCTGGCAGATTCCCTATCAAGTTGTCTACTATCAAAAAGTCGGCGCTCAACTCATACGGGCTCGTTCGTGATGAAATGTTGGCACGCACCGATTTTGTCACCGGGGTGTTCGAATTTCCCGCTCCGATAAGTGCGATGTTAATCGCATCGCATTTAAGCGCTAATCTATGAGCAAGCCGGCGGCTCATAAGATCAGGCTGAGACGCACTATCTAAAAGTGCTCGCGCAGGATGAGCGACACCGTGCGCGTCAACTATCCGAACTACGGCAGTTTGGAGAAAAACGTGATCGTACGTTTGCTTGCTCGCGTGTGCTGCTACGTAGTGTGCTTGTGTATTCGCCATGTGATCGTTAGTGCTGTGTGGTGCATTTACGGGAGCATGTCGCGCAGCTGGCGTGGTGGGTGCAGTGGGAAATGTGCCGTGTGAAACTTGAGCGTGTAGTAGTGTGTGGTGCGCTAAATGGCAGTGTCGACACTTGTATTGCGAGGAGCAATCACGCGCTCGGTGATTGTCCCGCAAGCAATTTAGGCAAATTCGTGTGTCTAAAGCTGTTCGGTATCGTTGTGCAGGATCCATAGCAAGGAATCGCTGGCATCGTGTAACGGCGTGAGGCATATTGCATACAGGGCAACTGTGAGGTTCTTTATCGGCGGTCGCAAAGCTCGTATCGCGCAGTAAATTTGGACGTCGCGTGTGTGTGATAGGCTCCGCGAGTGACGTATCTGGTTTGTTTACTAACAATGTTTCGAGTACTCGCATTCGACGTTGTAAGAAAATTACAAGATTCTCGTAGCTTGGATTTTCGTCATTGGAAGCGTGCTCTTCCCAATCACGGAGCGTGATTGTTGGCAGCTTGGTGCACAATAAATGCTCCAAAATACTGCTCCAAGCGTCAGTATCTTCACCCAAGTGGTGAAGCGTATTTTTGTGGCGCTCAAATTCGTCAACCAGCTGATGAAGGGTCAACGCACCTTCGTGCCTGATCGGCTTCATGTTAAACATGGCCTGCAGGTGACGCTTTTTTAGCAAATATTCATTGGAATATCTTGCAGTGACCATTTTCCAAGCTTGGTCATAATTTGCCGCACTGATTGTTATCGCCTCGATAACTTGCGCCGCTTCACCCTTCAGCGCTGCACGCAAGTAGTGAAATTTTTGTATGGCGGGCAAATCTACGTTGTCGTGTATAAGACACTCGAAAGTGTCCCTAAAGGTCAACCATTGCATGTAGTCACCATTGAATTCCGGGAGTGTGATGGTGGGCAATTTTATTCCCTTCAGGGAGCTGTTGCCAGCCTTTTGCTGCGCGGCCTCATTACGCGAAATTTCCTTCATTTTCGCTTTCAATTCGCCTTCCACGTAGATTAAGCGTGGCTCGAAATCCTGCCTCAACGCGTCGTTATGCTCGGATTCTTCAACAGTGGTTGATGCATCTTCCAGCTGTTGTTGAATGTTCTCCAAATCGTTTGCCAACTGCTGGACTTTATTAAGTCGTATTTCCACGGCATTGGAGTCTCGCTCGGGATCAAATTCCCGTAAAAACTGTTCGTGTCGCACCAAAGTAGTGAGCAAAATCGTCCTTCGTGAAGCCAAAATTGTTTGAGTAGGCATTTTGTTAAACGGTGCGAAAGTTGCGTACTCGAGTGTAGTGTACTAAAATGCGAGCTAACTACCGAAATGCGCGCGCGTGGATTATGCTAAACTTATCGAAAAAATCGCGAGTATTCGGGTTGTAAATATCCTGGTCACGGCACCAATGTTCCTTCGCGGATTTAATTTCGGATAAGTTTTGTTTGTCGCAGCTAATAGTTACCGGTTGATTCGCTTTTGAAAATGGAGAGAGCGCAAAAAGCCTTTTCGCCCCCTATTTATTGTCTTTTGAGGAACAGTTGGTTCCCTTGCCATCACCACAACAACAATCTTTTGTGTGCCGCAATCCGCTCCTCCGACAAGTCGACTGTCGGAGGATTTACAAAAAAAAGTACAACAATGTTCCAACAGAGGGTGTAAGGGTGGTGTTAATTACTGTCCGTACGCGTAGTTCCTGCACACATTGCGGAAATGGACGGAAAGCATACTGAAACGATGGTAACGTAGCTGCTCCATCGTTCGGAAGGGTTGATAGTCATACGCAATTCCTCAATCACTGATAGGAAGCAGCTGTTTTGCAGTGTTGTAACGTGTGTGAATACAGAAAAAATGGCTTAAGCATTTGTCTCGGCAGGGTTTTTTCCCATCATAATGAAACATTGTGAAACGGGGCTACCGTTTTTGTTTTGTATGTCTTGTTTCGTGATTCAACTGCTTTTTGTTATGCAAAATTATCACTTTCATTCGCTCGCAAGGCATGTTGAAGCGAGGGTGTGCGACTCACCTGTCCCCTGCATTTGGTTTGGTAATGAAATCGAGGAAAGTGTGAGTCAATCTAGGCGGATGTATGCATAGATCGCTAATTATCCACATAATAATGGGCAACTACTGGGCTAAGAGAGTTTTTTTTTTATAATCCCAATCGTTTGGAAAGATATTCTGAAAAGCTAAGTTGACCTAACGCTGGGTTTTTTTAAATCTCTTTCTGATTGATGTGACAGAGCACTTGAAATGAAACACGTGAATCGACCTGCGAAGTTCTTCTTGACGCATTTGATGCATTTTTAAACTGGTTTCTATTTGTTTACGGTGTGGTCCTGTAGGCTAGAGATGGCGTAGTGAGGACTGACTATCCAACTACACGGTATTGGCAAGTCTAGTAAGCCATTCGATGGCCGGCACGACCTTAGAGGCCGTTAAGCCAAGAAGAAGGAGAGATGGCAGGACTGACTTTCAATTTGGCAGAATCGAACGTAACAATAACTACTGGATTGTCCTATGGATGGGTTTGGGTACGTGCAAAAAGTAAAGTTATCAAATTTGAAACAAGATTAAGCTACAAAATCCCCGGACAATGACTCTGGTATAGTTTTTGTTTTATTTATTTATTTTTTGTTTTGTAATGACGGTCAGGACGTATTCCTTAAAATCCAATCTTATATCTAGCTTTATAACTCATTAAACTTATATCCTATTTGGAGGGTAGACATTTCCTTCACCCTCAATTCAAGTGCACCTTATCCCGGATGAGCTCGGTTGTAGATGATTTTGTTGCCAGGTATGGTTCTGATGTTGTCCTCTCTATTTCCGCTAAGAGCTCAGCGCCTCTTTGGAACATCGTGCCGGGGAGACTAACTACTGGCTCCCAAGAAAACCCTTTTTGTTGCGGATACTTTGTGGTGTTCGCGACTCCATATCGTTGCCAGCATTTGGATGTTGTGAATGGCGACCCTATCTTCGGCAGAACGCACGAGACTAGAAGCCACCACAACTTTGTGAAACTACAGTATCATCTAACTCATGCATTCCGCCAACAGTAAAGCCGCCAGTCACAACTTCACGTCGTCCAAACCTAATTCAGTTGGTTCAGTGATCTAATCTTATCGATGGCGACCCTGACACCTACAAAACGCATGAAGCCGATAGCAAAAAAAAATCTTGTAAGGTTACTGTAGCATCGACTCCAGACATTCCGCCATCGACAGAGCATGTCTTCGACTAGATCTCCTAAACCAATTTTTATCGATTCTGGGATATAGCGACTGGCGCATGTCAATGTCACCGTTGCGAACGTGTAACATAAAGGGGAAGGGATCAAAGGACGATTCCCATCTCTTTGGCGAAGTCAAACAGAATCCGCGCATATTCGTAGTCCTTCTGTTGCAGGATATCACGCATCGGTACCGCCGTGGATCTTCCTTATGCCCAAACGGCTGCTAAGAGTCCGAGTAACTTGTCCGAAGAAGTTTAAAAAAAAAAACTATGAAAAGAAGATTTTCTCGTTCGGATACGATGTCTACTCACTATTAAGGTTGTATGATATAACCCTGTTAGAATTATTGCCTTGAGATAAATTATAATTATAACGTTATACAAAATTAACACAAAATTCAATTCGATTTCACTAGCTACAGTCTTTTGGACAAGAAACTTGAGATCCTGAACTTAACGGATATCGCCACCTTAAGAGCGGTGTCTGCCTGCAATCCTGGTAAAACAACATTACACATTTCAATTGCCTGCCGAATACCGATAACTTTCCCTATCTTCAAAGTCTCTCGCTGCAGTACATTCGTCGCATCAGATTAATCCATTAGCTAGCCAAGCGCATGTTGTATCACGTCTGGCGAGGAGAACCCCTCATCAACCACCATTACATATCTTATCGGTTTAACGAGAGAAGGCAGGCAAACCATGCACCGATAACTAAAGACAATGGCGTATGTGTGAACAAGTCTTAGATGAGGCACCCTCTACTGGCAAGGTTTATCTGTGGCTTCGCCGTTATTCATACCTACCGATTGACTGAACGTTTTGCTTCCTTTTCTTTTTTGTTTGCATTATATGTCAACAAGTTATTAATACGACTCACTTCCTTACCTTTCCCTGGGTGCAGCAGTACAGCAGTTTGCTGTCATGTGTTTGCTTTAAAAGCCACCAACCAATCGAACAGCCGTGTGTTGACTTGTTCGACAAATGCTGTTCGAGGTGCAATTTTGTTCGGTGCCGTCGCTTTGAGTGGTGCTGATTGTTAAGTGTTTTGTTGACTAATACCCCCTTCTTATGGGATGATATCAAAACGACAACAAAATCCCTAAGCTGCAGGAAGCTTTATTTCGCATGCTCTGAGATACGCGACGACGCGTCACTTCACGTTGCGTGTGTGTAAATTGGAGTGTATTGAAGAAGTGGAATTGGGCGTTTCTGCTTCTCCAATTTTAAAAATTCTTTGTTTCATGTGTGCTTACATCTGAAAATATATCCTTCAATTACTAACGGTTAAGCCTAGAATTGAGAAGCTTCCTATGTGTACATTTTCTTTTAAAAAAGACATTCTCTACACGCCAAAACAAAATACGATTTAAAAATCTTGCCCTATTTTTGAAATCTCTTGCTTGCACATCACGGCTGGACCTGCTCTTTGGCAGTACAATTTGTAACCTGCTGCCCTCATGGCTTCATTCATACTGCGCGGTACGTGTCTGGCGTTGTGATGTAATGATGGTTCCGTGTTAAGTCCATTAACATTATCGCTTCATTACCCACCGTTGACGCGTCCGAAAGCAGCGCACTGACATCTTTTCCTTTTTATCGTGACCACAGTCGCCTCGTCGGTCGGTCGGTCCGTTGGATGGTCGGACGGTTGCATGTCGTTATCTATTGTTTGGTATCCATATTTTTTTTTTGTTGTTGCTGCCGCTGCTGTTATTGTTGTATAAAGTTTCCTTCGCCCCAATTATACCACCCTTCTGGTCGCTTACCAATCTCCTCATCCACAACGGTTGTTGTTCCTCTTTTCGATAGAACAACAACACTTTCTTGGCAATTTCCTGCTCAATTTCCTATGCAGGAGATGGAGTAAGTTTGTTTGTTTGAAGCTTAAATTTGCAATTTTGTGATGTGTTGAATTTTGTACATTTTAAAGCTTGTTGAAAGATGAAAATAGAAAGCTCAAGAGTATTCCATAAAGGAAAGTTTTTATTCAAGTGCGATGGTTGGACCTTATTACTTAGAAGACGTGTTCTTCCAGTTGAAAATTTTTGCAGATCTCCTTCTTTTAGTTACGTGAAAGTTTTATTAAGTTAACATGTTTTTTTCTCTCTCTCTCTCTTTTTCTCTTGATAGGTAAGTGTTTTGGGATCTGGAATATGTTCGGTTAAAAGTGCCATCACACGACGAAAAATGGAGAATGCAATGCACAGACTTGGCACAGGTTTGCTTCAACAGATTTATGTTTCGATTTGTTGCATTACATATCATAGATCGAGGTGGAAATTCTAAAGCCTGCCAACCTGCTGCACAGATTCTGGCTATTTAAGTTCGCTGTACAATATTGGGCCCATCTTAGAGTTGTTCGTACGATATTAGGTTAGCTTAAGCCTCGTCATTGTAGTCACTCCCATCTTCCACACAATCATAACTAAAACATTTTGGTCAGTTTTAGACAAAGTTCATGTGTATCATAAGCGTATCCGAGCAGTGAGACTTTAAATGTTTCGTCTGTCGAGACAGCACTCTTGGGCGAATCCTCAACATTAATGCTGTTGCAGGTGTTGTCTTTTGCGAAATATTTTTAGTGAAGTTTAGGACGACTTTAACGCGAATATGATTGTTTTTTTTTTAATTCGTTTTCATCTGTATCCTTAGCTGTAAAGAAACATAATTATACCTTGCCAGTTCTATGCAACAAAGCTAGCTATCAATGTCGTCTATAAGAGTCATCAGTCTTACAATGAACGCAAAAGTTAGTTTTAAACGTCTTTAAAGTTGTTGGCGTAGTGAAACATCAGTGCGTCGTCGAATTCGCTTTCATAAAACTTCAATCACAATCATGAAATGAAAGCAACTTGACAAATTGGCGTAGGTAGGTGATCCAACTTTAAAAAACTGCAATTTATGTCTCTTTAGTTTGTTCAGCTTTCTGCTGCGTCGTACATGTTCCTCTTAAAAGCGGCAAGACGTGGGTTGTTTTGAAGATCCATCCACTGAGGACACTATTCCTATCATCTCAATTGATATTGCATTTTTCCTCATCACAAGAAAAAAATCTCATTTCCCAGGTACACACACACACACAAAGCCATAGTGCTTTTTCCATACCTTTTGCGTCCGTATCCCATTTTTGTTGTGCTTCTGAACGCTTCGTGAGCGACAGATACACCGGGGGCACAGAGAAAACGGATGGCAATTTAACAATCGATTTTCCACTTTCGCATTGACGCCTTTGGCTTGGCGCCGTATGCTCTCCCAATGCTGATCGATCCGTTTTCGTTCGTCTGTATTATGTATGTGACCCCGCATTTTGTGGAGCGGATGATTCTTCGATTTCCCGCCCGCTGCTGGACGCCGGTAGTGAGAGAGAGAGGGTGGTTTGCCGGGGAGTTTAATCAAATTTATGCTCCAGATTTATTTTCCACGTTGTGTCTCGGGTCTCTCCACCATCTCACGTACACAAATTAAAGCGGAGAAAAGTAAAAGCAGATGGAGAACCAGTGTTGGAATCGATGCCAACGAAAACTAGTGCGCTAAACTAGTGGGAAAATTGTTGCCAAATGGAATGGGATTGAGCAAAAGAAAAGAAAAACGATGGGAAAAATCAAACGGAATCGTTGGACGATGTCCTTGTGGGGAATGGAACTTATCCTCCCGATAACTAGGAGGCACCTAGCTTCAGTATCGTTTTTGCTCCTCGTACCAAATTGCAATCTCTTGCTGCAGAAAGGACAAAGGTTTCCATTTTTCTTTTCTTGCTTCGTGCTAACCTTTCACCCCGGATAGTTCAATTATACTGAAGCTGCGGGTTCCATACAGCGCTAAATTTCCTTATGTGCTAAGTAGCTTTTCTTTCGTTCTGCTGCTAAGGTTTAAGAAAACGGTGAAAAGTAGGGAAAATTAAAATAAATGTTAATCATGTCGGGGGGGTTTTGCGTAACTTCTCCGTTCGATCAATCGATCGCTGTAAAGAGCCAATTTGTTTGAGTGTCTTTCTGGACGTGATTGATGCTAAACCAGGGACGAAGAGAGGGACTGGATTTTTTAATTTAATTAAAGAATTCATCATAATTTACTGAAGCGTCCTAAAGCGCTCGAATAGATAATGTTGTAATGTTTCTTAGCTTTCATAGAACTTACATAAATAAATAAAAAACAAAACATAATTGCGTCGATATCTTCTGCATTATTTTGGCGTTGTGTCCTTGCGCTTGATACGGATTTCGGGTGGATTATATTGCACGAAATGTTATGACTCGTCTCATTGCCGTCCACTTTTTCGCTTAATTTCGCTCTTCTTTGGCACCACAAACTCCGGATGGCATGTCCTGCCCATTTGCTGGCTTCCTGTCATTTACTCTACCCGTATGGATGGTTCTGCACCTGTAGACCACCCAACCACCTGCGCTAAACCTTCGCCCAACTTAAGGAAACATAAATTCTAGCTATTTATAATCAATTGGAGGTATTGATTTTTTGTGTTTCTATTACGGTATGAGTTTTTTTTTTCCCCTAGCCGTTGTTTCGTTGTCGCATTTTGAGCAGAACCAACGCATTTTTAAAATCAATCGAAATCAAAATCGCGTGACTTGCGACCATTAATTCTTAGCTAGTTTTTGAAGGTGGCAAGTTTTTTTTCTTAATTTCTTTTCATACACCTTCGTTTGCTGAAGCAGATTCTCTAGTTGCGAGCTTGTGGGTGTGTGAGTTGTATTTATAAAATGAATTCATAAACAACAAAAAGGTGTGATCCACTCGTGTCGATCGATTAAAGCTTTTAAAGTTATAAAGTTTTCGTTGCTACCTGCCCTTTTTATGATGTAAATATACAGTTTAATTAGTCTTTTGTATAGTCCATCGGTAGATATAAGAATATCCTGTAAACGCTCAACAGGAAAGCATACTGGGAAAGCTTTAAACAGTTTCCCTTGAAGCTGTTTCAGATAAAGTTGCCCCTTTTTTATCGGACAGCTGCTCTAGAAACATATGCCAAACACTGTACGAAATGGAAACTGAAAACAAATAGCTCAAAATCTGAAGCGAATTTTTTGGCAAGGAAAATTTGTACGAGGAAATGACCACAAAGCGAACTGTTGATTAGTCAAGGGAATATTCCTTGGAAAACAAACATAAAATACTTAGGTGTCTAATTTGACGAACGGGGGACTTTTAAAACAAATATTGAAAATATTCTAGTAAGAACGAACAAATTTATTAAAAGTATGTACCCTTCTCTTAATCGCAGATCAAAATTGAATTTAAAAAACAAATTACTTTTGTACAAGGCATTTTTTCGACCAGTACTAACGTATGCAGTCCCAGCTTGGAAGAGCATCGCATTGTCACATCGTAAAAAATTACAAGTATTGCAGAATAAGATATTGAAAATGATCATAAATGTTCCTCCTTGGTTCAAGAACATTGATTCAGTTAGCAATCTAAGCCATGCTGGCTTTAACTTAGGTTAATTTATCTTTTTATTTATCCTTTATTTTCGTTTTTATTTATCATAGTGTTAGGGCTAGGTTAGGTTGGATTTAAATTAAAATATTTTTTGGGTTGGGTTGGGTTTTTTTGTGAATTTTTCCCATATTATAAATATTAAACCACAATTGATAACGGTGCGAACCCATTGTTATTAAACAAAATTGTTGTTGTTGTTAAACAGCGCTATAAATATTAAGTCCAAAATAAACTACTGCTACTACCACTACTACTACTAATACTACTACTGCTACTACTATCGGAAAGCTGCAATAAATTAAGTTTAAGACTAGTAATTTACGAATCAATTCTGACGACTGTTTAATAAGAAGTGCAATATTGCTAGGTGCCTGTGGAAATTGTTGCACTTACATACTTTCATACATTCATTCGGTGGAGAAATTAAAAAATTCAATATTACTTAATTTTTAAAAGGCGTGAAGAAAGTGCAATAAAATTCAAGATCAGCTTGTAATAAAAAGGATTCAAAGTTCACATCACAACACCTTCTATACTTAGGTGAAAATTTCAGAGATTGTCGTCATATTGGTTTTGTCTACCAAACATACATTTCAAACTAAATTCAAACTTTATGTTAAAACGCAAATACAAAAAAAAAAAAAAAAGAATGCACCTTCAACAATGCAAATCAGAATCTCAAGCTCAAACACGTGTCACCTCGGTAGTAGGACCGACTAGCAATGCTTCCATCAAAACTCATCTTTGATTGACGCACGAACGGATTTGTACCACCTTTTTTTTTTGCAAAGCACACAACAAACAACACGGCGCACAAAGCCCCGTGAACTCTTATGCAAGTAGTGTTGCAGTTGCCAATGATAAAGCGGGTACGGTACAATCGCTCTACCAGCAGCAACTTGCCACTGATAATATAGAAAACAATCATGCCCAATGCTGTTGGGCCTGGGTGTGTTGTATCATTGTGGTTTTGTGCTTCTGCGTTCGCTGCCGAATGAAGCTCTCTTCTTCTGCAGGTGTTTTTTTTTATACCTTCTGTTCTGCTGACACACAGCGCCCAGGGCCGCGTGTACTCATCGATCGGTTCGATTTATGTTTAATTGTATTACTCCTGGCGTGTTCGCGATTCACACGGGGTGTGGTATGGTGTGGCACATGAATCACTCGGCGATCGGCAGTGCCAGAGGAGATTAAAATAATTCTACGTTTTTTTTTAATACCAACTACTGCTTCAGATAGGGGATGAAGAGCGCCCAGAGAGAGAGGGTAGGAGAGATAGCCACACGCTTGATATGGTGCAAGGGATTCATCCATCATCGAATGGAAATTAGATTATATGAGTGTGACTCTCCGACAGCAACACACGCACGCACGAAGGAATCTACCGGGAGGGATTTGTGTCGTTAGAGTGCTCTCTCCACATTTTGTGTTCGACCACACCAGCATGTGGAGCCGCCGGGGTTTGTAATTGAGCAGTTGCGACTTCTCCAGTTCCAAGTTGGTGTGACAACGGGAAGCCCTCGCGCGCCATTACTTCGTTGTGGAAGACAGAGCCGAGTAGTTCTGATGTGTTGTTGTGTGAGCGCGGCAGCTACAGCAAACTGCGCTAATATAGAGAGGGTTTAGTTTAGTATTTCTAAATCCTCCAAAGGCCCTGACGCGGGTGGCCGGTTTCTAGCCGGACCTACGCTGGACGCGAATACGTAGGACCTAAGCCGCGGCTGGACATAAATGCGCTCGCTCGCTCTTCCCGAAGAGAGCGCGCGTCTCTGGGGGTGGTTCGTTTTTGCTGTTGCTCGCCGGGTCCGCGTTTTGGCTGTGTGTTGTGGGGTACAAAGATGTATGTGGTGTTCCCTTTGCGTTGTGTGGTGCCAGTGGTGCCTCTCAGTCGATCGTTGACATTCGTCGAACGCTGTAGAAAGTGGGCAGCCAGCAGCAGTAGTAGAGTTGACGGTAGTTTCTGGTTTCTGGAGTCTGCTAGTTTAGTTATTTCTGGTGTTGGTGGATTTCTGTTTGACCCGCCTGCAAGGGCCCGAGATCATGGTGCTTGGAGTGCGTCTGTGAAAAAATAATTTATAGCACTGGAATGCTGCTCCGGTGCGTCGTGTGTGTGTAGGCTACTAGAAGGGAACGTGTCGGAAACGTTCTACATCTTTGCGTAAGAGGAGTTGCCGTTTGTGACGTGTGTGTTTACGAATCTCGTACAACAAGTGCGCAATATAGATAGTGCGAGGAGACAAGGAGAGTGTGTGTGTCTTGTGGGGTGCTGCTTTGGTTGGTGATCAGAGATGGTTCTAGGATTCGAAGTTTTGTTTGCCGTGTCGTGTGTCACAAGTGCTAAATGATATTCCGAGACCATTTCAACAGTGTGAAAGATTTGCCTACTAGACGGATATGCGTGCTTGATGTGTGATTCTTTCCGTTGAGACCTGTTTAAGCTCCCCATGTTTGTAGTGCAAATTATTATACATCCTACTCCAAAGTATCTGGATCAATTCTTCTTCCAAATTCGAGTGTTCCATGCTCTTAGAGTTGTCTCATCTAATTCGCTTCAATAATTAAACCTAAATTAATCAAAAACACTACCAAAGTCTTCCCAAGGTGTAGCGCAAAATTTAATTACGAGTAGAACCGGTCCCCTGTGTACCCCTTACAATACAGAATATTGATTGGTAGCCAGATGGTTGAGTGGTCGACTGTGTAGTTCGTCTGAGCCCTATAAAAATGACACGCTGAAACGTGTTTCAAGATGCTTCTCAAAGTGTGATTGCGCTCCAGTTTGTTTGCTCGTACTGATACTGTTATCGTTCGCGGTTTGCTGTTTCTAATCAATCACAGTTTCGCGATGCAACGATAACATTATGTTACATTTTTTGCCACTCGAAAGGATCGAAATGTATGCGAATTGCTGTTGGAAAAAGATAAAACGCCTTTCCTTATAAAAGTTATTCTATGCATCGTGTAGAAAACTTGTGTTCGATGAAGTGCACCACGCGCATTTTGCTGTCGGCATTTTGCGCCCTGTTGTTGTTGTTGTTCGATTCGGTATGGTCTCTTCGTCTGCGTGGTGATAAGTAGCGCAAGATGATGACACAAGTTGGTGTGAAAAAACAGAGTCACAGATGGCAAAGAGCGGCCAAGGACTGGAAGAAATGGAAGCGATGCTTCTTTCAGCGGATGTTGTTGTTTCATTGGATTTATAAAGACTGTGAGCCGAAGCCGAAGTTCGTCTTTTGCGTTTTTTCCCTCTCTAGTGACGGAAAGAGCTTGGTCATTAAAACGATCCCATGGAATACGATTAATGGAGGCGCGCGCGCGCTCTATGTTGCTGATGGAAGTTATTTGGAAGATAGAAGTATATCAGCGAAAATTTTGTTTTTTTAGTTTGTTCCTTTTTTTTCTCGCATCAGCGATCCCTGGCTGATTGTAAATAAATTCGTACATGATGTCTACCAGATGGTGTGTAGGATGGAGCAGCAGAAGAAGTGTAGAGAATGGCATCAAAGTGTTATGGTTGTAAAAAAAATATTTGAAGAGCGTCTCAGCTTTAGAATGCGAAAATGCAGCAGTGTTTTCTGATGTGTTTTGAAATTGCTTCTGTACTTCCTCTTTTCCCATTACTAATACTTATTTCTGTGCAGTTTAACAGCACTTTATCAACCTCAGATGCTTTTAATGATTAAAATTAACGACCTTGAAGCAGGAGCACGACCAAGTACGGCAGTGGTGACAGTTTTAGTAGTAGGAGCGAATTATTCATTCTATTGTACCGCTGGAAAGTGAATTGAGTGAGAGGAAATATCATCACTACCAACCTCCCCCCGTACGCGATCCTACCCCTAAGCGCACACACCACCAATGTTATGCATTCCGTTGAACTTTCGTCCGAAAAAGATCACTCACTGCAGGTACGACGAGATTTGCCGGCGAAACATTTGGAAACACCCACAACACATTACTGCACTTTTACTATTCGCCACGAGCCGCTTACTCCCACGACACACGCAATGTTCCACGCGAAGCTACAACAACAGCACAGCAAAGTCTTGTGAAATGATGAATGCATTGTGATTTTGGTGCACGCTTTGGTAATGAGGTTTTTAAACGGGCAGCCAGCCGGGTGGTTCACATCCTAACTGGCACGCTTGGTAGATTCCATTGATCACATGTACACAGTTTTTCACACCAAAGTAACATTAATCACACTTGCCTAATGCTGTAATAATGATTTGAAGTATCTAACTTTATTCTACAAAGTCTTAACTAATTACATGCTTTTGATTTTTAAAAATGAAAATTAAAAGTGCGTCGTTCGGTTCTTTGTCTAGGCGAACCAATTTATTGTTCGGCTTGTTTTACCTGTATTTTTCTTTAGCTTTTTAACTTATTAAAGAGAGTACTCGTTTGTGTTATTTTCAAGTCAAGGGGAGTTGGAAGTGTGCACACTCCATTTGCTCCGTTTAAAGGAAATCGGCGTGACTAGAATGTCCGATAAGAGGCGGAAAATTAGCACGTTTTGCCGTGAATAAATGTAAGCACCACACGTTGGTTTATTAGAAACGCTGTTCGGTCGTTGCAGATCTGCTCTCCCGCACACATTATGGGCGGAATTATTCGTTAAACAACTCCCAGACACCAGCTCCATAGTGGGACAATTTGCTACCAACTAACAAGCACTAAGAGCTAATGCAACAAAAAAAACGAACGTTTAAAAACTGCAACATGCGCCTGCCTACCGATTGCAATTATTTTTTCTTTTTATTTCGAGTTTTAATATGCAGCTGCCGTCCGTTGCCCAAAGCTGGCCAGTTGTTGCGGCGGTAATGCTTAAACGGGCAACTTTCCTCCCCCTCTCTCTACCTAACCTATTCACTAAGTAACCCTCTCCCAATCACGTGGTTGCTTTAAAATTCTCTTTCCATTTTCTTGAGTATGGTACATGGAAAGACAATAAATACACCGTACACCGTACCCGCCTGCGCGCCCTGCACACACCCGTTATACAAAGTCACGCTCGAATCGGAAGGGAACACTAAAAAGTGCATGCCCAACGCTCAACAACAACGAAACGGACCAAGAGAGACCATGTGACTTTGGTCCACATGGCGGACAGTAGTTTGGTGTAAGAATCCACCATTGCCGGTTGGCGTTCTTCTTTGGAACTTTACAAAAGAAAGCGAAAAACAGCAACCGCGTGTGCCCCATATGGGCCCATTTCGAGGGTGATCTGCCCGTAAATGTGTTCCCCGGGGGTTTTTTTTTTATTCACATACAGCACACCAAATGCACGTTTTTACAAACGCACGTTTAGCAGTGGCCATATGAGGCAGCAGCATTGGTGTTCTGACGCAAAGATTAGATGGTTACTGGATGATGAGTGTTGTGTAAACAATTTCAAAATAACGACGGCATCATGACATCAAACAAAGGAAAAGAAAGACAGACATGTGACTTCAATTGCTTCAAGTCAATGCGATGTAGCGAATGGGTCAGAAAAGATTGTTTGGTGAAGCAGTATTTGGTTGTGCGTTGTATCGTAGAACTACACATCCAAAAAGCTGATACTGAAATGGTTGTCTGGTACCGTTCTCATGACATGAAAAGCCTACTGGAGCTATTTATTTATATTTTTACATATAGTTAGCGAAAATCCTTTTGAGTGTCTTGGGTTTGAACGCGATTAAATGGGTGTTTTAGTTATCGAAAGAATCTATCCTCCTGAGGCATGTTGAAGAGAAGTCATTATTTCTCAGGAACTTGAGTAATTTCCGTCACTTGTGAGCTTGACTGGCGTTCCTGACGGAAGTGCACTTAGTCCTATCCTTTTTGCCCATCAATGACTACATCAATGTTCTTCCAACTGTGTGACACCTTCTTTTTGCTGATGATATCAAAATCTTTCTCCCCGTGTCTTTGTCTTCCGACTGTCGATCTCTCCAACGCTCTCTTAGTGACTTTTCTGTTTGGTCTGTGAACAATGGGTTGGTGCTCTGCCCAACTAAATGTTGTGTCGTCTCTTTCGGGAGGCCTTCTGCTGGTCGGCTGTTATAGGACTACTCCTTATACGCCACCCAAATAAGTAGAGTAACCACCATGAAAGATCTTGAGGTCTGGTTGGATGAGGGACTCTCAACCGATGAACACATTAACCATGTAGTTAATGGAGACTTCTTCTACACCACATAGTTTGTTAGCCGGTTCTGAAACTCAGCTTTGAACCCAGGTCCTGTCGCGTGAAGAGAGGTTCCACTGTCGCCTCTACCATCGGCTCGAATCATCCAATCCTGAATAAAAAAAATCCTTCATTCAATTAAGACACGTTTGTATATAAAAACGCTAGCAGATGATTAAATTAAATGCTATTGACAATTCGTTACACGTGATTGCGGCTCGCCTCACCCTCGAAAGCATTGCATCACGTGCCCTTTCATATAAATTGTGCAGTGAGTGAGTGAGCGAGGGAAGCACCACAACCCCCCGCTGTATAGGTGGCAAACGAATCGAGCACAACCGTTGGTTCGGTGTCCAAAAGTGATCCAAATGTGTAACATTACTCTTCTGCCTACCTATCCGCTAACGGGAAAATGTTACTGCAGTGCACATGCTGCCACAAAGAAGGACCCCACCCTGCTTCTTCCTAAAGAAGCGGAAGGTGTAGAGTGTTTTTGACACGAGACTTACCTGTGTCCCGCCGGTAGTTGATGGACCGCGGACATTCTGCATTTTCAAGCTTTTTTCGTCACGTTGACACGTCCCGACACGTGGAAGGCTCGTCGGCGAGGTAGAAGAACGCAACGAGCAGGACACAGTCCCACGTCAGTCTTAGTGGAAGACGTCCTTTAACACGTTACTTTGACATTTGTGTATTTGCCACAGGAGGGTGTTTCGGACGGTAGGGGGAATTGGCATTGGTTTCTACTGTTTGTATCGTAAAGTTACTGCGCTGCGCCTATCCGTTAGACTTGAGCTAACCACTGTATTGTTTCACGGTCGTTCGCTGGAGTAAGTTCAGCTTTCTCCAACAAAGTATTCAATCATTTTAAGAAACACAATTCTTCCATAGTACGAAAAGCTTACAACAACAACGGGTGTGTTATGTTTTATTTTGATTTTATTCTTCTTCGTTTCAAGCGCAAAATTCCTCCTCACAAAATCCGTTAAAATTAATTAGATCGAAAGTGAAAAGTAACGTCGCTACTAACAAGTGCTGCAGTGTGACTACAATTCAGTGGTGCATTTTGTTGGCCGGTTCTGTAGCAAGTGTTGTTCGTGTGCGGTGTGATTAGTTGCAGACCGACGACGGGATGACGGCGCGAATGAGATGGTTTTATCGTGAATTTTAAATTCCTTCCACTTATTTTCTTTGCATGTGTTTCGTTTGTTTGTTTGTGTGTTTATTACTGTTGCACAAATTCAATACAGATTAGAGTTTCTTGGGTGACGGTGGCTAGTTTATCTAGACGTTGACTTTATTCGTCTCTCTCACTGGTTAAAGCAACTTTTCCATTGTGCTGCACATTTTTCGTCAATTTTTTTTGGCGCTATTCGCATATTCTCTCCACGTGGTGGATGATATCATGAAATCCTCTTATCGTTTCCCTAATGTGCATAATGTGCATCCACTGTTGTACACGGGCTCCCCAAGTGCAGTGTGTTAATATGTTACGTAAAGAAAAATCAAAACGAGAGCAGTAAGTCACTGCGCTTGTTTGTTGCAGTACAATTGAAAGTATCTTCGCCAACAGAGCCAGCATTGTAACGTGGGCAAAATGTGGTGCGCGCGCTGTTGGGAAATTAGCCCCCAAAATATGTGTGTGTGTGTGTGTGTGTGCACACACAGAGGGGATCCATCGTAAGCCGGTGGTGCCGCCTTTTTCCACTTGAGCAACGGTGAAACAACAAAACAAAGGAGACCAGAAGACCCCGTTCGAGGTGTGCTTACCGTGCGTCCATTATATTTAGAAGGGCTAGGAGTTTTCATCGACATCCATCCATATTGGAAGCGGTAGTTCAGCTTTGTTTTATGAAATTAAACACAGAAAAAGTGTAGTTTTTATGTAGGAAAATGAATAATCAAAATCAAACTGGCGTTTATCTTCCTTTAAAGGTGGCTTTAACTTTAGTCTTTGTGGCTTTATTGTGTTCGTTCAAGTTTTTGTGTGAGCTGTAGAGTCTGAGAAAATGAAAGTCTCTGTTTTTTCGGTGAAGTGATGATGAGCCTTTGACACTGAGGATTAGTTTTTGTTTATTTTTAAAGTTTTTTACCTTGAACGATGTGCCGGTTATTATTACATTTTTCACTTAAATCTGTTTCTCACTGTACACTCCATAACTCTACTTATGAACTGCTGAAGATAGTTTTTTTTACCCTTTTAGTCCTTACTATTTTGCACATTCTAACCACAAGCATTCTTATTGTTTACATAGCTCGAACTATTGAAACTTTCTGTTGCGATGCACGTGCAATTTACGATAAATCTTCGACACGCAATACTCGATAGCACACCGATCATAGAACGTGAAAGGCAACATGGTATAGTTGCGTAGTGTGAGGGTGTAACAACGACAAACCCGTAGTGTTGTGTGTGTAGTGTGGTTTGAAGAGAAAAATAGTGGACACAAACTTCACGTAGTTGTTTTTGTTTTTCACTTCCCGGAAGCGGCCATAATCATATAATGCGGCTTTATATTTGGTAATTTTGAATTATTATTTTATATTAAATCATTCTAGCTCTCATACCGGTCATCGTCGTCAAATTTCTCACGCGATATAATTTTAAATACCTTCACAAAATTAGTAATTTACCTCTCTAAAGTCGTACAAATTAACATATGTACAAACGATTGATTTACATCTGAAGGTAACGCTTCTCCCTCACGAAAGGACCTGAATTAAATGACATTCGACCGACCTAAAAAGTTTATCGTTGACAGAAACCGGACAAGAACCGATGGAAAAAATTTCCGGGATCAATTTCGAAACCACTCGCAAGAAGGAGCGCGCTTCCGTGTCCCATTTTTGCCTACATCGCCGTGTGACCTTCGCTTTCGAACCTCGGTCGGTCAGAAGCCGTTTGAATAGTTTGTTTTAACTCCCGGGTGGGATACCCTATTTTCTCACCCTCCCACCAGTTTAGCTGCTTAGTCTCGAACCCATGTCGAAGCGGACAAATCGGTGGTAGGAAAATAAGGCCACCAGAAGAGAGTTTTCGGTCTAAGACTACAACCACGAGCCCACCCCAACCCAAGTCGCTTAAGCCACCGAAGAAGAATGTGCGAAGTGTGAGCCTGAGCCATATTAAAAATCAACCTCATTTTCTTTCATTACACACCACTTGCTATGTGTACAGTTTCTTCGTAATGTACATTTCGGTGGTTCGGTAAAATAGTTCGATACAGTCAACAGCGCGCGTTAATCGGACATTCGAGACGAAAAGAAAATAAAAGCAAAAAAAAATCGATCAAGATAAGCGCAAGAGAATCAATTTTTGGTGGAAAATCCCGCGAGTCACACGGTGTGTGCGTGTGTGTTTAGTTTTGGAAGGGTGTAGTAGTAATTCGGGGCAGCAGCACCCACGAATTCCCCAAATTTGTGGAGCAGAAACACCGAAACAAGAGTGACAAAAGAGCGAGAGAGATGGTGAGAGGGTTAAGGGCAGATTTTGACCCCGATCGATTGAACTCAATTGGTTCGAGTTTATCCTTGTTTCGATTAGATCTTTGTGGAAAATTTGGTGTCCTAAAAGGTTCCGTTTGTATGTGTGTATGTGTGTGTATGTGTGTACAGCAAATGGAAATAAATATGGACACCATCAACAGTGAAAGGAACGGAAACGTGGAACGCACGCCATTCACAGCCATACTTCCTGTGGCATATTTCGGTGTACCCAGAAAAATGAATGACGGCAACGTTCCGAAAGTGAGCCCGGGGATGATGTTTTGTTTGTCCCTTATCGGCCATCGTGTGTTGTATCCGTTGGCGCGATCTTGGTTCCCCCCACCCGTCCACAACACTCTACAGGACTCCTTTACGTTTGTTCAGCCCTTCGGCCATCTTCAATGGCCTTCCAATTGATGTGTGTGTGTATGTTGAGAAGGGCAGTCAACTCGCTCAACACTTCCACACCACTAGCCAGCTAGATTGGGATGTTGGCTTCGTCGGGACACGTTGATTGGTTCAATCGGCGTCCGGCGTGATGGAAAACTTTATTCGCTTTCGTTGAAGCGATTTTGGGGCTTTTTCTTCCAACCGCTAGGGCTTTTGTGTGGTGCGCGCCTGCTTGATTTAAGGATGTTGGTGTAATGTGGGAGGAGGGAGGGGGTTTGGGGGAATGGTGGGCGCATTGTGGTGGCCGTATAGGTGCCGTTTATTGCGTGACAGTAATTAGGTCCCGAGCATCGACCAACCTCTCTGGGGAGAGCGAGAAAGGGTGTCTAACGTTCACGCGAGATTCCTTCTGACGTGTGAAGCGGTGAGGTTGAACCGAATAAAACTAATTATCGCAACCATGCATGATGGGTGTTGGTGATGGAATGTGTGCTTTAACTGGCCTTTCTCCGATGACCCGTGGTTCAAGCGAGGACGAGAGCTCAGCAGTATTTATTTAACATGCCATCAGTACACAGTACTGTTTGCGGTTGTGTGATTGCTGGAGTTTTTTTTCCACCAAAAGAGACATTTTAGGTTAACTTGATCCATAGGAAATAAGATCGTGCGGAAATAAGATATGCTTTTGCTTTGTTATTGGTTTTTCTTTACATTCAAGAATTGAGTAAGCATAACAGATGAATAATTCACGGATCCATGTAATTGCACCAAATTTTCTTACTAGTTACAAATTACAACATTAGATGTATGTTATCAATTGCACTCAATACCAACCAGATGGTGGAAAATGGATGCTTTGAGCGTAAAGCATTGATTGTTCTTGTTAACTACATGGCACTTTATGCACATGCAAAATCCTTATGCGCACAACAAGTATTTCAATTTTACAATGAACGAAAAGTTGAAGGTAAATGAAGGAAATTATTATTCGACAGCATGAAATCAATAGAATATCCCCCTTAATGTTGCCTTCATACGACAAATTCTGACTGATTTATTTCAAACGACTTTTGTTTCCAACAATATTGTAATGTTTCTTCTTCCCTATTTTTTCTCTCCTTTTATCAATAGCGGTGTTCCCGGTGCCGGAGCATCGAACACAGCCGGTGGAGGCGGCGGTGGTGGCGGTGGCGGCGGAGGCGGTGGTGCAAGAGGCGGCAGCAGTATGTATTCCGCACGGCATTCGGTTAGTTCGTCCTCCGGTGTCCTAATGGTGGGCCCAAACTTCCGCGTTGGCAAAAAGATCGGCTGTGGCAATTTCGGAGAACTCAGGCTGGGTAAGTTAAAACTGTATTATTAGGCAGACATTTTTTTTTAATCTTAGATATTCCAGGAAAAAAAATTGACGTTTTATAAATCCGTTTAAATGATTCGAATCTCAAACACCCCAATATTGTATCGGTTTTATGAATTAAATAGTTGGCACAGTACAATTTGTGTTCCAATCTGTGCCGCCTGCATACCGATCTCGAGACCAGCGTCAGCAGCACACGCTCCCAACTCTGTTTCGAAGCTGGCTACGGTAGCATTCAGCTTTGCCCCATCAATTGCCAGCGAGATAGGCAAGAAGAGCAGTGGTTGCGGGAAGGAGCCAATCGTTCGCACGTAGCACTGACGACGCAGTGTGGTTTGTTGTGCTGTCGACAGATCCGAGCCGTTATAGTTAGATCCATTGCAGGCAGTTAGATTAGCCAGAAATTCGGATGCACCTTCATCCGCGGCCACAACGTCTTCGGCAATGTTTCCTGCCAACTCTTTCAGCTCTTGCCACTTAGGATTGATGCAGTTGAAGCCCTTGTCCGCAATATATCTGGCAGCATTTGTTGGGTTTAGGTTGGTTCCGACACACCGTTGAACCGCTGATGACGCACCGTTGAATGTGGCGCTTAGCTGCTCGAGTCCTTGTTCAGTTTGATTGGCAAGAGTGTCGAGTGTGTACCGTACTGCCCTGCAGCTGCGATTAAGCGTTTGATTGAGCCGTGTAAAGCTTCGTTCGAGAAAAAGCTGTCGGAACGTGTTCTGATAGCCGCTGGAAAGCAAACGAACGATGTTGTCCATGAAATCCAGTGGTAGTGTCTCAAACCCAGTCACCAGCGTATGGAAAGCGTTAGTGTAGTTCTCCGGTATTGCGGGAAGTAATGAATCGGTCAAAGATTGGGATATGTTGAGAATCTCGTGAGAATTTGATAGAGATGACACGTTTAGTGACACATTCGATAAGTTGTCCGGCAATGGGAAAATCTGATTGTTGATCGCAATGTATGATCCGTTCGGAGCGTTGGGCCCGAGGATCGAAGAAAGATCCCAAATGTCGCGACGACGTCGACGTCGAACGACATTGACTGTTAGTCCATCGATATTAGTACCATAGTCGTCCAAACCGGTATCGGTATTGATACGATTTCCCAATGCAACCGTCACGTTAGATTGTTGAGCTGGCGATGGAATAGAAGATACCGACGTTGCTCCACTGGATGATGTTGAAAGAACTGGTCTGCGATAATAGAAAAACGGATTGCACTCGTGATGTGGTAGGATTACCTACAGGAGGGAATTGTAGAAGTTAGAACAACTCTACGATAAGTTAAGTTGTAGATGAATGCATAAACCTACCACTACAACAAAAGCTGCCAACACAATTCTATAAAATTCGCCCATTTTCGGTCACGTTCTAATGAAAACTGATCACTTTGCTGTAGGCGGTCATGTTTTTATACACATGATGCAGAAGTTTTTTGTTTTAATTGGGGCAATTCTTCAAATATTTAACTTACCGTACGTCATGGAACAAATAGAGCGCAATTTTAAAAGTTTCGATGCATCTACAATGATGCAAATTTATTGTTGATTTTGTGGTTTTACAATTCAAATTGACACCTGCACCTATTGTACAGCTTAGTTGTTTTATTATCTTCAAAGCAACGCTAAGATCTATCAGTCTGTTGGTTAACATCCTGTTGGTTTTGCTGATCAGCAACAATACGCTTTTGACATTCGGAAGTAACGGCGGATATGTCATCCAGACTTACTTTCGCCTGCTCCACTAGATCTCCAGCACACTGTAACATGTCTGCCTTGGCTGTGCCGAACTCGTTTTCCGCTTCCAACGTTAATTGTTGGGCGGTGTGTGACATGAGCAGGGTTTTACGATGCACCTCATGTAGGATCTAGAAGATATCAGGAAGAGAACTAATGTTAAAATGTTCAATCCACAGTGCAGCGTGCGTACCTTTGATATGCATGCAAGCTGATAATCATTGTCCGACCATCTATCATCTGGTTCATCCTTCAAACAGTGTGCGATTTCATTTCTAAGGTACACTTCATCCCATTCTACAAGCATTCGACTCATATTGTGATTAGCTTCCCGTTGTGCACTTCTCACCCGTTCGAGACGATCCACGATGCAATCACGATACCCTTGAAAAACCTTTTTCGCTATCCCGTCTACCGTTTGGCCCTGTGCGCATCTCAACACGGCCACATCAAGCGTCAGAAGCTTTTGGTTGAGCTCGATTCCGAAAGCGATCCTGATGCGATCGAGCATCGCCGCAACGTCTTCGGCGTACGCTTCTAGGTCGACGAGCCGGCTACTTAGCGCACCTAATCTGTCTCGGCGACTCTCGTTTGCCGCACGGTAATACGCACCCAGAATGGTTTCAATCCAAATATCGGGCGCGAAGGTACCGGCCGATATGCGGCGCACGTTGTCGGTAGCTTTATCCTGGAGGGTGGCGAAGAATTGCTCATATTTCAAAGGCAGCTCACGGGCGTAGTTAACTTCCACGTTCGAGATGTTCGTTCCACCGTCCGTACCGATGGTGGAAGAGTTTTCACGATTGCCGAGCAATATCTCTAGCCCGTTCGCGGACTGACTGACGATGGGCGAAGCTGGATCGGTTGCTGTGGTTGTCGTAGTTGTTGTCTGGAACGCTGATAGTACTCCCGTCATGGGCCATAGAAACCACCAGCCGAATCCGACTGAATATCTCGGATACTGGAGGAGAAGGATGGGAATGCAAACGAGAACATGTAGAGGTGCTTTATTGCACAGTAATGTGCCCCTATTACTTACTTGAAGCAAAATTACCAACATCACCAACTGAGAGGCACTCAGAGATGTCATCTTGTCTTCTGTCGAGCGATTAAATGTACTCCACTGAAACCACACTCGGGACGTAGCTCTGAGTGATGAATAGCTCGACGTAAGCGATGGCTTAAATAGTTCTTCATCTACCAACCAGGAGCATACTTTGGTGGAAGAACCCCTTACGTCAACACGGATCGCACTCATCTTGGCGGATACACGCGGAAATGTTTTGCTTGCACAAGTGCCTAGATGTCACTGTTTACCATCCTTCTATGCTGCGCTGCTTTGCACTCGGTCATGGTCGCATGGTCGGTGGTGTGTTGGAGAAAAGTGTATCTATTGTTTTGAAGGTCAAACTGGGCTAACCTCACATATGGTGGTAACCTGTGGTGTCCCTCGCATTTGCTGCAGCATGAGATGCGTTCGCTTCCAGCTGCTTATTGATTCCGTCGGCTTCGTTGCATCTGCTGCAGCTTGCCAACCGGGACCGGACAGACGTCAGACAGCAAATGGGACGGAATGCATAATGAGCTGTGTGTAGCGACTAGTCAACTGCTGCGGTGTGAGACTTGAAATTCTGATGCATATGTGCGAACTCCTCACCCTCGACCGTGTGTATTATGTTGATTATTCTGTTTTGCGGGGTTGTGTTTATTTGCTGCATTGCTCTACGATGGATGTGAAGCAGTCTTGGAAGTGCTTGCTTAACTTGAAATTTTTTTTACATTTTTCATATTTTGGAATGACATTCTAATCAATTATCGACTATTACTATTTACCCTACCTGTGTGTTTGTTTCCTTCACGAAATTTAATGTACTGTATTTAGTGTTTTGTATGTGTATCATATTTCTTTACAATTCTTTCAACACCTCGGTCCCCATAATCCGAATCTTTAGCCACAGGGTGGATAGGTTTTGTACGGGAGTAAATCCCCACCTTGTAAACTCTAATCGCGCACTAATCGTACAGAATTGAAGGTTACCCGTTTGCCTGACTAACGGCGGTGAACATTACCGAACTTTGAGGTGTAAGCCAAAGCCACCCCCCTTCAACAATCTTACCCTTCCACCTTCACGGTGACCTTCTTTTACTTCTTCACTGTGGGTCGCATGCAAAAACGTTCCCGAGCTTAGAGAAGGTGATGAATTTAAGAAACCACCGCCCCATGCTGAGTGGCAGCACCTTTTGCCACCTTTCTAGAGCGCGTAGGTCGATGGTCAAGCGGGGTTATTCTTTTGGTTTTCGATAAGGATCATGGACCTTTTTTTGTTTTCGACAACTTTTTTTTTCTTCTATTGTTGTTGGTTATTGCTTCCGTTTGGTTTTTTTGTTCTTCGTTTCCTTGTATAGCAAAGGCAGCTACGATTTTGGGCAGCAATCTATTGCAAGTGACGTGATAAGGGTCTATAAACTGCTCTGAACTATGGTTGTTTGCAAGAAGCGTGTACCGATATATGGCACCGATCAACACATCTGATGTGTATGGGTGTGTGTCCGTGTATGTAGTGGCCATTAGTAAATAATTCTCCTGTGAAATGAGTTTTTTTGTGTATTAACTTGATGAATAACTAGCCCAATATTGGAGATTGCGGGTTAAAATTTGAGATAAATATTCCCGTTGTTAAAAATATTATTTAAAATCCAAAACATTGCCCATTTCTTTTATCCAAATGCTGCATATTTATTGTTTACTGTGTGTGGTGAACTGTTTCGTTTTATCGCGAGAACCGACTAACAGTTTGCAACCAAACGCAAACAGAGGCGGCACGTTCATCCTTCTCTTCGATCGATAGAGCCTAGTGGTGGCCGATGGTCGAGAATATCCCGCAAGACAAAAAGGACAATTCCATTCTCATAAACTTTTGGGAAGGGATCGCTGCCAATGGTAAAACCAGGATATATTTCGTGATGTCCGACTGTTTCCTCTCCGATGGCTGGCAAGCATGGTCAAGGTGGAAGATGCTCTTAGTTGCTGGTAATCCCAACGCAATCAAATGGAAGCGTTATTTTACCCCTCGACCCCTCGGCAAGCAGTAGAATAAAAGGCATGTTGTTGTCCTCATTCGTTTGTTTTTTTTTTGCCATCCGCGCCATCAGTGGCTGTTACTTTAAAAGGCTTTAGTGAACACAGTGATACCAGTCACAAAAGTCTGCTGGACATTTTAACTCAGAACAGATTTAGAGCTACAATTGAGTTTTTCGTGCTTTGCCTAGCTTTCCATTAATATAATTGTCTTTGTAATCGAAGCGCTGAGTTCTAATGTGATTGCTAATAAAAAAAAGTCATCCAAAAGCTATAAAGTAATGTATTACAAAATCGTTACAACTCACGATACACACCCGTCACACTCGTTTAGCTTCCGCAGCTTTAATCTTTATGACCACAGCCTTTACTACTTTGCCCAGTAGGGGGTATTAAAGTGAGTTTGAACTAGGGTAGACCGGCTAAGTTCGGTTTCGAAAGCGCCACACGGTTAAGCCCTTCATTCTTGTAATCGCTTTTCAATTTTATTGAGGTATCTTTTACTTGATTTGTCTTGTATCAAATGATAGTTTTGCAGCTTTGTAAGTCGATGTTGAAACGCAATGTAAGCTTGTTGGTATACGACCAATGATTACATTGAAAAACTGACGGCGTCATATAAGTCTCTTAGGGATAGTCCATAACTTTGGATAAAGAGGCCTTCGGTTGCTAGTTTTATGAAGCAGTGAGGACCCCATCCTTCTCAGTGCTGTCTTAAGATCCATACTCAAGACACATGCATTCATACAAATTAACTCAACAAGAACAATTTATTGGCACAGATGGACAATTCGCAAGATATTAGTTAACACAACATATGTATGTCACACCACTGTCCTATCGATTGCCAAATAATATATGCAAAAACAAACAGAAACGTACCCAATAATGGCTAATGTTGCTTTTCTTGTTTCACGTTGCGTTGCTCCCTATTCTTAATAGCGGAGAAAATTGAGCGTAGCCATTTTCTCATTAGAATAAAAGCATCCATTCGCTTCTTCCGACTGAAGAGCAAGCAACGCTTTAAAACTACGCAGGGATTTTTCGTTCTACTTTTATAACATAGCGCGCGCGGGGGTGTGTGTTTCGCAAACTACGCCACGAAAAGCACCTGCTGATTTGCATTTATAATCGATGGTAATGGGTTTCCATGTGGCCGACAATTTATTGGGCCTCTTGTTTTCCGCTCCAGAAAAGCAACTACGAGTTGAACTATTCGTCGAAAATGGTATCCATCGCCGCCTAAAGGGAGAAGAAATCGTATAAATATGCCCAGCTTTTTAAGGCGTTAAAACCAATGAACACTCACACGCACACACACGCACTTTTCTAATTGGTAAAACAAGCAGTTTTAAGGCCTAGTTCTGTGGAGGCTTCCGATGATTCTCTTGGTTTCGGCTGAGTAAAAGTAAATGTTGTAAGTCGACGAGTGAGTCATACAAAAGATGGCAATGCAAGTGAATATAAAGTGTGTTTGAGCTACTGTAGAGAGCATTACCACCAAATCACACAGCCCCCGAGCTTTTGGAGCTGAAACTGTATCCGGGCCGTTACGTTTTCCTCCTTTACACCGTTTCAAGGTGATTTTGAAGGTTGTGTGTGCCTGCCTGCTGAGTAGGTCTGTAGTTCAAGCGGAAACAGTCCCACGGTTGGATGTCGTATTGGGGGTGTGTTTAAAAGGAAACTGTTGCTCGTTGATGGCGATCTGTGATAGTGCTCTGGTGGTAGCAAACGGGTATGTGGTCACCTTCTGTAACTACTGTAGCATGGTTGGGGTTATCATCGACCTGTACGAGCATGTCGTACAAAGTACCTCCGAATACCTTGAACTGAGATGGATTTCACGCACCCTGTGGTGCCCTTGGAGGGTTTAATTTAAAACTTCCTTTTCAGTCTGTACACTGTACATAGCGCAATAAACATTAAAACTGATACCAAAAGTATTCCCCACTAGAAAAGTTTTATTTTCACATTAAGCAAAAACTTTTCGCTCAAACTGACGCTCATATTTCGATTGCTTTTGCATAATAAAATCCGGATGCGTGTGCTTTTTTTCAATGTTTCCTCTACTCTCATACGGATCCGAAGAAGCCAACGAAAAAGTGCAAAAGTTCAGCAGAGTGTGTGTGCTACACTGTGTCTGTTTGTAGGTGCTCGAAATAGCTAACCTAATTTTGCGTCAGCACCTACAGCAAGAGCTGCACTATGAAAGATGATGATATATGCATTACTCCGTACTTGAAGGGCTTTCTTCACGGGGTGATGATAAATTCTTTGCCACCCCAATGCAGTCAAGAACCGGATGTGAAAGGCAACACGACGCGCCGGTTTTCGAAGCCCAGCAAACAGTGGTGGGACACGGCAGCGCAAGTGATGGTGGTGGTGTGTCCAGCATTGCCATTTTCCATATTTACCGTTTTTAGGTCTCCTCCCAGGTCTTGTCCCATTCCAATCTTCTGTACCATTAAAGTTTCCCCAGGGTGTAAAAGCTGGTTCCGCTTAGAGTGGCTAGTCTGTTCCGATCAACAATGTTGATGTGTGTGTGTGTGTGGTATGGGCAATTTTGCGTAGATGTGTTTGTGTGTAATTGCACATTTCTTGGGGTGGGCTTTCGGTGCATGCAAAACGTTTGTGAAGGTATGCAAAATAGCAACGGTAATGCTGTCAGTTATCTTCAGTTGGCGAAGGGAACCCTGAGTACAGTTTGACGGTAGTTTATGACACATTCCGAGGTGCTTATTTGCCTAATGAATGTTGAAAAGTTCAATTTGAAAACGGCCGAATTCCTCCTACTTTACTGATTTCTCTCTTAAGAATCTTAAGATTTCAGCTTATCAAAAGTTCTGGAACTCAATCCACAGCCTAGGGTAGGTGCGTTGCCTGAAATAGTTAGCTATAATCATGAGCTCTGCCCCTTCGTATGAATAATTGATTATCCAGCTCAGCTAAGACTCAATCAAGTCGAGTATTTTGAAGTGCCAAAGTGCACGCGCGTTTGATGTGCCGGATAAGAAAATTTGCAACTTGAGACTCCTTTACTCCTCAGAGAATTGTTTCTTACAATTTGTAGTTTTTCTTCTTCTTTTCTTAACGACCTCTAAAGGTCACGCCGGCCATCTGATGGCTTACTAGACTTGACGATACCACATAGTAGGATAGTCAGTCCTCGCTACGAGGAGATGATCCGGATGCGAGATTTGAACCCCGGTCTTGCCGTTTGAAGTTGGGCGCCACTATCGCCAATACCACCGGGCCGCTCGTTACTTCATTTTGGAACGTTTTAGTTACTTCATTTTGAAACGTCGTAAACTTCTAGTGGAATTGTCTGCAAATGTTTTCCTCTCGAAATCGAAATCGGCTTACTTGGCTCCATCTCCATCAGGAACTGGAATAAAGCATAGAAAAATAATCCATAACTTCTTGTGGACTGTGGACTTGTGTCTTCTTCTTCTTTGAGACACTTTGAGATGTACACAGCTACACCTGTAGCTGAAAAGTCAGTCACCTTAGTCATTATGCTTGATATGATGAGTTGGGCGTAATGAAGTACTACTGTGTCCGAAAAGTAAGCTGACATTGGATGTCAAATTTCGCGCGCCAAAAGATGTATGTATGTTTTTGACAGTTCTGCCACGTTTCAAGTCACAACATCAACCCGGCTAGGAGTGAAAATTTGTTTTCGGAGCTGCGCCAAGTGTTTTTGTCCATAATGACCATGTCCAAGTTTGTGAAGCAGCGCGCATATATCCAATTTAGTTTGCGCAATTAAATAAACGCTGAGGAAACATTGCGGAAGTTTCCTCAGCCTAAGACAAAAAGGGTTCGGGGAAGAATCTGGTTCGTAGAAAAATGTGTACAAATGGTACAGTGATTTCAAGAATGGTCGTGAGAAGGTCGAAGATGAGGACCGTCCAGGCAGACCATCCACCTCGACCGACGACGCCCACGTCGTCGAAATCAAGGATTTGGAGGTCAAAAATCGTCGGTTGACGGAATTTTTAGCCACAACTTTCAACCATATTGTTCCGCAACCGGCCTTATTCGCCAGACTTGGCACCAGCCAACTTCTGGCTGTTCAACAAGCTAAAGCGGCCGCTTCGGGGACTCCGTTTTGACACTATCGAGGAGATAGAAGCCGCGCAGCGACGGCGGAACTAAAGGACAACCCAGCAGTCTCGTTTTCCACCTGCTTCGAGGAGTGGAAGAGGTGCATTGCATCGGAAGAGAATTACTTCGAAGGTGATGACCTTCGTTTGGCCAAATAAAAAACCCTTTTAAGAACAAAACGCAGTCTTCAAACGGGACAGGACTGGGATTAAAATCCCATCCGGACCGTTCCCCCGTAGTGAGGACTGACTAATCAACTACGTAGTATCGGCAGTTTAGTGAGCCAAGCGAAGCCGTTCGTTGGCCGGCATGACCTTTTAGAGCTAAGAAAAAGAAGTACATCTTTCCTCCAATATTTAAAGAGTAAGATAAATACTGGAGTTCTGATCCAGGATTCAGATTCTTTGTTCACTTATCACGCATCGATATATTAAATAAGCTACAAAATTCTGCAGGTTATACTCTAACTTTTTGATAGAATGGCGGGTGAATTATTTTTTTGCGTACGCACCATAGTAATTGACATCAATAAACACTGTTGAACCGAATTCACCGAAGGTTTTCTAAATATTTCATCACTCGAGAGCTCTAAGTTTGTAAAATGATTGTTTACTAATACTGTTTTGTGCATTTTTTTTATTATTTCTTTTGCAGGAAAAAACCTATATAACAATGAACACGTAGCAATAAAAATGGAGTCAATGAAATCAAAAGCACCACAATTACACTTAGAGTATAGGTTTTACAAATTGCTAGGGGCACACGGTAAGTACTTTTTCAATTTTTATTTTTAACTTCTTATTATTATCTACCATCTCTAAAGTATGATTTACTTGTTCGGTGGAGAAAACCCGAACATTTTCATTTACACTGATCCTTTGAAGCGGATTTGTATAATCGTTTTGCTGCCTGCCAGTTCTCTACCGTCTTACGATACAAGCTTTCTGCCAATGTTTAAGTTATTTTCAGTTTATCTCTTTCTCTATCCTATTTGCTTTAACAATGCCTATATCGATTGGAAGAAATTAGTAACTGCTTCAACTGTTTTATTGTTCTTTACTGTGTTTAATTGTTAAAAAAAGATAAGTTTTTGTTTCAAAATTGAATTTGCAAAAGATTAAATCAGTTTAGATTATTACAGCTTAAGCATTAAAATTTGATTCAAAACTCTTCCTTTTTCCTAGTCCGCATTTCACTGTCGCTTCTTACTGTCGTGTACTGTGTTTCGACTATTCTTTTTTTCACGTTACCGTTTATGTTATCCAATTGTGCGTTAATCAATTCGTTTGTTACGAAAAGTGTTATATACACGCCTTTGCCGTTACGTCGGAAGAGAATTCTTGGTATCATTGCACGGTTACGGGTTTCGTTGCCAAAGATATGATAATCAACACAATATTTGGTACAAAACAGAAGCCGTTGTGCATGGTACAAGCGTTCTTTTCGACAAAGCGCAGCTGTGTGGTTTGGTTTAATGTTTTAGTTTACTGTATGGTTGGCCCTTTTTCGATGTGGGTCCAAAATTAAGGTATTTGACGCGGGGCTTTGTCAGGCAGAAAGAGGATGAGAATATGAAGAGAAAGACGTTGCAAAGTTTGCTGTGTGATTAAGGGTGATGTGTTGTGCTTGCCACCTGTCCATACATATATTTGCGAACTCATAACAAGCAATAAATACCGTGTGTAAGATTTTCTTCTGGGAAAATTGTACCTATCTTGATGATGGCTTTCATTTCCTTCAAAATAGTTTGTTTTCTATTTCACATACCGTATGGCTTTCATGTTCTATGTTCAAGTATGGCTAAAATTTGCTTTTAAAAATACAATTCAACTTTTAATAAAGGAGATGTTTTAAAGAAATTGATTTCATTGAATTGTATTCATTAAATTACTTTTATAAATTTAATGAATACAACCAATAGTCTTTCCTGTTTTTATCATTTGTTTAGCTTATACCCTGACCTAGATTCCTTGTCGGCCATAAATTTCTTGCTCCGTTTCTACCTAAAAGTAATATTTTTAAGCTTTACATCTTCACCCAACATTTTGCATATCTTTCTCTTCTATTTCACCTTCCCAGCATTGCTGGTGTTCTCTTTGTTACTTGTGTGTTTTCTTCATTTTCCTAATTGATTGCCTGGAAAACACATTGCTGCTGCATTTTCGTTAGTTTGCATGCGAATTGTGTGATTTGTTTTATGCAAAGGAACAAACATTTTAAAACCAGAATTTCACTTTTATATTTGTATCTATAAAAAAAAACACTTCTTTTGTACTTCCACTTGACCCTTCATACTTCTATTTCATTGATTGATTTTTCACTATCTATTTGCATTTTCCCATTGTTTGCGTGTGTGGTGCGTCCACAATCTTCACCATTTTCATTTTGCCCGTGTCCTGCCCAACCAACAACCCCACCTGCATTATACAAACACACGCAATCAATATGCACAACGATAACAGATACCCAGTCCCCACCGGAAGGGATCCCGAGGGTGTATCACCTCGGTACGTGCGGCGGCCGGTACAATGCAATGGTACTGGAACTGTTGGGACCATCGTTAGAAGATCTTTTTACGTTATGTGGAAGGAAGTTTTCCTTGAAGACTGTACTGATGATTGCTAAGCAGCTAGTAAGTGTCGAATCGCGCTCTCATAGTACATCCCCGGTGCCGGTGTTTCGAAGGAAGCACGCTCTCTCCTTCACACTTAACGTTGGTGTTAAAATTTGTGTTTCAACTCCATTCCAAAACACGTACCAAAAGCCTCTTCCTCTTAATCTCCGTCCGCCCATCAAGGAAAAGTGTCTAAGAACTAGAAAAATCAATAGCTATATGCCTGATCGTGACTTCGAGCGACTGTCTCTCTATTTGAATCTGACCCGTGTTCTTTATTTTCTATCATTTTCCTCATTCTGTCATAAAGATCATGTGTGTCATCTCGCGTTAAGGTAGAGTACATCGAAAGCAGAGGCTTTCAAATTAAATGCTTCAGCTGATTTGCTTTATAACTGCTAGAATCATCCACACCGATATCAACGATATCCATAATTGCTATTGCTTTTAGTACTGTGTTTCGCAGTATATGGACGTAAGAAAAATTGAAACTTTATTGGACTAGACTTGATGAGACTCCAGAGACACGTTGGGACAAAGTTTGGACGCAAGAACAGTTAGGAATCAACACAAAAAAAAAACGCCTTTAAACGCGCGCCGCCGATCGATGCACTCTAATGAGTGTTCTTTCTAGTGAAAACGCTTAAAACGCGCGCCTATCTCAACCAACTCTGTTCTAAGCTCAGAGTGAATAGTACATGTTTGGCTTTGTTGTTTTACTGCCTTGTTCTTTGTTTCTACAACTTTTGTACATACAAATTGTTTGATCAAATTGTGTGTGTGTGTGTTTTTTTTTTACTTTAATTAGTATTACGATAATATTGTTTGTGTAAAATTGCGACATTAGCTGAATCTTTTTTGTAATGGTGGATTTTTATTTATTTGTTTTGTGTTCAAGGGCTTTTTTGTTTACTACAATCTAATTTTGTGTGGTATTGGGAATTTTCTTGCGTATTTTTATGTTTTAAGTCGTTCATTATTATTTCAATAAATTGTTGCTTTACTTTCAATGTTTTTTATTGCTTTATTTTGCAATAAGTTGTATTACAATCGCTTTGCTAAGTGCAAAAATTATAAATTTCATATTTCTTAAATATTTAAATTTAAAATATTTAAATATTTTCAAATTAATTTCATATTTTAATCGAAAATACAGTAACTTAATTTATTTTGTATATTTTATTCTGTAAAATTTGAAATTAAATCCTACAGTTATTACTGTAGTTCTTGGGCAGAACTACATCTAATTTAAATTTTGGTATTTTCCTGTATATGTGCGTGTGCGTGTGTGTGTTTGTTTGTTTGACTGTTTGTTTGTAATTTTACCACAAATAATACCAAGTAATACCATCGCAATCGGAACAATGTTACCACATATTAAAACTATTCTTCCCGAAAACAATATTTGACAGCATGTACGAAAAACAACAACAACAAAATCAGAATTCTTTTAGCCGTATCGGTTGGATATGTATTTTCAACTGAATTTCGGATAATCGATCACGGTCCCTACCGACTTCTTGATCATGTGTGTATCCATACTGTCCATTCTCCACTATACACCACTGCTCAAGAACTACTAATGCTCCCAGGGCTCGTTTACCAACCTTGTGTGTGACTGTAGTAGTAGTAGTAGTATGCTGTATGAATCGAACGTAACAATACGGATGAGCAAGCGAAGTAGTAGTAAATTAACCACGAGTCATTCATATTCACACTCTTTCGTCTATCTTTTCTTATGTTTTCTATGTTTTATTCGAGTTTGCTGGAACTTGAGAATCAAAATTCATTGTATCCATGGTTTGAACGTTTCACATCTGCTGGTTCGGTTTTTCTTTTTCTTCCCCTTGGTAGAAGAATTATTTATTCGTTAACAATGATTCAATAAACGTTTCATTTCAACAACTGTTTGGCCACGAATCTATGCTCGATGCACTTTTAGAGAAGCTCAGAATTACGTAGTTTATCCTATCTGCAACGTAATTCGTAGCTTCGTCTGATAATCTATTGCCGTTTTTATCCTATGAGCGTTTAAGTGACCCCTTCATAATTTTCGTTAGATTGTAATCAATTGTAACATATTTGCCATAAAGCTAGAATTCTCTTTAGTTATTCAGTTATAATTTAAACATTTTCATTCTCCTCATGAAGAATTTCCAAAACAGAATTGAAAAAAAAAAACGGTTGATTCCAAAAATCGGCCATTATTTCATATCCCCTGCCCTTTTCAAATAATTTTCCATTTTGTAAATCATACTGTTATCGCCTCTTTTGGTCGCGCGAACTAGTAACTGATGGAACACATTCCTTCCCATAACGAATAAAGAAAGAAAAAAGAAGAAAGCCATCACCAACGCTATATGGTAAATGTAAAAACTGATAGCAAAAACACATACAAGAAAAACTTAATATTTGCAAGAGAAAACACATTTCCATGCCATTATATTGTGTGTGTGTGTGTGTGCTCTTCGATCCAACTCTTCAGCAAACGTTGGTCCCTTCGAGTTATCTGCGTACCAAAGCGGTTTTGTTTTAAACGAAGATGATTGTATTACTTTACGAGACAATGCTGCCATTTGCAATTAAAGTAATCTTCCGAACGTTTTCTTCTTCTTTTGGCACGTTTATCATCTCGCGTTTACGAATATTTTTGCCTTGTTGTTGTTCCATTCGTCCTTTCTCCATCACACTTTCTTGAAGTCATTGTTTAGCAGTTTCCTAAATTTTATGGATAATTTTTAAACATTTGCAGAAGAAGCATTATGTAATACGCGTTGGATTTTCTTGATGTAAGATAGGTGTATATTTCCATCCCATTTCTGCCTGCGGCCCCCGTAAATAAATGATACCGAACGATTGCATAAACTTAACTGGAATTTCAATATTAACAAAACAAACTTTAAATATTTCTGTCCTAATGCTGTGTCACTCTGAAGATAAAAACACACAGCAATTAGTAACAAAAATGTTTTTCTTTCGTCTTTCATTTTCCGTTCTTTCCTTTTAATTTATTTTCTCTTGCTGTGTTCTCCTTTCATCTTTTAAACAATCTTTGTGTATTCCTCTGTTGTTTTTTTCTATCTACCGCTGATAAACACACACACATTTTACCTTTGAATCAACATGATGCACCATTTTTTGTGTGAATTGGTTAAAATTTTATAAACTGATGCACAATTTCTTCCCCCAAAAATATAAAAATTCCCCGGAATTTGAATCCTCATTGAAATATCTAACATAATAATTGTATTTCTTGTAAAAAAAAAAAACACTAAACTAATGTGATTTATGTGAATATATGAAAACCACATTAATTGTTATCTATCTCTTTCTCTCTCCCTCTCTCTTTGTTTGCATTTTTGTGCATTCGTGTTTTTCTTTTCTCTTTCTGCTGTTCTTCTCTGCCTTCTGCTCTGTAAAACTCTTCATCATCATGCGCTTTTATGTGCCCTCGCGTGTGTGTGTGTGTGTATGATTTTGTGCAACCGTCGTACAACCAACCACAAACGCGGCATAACACACTACCTCTACTACCCCACTAGCGGAAGGAATACCGGAGGTTTACTACTTCGGGCCCTGCGGCAAATACAATGCACTAGTTATGGAATTGCTTGGCCCATCGCTCGAAGATCTGTTCGATCTGTGCGGCCGGCGATTCTCGCTGAAGACAGTACTGATGATAGCAATACAATTAGTAAGTAATATTTGCAAACGACCAAACCAAAATGTCAAACAACAAGTGTCCCAGGGCGGATGGTCAGTAAAAGTAAATCATTCTCCTTCTCTCTTTCACGCCGAACGTTCTTACTAATGTAAAATATTTGTTTTAAAGTTTGAATCACAAACTGATCACATCAAAATTTCTCAACCAACAAATAATTCTCATCACCCTCACTATCGAAGCAAATTCGGTGTTTTTGTAATGCTGTTCACATATTTTCCCATGCAAACGTTCTGAACCGATGGTTTTATTCAGTTTGTTTTACTACTTTACCTCGCAGCTTAGTATGAACTTATTATTCTTTACAAAAGTAACAGACATGCATAATTATTTGTGTTGGTAAACAGAAAGATGCGTTTGGTGTTTGTATGTGAGTGTTTTTTTTTTGTCTTTTTGCAACTTTACATGATTTGGGATTCTTTTTATTCTGCAGTTTTTATTTCTTTAGTTAACGTATTGTAAATTTTTCAAACCATTTTCATGCTCTTATATTTCTACTACCACTTCTACACTACTACAACTACTTGGTACTTACTACTACTTCGCTTATTAATCGATTTGGTGACGTACAGACAAGATTTACATACTTTTTTTTTAAATTTTTTCTTATTAATAATAATCGAGCTATAAAAGGGGGAAAGATGGTATGCTAAATCACTGTTTTTTTAACTATCTTACTAAGAAGCTAGCAGCACAAGAATGGTCAAATTGAGCGGCATGCAATCAACGACTTTGTCACGTATTTCTAAACCATCTTGTCCCAATTTAAAAGGAAGAAATGAAGTACGTGTTTACATTTTATGACTGCACCGTTGTGGCATATTTATGTGTCATTCGGTTTTGAATTGATTTTCAGTGTATAAGTACAACAAAATATAAACTTACTATGATTATTTTGTTACATTGTACACCAAATAGACTCTCCCCTCGGTAAGCGGTGCGTCTAATTTTCCTTCAAGCAATTTTTCAATTGAATCTCTTACTGGGGGTATTGAGCGAATGGAATGGCTACACGCGGTTAGAAATGGCGAGACCAAGACGAGCGCAAGTTAAGTTGCTCTGAGCAGCGTGCTCCTCTGTAAGCATTATAGTGAATGCTGTGCAAAAGGTCAAACGCTAACCGAGTCGCCGATTTAACAAAAACATGCCAGCTCTTGTACGCTCTACATCAGCTCGGCTAAAATTCTAAATCAAAAGTTCTACCGAAAGTACGCGTTCGCTTAATCCAATAACTACTTGGCGCAGAATAAATTGCGCCACCGTTTGTTTGGTGTTCTTTAAACGTATTTGGCTTCTTGTGTTTCAATTTTAAAACAACAATTGATACAGGGCGTATAAAATGTAGGGTAAAAATACAAAAATAGGAGTGAAAGATTATTTAATTTAAAAAGGCGTGTACGTGCTTTAATCTACCCATTTGAGGCATTTTACATCGATTTTTATGCTAAAGCATTCGCGTTCTACTACTGCTGTCGTCAATTGCGCTTGGAGTGCTTCAAATTTGCAATAAAAATCAAGCTTGAGCTTTGCAAATCTTGCACATTTTCTTATGTTCGTTACATATCGTTTGTTTGTCCTCGCTTTTGTTGTTAATGTCGCTCATCACTACTTAAATGGTTCAGATAGTTTTATATATTTTATTTTGTTTTATTTGAGTATGACGGCTTTTAACCGTATTGGGAGAAAATTGCAAGTATTTAGTAAACAAATCGTTTAATAAGAAGAAAACATATTTTTAACCTGAATCAAATCACAGTGAATTAAACTTTCCTACGCATCTCGTTATTATGTTGCTCTGGAGATACTCGCAAATGTTGCACGTAGGGTGTTTATAATTATGGTATGCACTGTACAGTTGGATACAGTTGCAAATGAAATTATTTTTGTTTGGTTTAATTTTTTGTCATCTCCTTCTCTCCATCGTTTGTATGGCTTCTTAGGGAGCCGATTTTAAAGGAAGCACACAAAAAGGGTGGCCAATATTCATTCGACAGCTGTTAAACGCTTGACATTTGCTATGACACTCACTTGAAACTTTTAGAACAGCGTTCCACAGGAAAAGTTGTGCTTGTGCTTGTGTGAAACCTGATTCTTCCCATTTCTGAACACTTTCTTTTTGGTCTTTGGTACACTGTTTTGCATAAAGCTATTTTTTCTGCACTGTGTTACTTCTGCAGGACGTAGAAGAACCGACTGAAAGAAACGACACAGCCAAAGCAACAATGTTGTGTGTTGCATAGGAGTAGCTACTACCATACCGTGTGGTGTTGGAGAAGGACATAGCGATTTAAATACGGGGCACTGTGTGTGTGTGAGTGTGTGCGTTGCCTTTTTCGGTGGCATTAATCCATTCGCCAGCCTGCAACCTCACCAGTTATCGATTGTAAATAGCAGCGCATATTGTTGAGTAAGAAATATTCATGAAGTTTTGACACATACTCCCTACAGTTTTGGGGCGTCATTCAAGAATTCTTTTTTGTGTATTTAAAGTATTCTTTTTCTACTTAATACACTTTTCTCGCATACCAACACATGCACAGCAGCTGGGAAGAAGGTCGTGATGTAAGCGTTTTGATGCATAATACAAAATGTTGTTCCCTGCCTCAGCGAGCGAGCTCACACACGATGACGTTTCTGTGTCGTAGCAATGTTGGGGAAATCGCTTTTCAGGTCATAGACATACTGTCGCTGGGAAGCAGTTGGTTCGTTCGATTTTTTCTTTCGCGTTCGTCCGTGAAGCCTGGGACAACGACGACGACCATTGTAGATGATACATCGTCTACCAGAAGGAGCACCTATTGGTGGGACACCTTTGACACGTCGTCCTGTTCGATGCAAATGTTGTTTTGTAATGTATGCAGTTGCAGGACATTTCTACTTTCCCTGCATCGTGTCGTACACACAAAGGTGCTCATGTGGGTAAGCTAAAAACGGGGGCATGGTGGAATTTTAAATACGAGAAGGACACTTAGTCACAACGCTCACACACAAGCGCATATTCATACGCCAACCTGATCGATAGGTTGCAATTGCACTGGGTGGAATCGGGTGGAAACCCGGCCTAAACCTACCCTTGACTTATTTTTATCGTCCGGAATTGCATTTACGAGGACAATGCTTAACGCTGGCTTACGCTAAAGTGAATTGATTTTTCATTGCCAGTGTCAATGGTTGGTTGGTTGTTTTTCTCCCCTCTGGCTAGCTTTAAATGTTACACATCGATCAATATTTTAGTGTGTGTGTGTGTGTGTGTGTGTGTGTGTGTGTGTGTGTGTGTGTGTGTGTGTGTGTGTGTGTGTGTGTGTGTGTGTGTGTGTGTGTGTGTGTGTGTGTGTGTGTGTGTGTGTGTGTGTGTGTGTGTGTGTGTGTGTGTGTGTGTGTGTGTGTGTGTGTGTGTGTGTGTGTGTGTGTGTGTGTGTGTGTGTGTGTGTGTGTGTGTGTGTGTGTGTGTGTGTGTGTGTGTGTGTGTGTGTGTGTGTGTGTGTGTGTGTGTGTGTGTGTGTGTGTGTGTGTGTGTGTGTGTGTGTGTGTGTGTGTGTGTGTGTGTGTGTGTGTGTGTGTGTGTGTGTGTGTGTGTGTGTGTGTGTGTGTGTGTGTGTGTGTGTGTGTGTGTGTGTGTGTGTGTGTGTGTGTGTGTGTGTGTGTGTGTGTGTGTGTGTGTGTGTGTGTGTGTGTGTGTGTGTGTGTGTGTGTGTGTGTGTGTGTGTGTGTGTGTGTGTGTGTGTGTGTGTGTGTGTGTGTGTGTGTGTGTGTGTGTGTGTGTGTGTGTGTGTGTGTGTGTGTGTGTGTGTGTGTGTGTGTGTGTGTGTGTGTGTGTGTGTGTGTGTGTGTGTGTGTGTGTGTACGTGTTTGTGTATAGAACTGTTGCTTGTTTGGGAAATAGAATTTATTTCCCAATGGAAATTCGATTGTGGTGGAGCTCTGTGTTTGTATAAAATGTATCACATTTGGTTGGTTCCTGCTGCACACACGCTGTACAAGGTTAAATTTATTTTCAAACCACACTTTAAGCTCCTAAAACATACAACATATAACGAAACGAGTGATCGGAAGATGGCATCCATTCACACTGAGCAAAACCGTAGCGCAGCAAGCACAAGGCTTTCGACGCGTATTTTGTTGATGTTGCTATCTTGAAGCGAACCGAACCGAACCTTTCTCGTTAATATATGCAAGAGCCTTTAAAGCTTCTCGTTGTCCTTTTTGAACTCTACCCTTAAGCCTTTTTTTATCGCTTTGAAAACGTTTTCAATTTTAATCAACCAATTCTGGGAAAGGTTCCCGGCAAAAGGATTTTCCACCAAAATTGGCAGCCTTCGGAAGCTTGAAATCATTTCTGTCTTGGTGCTAGAATTGGAATCAGCCCTTTCCCATAAGGGAGGATCGCTAGCAAAAAAGGATATGCTAAAAAAAAGGAGTGCTTCGCAATTTTCCCACTTTATGCGTAGCTTGTTGGAAAAAATTTATTTTTTCCGCGGAGGAAATATAGTAATTTTTGTTTCTCTTATTGAAACTTTTTTACATATGCCTGGAGTCTCATCGATCGAATTAATCGCATTGCGGAACAAGTATGTGAGTGTACTTGCGAAAGTTTGACATCTTACTCAAAAAAAAAAAAAAACGAAAGCAACTCACGGAATAATGTTTATTCTAATGGAAAGCACGTAGCAACAGACCAAGATCCGGCACGCGCGTTTGGCTGTCTCTGTGTGGAATATGTTGAAAAACAAATCAAACCGCTGCGTGGGAAGGTAGATTCTCCCATTTCCGTTAATCAACGCACTCCCCTCCACACCCTTGCGGCGCGTCTTTAGTGGGGTTTTTTTATCGGGAATTTGCTAAGCATGGAAAAACAACCAACCAACAACCACCGGATATGTTTTGCATACTTGATACTTATGATGAACGTTGCTTTCGGAGCGAAGGAAATATTGATTGGAGAAAATGGAGATGATGAGTGTGTTCCATTACACGCCAAGTATGCGAACCCCACGAGCGTCGCCGTCGTCTTCGCTGTAGTTTGGTGGCCGCGAGGATGATGACGGCGGCATAAGTGACAAAGCAATTCTGCTCACGAGTTCTTACTATCCTTACGCAACTCTCTCAACACTGCGTTTGCTGGCAGATTTACAAGTGGGATCGCAAGATGTGACGACGATTGGGGGTAGCAGACGACTAGGCAAGAAACAAAAATATGGAAGAAAATACTTATCCCCCTCTTACGCGTGAGCGAGCATTGAGGTTTGTGCGATGCGAAGTTCACGATTAAATTGTGATTAGTGTTGGCGTGCAATGTGTATGTGTACCTATATTTAGAATACAACTTACGCGTGTACTCTAGTAGTGAATCTCTTTGGTGGAACAGATGAGTGTGCGCGCGCGTAGGAGTCCGGAGATACTCCGGTTTTTGTTGAACATAAGCCACAGATGAACGGTTCTGTCTCGTTCCCGGCTCGTTCTCGATAAAATGTTTGTGTACGATACTTTAAGAAAAACCCCCTACAGAAAGCAGCAACGACCCCACCGCGTGTAAGAGGAATTATGTTAGGTTAGGGCCTGCTGTTGCTGTTGTGATCTTGGCCAGCAACTTCTGTCTGTTTCGTCAGTGCATTGCATCACTTGAAAGGCGTTCCTATGCCGTGTTGAAACAGATTTTGCTCTCCGGAGTGGCTGTACTTTGTTAAATAGAATAATAGTCGTCAATGGATTTGCTTGTTTCTTTTTTTTTCGGACCCAACCATATTATTTAAATCATTTAAAGATAATGACACAAATCTGTGACTTCTAACATTTCTAATGATGCTTAAACAATTCCCTCTGAAAACTAATTAAAATTATTTATTTCTCGTGCACACACCCACCCGTTGTGATTTGGCTTGGAAAATGGGTGCTACTAGCATAAAGATTGTTACAAATCTTCCCTTCCCTTCGTTCTCTTTCTGGCACACAAAACAACAATTAGCACACAATTAGTACAAAGGATTAACGTCGAAGCGACCAACCATTTGCGCCTCGGAAACTTTTCCAACAGAGAGCTTGAAGCTTTTTATTTTCCATGTCGCTCTCCCACCGTGTTGAGCATGCGATTTAAAACTGCATCCAAATGGTTTATTAAGACATTGAAAAAAACACATTGTTGAAGTTTGGTTGTTGCTTAGAGTTCCAGGGAGGGGAGGAGCTTGCTTTTGTGTTGTCCACTGTTGACGATGGGTTAGCTATATTTACAAGAACGGAATGCACGGATTACCATCTAAAATGCAAAGAAGCTTTGTTGAAATGGGTGGCATTTTAGCAATGCATTTACCTTAAGGTCGATTTTTCGTTCCCTTCAAGAAAATGTGGTAGCAACCATGACTTTCCAAAATGCAGTATAGCTCTTCTAGTTTTCGTATCATTCAAATATAGACCAAAGCTTCCCTCAAAAGCATGACGACACAGTGCTGAGCGTACGGTGTGCTAATGATCTCGTTAACCCTGCTAAACGATTTGGAGAGGATCATTATTATTGTTCCTTCATTCACACATTGTTGTGGGTAACAATTAATCGTGTCCGTGTTTTCCTTTCCAACATCACTTGGGTGAGCGATGCTGCCCTCTGTGCTTCGTTCACATTTGCTCTTTGCAATCAATCCCTCCCTTACTGACCTTACGCCGAAGAATTTTCTTCTAGTTTATCATCGAATTGGGGGTGGGGGGGAATGTCCTTATGGCGAGGAGGGACTCTGTTTGCAGAACTGATTGCGATGGCTTGTATGTTAGTGACGATTTGTCACCAGTACGGTGCTGCTGCTCGCTCGGGCATACACTGCTACAGAGAATGCCCAATACACGGGGCAACGTTGGGCCCTTGAACTTCTTAGCTCATGGGCGTCTAGGCGCTGGGGCTCTTTGGATGAAGAAGGATAATTGAGTGTTTGTGCGACACCCGACAGAGCCACCATTTTGTCCCTTCGATCGGATGATAAGTAGGCAGGGTTGGCCTCGGCTACTCCTTCATTAGGAGGTGCTAAAATGGATTTATTTAGTCCATCCTGTGTACTCCGTTAGATACGTGGCAGACTTGATACCGCCTAATGGTGTTTAGACAAAAAGCCCTGTTTCCAAGCCGAAAGTAAAGTTGTTCTTGTGGCGAAGTTTTGCAGGACTACAGATTAATGGACACTTGTTTATCTTTGCTGAATAACCGTGGCACAAGTTTCGTCACATTAGGTGATACGGAGTGTATCACAAAATAATCACTAAGTAATCATCCTACGATATTTCCCTCATGGAAGAAAGTAATCACCCTACGATATTATTGAAGTGTTCAACTGCTTTACTGTGAGCCGTGGATTAGATAGCTAAAGGGCAGGAAATTTAGCTTAAAGTAAGCGTGGCGAAGCTGTTACAACGACTACCAGGCTCCGGTACTAGCACTGATCAGGTCATGAGAACGACACCGAACGACTCAGTCGGTAAATTCTTTTTAAGTCGTCTAAGTACATGGATGGAGGAGGTATGGTAGGTAGGTACGGGGATATCCAATATCCCCATGTTGGGGATATTGGATTGAAAAACGACGTTACTAGATCGCGGCGCTTGTTCCGAGGTTAGCTGCAGCAGACTAAGACGGTAAAGCGGTTCTCAGGGCGCCTGATAACTAACTAACTAAGGTTCATCTGTAAGAGCTTTTTCGGATATTGGAAACAAAAAAGAGAGCTACGTCTAAACTCGCTTGCATAGAGTGTTGGTGATATTTTTAAACTTGCATTATCAAATCATGCTTAAATTTTTGATAGCTTACTGAACTATTCCTATATTCTAATAATAGTTTCCACTTATCGATCGATATCCATTACGCACGCCCTGCCGCACAGCAGTACCTCAGATTTGAAACTAAGTAATTACGGCACGCTTTTTTTTATATTAGGAAAGCTTAGCCATGATGTACGTCAAACGAAACTCGTGTCATTATACCGTTTATTTTTCTTTTTTCTCATACAAAGTTCTAGCCATACAGACGACACACTCCCAAAAGTTTAATGTTGCTTATGACGCACTCATCGACCCCTCAAACAGCAGCTACACATCTATGTTAAACTGGACACTAACTTGACATACATGCATGACGAGATACAAAGGACAATATGCTTATTTTATTGTGACGTGTGTAAAAGTCAGATACAAATGGAGAGCACAGTTCATATTAATCATAGAGGTGGATACGTGGTTCAAATCCAATTTGTAATCGCCGGAAGAAAGGAAAGGCTCGGGGATGTGAAAAAGGAAAGGAGTTTGCAAATACAAATTTTACACCAAAGGCCATCTGGAGTGAGCTCTGGGCACGTGTGTACGTTTAGCATTAAGCAAGAACGATAACTAATTCAACTTTTCTTCTTTTTTTCCCTCCAATTATCGCTTCACTCGTCGACAATGTGGCATCATTATGCTTGATTTAACGTGTTTCTTCCACAGCTCCATAGGATCGAGTATGTGCATAGTCGTCATTTAATTTATAGGGATGTTAAACCCGAAAATTTTCTAATCGGTAGAAATTCAAATAAACGTGATAAAATTATACATATAATAGGTAAGTAAATTTTATTCTTATAGCATTTCTTAAAAAAAATACGACCATTTCCCTTTTTTGCTTGTACCTTGCTTGCTGCACAAAACACGAGAATAAACTTTGGGTGAAGTGGGTGAACCATTCACTGCAAAATAGAATGAACATTCTTCTCACGCACCCATGCGCACCTGAGCGTTGCTGGTGAGAAACGCGTTCTCCGAGCGTGCTGTTCACTCACCGGGTGTTCATTCGGCCGACCGGGTGAAGCGTTTCGTGCAGCAGCTTGGTAAGCGAACGGCGTGTAGAATCTGTTTGGGTGTTAGCACGTGGTTGGCAGCGTGTCCCTTTGGCGCAGCGGATAGCGCGTTGGACTTCTAATCCAAAGGTCGTGGGTTCGATCCCCACAAGGGATGTGGATGCGTTCCTGGCGAGCGTGGAATGGTTTTTTATGAATAAAAATCTTTTTTTACGCTATCCAGCGTATAGTTTTTCTACTTTATATTGAAACTTATCTGCTTTTTGTGTTACTTATAACTGTTTTACAGTAGTATTTCGAGCAGTTGTGCCCGCAACATATTTTTCACATAAATTGACGTTGTTACTTTGGCTGCAAAGAATTATTGGTGTAGATTTTATTTTTAAAACGACACGTGAGGCTAAAAATGTACATGTTTGAAAAGCGTGGCATTGGACTTCACTACCTGGGAGCTCTTCCTAAAAAAACGAGCGGCATGTCAGCGGTAAAGAACGGTCTTCAGTTTGCTTGGGGGTTGTGTTTCCAACCGTGAAAAATTATTTTTAATTTTTCAACCACGCGCCACCAGCAGCAAACGCTGCGTCGCTCTTCTAGTGCTTGGAAAAATTTGACACAACGGCGTGTAGAACCATGTGGTTAATTTGGTAAATGAGCGTTTGCTGTCTGGCGGTACACAACATACCATCAAAGATGATCAGCATACTTTTTTTTTAGATATTGTTACAACGAAAGGATGAATGAAGTAGGCAAATTTATTAAAAAAAAATCTTTCTTTGCTGGATGAGAATTAATTTTATGTAACCTCCGACTTTGAACATGTTCCTTCCGTTGTTCATGTCTTATCTTATTTTCAATGTATATTTACTATTTTATTCTCTATTAACGATCAAAAAAAGGGAAATGGTTGTGTGTTGCAATGAAATATCTAATCCTTTATTGATTTTAAAATAATTTATCTTTTGTTTTTCAATTCACAGATTTTGGTCTCGCCAAAGAGTATATTGACTTAGATACGAATAAGCACATACCATATCGAGAACATAAATCGCTGACGGGTACGGCGCGATATATGTCGATCAATACGCATATGGGTAAAGAACAATCCAGACGTGATGATCTAGAGGCACTAGGCCACATGTTTATGTATTTCCTAAGAGGTTCACTGCCATGGCAAGGTCTTAAAGCGGACACACTCAAAGAGCGATACCAAAAAATTGGTGACACGAAGCGAGCGACACCGATCGATGTAAGTTGTTGTTCAACCTGTCGATGGTTGTTGCTTCACCCCCTCAACCGTGAAACACTCACTCACCCCTCCCATGTTGTTTTCTCTGCTCTGTTTGTTTTAGGTACTCTGCGATGGTCATCCCGAGGAGTTCGCCAAATACCTGCGCTACGTGCGGCGGCTAGACTTCTTCGAGACGCCGGATTACGATCATCTAAGGCGACTCTTTCAGGATCTGTTCTATTTTAAAGGCTACGTCGACGATGGTGAATTCGATTGGACCGGAAAGACGATGGTACGTTCTACCTAATTGTAGATATGTCTAACTAAGGAAGAGGGAAGTGGGTCAGCTGTTGTTGCCTCTGACAAGAATTTAGAATCTTCCGATAGTGTTTGCGCATTTGTGTGATCGGCGCCCCCGTTGACGAGCTGTACACGTCAATGTTTATCTTGTATTCTATCATCGTTTTATCCTAGAGACATCGTTTGCCGAATAATGAAAAAAAGAACACGGTTTTCCCACAAATCAAGCGGTGCCACGGGGCTTTTCCCTGATGAACGCACTTGAAATTTGAACGTAATGTAAACGAAAGTTTAGTTGAAAATTGAATCGTTCTTCAGAAACCTGAACAATCGAACAGAAGATTTGCTACTTCTCCCCACCGAACCGAATAGTGTTTCTTAGCACCACATTAGTCTGATCGCAATTTATGTAACATATTCTTTTCTTCATTTGTTTGGACACGGGAAACGCACATAACCGTCACAATCGGCGTTAACTTTGAATTGAATTTGCCACACCGCTGCTACGGGTCATGAAGCCTTCGAATTTTCACGTCCTGCGGCAGCTCCGCAATGCGCCACCGTCGCACATCGTGAAAACCAAATCAGCGAAGGTGTGTGTGTGTGTGTGCTGAAAAGTTGGTAGAAAATGAAGGCGTGTTGTTATACTCTGGTTGTATTCTCGAGCGCGTATTATGTTTGCTAGGAAGTAACATTTGAAAATTTGTAGTTTTTAAAATTTGAAATGAAAATCGTTTAATGTCCGGTTGTAATATCGCTAGAATCCGTTTTTTCATGTTTGTTCAGTTAAAATAACAGTGTATCAGTGCGTCCTTGTCGTAGAAGAAAAAAAAAACAATCGCAATGTTAAATCTGGCAACATGTTCCTTGTACGATGCACAACAAAAATTCTAAATAAACATAAAAATAATTTAAAGGAGCGATTTGCAACGATGATGTATATGTAACATTTTTCAAAGCTTCATAATGTACGTCAGGCAAGTTAAAACGGAATCACTTGATTCGGAAACTACGTTGCGTAGCTTTATTCTGGCTTCCGCGCACTCGGGGAGGCAATGAATGGGAAGGCTGTACTACTAATTGGATTTGCTTGGATTGTGGTACAACAAAGATATTCCCCGAAAGTTTGAAAGATTTCAACTATTTGACAATGTCTATCTAACATCTAAAAGCGGAGTGTGGTGCGATAAAATGTGACATTTGTTAGTGTTTCAGTTGCGTAAATCTCAGGCCAAGGATATTGGGACTTTTTTAACATTTTGCCGAACGCACTTTACGTAATTATTTTGTGAAGGTTACTTAGTTTCTGATACGTTTTACATAACTATATACGATGTGGAAAAGTTTTCGATCGAACACAAAAAACGCAATTCAATTAAATTAGTGTAACGGAATACGCTGTCAGGAGAGTGATTGGAGAAAAATCGTTCCTCGTAAAACTACACTTTTCTGTGACGTAATTCCTCGCTGTATTTATGTGTTCAGGCACTATTTGTTGCAAGAAAAACCAGCACACGTACACTGCGCTAACATTCCCGTAAATCCCGCTCGTTATTATTCATCCTACAGTACTCGTGCTGAAATCGTTCGCTTTTTAGTTTAGAGTGCCATCGTTTGTAAAATGTAAAACCAATGTGGAAATCACCATCTTATGGCTTCATCCCTTTTTCTTATCCCATTCCCACCCACAGTCAACGCCCGTCGGTTCGCTACAGACCGGTCATGAGGTCGTTGTTTCGCCAAACCGAGAAAGACACACACCAGCAAACAAGGTAAGATGGTTTCGTTCCATACTATTAATTATAAGTTTATTACTCTCCCTATGGGATCCTCACAAGGGGCAATCCTTCGGGTTATGCGTGATGTATGTGATACAAAAGAAAAAAAGAAAAAGAAAACTCGATAAGATTATGTTTGAATCTCTTCATCCCAGCATCGATTCCCTATAACTGCACAAACTGCTTTACTATTAAAAAAAAACTCCCACATTGTTTAGAAAGGATAATTTCATTCAACAAAAAAGAAAATTCTATTCCTTTCCACTCGGTGTTTATTCGATTGCACATCATTTTGCATTAATACAAAAAGAAATGAAAAAAAAAAATACGTTGTAAAACCTTCATCTCTGCATTGTACTGTTTTGTTCTGTGTCAAAATGCAACACTTACTAATAACAATAATTGCATCAATCAGCATTAGTCCCGGGCACATCGTTGCTGGTGGCAATTTGTGTTCTGTTTTTTTTAACTAATTGTTGTGCATCCAATACATTTTATTTGATCCCATCACATTCGTCTACAACAAAATAAAACATCAACTTCTTTAACAACAACTACGTACAAGCTGATTAGTGAACGGCGGAAAATCATTATCATCTCCGGGTTGACTAAAACAAGTCCTTGTAGTCCACGCGTGTGTCTTAACAAAAGAGTAAATGTCCCATCCAAAATGCCGGTTTTCCTAACAACATAACTTTCTCATCAGATCGTGTGTATGTGTGCGTGTGTTTAAGTTTCTTTGGTGTTTCTTGTAAAGCGTCCTTTAAAAGCCAACGTGCGTAGTTCTTTAGGTCCTTTAAAATTGAATCTTTATTACCCATTTTTAAGCCGCACCTCTCCTTCCATTTTCTTGTAGGAATGAGGTCGATTTATTTTAGATTCAATTTGTACTTATGTTCACTGTGCATAAATAGCGTACATTTTACAACAATATGCAATTTTTTATTTTGTTCATAAATAACGTCCAACTTAGACAAGCTCATAGACCAGCGCACACTCACATATCAATCACAGTGTGTGTGTGTGTGTGTGTTCGGAACGTATCACCAAACAAATGACATGCAAACGAAACACTTGTGTATTATTGCTGTTAGTGAGTTATTTTTTAAAAATGGAAATTTTTGTAAAATTGTCATTTTTATTTATTTTTTAAGTAAAACAAACATTAACATATTTTGTTTTGTTTTACTTTTTTTTTACTTTTGCATGTTTTTTTTTGTTTTTATTACAATACGTTGTTGTGGTTTGTTTTTGGAAGCTTATTTTTATAAATCGATTAAAATTTGTGTTTGATTTTTAATTTTTTGTTTGCGACAATTTTCCTCCAAATCATCACCGTTTTCTTTCTACCAAACACTCATTCCACACCCGTGAAGAAAATTGTACGTAAAATTGAATTCTCTGTATACACGATTGAACAAATTGCTTTCCAGCTCACTTGAATCACATTCACCACCACGAACACTACCACCCTCAACCTATCAATCCCAGGCATCTGATTTCGAAACACCATTTCGTCGAATCCCACTCCTAAAGGTCAAGAGATATTTTTGGATCTCATCACTGTTAGAATCTCTCAGATTGAGTAGTCTCGGATAGAGTATGTATGCGCGTTTTGCAAAACCACCTGTTCCACTGCGTCCAGGTACGTTACTTGGTGGTAGGATTGGACCAGCGTGATTTGGACATTTCAATGAAACCAAGCTTCTTAAACAGTGTTCGGGATGCTACATTTACGTCCATAATGTATGCGATCACTTCGGTACCTTTGGCGTCCGTCTCATTCTGCCAGGTTTCGATCGTGCGAAGTACCCAAGCTTTCACCAACACCGATGCTAAGCCTCGATTTCGGTGGCCAGGCTCGATGTAGAGATGGGCCAGTGCACCAAACTCGTTCGTCAGTATCCATCCGGCAAGATGTCTGCTACTGATAGCAGCTTCATCTCCTACTGCTGTGCACTTCGCCAATGCGAGTCCACCGTTCAAACGCAGCAAGGATCGATAGTACTCCTCCGAACCTGCGTAACGGTGAGGCCAGGTGGCATTAACTTCATACGCATGGGTCTCATCCAGTGGTAGTATCTCGTAATCCGTCGGAATGCTAAAAAACAATCAAGACCAGCCGTTGCATATTCAACTCAGAACCCTAACCCCCGTACACGACGTACCTGATTTGCAGTTCCCGTGCCGTTTCACTAGGTAAACGGAAGAATGTAGAGTTGCGGAACTCTAGATGCGGTGCTCTCTGCTGCAGAACGCCCTGAAGCATCGCGTAATGTTCCAGCGCTACGCAGCTGAATGCGAGATCTTTACCCCAGTCGATTTGTCGCGTCTCCAACAGTGCACGTTCCAACGGTGACAGTTCGTCTTGAAGTGTCCAGAACACTACGGTCGGACACTGTTTTGTGATGTTTCGGTGCACAAAATGCTTCATCAGCGCAGTTTACAGAATAATTTAGAGCTCGTGTAACGTACCTTTTCTGCATCGGTAATTGACACAAACGTGCCAGCCGTTGTCAACTCGTCCCGATCAGTTGCCGCTAGCGTGAAGAACCGTTTCCACACGATGGGCGATACGGTCCAGTGTCCGGTGGAAGAGGAGCGTGCGGAAGACGTTTCGCGGATCTTCGCGCACCATCTCAGATGGTTGTCAACGAACAAAAAAGGCGCCAACGTGCCTGGCAGACCTCGACGGTAGCATTCTCTCAGCAATCTTATCTCATCCTCACACAGACTTCGCAGTGGATCAGGTGATGACTGTGATGAGTGGGGATGGTGCGCTTCCTTCATGATGTCAAACGTAGCACGAACAACCGTACTGGTCGGTGGTCAAACGAGCACTGGAGACCACTGTACCAGTAATATCACTAACGTTTTGTTTATGCGATCTGGAGTGGATCACGTGGATTATTACTTGACCGAAAAGAATCTTATCATCAACAGCATTTGTTGTGTGACAGGGTTGCCTACAAGCGTCATACAAATTATAAGCGACTCGTTTAGCAATTGTTCAGTCATTTCTGACAGTGTGTCTGTTAAATAATGTGTGTCTGTTTTTCACTTTAATTTTTGTCGTTGTTGTACTTCCGTGTAGTTAGTCTACACGCGGCGTTTCTAGCCGTCTCAATCCACTACTCATCTACTCATGCAATAATTCACATCAAATGTGTCTTGCTATGTTTGGCTTTCGTTTCTCTCTCTCTACAGGAAGGTGCTGACTTCTTCAGCTACTACGACGAGGAACTAAACGACGATACAATTCAAATAGTTGAGGTTTGATACTACTTTTCAGGAACTGTGTTTTCTTTCCCATCATGTTTCCCTTTGATAAACGTTAGTGGCTCGTCTCGACGTTTGAAGGATTTGGTGTTTTGTTTGCTAATTTCATTCACATTGAAGTCAATTAGTCGGCTGTCCGAATTCGTGTACCGTGCAATGTCATCTTAAGAAAACCTGTACCATTGTTCCATTCCCTAGGAATCCCTTTTCGTCGTTTACATATTCTCCGCGCCAAATGTGTAGCAACATGTGGCGTCCTCTAGTAGAATGTCCGGAATATTCATATTTCCCCATAGATGGCGCTAATCAAGTCTCGTTAGTTCGTATCGTTCATCTACCCGTGTGTTCGCATTGTGTTTCGGAAATGTAGTGTTGTTATAATACAAATATGGCTTGTTTTAGTAACCCGATTTTGATCAATGATTGTTCCTTGAACCACCTACTCACATCACAGTTACACTTTAGATTTATCCCTACCTGTCCAGCCAAGTGATCGTGCGCAGTTTGAAAGTTTAGTTAAGCATCATGTGCTCTTTCACATTGCCGAATCAAGTACCATTTTTTTAGTACTCTCATGCTGGAGTGCTCATGTATTACTTCGCTACGAACTTGAATTTAAGGATAATCCAAGCATCTAATCACGATCTTCGTTCCCGTTTTTTCTTCTTTTTCTTCTCTTTTTCAACAACGCACACACATGCGGTGTCTTGTGGCACATGCTTATCATACCAATTGGGGGTTTTGGTTTGATTTGGTTGATGCATTGATGTGTGGTGCATTCCGTCCAACCTTCTTGACCCGTCGTCGTCGTACCTTACGTAACTCGTCCGATAATCCGATCGCCGAAATATAAATAGCAGACGAATTCGAAAGGCGGTGTCGCCGCCTGGCC